>NC_086322.1:249421700-250021700 GCF_036172605.1 Pelobates fuscus
CTATCTTTTGTAAATAATTTTTTTTAAAATATTGGCTGCTTTCAACCCCCCCTTTTAAGGTCATGGCAGCTGATGTGTTGCTCAATCAAAGGTTTCTCATAAAGCACATGTGCACACTCTGAGCTGATAAAAGAGTGACATTTCAGACTCAACAGGCCTCAGTAAGCATGTTCAATTTTAAAATTAATGACAGTACAATTAGAAAAAGACTAAACAAGTATGGTTTGTTTGGAAGGGTTGCCAGGAGAAAGGGTTGCCAGGAGAAAGAACACAGCAAAGTTGCATCTGAACAAACCCCTTCTGGAACAATGCCCTATTGACAGACGAGACAAAAGTGGAGATTTTTTTGGCCGTAATGCACAGTTACACGTTTTTTGAAAACAAAAAACAGCATATCAGCACGAATACCTCATACCAACTGTCAAGCACGGTGCTGTAAGGGTGATGATTTGGGCTTGTTCTGCAATCACAGAACCTGGGAATCTTGCAGTCATTGAGTCGACCATGAACTCCTCCGTATAGCAAAGTATTCTAGAGTCAAACAGAAGCCATCTGCCCCAACACGCGACACTCATGTCAGACGCAATGTTGCACTACTAGCACTCCCCTCCCCTTCCCCCCCACGCATACGTAAGGGAGGGAGGGGGAAGGGGTGATGAATGCGCTACCCCTGCCCCCCCTTCCCCCTTGTAGCTCCCAGACCCCTCCAAGCCAAGCCCACAACGCAAATACGCGAGTGCCCACTGAATACGCAAACCAACACAACCTCCCGGAGGCACCAATCTGCCGAACAGCAAAACCATCTGACTTAATAAGCACCGCTCGATCGGACACGCGGGAGACAATATCAGTTACACAAGAGTGCAGCCGGGGGACCGACACTAATAACCAGACACAGACAACAGTGGTGGACAACCAGAACCCTCCTCCCCACCCCCACCAGTAACACACAACATGTTACAATCAGCCACTGTTTTTTTATTTACAAGGCACAAGAAGAACAAGCAACATTGTGAGACATAAGACCTCCCAGTCGCTGTACGACAAACCCCAACACAAACAAAGGGTTTGCTCCACCTTGATTTCTTCTCAGTAACCCCTCCTCCCAAGCCGGGAATCTGAAAATAACATGTAACAGAAGAGTATATTCCTCTGCCCCACTCCCGTGTTATGTAACCCCATCTCACCGATTCCTGTACTCTACCTCCATGTTAGGGGAGAAACTGCAGCACAGCTGTCTCACAGAGCACACACTGCACCTATTCACACTCAACCTCACAAGCACCCTTGGTATACTTCATCGGTTAAACTAACTGCACCAAGGTAATGTGCAGTCTGCGCAAGTGATCAACATCCCGTGCTTTTTCCTTTTAATATCAATGTGACTGTATTTTCCCCAACATGTACCCACCTCCCTCTCTTTATTCTGTATCCCCCGTTTTCACTAAACCAAACAATGCAAATCTATAAATAAAGAATTTATAAAGAAAAAAAAAACTGAAGCCATCTGTCTGACAGCTAAAGCTTGGCCGAAATTGGGTCATGCAACAGGACAATAATCCCAAGCACACAAGCCAACCTGCAACATAATTGCTGAAAAATAAATTAATTAAGGTGTTGCAATGACCCAGTCAAAGTCCAGACCTTAACCCGATGGAAATGCTGTGGTGGGACCTTAACTGAGCTGTGCATAAACAAATGCCAGTAAGCCTCAATAAACTGAAGCAATGTTGTAAAGAAGAGTGGGACAAAATTCCTCTACAGTGATGTGAGAGACTGATAAAGTCATATATAAAGCCATTACTTCAAGTCATGAGGTGTACTTATTTTTTTCACATATAGCTTCTCCATTTTGGCTTTATTTTTATATATTTTTTAAAAATTTATAATTCTTTATTTGAATTTTTTAAAGACTTTTCAAATTATTAACAATTTGAAATTACAAATTTGATAGTAAAACATTTTATACAAAGTTATAGCCGTCTTATCTTATTCAAATATCTATTTAAACATATCTCATACATTCATACCACATTCATATGGACACAGGGAGAACAGATCTGAGTTTCCATTATCTTAACTAACTTAGGGGGAAGATTTCCGAAGTGACCAAATCTTTGAGTAGGAGTCTAACTGGTTAAATAATAAATAGTAACCTTTCTTCATTCTAAACAGATAGTTGATTTGATTCTTTATATTGTACAACTCTGGTTTTACCACACTGTTTCAAATACTTTGCTAAGCTAATTTTAAAGGTCATCAGTAGTTGAATAAAAAGCTTAAGAAGTGGTTTGTTCCACTCTGGTAGGTCAATATGAAGGAGGAGGAGCTGGGGGGTCAAGTTCACCGGTCGAGCAAAAACCTTCTCCAAAAGTATAGTAAAATTTAATTTGAGGTTATCTAGTTCTCTACATTCCAACTAAATGTGGTAATAGGTTCCTCTGCTGTTACCGCATCTACAACATTGATCGGAGTGTTGATTTTGTTTAATTTAGTTGGAACCAAATACCACCTATTTTATACAATGTATATTTTTCTTCACTAACTTTATACTTTGTTTCCGTTTTTGATTTCTAAAGGTCTTGTTTATATCAGATTCCCATTTAAACAGTGGGGTTTCTTAAATGAAATTTTCCAAACATCGCATAAATTCTATAGAATGCGATACCCTCTTGAGTATCTAAGAATTGAGTGGTTTTGTTTTGTTCAATTACCTGTTTGGTAGACAGGTAATTTTTTATTCTAAGAAATGTAAATAATCCTTTTGAAGGTAAAGAATATAATGTTTGTAACTGTTGAAATGGTGATATTTTCCCATTTATTACCATGTCTGATAATCTGTGATCCCACAGCTCCTCCACTTCTCCAAGATAATGTCGGAGATATTAACTTCCAAAAGTTCAAGCAAGGAAGACATTGCTATAGCATTTAATTGGTTCATTTTTTTCCTTATATTAATAGCTATCAACATATTTTTTACAATTGGGTTTGAAGTGATCTTATCCAAGCATTTTCTAGTATCTAACCAGAAATAATCATAAAGGTTGACTGTCTGAGAATCCTGAATCTCCATTTCCTTCCATACATTATTTGAGTGGTTTGAGCCATCCCATGCTAAAAAATGTGCCACCATACAGGCTTCATGTAAGTCATGGACATCAGGAAAGGACAATCCTCAATTGAAATCCTGTAATAAAGGGCAGGAAGGTCAGAGGCCAGCGGCGCTCTGTCCTGATGCCAGCGCTTCTGCTGGGGTAGCCTGTAGGGAATCAGACTCTGGACAAGAGGATAGTGGAGGACAGAGGCCAACTGCGCTCTGCCCAGATGCCAGCTCTTCCGCTTAGATGGGGTCAGCGAGCACTACCCCGAGGACCTGGTTGCAGATCTGCTGTGGAGAGGAGGGTTCGCTTACCTTCTCCTCCTGGCATTCCTGCAGGGTTGGTTGGGGATCGGGACCTGCCGTGGAGCTTCCCTGTAGGTCTGGTGCAGAGACCGCGGCCCCATCTGCACCATCGGGGTTAGGGGTGCTGTCACCCTGTGGTTGGGGAGAGGGACCAGCTGTCTCCTCTCCCTGCAAAATACACTGCCGCTGGGGAGAGAGACCGGTTGTCTCCTCTCCCTGCAAGGTACACTGCTGCTGGGGAAGGGGGACGATGCTTTCCTCTCCCTGCAAGGTACCTGCCGCTGGGGAGGTAGGACAATGCTCTCCTCTCCCTGCAAAACATGCTGCCGCTGGGGAGCAGGACCGACTGTCAATACTCCCTGTACCTCCAGCTGCCATTGGGGATCTGGGCCGACCGCCCAGCTTCCCTATAGGGCTGTTGGAGAGACCTCGGTCCCATCTCCACCTGCCAGCTGGGGGTCTCCCAGGACCAGTCTATGATGTCTTCCCAGCTGAAGGGCTTTAGACCTGGATCTGCCACTCTGCTCTCCTGCAGGGTATTCTCAATTGAACGGAGCAGATGTCGGTAGTCCTGCTACAGCTCCCACTCCAGTGTCTTAGAAATACCATGTCTGATCTCACCTCGTTGAGGTCAGCCCAATCTTGCATACCCTCCCTGAAGTCGTAGATGTCACAAAATCAGGTCTTAGTAGTGCTCCCGAACTCTGGTTCTGTGAAAGCCTCTCACAACAGGCCAGGACCATCGTAATCATACCCCTCCGGGTTGTCGTGCTCCGCCGTCCAGGGGTATGCCGCTCTGTATACCACCAGAGTGCCTTGTAGGCATCCTCCAGCCACAGCTCCTGCCATATCCGGAGCTCGAGCTCCTTCCCCCACTCCTCCAGGGGCTGCTCTCCCAGGAGGGGCATCTGCAGGGCCAGCCGCGTCTGCAATCGCTGCTCCTCGTTGGGGAGTTTCTCGCCCCACCGACGCTGTACGCCCTGCAGGGCTTCATAGAAACATAGAATGTGACGGCAAATAAGAACCATTCAGCCCATCTAGTCTGCCCAATTTTCTAAATACTTTCATTAGTCCCTGGCCTTATCTTATAATTAGGATAGCCTTATGCCTATCCCACACATGCTTAAACTCCTTTACTGTGTTCATACCAGATGCCTTTCAGGACTGCATCCCGCTTGTCCATGTCCTCCTCCTCCTTGTATAGGAACGCTGTTCGGGGACACGCTGGTTCCATACTGCTGTAGCCAGGGATGCTGTACGGGGACAAGCGTTGCCCTACTTTGTAACTCCACAAAACGGTGTCTCTGAGCTGCTTCTCCTCGCACTAGGATGCCATCCCACTGCTGCCACCACTGTAACGGATCACCTGGCACCCCGACTGGGTACCTCCATTGATGGATGCTCCTAGAACTTCCCGAGGGCTCTGAGCGCTCCACTTGACACCATAAGCACTGCAGACCCCATGAACCACCGCAGCTTGGTTGGGGTCTCGCCGTCTCCTACCCACCCTGGATCTACGATAAGGCTCCAGGGGGTGAACCTCTCTTCCTTCAGAGAGCAAAGCAGGAACAAGCTCTTAAAAGAGCTTAGTGATTATAGCCAGGGAAGTATACAGCGTATAGCGATCTGGCACTTTCAGGGTTAAACAGGAAACCCTTAAATTATTCACAGCTGCAGCGGGCGGCGTCTTTAATGATACAGACCCAGCTGCTGAGAGAGGAGAGGTCACCTCCGGTAAGTGTTTAGCTGTATTCCCCTTAGTTTGTGGGAATACCGCCGTAGCGATACGTGCCCGTCTAAGGCAAAGGAAAGTTTTTTTTACTGTAAGAACAATCAGGATGTGGAATTCTCTGCCTGAAGAAGTGGTTTTATCAGAGTCCATACAGATGTTCAAACAGCTACTAGATGCATACTTGCAAAGACAGAATATTCAAGGATATAATCTTTCAATGTAGGGTAATAACTGCTTGATTCAAGGATAAATCTGACTGCCATTCTGGGGTCAATAAGGAATTTTTTGTCCTAGCTTGTTGCAAAATTGTGCTTCAAACTGGGGTTTTTTTTTTTTTTTTTTTTCTCTTTTGGATCAACAGCAAAAAACAGGTGTGAGGAAGGCTGAACTTGATGGACGCAAGTCTCTTTTCAGCTATCTAACTATGTAACTATGTAACTATGTAACTATGTAACTTATGCTGCCCTCTGACTGGAGCAGCGCCAGTGTGACAGTACCCCCTCCCCAAAAACCACCCACCGGGCAGGAATGGGCCGGCTTATCGGGAAACCGGGCAAGAAATGCACGCAGCAAGTGAGCAGCATGAACGTCGGGGGCAGGAACCCACGGGCGCTCCTCCGGACCATAACCCTTCCAATGGATTAAATACTGCAACACACCCCGCGACCATCTGGAGTCTACAATCGCCTTGATCTCATACTTCTCCTGGCCATGAGCTGACACAGGCAAAGGACGGAATGAGCGCCTAGGGTAGCGATTGCACAACATAGGTTTAAGCAGGGATACATGAAACACATTGGGGATACGCAATGGCCTGAGGTAGCGCCAAAGCATAAGACACCGGATACATTTTCCTGGAGATCACTTATGGGCCGATGAACCTGGTCGGAACTTTCAATCGGATGTTGCGAGTGGAAAGCCAGATCTTATCTCCAACAACATAATTAGGTGCCATAGAGCGTTTGTCAGCATAGACCTTATGACGAGAGGAGGCAAAAGACAAAGCACGCTGCACATGCTTCCACCTCTCTTGAAGATTGTGTAGGTGGCAATCAAGTGCAGGTAAACCAGTCTCATGAAACTGTGAGGGTACAACAAGAGGATGTCTACCACTAGTGATGTAAAAAGGACTATGTTGGGAAGAATCATGAGCAGCGTTGTTATGCGCAAATTCAACATAAGACAAGAGATCGTACCAATTGTCATGATTGTGTGATATGAAACATCTCAAAAATATAGATTTTTTTTTACTGTTCCTCCCTTTTCCCCCTCTATTTGAGCTTTGATAATATTTAGTGGCGGCTCCTCTATCCTCAATCATCCATTTTTCCATTAATCATCTTTTTTTGGTGCTATGGATGAAACGAATAGCAAAAAAAAAAATCACAAAAAAAAACTTAGGACATGCTCTCCTTGGTTGGATGGATAACATACCCCCAGTCTCTGTATGATATTGCAGGATGGATGGATGGTATATCCTCAGTCTGTGATATCCCTGGCCAGGTGGATTATATTTACCCAGTCTCTATGTGATATTCCTGGATGACATGTTACGTACCTTTGTGACTAACTGTACCCTTCTTCATTTCCCACAGGGAAAATTGGGCTTACAAATTTCAGAAAGTAACATCATTTTCAGATAGAATTTGGATTGTCTGAATCAATGTGCTGCATGTATGCAAAATGTATGATGCATGTATACAGAATGTATATGCTGCATGCATATAGAGTGTATGTACTGCATGTACACAGAATATATATCCTGCAAGTATGTAGAATTTATATGCTCCCAGGTGGGCAAGCAAGGGGGCTGGGACAAAGAGATTGAAAGGATGGCGGAGACCAAGCTCGGTGGGCTGCAATGGCCATGGGCCGAGGCCGGCAGGAAAGTTTAAGAGATGTTTAACCTGTGGCAACCTGTGGCAAAAAAACAGTGCTCACGAGAGGGAGAGAGACATGATCTGTACCCTGTGGGGTACAGACTAAATTACCTGCTGGCCGGGACACCAGGGATCTGTGTGCGGCGTGGCCCCTCACACCGGACCACCATGTATATGCATGCTCCCTATCCCCCCTGCAAAGTTATAAAAGGGAGTAAATGGTATTTTTTTAATTACTTTTTTAAAACAAATTATTCAATTTTTAATTTAAGCCCATACCCAACCACTATATAGACACACCCTCACATACACACACAAACACTGCACCCCTGTACTAACACACAAACATACTGCTCCCCTGCACGAACACACAAACATACTACTTCCCTGCACTAACACACAAACACACTACACACACTGCACCCCTGCGCTAACACACAAACATACTGCTCCCCTGCACTAACACACACACACACTACACTCACTATACCCCTGTACTAACACACACACATACTGATCCACTGCACTAACACACACACAA
The DNA here is from genome assembly GCF_036172605.1 of Pelobates fuscus. Lineage (NCBI taxonomy): Eukaryota > Metazoa > Chordata > Amphibia > Anura > Pelobatidae > Pelobates > Pelobates fuscus. Next base: position 249,429,257 of record NC_086322.1, read on the forward strand.
ACACACTACACCCCCTGCACTAACACACAAACATACTGCTCCCTTGCTCTGACACACAAACACACTACACACACTGCACCCCTTGTGCTAACACACAAACATACTGCTCCCCTACACTAACAAACAAACACACTACACACTGCACCCCCTGCACTAACACACACACATACTGCTCTGCTGCACTAACACACAAACACACTGCACCCCCTGTACTAACACACAAACATACTGCACCCCTGCACTAAATCACAAACACACTACACACACTGCACCCCCTGTACTAACACACAAACATACTACACACACTCTATACCCCTATATGCACATTACACCTCCTGCACTTACACACAAACACACTGCACAGACGCTATACCCCTCTATAAATACTACACACACTCTATATCCCTGTATGCACATTACACCCCCTGCACTCACACCACACACACTACACACACTCTATCCCACTTATATACACACTATACCCCCGACACTCACATACACACAGTAAACAAATATGAATAATGAATGCAGTGTGTTTGTAGTGAGTACAGAGTGTGTATAATGAATGTAGTGTGCTTGTAGTGAATGCAGAGTATGAATAATGAATGTAGTGTGTTTGTAGTGAGTGCAGAGTGTGTATAATGAATGTAGTGTGTCTGTAGTGAGTGCAGTGTGTATAATAAATGTAGTGTGTTTGTAGTGATGGCAGAGTGTGTATAGTCAATGTAGTGTGTTTGTAGTGAGTGTCGAGTGTGTATAGCGAATGTAATGTGTTTGTAGTGAGTGCAGAGTGTCTATAATGAATGTCGTGTGTTTGTAGTGAGTGCAGTGTGTATAATGAATGAAGTGTGTTTGAAGAGAGTGCAGTGTGTATAATAAATGTAGTATGTTTGTAGTGAGTGCAGAATGTGTATAATGAATGTAGTGTGTGTAGTGAGTGCAGTGTGTATAATGAATGTAGTGTGTTTGTAGTGAGTGCAAAGTGTGTATAGTGAATGTAGTGTGTTTGTAGTGAGTGCAGTGTGTATAATGGATGTAGTGTGCTTGTAATGAGTGCAGAGTGTGTATAATGAATGCAGTGTGTTTCTAGTGAGTGCAGTGTGTATAATGAATGTAGTGTGTTTGTAGTGAGTGCAGTGTGTATAATGAATGTAGTGTGTATAATGAATGTAGTGTGTTTGTAGTAAGTGCAGAGTGTGTATAATGAATAAAGTGTGTTTGGAGTGAGTGCAGTGTGTATAATAAATGTAGTATGTTTGTAGTGAGTGCAGAATGTGTATAATGAATGTAGTGTGTGTAGTGAGTGCAGTGTGTATAGCGAATGTAATGTGTTTGTAGTGAGTGCAGAGTGTGTATAATGAATGTTGTGTGTTTGTAGTGAGTGCAGTGTGTATAATGAATGTAGTGTGTTTGTAGTGAGTGCAGTGTGTTTGTAGTGAGTGCAGTGTGTATAATGAATGTAGTGTGCTTGTAGTGAGTGCAGAGTGTGTATAATGAATGTAGTGTTTGTAGTGAATGCAGAGTGTGTATAGTGAATGTAGTGTGTAGTGAGTGCAGAGTGTGTATAATGAATGCAGAGTGTGTATAGTGAATGTAGTGTGTGTAGTGAGTACAGTGTGTATAGTCAATGCAGTGTGTTTGTAGTGAGTGCAATGTGTGTATAATGAATGAGGTGAATGTAGTGTGTTTGTAGTAAGTGCAGATTGTGTATAATGAATGCAGTGTGTGTGCTGGATGAAGTGTGTGTGTGTGCTGGATGAAGTGTGTGTGTGCTGGATGAAGTGTGTGTGTGTGCTGGATGATGCATGTGTGTGTGTGCTGCATGATGTGTGTGTGTGCTGGATGATGTGTGTGTGTGCTGGATGATGTGTGTGTTTTGGATGATGTGTGTGTTGGATTGTGTGTGTGTGCTGGATGATTTGTGTGTGTGTGCTGGATGGTGTGTGTGTGTTGGATTGTGTGTGTTGGATTGTGTGTTTGTGTTGGATGGTGTGTGTGTGCTGGATGTGTGTGTGTGTTGGATTGTCTGTGTGTGTGCTGGATGATTTGTGTGTGTGTGTGTGTGCTGGATGATGATGTGTGTGTGTGCTGGATGGTGTGTGTGTGTTGGATTGTGTGTGTGTGTGTGTGTTGGATTGTGTGTTTGTGTTGGATGGTGTGTGTGTGCTGGATGATGTGTGTGTGTTGGATTGTCTGTGTGTTGGATGATGTGTGTGTGTGTGCTGGATGATGTGTGTGTGTTCGATTGTCTGTGTGTTGGATGATGTGTGTGTGTGTGCTGGATGATGATGTGTGTGTGTTGGAAGATGTGTGTGTGTGTTGGATTGTGTGTGTGTGTGTTGGATTATGTGTGTGTGTGTGTATTGGATTGTGTGTGTGTGTGTGTTGAATTGTGTGTGTGTTGGATTGTGTGTGTGTGTGTTTGTTGGATGTTGTGTGTGTGTGTGTTGGATGTTGTGCGTGTGTTGGATGATGTGTGTGTGTGTTGGATTGTGTGTGTGTGTGTGTGTGTGTGTTGGATGATGTGTGTGTGTGTGTGTGTGTGTGGTGGATGATGTGTGTGTGTTGCATTGTGTGGGTGTTGGATTGTGTGTGTGTTGGATTGTGTGTGTGTGTTGGATGGTGTGTGTGTGTGTGTTGGATTGTGTGTGTGTGTTGGATGATGTGTGTGTGTTGGATGATGTGTGTGTGTTGGATGATGTGTGTGTGTTGGATTGTGTGTGTGTTGGATTGTGTGTGTGTGTGTGTTGGATTGTGTGTGTGTGTGGGGGGATGATGTGTGTTGGATTGTGTGTGTGTGTGTGTTGGATAATGTGTGTGTGTGTGTGTTTGTGTGTGTGTTTGTGTTGGATGATGGAGGGAGCATTTTTTTTTTACTTTATGTGTGTATATTTCTTTATTTTATTCCACCCTCCCTGCTTCTTACCTTGTTAGGGAGGGGGGAGATCACCTGGTGGTCCGGTGGAGGGAGGCAGCCGCTGCACACAGGAGCCATCACACGCTGTGTTCCCTCTCCAGCTCTAACTCTCACGAGACTCACCTGTGCGGAGCGTTGCCATGGAAACCCGTGGCAACGCTCTGACAGCCGCGGGTCTTGCGAGAGTTAGAGCTGGAGAGGGAACACAGCGTGTGGTGGCCCCTGTGTGCAGGGAGCCGGGCAGGTCCTGCAGGAACACTAGTGGGAACGGCGTTCCTGCTTTGGAAAAAGTGCAGGAACGCCGTTCCCATGTGTTCCTGCAGGACTCGAGCCCTGCCTATAAACACACACATTACGCCCCTGCTTGCACCCACACTAATTTATATCCCCTATAAATACACATTCTACACCCCATTTTGTCCCAGTCCAACCCTGGTGTGGACGGGCGGTAGGCAGCGACACAATCCTGGAACAAAGGGATAGCAGGGATGGCGGGAACGTGAGGAAGGCGGTGAGGGATATAGTCTTTGGGGACAAAGTTTAGGTGTATTGCGGGACTAGGAACACAGTTTGTTACACCATGTTAGAACATAAATAGAAAAGCAAAGCAATTGGTGTTTCTTCTCAGTATTGTACAATCTTAGCTGTGCAATTGTAATTGTGAAGAAAATTGACTTTTGTTTAACATTTTCTTCTTTATTCGGTTTGTTTCCTCCATTTACTGCATGGATATTGAATATTGGTTCGGTAGTTTGAAACTACCGAACACCGACCACCCTCCTGGCTCATTAAGTTAAAAAAACGACTATTAAGTGCTCGCTGGGCGGCCGCTGTTCGAATAGCCGAACGCCACGTGGAATAGAAAATCTTGTTCGCACGAGGGGAGTCAGCGGGACTTGGTCGTCAAGTGTCTGGAACTAAAATCGGACACTCGACCTCATGAACCACCGCTGAAACTACCAAACGCCTGCTTCTCTTAATTACCGAACAGCCAGAAGAGCGCCATTTGGTAGTTTTGTTCATACGGACAAGGGGAGCAATCGCTCCTATGAGCCAGGAGGATCCATTCGGTACTTTGTTCGTTTTTTACCTTTTTTTTAATTGACCGACCGCACACACTGAATTCGTGGAACTGTTTTGGACAGGAGCCTCATGTGTGGTTGGAAAATTTGGATATGTTTGTCCCCCAGATCGGGGCTATCAGGGAATATGTAATTTGTGGGGATACCTTGTGAGGAAAGGGGTGTTCCAACTTTTGGGGAAATTGTGTGCCCTCTGCCTGGAGAGAATTGATTTATTCCTTAACTTATCTCAATATCTCCCAGGCAGAGGGAAGGTGTGTATTACTGTAAAACTGTATGATGATTGGCTAATGTCTTTGTTTGCTGTGGGAGGTCCTCTTGCAGGAGGATTTCTCATAAAAGCCAGTGTGTTTTCAATAAACTTCATTCCTGTTACACTTTTCATGAAGTCTAGGCTCATTTTTGGGGAATATTCTATTTGCTGGGGAGAATCGTCTTGGAAGCTGCATTCATCTACACTATTCCTCTATTCCCTGCTGCAGCTATAATCACTTATGCTCAGCTGTTGGGAAAGGAATAGAAGACCGCAGTACCATAACAACTGCAGGTCTTAACAACTGGTGGCAAGCGCCGGGATTGAATGGAACGCATAAAGACGACTGGTGAATGGCCCAGCAGTAAGAGAAACTGAAAAGGACTACGCTAAAGGATCTGCTGGAAGCCCGAGGTCAGGTGGCAAGCAACAAAAAGTAAGCTACCCTCATAGCAGAACTGATGGAGGGCGACCAAACCAGCAGCATGGCGAATATCAGCCGTGAGTAAGCAGAATTCCAACTAAAGGTGATGTGGAGGCTAAATCTATATGGGCCAAATCCCACACCTGAGATGGTGACGCAAGTCCTGGCACAAGTGAGCGCAGAACGCAGAGCACAACAGGCAAGCTTAAACCAAGGAGACACTGCTTCCTTAGCTGGATCTATAAATGGAGGGCAGCGGAGAAAGATTAATTATGCTGCTTTTAAAAGTTTTTCGGATGGAGAGATGGAAATTGACGCATATTTGCAAGATTATGAGCGTCAATGCGCTTTGAAGGGTCTGGAATCGGAGCAATGGGCAGCGATTTTAAGCAGCAAGCTCACAGGCCGAGCAGCAGAAGCGTACCGAGCAGTTCCTGACACAGCCATACATGACTACGTCAGGGTAAAGAACATTCTGCTAGCCAGGTATGCCGTGACCCCAGAGACTTACAGGAAAAAGTTTTGGGCATTACGGAAAGGGGGCCGAGACTCCTACACCGAATGGGCTTTTAGCCCAAAACTGGATACAGGGCTGCCAGGCCACAACGCTAGAGGAGGTGCTGCAACTCCTCTTGCTAGAACAATTCTTTGACCACACACCTGCAGACACCAGGGACTGGGTTAGAGACAGGAAGCCGGCCACAGTCGAGGAAGCGGCCAAGCTGGCAGATGAGCATCACGAGGGAAGGAAAGGAGAGGCTAATGGAAACCGTCCTCTGGTAAGGTCCAGCGCTCCAACGCCAGGTCCTGTGGCCAACCCCAGACCAAACACGGTACCACCCACGACACCTAATTTTAATAGGAAAACACAATTGGTGTGTCACCAGTGCAATCAACCAGGGCACTACAAGATACATTGCCCACAGCGGAGCAGAAGCAACTGGGAGCGACCACCACAACCACCGAGGGCTGCTGCTCACCACTATCAGCATGAACCGCTGGAAGAGCACAACCCAGATTTGGAGCAATGGGCCGTACTACATTATTTATTTATTTATTTATTTATTAAAAATTCTTAAGAAAACGCAGTCTTATTACCCATAGGGTCTCGATGCGCATACCAGCAATAAAAACAGACAAAACAATATCCAGCAAAACCACAGCATTATAATCACATGCATTTGAACCAAGTTAAAAATTTCATGTCATCCCATACGCCTGAGCAAATAAAACTGTTTTTAAGCTCCGGCGGAATTTCAGTAGATCATTCTCAAGTCTTAATGTCAGAGGCAGGGAGTTCCAAAATTGCGCTCCCTGAACATCACTCGTTCTCCCTCCGCACTTTTTCTTTTTAAAATTTGGAATCTTCAATAAGGCTAAATCAGCCGATCTCAAGGATCGACTGGGAGTATAGCATGTGAATTTATCCTTCAGATAGTCTGGTCCCATACCATGGATTGCCTTATATACCAAACAACCATTTTTAAACAGAACCCGTTCACGAACGGGCAGCCAGTGCAAGGCTCTTAATGATGGAGTGATATGGTCATTGCGGGCCACACCCGTAAGTAGCCTTGCAGCTGCGTTCTGTATCAACTGTAGCTTGCGTATGATGTTCTGAGGCAGTCCAAGGTACAGAGCATTGCAGTAGTCCAATCGGCTACCGATGATGGCGTTGACCACCGAGATTTGATCGGAGGGGGTAATGAATCTAAAAATAGACCTCAGAAGCTTCAGGTGGTAGTGGCAAGAGCTTACCACCTGATTAATCTGGGGCTTCAGTGTCAACCTGGAGTCGAAAATGACTCCCAGATCTCTGGCCTTGGTGGCAGGACTCGGAGATGGAGAAAACGAGTCCGGCCACGAGGGAAAGATACTACTCACCTCCTGGTTACTGAAGATGATGCATTCAGTTTTGGAGCCATTAAGTTTTAGATAATTGGCTCCCATCCCTGACTGGATATCCTGTAGGCAGGAAGAAAGATTGATTTGATCCTCCTTTTTCTTGGCCAGGCGAAAGTACAACTGGGTATCGTCGGCATAGATATGATAGGGAAGCATGTGGCGGCGGATGATATGGGTCAGTGGCCTCATATAGATGTTAAACAGGATTGGAGATAAAGCCGAACCCTGGGGGACTCCACACGTCAGGGAGATGTTAGAGGAGTAAAATGTCCCCAATTTTACCCTTTGAACCCTGTCGTGGAGAAACGAGGTCACCCAAGCCAGCGCCCTGTCATCCACACCAGCCACAGTAAGTAGCCTCTCTGTCAATCTATCATGATCGATGGTATCGAAGGCCGCCGATAAATCCAGGAGTACCAGGGCAATTTCCTCCCCTCTGTCCAAGGCCCACAGGAGATCGTCGTGGACTTTAACCAGGGCAGTCTCTGTCCCTCTACCAGGTCGAAATCCCGATTGGAAGTCATCCAGAATGTGATTAGATTCCAGGTGAGGCTGAATTTGCCATACCGCCGCTCTCTCGATGATCTTGGCCAAAAAAGGCAAGGTGGAAATAGGTCGATTGTTGCTCAACTCGGAGCGTGGCACAGTTGGTGTCTTCAGCAGAGGAATAACCACAGCCTGCTTCAGAATGCCAGGAACAACTCCGGTGGCAAATGACATACTAACAATGTCTGCAATATAGGGGGCCAAAGCATCAGCGGCATCCTTCACCAGCTGAGCAGTGCAGGGATCCAGCGATGAGGACGATGCCCTGAGAGACTTGAGGATGATCAAGATCTCAGATGTACTGACGGGTTTAAAATTCGAGAACATCGAGCCATCATAGGGTGTAAGAATTTCTGCATCAGGTTCCACCACTATGTTGCTCCTAATTAGATCAATTTTTTGTTTAAAAAAGTGAGAAAGGGATTCACAAAACTTTTGAGATGTTTCTTCTTGAGGAAGCGAACAGTTAGGATTTGCTAAGAGGTTTGTTGTGCGAAAAAGCTCTGCCGCTGAGTTTTTCGCTTTTGTAATCTTATCTGTAAAATATAGTTTTTTCGTATTTTTAATACTAGATTTATATAATTTTAAAGATTTTAAATATTCCAATTTAAGGTCGGTATTGTAATCTTTTCTCCACCGTTTTTCAGCTGCTCGACATCGCAATTTCATCTCCCTGGTCACCTGATTAAACCAGGGAGGGTTTTTATCTACTTGTCTTACTAGACAAGTTTTTTTCATCGGGGCTAGAAGTTCTATTGATTCTACAATCACTGAATTAAACAGTAAGATTTTCTCTTCTACTGTGTGGGAATCATGAAATTTAATAGGGTCCATTTTGCTGGAAAAAGTTGTGCTAAGAAGAGGTCCGGTGACTTTGGAAATATCTCGAGACCATGAGCAGATATTATTTCTTTTTGGGATGTGGGGGATTTTCTTCATTTCAACACCTACTGCCTCAAACTTGATCAAGTTATGATCACTCCAGGCCGTGGGTTGAGGAGTGGCAGTCGAGCAAATCAACCTATTGTGGAAAATCCAATCTAGTGTATGTCCGGTTCTATGTGTAGGGCCGGATACTGCTTGGTTATACCCTATGGTTTTAGCATAGAGTATTAAACTCTGGGCATGAGAGTCCATAGGAGAATCAGCCCATAAGTTAAAGTCTCCCAAAATAATGGAGGAGGTAAACTTAAGACTTATAGTAGTTAGCAGTTCAGATATCTCCTCCATAAAGACGGGGGTACTAGTATTAGGCGGATGATAAATAAGAGCTAGACCTGCCGTTTCCCTCTCAGTGCGCTGCCATAGGAGAGAGAGATATTCAAATGTGGTGAAGGATGTCACCTCCATCTCAATTTCACTGATTTTAAGATGTTTTTTAAAAATAATCGCAATCCCCCCGCCTCTTCTTGTGGCCCGATTACACATAAGTATGTGATATCCAGGGGGGGCCAGTTCATCAAGACGGGGTGGGGTTGAGGGAGAAAACCATGTTTCTGTTAAAAACAAAAAATCAAGGTTGTTATCCTTAATTACAATATTGATGGCCTCAGCGTTCTTAATTGCTGAGCGGGCATTCAATAGAGCACCCTTAAAAGACATGATTACTCTTTAGAGTATTATTAGTCTTGCTAAGGTTGCTAGCCAAATTAAGAATAGTTTTAATCTGGGAGCTTCCATAGTGAGATAATATTTTATTTTTCTTTAATTTGAGGGCAGTACGAATATCTATTGGGCCATTAGTATTTAGAGCCTTCAAATCAGAGGCAGAGTAATTCAAGTTACTCATGTTGCTACAAAGCTTCAACAACTGATGCACAATCTGCAGATTATATATAACAATAACAGATAACGACCAGGATTACCAATTGTCAAAAATATGCGATCTTAACTTTTAGCAAAAATGATCAATAGCAAAAAATGCGAAGAGTAACACTTACAGTTGAAGACAGGCTAAAATTACCAAAATAAAAATAAAAATAACAGCATTAAAAAATAAATAGATAAACAATAAGAAAATAAAAATAGGGGGGAAAATTAATAAAAACAAATAAGAGGTAATTAAATTGTCGTTGGTCCGCCCATCCCGCCCGTCCGGGGCACGGACGGGCACAGACGGGCTTCCCTCTGGCGCGCCTCCGGCGCGCCGCCGGAGTGCCGCCTGCGCCCGCTGCGCTCTGCGCAGCGCGCGGCAGCAAATAAGGGGATACCAAGCCCCTCCTCCTGGTAACAGGGATTGGCTCCGCCCACAGTGGTGCTGTCAATCAAGATGGCCACCAAGCGGAAAAATAGGTGGTTTATGCAAATATAAGCAGTGATGCCCGCGGTCTTCCCCGCCTGGGCAGAGTGCAAGTTCAAAGTGCAAAATGATGATGATAAAAGTGCTGAGGTGCAGTGGTCACGGCCACGTTTGAAAAGCTGGAGCTGGAGCTATTGTTCATGCGCAGCGCGCGGCAGCAAATAAGGGGATACCAAGCCCCTCCTCCTGGTAACAGGGATTGGCTCCGCCCACAGTGGTGCTGTCAATCAAGATGGCCACCAAGTGGAAAAATAGGTGGTTTATGCAAATATAAGCAGTGATGCCCGCGGTCTTCCCCGCCTGGGCAGAGTGCAAGTTCAAAGTGCAAAATGATGATGATAAAAGTGCTGAGGTGCAGTGGTCACGGCCACGTTTGAAAAGCTGGAGCTGGAGCTACATGAGGTGAACCTAGCCCAAGCAGAGGGGGACAACTGGGTGCACCACAGACAATGGGTCACCATAGATGGGAAAGAGGCGGAGGCACTACGAGACTCTGAGGCCACCCTTATTTTGGTGCAGCCTCACACCATATCTGCAAAGGCGCGCACCAACAAGACTGTTGCAGTAAGAGTGGCAGGAGGCGCCATCCACAAGTTACCCACAGCCCGAGTACAGTTAAATTGGGGCAGTGGAGCCAAGCAGATGGAGGTGGGCATTATGTCTGGACTACCTGCGGAAGTTTTGTTGGGGAATAACTTGGGGTGCCTAACTTCGCAGCTGATTCACTCCGATCCCGCTGGAGCCTGCCCCGTGACTACCAGGGCGCAAGCCCGCTGAGCTGGACCGACACACTCCGACTAACCACAGGTAGGAACTGAAATCCCCGTAGCATGCCCTAACCCTATCCCCTTCTGGGGCACTCCCCAAGACTTTGGCCAAGCCTAGCAGTCAGATCTCACCTTAGCAGGTTACAGGAAGGCAGTAGGTACCCCTAAGGAAGGTAATGCCCACAAGAGCTTCCACTGGGACAAGGGGCTGCGACATAGGGTCACAGGGGGAGTGGGAAAGGGGGCAGCACAAGTTATAAAAAGATAGTTGGTAGTACCTCGTAAATACAGGGCAGAGCTTCTAAGGCTCAGCCATGATATCCCGCTAGCAGGGCATCTGGGTATCAAGAAAACTAAGGACCGCCTTACCCAGATGTTCTTCTGGCCAGGAATATCAAAAGATTTGCAGACCTACTGCAGGACATGTGACACATGTCAAATGATAGGGAAAAGGGGGGATCACCCTAAGGCCAAGTTACAATCCTTACCTATAATAGAGGAACCATTCTACAGAGTAGCAGTAGACCTGATAGGGCCTCTCAGCAAACCCAGCTCCTCCGGTAAGCGCTACATCCTCATGGTGGTGGACTACGCCACCAGGTACCCTGAGGCTGTGGCGCTCTCCAACATTGAGGTGGAGACAGTAGCAGAGGCTCTAGTCAGGATCTTTTCCTGAGTAGGGTTTCCCCGGGAAATACTTTCAGACCAGGGAACCCAGTTTACGGCAACTGTAACTCAACAGTTGTGGCAGAGCTGCGGGGTAAAACCATTATTTAGCTCCCCCTACCACCCCCAGATGAACGATCTCTGTGAGCGATTCAACGGCACGCTTAAGCAAATGCTCACAGCGTTCACAGAGTCCTACGGTCAGTGGGAGAAATTTCTACCTCATCTCCTGTTTGCCTACCGGGAAGTGCCTCAGGCGTCCACCGGGTTCTCCCCCTTCGAATACCTATACGGGAGAAAAGTCCGGAGACCCCTGGACCTCATACGGGAGCACTGGGAGGGCAACACAGGAGAGGAAGGGAACGAATTAGCGACACCACCTATATTGTAGCCAAATGTTCAGATGAAAGGATCAGACGAGCTTTTCATGTGAACATGTTGAAACCGTACTTCGAGTGCTCCGAGGACGTGGCCGCTATGTGTGCCCCGTCCACGGATGATAGTGAAGGACTCCCCTTACCCGACCTGCTGGCAGCTAATCAAGGTACCTTAGAACAGGTCGGGTTGGGGGAGAAACTAGACCCCACTCAGCAGGCAGACGCTAAACACCTGCTGTAGGAATACAGTGGGCTGTTCTCAGTTCTACCTGGGTACACCTCCGCCGCAGTGCACCGGGTGGAGATGCAGGGGGAGACCCCCTTGAGACAACAGCCGTACCGTATCCCGGCAGCAGTACGAACTAGCATGTGGAAGGAAATCCAGGAAATGCTAGAATTAGGGGTTATTGAGGCTTCCCAAAGTCCCTGGGCGTCTCCGGTGGTTTTAGTACCGAAGCGAGACGGTACGACTCGTTTCTGTATTGATTACCGGAAACTGAATGACCGGATTATCACTGATGCCTACCCCATGCCACGGATCGACGAATTGCTCGATCGCATGGCCAGCGGGCACTTCCTAACTACCCTGGACCTGTGCAAGGGATATTTGTAAATTACGCTAGACCCGGCCACCATCCCTAAGTCGCCATTCGTCACCCCATTCGGGCTATACCAATTTCGGGTTATGCCATTTGGGATGAAGAATGCCCCAGCTATGTTTCAAAGGATGGTGGACCGACTTCTGGAAGGAATGCAGGACTTCGCACATGGGAGGCACACCTGTTGCACTTGGCTTCGGTATTTGGGAAGTTACAAGAAGCCGGCCTCACCCTGAAACCCGAGAAATGCCATGTGGGTATGGCAGAGGTCCAATACCTAGGGCATAGAGTAGGGTCTGGTAAACAGCGACCCAAACAGCCAAGGTAGAGGCCATAGCCAATTGGCCCCAGCCCCGCACCAAGACGCAGGTATTGGGCTTACTGGGCACAGCAGGGTATTATAGAAAGTTTGTCCCTGAGTATAGCACCCTAGCGAAACCCCTCACCGATCTGACCAAAAAGTCCCTACCCAAGCAGGTAACATGGTCCCCGGAGTGTGCAACAGCGTTCAAGAGACTTAAAACGGCTTTGAGTGAAGCTCCAGTATTGGCGGCCCCAGACCCTAATAAGGCATTTCTCGTCCATACAGATGCCTCCATGTTTGGGCTGGTAGCCGTGCTGAGCCAAGTGGGGGAAGATGGCATATCTCAGCCGTAAGTTACTACCTCGGGAGGTCAGCTATGCCACCGTGGAAAAAGAATGGGCCTTAAAGAAACTCCAACTGTACCTTTATGACCGTGCTTTTACCCTTCTTACTGACCACAATCCCCTCATTTGGCTCAACCGAGTCTCTGGAGACAATCCCCGGTTGCTGCGCTGGAGTTTAGCGTTGCAGCCCTACAATTTTACACTGCAGTACCGCCCGGGCAAGTAGAATGGCAATGCGGATGGACTTTCCCACCAAACCGACTTGGATGTTTAATGATACTACCCGGACATCCCCTAGCCAACCCAGCAGGGTCTAGGTGGGTATGCCGACCCATGGAACTAAGGGGGAGTATTGTGAAGAAAATGGACTTTTGTTTAACATTTTCTTCTTTATTCGGTTTGTTTCCTCCTTTTACTGCATGGATATTGAATATTGGTTCAGTAGTTTGAAACTACTGAACACCGACCACCCTCCTGGCTCATTAAGTTCAAAATAACCGACTATTAAGTGCTCCCTGGGCGGCCGCTGTTCGTACAGCCGAACGCCACATGGAATAGAAAACGGTGGCCATCTTGTTCGCACGAGGGGAGTCAGCGGGACTTGGTCGTCGAGTGTCTGGAACTAAAATCGGACACTCGACCTCACGAACCACCGCTGAAACTACCGAACGCCTGCTTCTCTTACCGAACAGCCAGAAGAGCGCCATTCAGTAGTTTGGTTCGTAAGGACAAGGGGAGCAATCGCTCCTATGAGCCAGGAGGATCCATTCGGTACTTTGTTCGTTTTTTACCTTTTTCTTAATTGACCGACCGCACACGCTGAATTCGTGGAACTGTTTTGGGCAGAAGCCTTGTGTGTGGTCGGTAAAACATGACTTCCATACTTTTTAAGAACCCCTCAACCGATCTGGGTGAAATTTGGATATGTTTGTCCCCCAGATCGGGGCTATTAGGGAATATGTAATTTGTGGGGATACCCTGTGGGGAAAGGGGTGTTCCAACTTTTGGGGAAATTGTGTGCCCTCTGCCTGGAGATAATTGATTTATTCCTTAACTTATCTCAATATCTCCCAGGCAGAGGGAAGGCGTGTATTACTGTAAAACTGTATGATGATTGGCTAATGTCTTTGTTTGCTGTGGGAGGTCCTCTTGCAGGAGGATTTCTCATAAAAGCCAGTGTGTTTTCAATAAACGTCATTCCTGTTACACCCTTCATGAAGTCTAGGCTCATGTTTGGGGAATATTCTATTTGCTGGGGAGAATCGTCTTGGAAGCTGCATTCATCTACACAATTCCTCTATTCCCTGCTGCAGCTATAATCACTTATGCTCAGCTGTTGGGAAAGGAATAGAAGACCGCAGTACCATAACCACTGCAGGTCTTAACAGTAATAAATACAGTCAATTTATTTTATTATGCCAAATAAGAACTGATTATGCCTGTAATTAGTGTTTGTAAAGTGAAATTTTTTTTTTTTTTTAAACTGAAGAGGGATGTGTGGTTTCTGTTGTTCCAATTACATCTCACATGCAGCTGCGTCATGCAGTAATGAGTGGATGGAATTAAGTCTGGGACTAATAATTCTGTATATGTCTTATGCTGAGATATTTATGCAGATATATTTATGTAGTTAGCAGAGTCGTCTACCTGAAATGGTTAAATCACAAAAATGTTACTGTATATTTAGCAATGTGTGATTATGTAAGAAATTAAATAACCTGCTTTGGAGAGGATAGCTATTACTCTGGATTATCTGGAATTTCAGAGAGCAGCAAAATTACATCTGCTGAACCACTTTATCAAAAAAAAATTGGCACAGCAGAATTTAGTCTATGGACTGAATATGAGGAGTCTATGGACTAAATTCTGCTGTCCCACTTTTTTTTTCTAAAAAAAAAATGCTTGGCAGAATTTCAGTATTAAAAAAAAAAAATAAGAGAGCAAATCAGGGAGCCAAACAAGCAAAACAAAAAAATAAAAACCAGGCTATAACTACCCTAACAGAGGAGGAGAAGATGTGTGAATGCACACTTGCTGCCAGAGAAAACATTGGGTGGCTGCTTGTCCTCTACACACATTCCTCATCTAATTTCTGTGGCTTATCATATTCATAGTGGAATAGCTCCTGAGCCAGATGTAAAAAAAAGCTATGTCTGCAGTGGTGTGAGATGCACTGCCAACACTACCAACAACACACAGGGGGGACATTACTTTGGTACTCTGATCTAAGTCCTAACTAAAGAGTGGCTCTGATGACTAGTGGTAGGGGTGGTGGAGCAGCAGTGGCAGAGGTGCCAGCAGTTCTCGGGGCATATGGGACTGAAAACACGCAGGAAAACACAAATTAGATTAAAAGTACTTTCTACATGGGTTACGACATTCAGGGAGTGAGGGGCACAACCTCGCTCCTCATCCGCCGGTTCAATGTGGATTGCAGCATGCGGTCCTCCAGCCCGCCTCTGATCTGGTAATCATTCTTGTCCCTTGATGGCTGTTTGCATGCTCCTCTGCAATCCACTCAATGTGTCAGAACCATTGAGTGGTTCTCCGTATGTATGGAGGCAGCATGTGGAACTGTATGATGAACTCGCAATCTGACAAATCCACAAAGAGGGTGTGGACGCATACTCTCCAAAGGGGGCCATCTACTTAAATAGGCATCTAGACCCCTCCTCGTGGGGCGCTTCCCCTTCCTCTCCCCTATTTAAAGCCAGACCACCCTGGGCTCTTGGTGTAGATCTGAACTCCCATGAAGTTACAAGGCGTTAACCCTTGCCTGCCTCTGGTCTGTTTGGAATATCCTGCTAAGGACTTTCTGTTTGCTGCTCCTGATTGAACTATCCGGTAAAGGCTTTTCATTTGCTTTCTGGTCCTGGCTCTGCACTGAATTGCCTTTCTTGCCTATTGTGACTTATTTTTGACTTTGCTTTGTCTTTTCTCTGCATACCGAGCCCATTCAGCCCAAACCGTTTCAAATGGTAACCTAGTCTCACACTAGGATTAATCTATTATCCTCCAGTCAAAGTTGTTTCAAGTGTCCCTGAAAATGCCAGTTTGTTGTTGCCATTTTGTGTGTCTTATCTGTTGCAATATTTGCACAGATTTTTAATATACTGAGGGCCGCCATCAGAAATTCTGGGGCCCCTGACAAAGCAGAAGGTCTGGGCCCCCCTCTCCCTCCCTCCCTGGCCCGCCCATGCCCTACCTAGTCCGCTGACAATGATGCAGGACTGAATGTGGTGTGTATAGTGGAAGTGAATTAGAATGTGTGTAATGGATGTAGTGTTTGTGTGTATTAGATACTGTTTGTGCAGTGAATGCAGAGTGTGTGTTTGTGTAGCGGATGCAGTGTGTATAGTGAACGCAGAGTGTGTTTGAGTAGTGGATGTAGTGTGTGTACAGTGATGTAGTGTTTGTTTGTGTAGTGGATGTAGTGTTTGCATGTACTAGATGAAATGTGTTAGTGGATGCAGTGTCTGTAGTGGATGTAGTGTGTGTATTAGACACAGTGTCTGTGTATAGTGAATGCAAAGTGTTTCAATTTGTGGTGGATGTAGTGTGTGTACTGTGAATACAGGATGTTTGTGTAGTGGATGCTGTGTGTACAGTTAATGCAGAGTGTATGTTAGTGTAGTGAATGCAGAGTGTGTGTCAGTATAGTGAATCCAGAGTGTGTGCATAGTTTAGTGAATGCAGAGTGTGTGTTAGTGTGTAATGAATGCATGGTGTGTTAGTGTGTAGTGAATGCAGAGTGTGTCAGTGTAATGAATGTAGTGTGTGTGTTAGTGCAGTGAATGCAGAGTGTGTGTAAATGTGTAGTGAATGCAGAGTGTGTGTTGATGTGTAGCGAATGCAGAGAGTGTGTTAGTGTGTAGCGGATGCAGAGTGTGTGTTAGTGTAATGTGTAGTGAATACAGAGAGTGTGTTAGTGTGTAGCGGATGCAGAGTGTGTGTTAGTGTAGTGAATGCAGAGTGTGTTAATGGGTAGCGAATGCAGAGTGTATGTCAGTGTAGTGGATGCAGTGAGTGTGTTAGTGTGTAGTGTATGCAGAGTGTATGTTGTATTAGTGTATGCAGTGTGTGTATTGTATTAGTGTATGCAGTGTGTGTTAGTGTATGCAGTGTGTGTGTTGTATTAGTGTATGCAGAGTGCGTGTTATATTAGTGTGTGCAGAGTGCGTGTTGTATTAGTGTATGCAGAGTGTGTGTTGTATTAGTGTATGCAGTGTGTGTGTTGTATTAGTTTATGCAGAGTGTGTGTTGTATTAGTTTATGCAGTGTGTGTGTTGTGTTAGTTTATACAGTGTGTGTGTTGTGTTAGTGTATGCAGAGTGTGTGTTGTATTAGTGTATGCAGAGTGTGTGTTGTATTAGTGTATACAGTGTGTATTTAGTGTATGCAGTGTGTGTGTTGCATTAGTGTATGCAGAGTGTGTGTTGTATTACTGTATGCAGTGTGTGTTGTGTTAGTGTATGCAGTGTGTGTGTTGTATTAGTGTATGCAGTGTGTGTTGTGTTAGTGTATGCAGTGTGTGTGTTGTTACATAGTTACATAGCTGAAAAGAGACTTGCGTCCATCAAGTTCAGCCTTCCTCATATATGCTTTTGCTGTTGATCCAAAAGAAGGCAAAAAACCCAGTCTGAAGCGCTTCCAATTTTGCAACAAACTAGGAAAAAATTCCTTCTTGACCCCAAAATAGCAGTCAGATGTCTCTTTGGACCAAGCAGCTATTACCCCACTAATTAGAAATTATATCCCTGTATGTTATGTTTTTGCAAGTATTTATCCAATTGCAGTTTAAACATCTGTAATGACTTTGACAAAACCACCTCTTCAGGCAAAGAATTCCATATCCTTATCCTTGTATTAGTGTATGCAGTGTGTGTTGTGCTAGTGTATGCAGTGTGTGTGTTGTGATAGTGTATGCAGTGTGTGTGTTGTATTAATGTATGCAGTGTGTGTTGTGTTAGTGAATGCAGTGTGTGTGTTGTGATAGTGTATGCAGTGTGTGTGTTGTATTAATGTATGCAGTGTGTGTTGTATTAGTGTATGCAGTGTGTGTTGTGTTAGTGTATGCAGTGTGTGTTGTATTAGTGTATGCAGTGTGTGTGTGTGTAAATGTGTAAATGTGCAAACTGGGGGGGGCATTTTCCCATTCATTTTTTTAATTTTATATTAAATTAAATTAAATGTTTCTCCCCCCTCCCTGCTTACCTGTATCCAGGAAGGGGGGGGATTCCATGATCCCTGGTGGTCCGGTGGCATGGGGGCCCCCTGCTCCCTGTTACCGCAGAGGGGGCCCAGCACACTGCTTCTACTCCTCTCTTCCAATAACTCTTGCGAGACCTGCGGAGCGTTGCCATGGTAACCGGGTCTTGCGAGAGTTATTAGAAGAAAGAAGAGAAGAGTAGAGGCAGTGTGCTGGGCCCCCTCTGCGGTAACAGGGAGCCGGGGGCCCGCAGCTGCACACATAGATTGCGATATTCGCTATCTATGTGTGCAGAGAGGGAAAGTGGGGCCCAGGACTGCCAGAGCAGTCCGGGCCCTCCAGGACCGCCGGGCCCCTGACAACCATCATTGCTCGGTAAAATCACTCCGTTCACCATACGAATGAAAATACTGAACAATCAGACCACCCCAGGGAGAAGTGTGCTCCTCGTTGACCCCTTAATTCATTGTAACCACAGGCTAATTGGCAATTGACTAAATACTTGTGTGGGTTTTCTGGGTGGCCGCTGTTCTTGCATACGAACGCTCAGTGGTGTTTGGTCATCGAGTGTGTGGAACCCAAATCGGACACTCGATTATCCGAACACCGCTGAGACCTCCAGAGCTCCGTAACTACCGAACAGAACAGCCAGCCAGCCCATCATTCGGTTGAATGAATCTTCTGAATAAGGAGTTTCATACGAACCCCAGCTCAGCCCTGGATGGCAATGATTTTCATGCTTTTTATCTCCTGAACAAAGACCGACCGCAAGGCCAAAACACATGGAAGTGTTTTCGGCTACTGCCTCGTGTGCGGTCGGTCAAATAACTACTTCCACCTAACTCCCGAACCCCTGGTCCGATCTGGGTGATTTTTCAATATGTTGCTCACCCAGATCAAGGCTACCAGGGGATATAGAACATATAATTGTATCTAGCATATTTGGGGTACATCTGAAAACCGGGTAAAACTATATACTGTATAAGTGGATTATGTGTCATACTGAGGGGAGGAGATGTGTGGGAGGTAACTGGTAAGTAATTGCTCACTGTGAGTGAATGCTTAAAAGAAGGATGTGTGGAATAAAAGTTCAGTTCTGCTCCTGATGCTGTGTGTCATCCAGTCATTGGGAAAGGTGATGGGATATTCTTGAATTACTCTATTTACTGTGGATACTATTCTCTTGGATTTTAATACTTGTTCCTGAGCCTCACTTGGATTACCAGCGGAAATAGTCTGTGAGAGGCCAGCTCTACACTACAATACTTTTTGCCTGATGTTGCTGCATTAAAATTTACTTTCATACCCTTTATCGTTCTGAGAGCTGGAAGAGTGGACAAGGAGGTTGCAAGCAGCAGAGAAGCATCTGTATTACCTTTATGTCTACAGGGAGTGCAGAATTATTAGGCAAGTTGTATTTTTGAGGATTAATTTTATTATTGAACAACAACCATGTTCTCAATGAACCCAAAAAACTCATTAATATCAAAGCTGAATATTTTTGGAAGTAGTTTTTAGTTTGTTTTTAGTTATAGCTATTGTAGGGGGATATCTGTGTGTGCAGGTGACTATTACTGTGCATAATTATTAGGCAACTTAACAAAAAACAAATATATACCCATTTCAATTATTTATTTTTACCAGTGAAACCAATATAACATCTCAACATTCACAAATATACATTTCTGACATTCAAAAACATAACAAAAACAAATCAGTGACCAATATAGCCACCTTTCTTTGCAAGGACACTCAAAAGCCTGCCATCCATGGATTCTGTCAGTGTTTTGATCTGTTCACCATCAACATTACGTGCAACAGCAACCACAGCCTCCCAGACACTGCAACAACAGCACGTGCAACAGCAACCACAGCCTCCCAGAGGTGTACTGTTTTCCCTCCTTGTAAATCTCACATTTGATGATGGACCACAGGTTCTCAATGGGGTTCAGATCAGGTGAACAAGGAGGCCATGTCATTAGATTTTCTTCTTTTATACCCTTTCTTGCCAGCCACGCTGTGGAGTACTTGGACGCGTGTGATGGAGCATTGTCCTGCATGAAAATCATGTGTTTCTTGAAGGATGCAGACTTCTTCCTGTACCACTGCTTGAAGAAGGTGTCTTCCAGAAACTGTCAGTAGGACTGGGAGTTGAGCTTGACTCCATCCTTAACCCGAAAAGGCCCCACAAGCTCATCTTTGATGATACCAGCCCAAACCAGTACTCCACCTCCACCTTGCTGGCGTCTGAGTCGGACTGGAGCTCTCTGCCCTTTACCAATCCATCCATCTGGCCCATCAAGACTCACTCTCATTTCATCAGTCCATAAAACCTTAGAAAAATCAGTCTTGAGATATTTCTTGGCCCAGTCTTGACGTTTCAGCTTGTGTGTCTTGTTCAGTGGTGGTCGTCTTTCAGCCTTTCTTACCTTGGTCATGTCTCTGAGTATTGCACACCTTGTGCTTTTGGGCACTCCAGTGATGTTGCAGCTCTGAAATATGGCCAAACTGGTGGCAAGTGGCATCTTGGCAGCTGCACGCTTGACTTTTCTCAGTTCATGGGCAGTTATTTTGCGCCTTGGTTTCTCCACACGCTTCTTGCGACCCTGTTGACTATTTTGAATGAAACGCTTGATTGTTCGATGATCACGCTTCAGAAGCTTTGCAATTTTAAGAGTGCTGCATCCCTCTGCAAGATATCTCACTATTTTTGACTTTTCTGAGCCTGTCAAGTCCTTCTTTTGACCCATTTTGCCAAAGGAAAGGAAGTTGCCTAATAATTATGCGCACCTGATATAGGGTGTTGATGTCATTAGACCACACCCCTTCTCATTACAGAGATGCACATCACCTAATATGCTTAATTGGTAGTAGGCTTTCGAGCCTATACAGCTTGGAGTAAGACAACATGCATAAAGAGGATGATGTGGTCAAAATACTCATTTGCCTAATAATTCTGCACTCCCTGTATGTAGCCAGAGCCTGCTATATTAGGCTCTGGAAAGTGTGAGCTACTAAATGTCACGCATTAACATTTATATGTGTTTTTACAGTATTATTCTTTATATTTCTTTATAGTATTATTCTTTATATTTTAGTTTTTTTATGTGAACTACCTCTTTTGAATTATGGACAAAAGTATTGTTTATTATAATCACGGTTTATGTGTGGTTGTGAGTGCGTCCCCTATTTTGATTTTTTTTTTACTGGAAAACTACAGCTTTGTAGTGTAGATCGTTTTATTGTTATAGTTTTTTTCTTTACCAGTTAATAAAATTTAGTGGCTGTTTCCTAACTATCAATTATCATTTGTTTCTTTTTTGCTGCCTCTTGATTGGACCGGAGATCCAGCCCACATGATTGGGCAGAAGTCTTGACATGCGCACAGTCGTTATTCGCCATGTGCAATACCCAACTCCAAAATCACTTTAATTTCTGTTGGAAATATAAAGTCCACAGCTTTTTTTCATTATTATCATAAAATTAACAAGTGAGGGTCATTGTCCAATTTTAATGCTATTTAAAACAATCTCCCTCCATTCATAAATACCCCTGGCAATGACCCTATATCAATATAACAATATATAACCATATAAATAACATATAACATGAAACACGGCCTAGCAAAGAGGCCCCATGTCCAAATGTTTAAACTGTAGGGGTGTACCGAGACACCCCAACACCCCCAGGTTCGGAGACACCGATGAGCTCGAACCTACCAACCACTCCTGCCTAATCCAGCCTAAACCTTGCCATGACCACTTCATACTCCCCCTACCTCCCATTTACCCTAGCCCTTCCCTGCCACAGCACATGACTTGACTCCACCACACAAAAACATTGTAATACCTTCCTGAATGCCCAAGTTAAGCAGGTCACAACCCACTTCCAATAAATGGACCCCATCTCTCCTAAAATACCCGGGCAGCATACCCTCCAGTTCCCTATGCCGCAACGCCACACCACCTACCCTCCTAATAAAAAACAATATAATTTTTTCACCTTTCCCCGACATCAAGCTACCACAGCCGGGTCCCTGGCGTGGCGCCAATTGAATCGCGACACCATCTCTGACCATACCCCCAGCCAGCCCGGAACCAGCTCCTGCAGACACAACGTCCAGGGCGGCACTCCATGCCACCCTGTGAAAAAAATCTCCCCACTGATGGTTTGCCAACCGAATCCCCGAAAACCAAACCACATCAATGACACCAGCTCCAGAGGAAAGCCCAGCTGCACTCAGTTGAAAGGTTCGAATAACTCATCAAAGAGCTAAATAAGAACAACATAGGCTTCAAGCCAACATGTGTAATTGATTCAGAACACTTGGTATTTCTAGATTTAAATATTAAAATCCTGGTAAAATAGAAACAGAACTCTTCAGAAAAAGCGCAGCTACCAATAGTCTGCTAAACTGGACCAGCCACCACCCTGTCAAACTTAAATCAGGGATACCATTTGGACAGTATCTGAGAGCCAGACGAAACTGCTCAAATGATGAGACCTTTTACTTTCAACTAGAAGCCATTAAAATAAGAAGCATGTTTAAACAAAAGGGATATCCCAACAAAACCGTAAAAAGAGCTTACCAACGAGCATTGGCAGTAAACAGAAGTGAAAGCCTGAGAACCACCAGACCTAAGGTAGAAACAAAGACAATTCGCTGCGTGGGGACATTTGACCAGTACTGGGACTCAGTGTGAAAAATTATGTCCCACAATTGGCCTATTCTACAACACGACACGAACCTGAATGATAACATCCACAGGTCCACAGCCACACAGAACCCAAAAAAGTACAAACTACTTGGCTACAGGGCCGGTGCAAGGATTTCTGCCGCCCTAGGCAAAGATCCACTTTGCTGCCCCTTCATATCATTCACTCACTGACAGACACACACACGCTCACTCAGTTACACACACACACAAACACAGAAACTCACCGACAGAAATACACTCACTCACTGACAGACATACACTTACTCAATGACAGACACACACATTCACTGACAGACATATACTCACTCACTGACATACACACACGCACTCACTGACAGACATACACTCACTCACTGACAGACACACACATACACACTCACTGACAGACACACACATACACACTCACTGACAGACATACACTCACTTATTGACAGACACACACATTCACTGACAGACATATACTCACTCGCTGACATACACACACACACACTCACTGACAGACATACACTCACTCACTGACAGACACACACACACTCACTGACAGACCTACACTCACTCACTGACAGACACACACACACACACTCACTGACAGACATACACTCACTTATAGACAGACATACATACACTCACTCACTGACATACATACACTCACCTACTGACAGACATTCAAACACTCACCTACCTGGGGTCCAGTGTGGGGCAGCTCGTCACTTCCAGGTGGGAATGACGTCATATTCCGGTTCCCGGCATCACAGAGGGCGTGCGAGGGAGGAGTGAGAGGCTGCAAGAAGAGCTTCCCTCGCCACCTGCATTCTCCTCCATGCACCGGCATTTAATGGTAGAGCAGGCACCTGTCATCAAGGAGACTCATAAGAAATTCTCTGGCGCCGGGAAGCCCTGTGACAGGGCTTCCCTGGGCACCCCCACCTTCGGGCGCCTGGAGGAGCGGGCCAGCGCTAAGTGGGCGGCTCTAGAGCCGCTCGCCCAGCGCTGCAGCCCAAGACAGGGGGAACCCACCAGGAAATATCGCGGATGGCGCCCCAGCAGATCGGCGCCCTAGGCCAATGCCTAGTTCGCCCAACGCTGGCGCCGGCCCTGCTTGGCTAACACATACCACTGTAATATACCGGTGTGGACATTGCAAAGCTTGCCAATACATTAAACTCACCAAAACCGTTGTAAGCTCTAAAACTAAAAAAGAATATAAGATCAAGGAGTTTATTAACTGCAGCTCCACACAAATTACATATTTAATAACATGCAGTTGTGGGATTTCATACGTAGGTAAAACCTACAAACAATAGAAGACTCAGGATCCTACAACACATCTGCTCTATCACAAACCCTAATCTATCTACTCCAGTCTCTAACCACGTTACAAACTATCACCAAGGTGACCCCACACACCTGACCTTTCAAGCCTTAGAAAAACTAACCATTAATACTGGAAAAGGTAATTTTTTACAAAATAATACTTGTGAAAGAATCCAGCTGATTTTACCATCTCAAAACACTCACACCAGACGGTCTTAATGAAGAATTCCACTTCACCCCATTCATACATAAATAAAAATATGGGAAAGGTTCTGAGAGCAATTACCCTTACAATGATTTACACATCTCTTAATGAAGTTCTTTGCCTATTTACATAGCTGCTGCAAAGACAAATAGCAGCAATAATGCCACACATTGCTATAATAATAACAACATCTAACCTTTGAACTAGATTTTCGATTGCAAATACTGATGTAATTAACGTATTTAACACTATCTTTCCATATCTCTCCCACAGGTTTCCTATTTGGGACCATCTCATATTTGAAATTAGTTCCATTTTCCATGAACCTTTAGTTGCTTTAAATGTTTACAATAGCAACTAATATTGGATAGTTAAATCACTCGTGTGGGATCAGTAGGCTGAATGTTCTCTCTCTAGTTTGACAAATATAGTTACTATCAGTAGTAATTATATCAGACCATTATTTTAGCGATATGCTTGAAAGACTAAAATGTATTCCTACCACTGGCTACTTATTATACTTTCATGTTGCTAACAAGTCACATAATCGTTTGATTGATAATCTAAGCTGCTATCTAAAAATAGTAAAAAAAAATATACAGTAACAAATCTATGTATCTCCAATGTTTCTGTTTTTTTTTTTTTTTACTTCATTATGAATATTACCCTCCATGGAGAAATCTTTTACTTGCAACAGCATTAAAACATAATGATTCTCCAATATAAATAATTCTAGGTTTCATTAAAGCAATTTCACAAATGTCATTATTATTATTATATAAGCTCATTAAGCTTTAATTAAATAAGTTCCAGATTTACCTCATGTATTCTTCATATTCATTCAGTTGGCTTAAATGTTCACATGAGGGTAGTCAGTAGTATATTCTCTCTAGTTTGATATCATTACTACAAGAAGGAATCATGTGAAATCATAATTCTAGCAATATGCCTGAGAGATGAATTGTACTTTTACTACGGGTTACTATTACTTCTTCACGTTGCTAATACGTTTCGAATACCTATGATTGACAAATTCAAGCTGCTATACAAAAAAAAGGATACGGTAGAAAATATATGTATTTGAAAACACATTATACATATTAACACCCTCCACGGAGAAATCTTAACCCAATATTTACCTTATAACAGTAACAAGCAACAAAAATACAAAGATTCTTCAATTTAAACTATTTTAGGTCTCTGCCGATCATAAGCCTATCAAAGTAATTTCACACATGTAATTATTACTATATAAGCTCTAAAACTTCATCCACATACATTTCAAATTAACTCATAAAAGTTTACATATGTCCTGCAACACGTTGGAAGGGGTTAATCTGCCCCAATCAAAGGATTCCACTCCCAGAGAAGGAATTCTATTACGTCATCACATACATATTTTAAACTTACCAATCAGTAATTTACACACTGAACCAATGAGAGGGCATCTCCTCTTATTTCAATTCAGTGCTCGGTATCGGCCGGTTCCCTTCTGACAAGCCAGGTCTGGCGAAAGGCGCTCGTCAAGGGGTCCATGTAGTGCTACTCTCAATTACTTTAAACTAGCACACAGACTTGCCACCGCGCATATGTTCTTATTATTTATTTATTCACTAAATACTTAGTGATTGTACTATATCCTCGTAGGGATTAGGTCTTTATTTCCTAGTGGGACTAGCAGTAGTTGCCCTCGAATGCACAGGAGGTAAGGTATTCAGCATAGGGAAGTTATTGGTGGGAGATTTCCTTTAGTACCGCTCTTATTAGGGTAGAAGTGTCACCTGTTATCCAGTGAGCTCTATTAGCTATTACAGCAGAGTAATAGTGCATATTGACAGCCACAAAGCTATCAAGCTCAATCACTATTTATTTTATACAGGGGCACCGCTCCCCTATACTAGATTTTGGAATTATTAACAAGGATTTATTATGATTAGCCTTGGCAAGTCTTTTCATTTTCTATCATCATGAAAATCAACATGATTTGAGCTGGTAGCATTCTGCTCTAAAACATTACTCCGACCTTCATTTAGTTATTGGCATTACAAGTTCTCCTATTCTCCCCCCCCCCCCCCCCCAATATCTTTACTGTTAAACCACCTTACCGCCACATTAGATGGATGCAGGATAATGCCTATATTGGGTTTACTCCACAGCTGACTATGACCCCATTACAGGGTATGTTGTTATTAAATCCTTACTAGTCCATAACAAAGGACTTTCTATTGCTACTATTTCTATTTATCAAGAGAGGCAGACTATTTTATACTAGTTATATTTTGAGATTCAACCTTAGTAGCTATAGTGACATTTATGTTAATGTTACTGGTTTAATTTCATAATACATATCACTTTGTTCACCTTTTGTACACAAGCACTTATATATATTCTCCCTTTTTAACATATTTATATTTAATAAAATGTATTTATTTATCTTTTTTCTTTTATTATTAATTATATTCTAGCTCCTTGACTGGTAGACATTCTGCAGCTATTTGGTACTTGCATTACAGTACATCTTATCTATCCCAGTCCCTCCCGGTACACATTCTTTGTTCATTAGACTCCCACCTCCCGATTTGTTTAATCAGCTCCTCCCCCAGACCAAAACAAGTGGGCCCCCAAACTGCATCAGGCCCAAACCCAACCGCCATAAACTCAAACGGAAAACTCTAAAAACTGGAAAAACGCTGAATTATCAGCATGAACCAAAAAGCAACCCGCGCCCCCAGGGAGGATTCCCTGAAAGCTGGCCTCATAAAAAAATGTGCAGACCCCCGACCTCAGCAAAGATAACAGTACCACTGAACAACCCCGTCCAAAGACATCAGTCTTGGAGCAACCCAAGCAGATTTCGACCTTATTCGACCCGACGATAACGTCCGCATACTGAATCCCGCTTGTTCCCGCCCGATTAGCACTCACCAATTCCCTAATCCTGAAAGCCCTGAAAAATGCCCAAACAAAGGCTACTGAAAATAACACCGCCTCATACGGTGATGAACATACCATCGGCAGTACCCATACCAACTTCTAATGGCAAAGGAAACCGGCCTCCTTGTGTCTACCCACTTCCTCCCTTTTCGGAAACCCTGTAATGCCTGCTGAGCCAAAAAAATATTGGTAACATCCTCCCAACCATTTAATTTAAACAAAAACGCCAAGGCTAACATATGCCGGTCTTTCACTGACGGTGACGTGCAAGCAAGCGACATAAGAACCACACGTGTAATTGCACATTGTAATTGCAAGTGAAACTAGAGAAGTACTAGATTAATAAAGTAAGATGAAGCATGCAAGACGAATACATATTATATGTTAGATGTCATTGTGATTTTCTACATTTTTTTTATCTTTTATATTATTGAGTATTTCTGATTGACTTAGAGGAGAATTAATGAAAACTAGCAACCAGAAGTTGCATAAAAAAGAGTAATTGTACTTTAATGACAAATTTCTAGCACTTAATTGGTGTTATATGAGACCTCTGCCAAATGCCAATGTTCAATAAATGTAACATGCAATCTGGAAGTTTCTCAGTAACATGGAGAACCCAGTGTTTTACACATTCTTTCTCTCTCTGTCTGTCTGCAGGATTTGGTAGCCTGGATAACAGCTGGATTCCTTCATATTCCACATTCAGAAGATCTCCCTAATACAGCCACTCCTGGAAATGGTGTGGGGTTCTTTCTAAGGCCTTACAACTACTTTGATTCGGATCCTTCAACCTATTCTTCAGACAGTGTTTACTTCCGTAGTGAGGATGACTACA
This sequence comes from Pelobates fuscus, assembly GCF_036172605.1. Classification (NCBI taxonomy): domain Eukaryota; kingdom Metazoa; phylum Chordata; class Amphibia; order Anura; family Pelobatidae; genus Pelobates; species Pelobates fuscus. The sequence continues at coordinate 249,456,958 of NC_086322.1, forward strand.
CCTCATGTGAGGTCAATCAAGCTGCTTGCTTGTCTAAGACAGCCTCTTGCACTCCTAACATACCTCCTTTCACTTATGAAGGTTTTCGCTATGTAGTAAATTTGTAGTAAACATATAGATAAATGCATGTTGTCTGTGGAAGCGTTTCATACATTAACATTCCTGATGTTTTAGAAGGCTTGCTGAGTTCAAATCAGTTTCATGGGCATTAGCATGCCAAAGACTCTTTCCAAGCATCCTTTATTAATATCCTATTGGTATGTAACCATTACAGCATAATACGCAAGTTATATACAACTACAATGGCAATTATTAGACTTGTGCATGGTGAAAAACAATTATTCTAATACTGAAAAAAAAAAAAAAATTTAGAATGGCAAAATTTAGTCCATGACATGGTTTGGCTTGGCAGAATTTCAACAGGAAAACTGGTGCCTATCACTGAGCTGCCATGTAAAAATGGCTACAATATTGCCTGATCAAATGGCTATACAATATCAGGTATTTTTGCAATGTCAATTCTGAGTTGCCATTATTAGTTTATTATATATCGACATTAAAAAAGATATAGGCAGTGAGAGAAATTTTAATAATTTCATTTTTGCTATCTTGTATTGTATTGTGTATCTTATAATGAGGAATAAGAGTCATTTTTAGTTGAACAGGAAAAGTCATTGGGCAGTTTTCTACTTATCCAGTCTGTAGCATCAGTTTCTATCAACTGCATCAACTGCATGGAGGTAGCAGGCACCAATTAGGCAGGGCAAACTCACTACAATGAAAGACATTTAAAAACGGTGGAGGGGCAGCAGAAGTAATTTAATCCCCCCCCCCCCCCTTTTTTTTATAAGGTGAGTGAGCAAACCTGTACCAAAACCGTCATTATTGAGGGTCAAAGCTTTTGTCATATAACCAAATGGAATAATACCAGACGCTAGCTGCCCCATTAACAATAATTGTCAAAAATGAGTAAACACCAGTGGAGTGGTTGGAATATAGATTGGATTTCTCTCTGCAATTCCAAAATTCTTTCCAGCATGTCTAAAGTAGAGTTCCACCATGTGCTGAAATGGCAAGAAAGGAAAGAAAATCATGCAGGCCAGTAGGAGCTCTCCATAAATCTGGGTAAGCCATGGGTGATTTTGTAAGGTTGCCACTTTGTTATGGCCATGTAAGAAAATTTGACAAAATGTTCAAGAGTGGGCTGGTGGGCACAACCCTGGGCTGATGAGGAGTTCAACTGTCCCTATCCATACAGCCTCTATAGACAACTGGCACTAACTTCAACATCACCCCTGCTCTGCTTTAGGTTGGTAATACTCAAAGAGGTACTGGTGCTGCTGTTGCTCCCCTCTTTAAGATACCTGGCTTTTGTAGGGGTTTCATCCTGCTTTTTGTTTGTGTTGCAAAACAGGTTGGTGCTTGGTAGATTCACTACTATAACATTATTATGTTTTACTTTAATGAACACTGCATGGTGTTCGCACACACTACTCTGAACACACTCTAAATTTTTTTTTAAATATTTTTCTTTCTCCAAACACAAAAAGAACTGTCAAACTGTAAATTAATAAATAGAGTTCCAATATGTTTTTATTTTTTTGCTTTTTATCGAACAACACACTCCCCTTTCAAAATAATTTTCTTTCTCATATAAACTTTTAAAAATTGTAAATTGTTAACCTAGTCTCACACTAGGATCAAAAACACAATGGCAATCTAATAACAACTTAAGGTTGTTTTAAATGCAGCTGACTGGTAGCATGTTAAACATTGTCTCACATAATGATCAGTGACACAAGTCCTGTCTCCAGATCAAAGTTATTTTAAAGGGACTCTCCAGTGCCAGGAAAACAATCCGTTTTCCTGGCACTGCAGGTCCCCTCTCCCTTCCACCTCCCATTCCTGGTTGCTGAAGGGGTGAAAACCACTTCAGTCACTTACCAAAGGCAGCGACGATGTCCCTCATCGCTGATTCTTCCTCCGCCGCCGCTCCTCCCCTTCATTACGTCAGCCGATAGAGGAGACTGATCACACCCGCCGGCTGGGGAAACTTAATGTGCACGCACATTAGACCTCTCCATAGGAAAGCATTGAAAATGCTTTTCAGTGCTTTCCTATGGGGATTTTAGCAACGCTGGAAGTCCTCACATAGTGTGAGGACGTCCAGCGATGCTCTAGCACAGAAAACCTGTGCTAGAATCCTGGAAGTGCCCTCTAGTGGCTGTCTAGTAGACAGCCACCAGAGGAGGAGTTAACCCTTTATGAAAACTGCAATAATTACAGTTGCAGGGTTAAGGGTAGTGGGAGTTGGCACCCAGACCACTCCAATGGGCAGAAGTGGTCTGGGTGCCTGGAGTGACCCTTTAAGTTCCTCATATTAGTAGCTTGCTAGGTAAACACAGCAGTAAAGTTTTAGACTAGAATCAATGACCCAGGCTATTTCCTACTCCCAAACAAATACAGCAATGGTAAGACACACAGTACCACTGCTGATCTGTCTCCCTCAATAGCTGCAGTCAAAGTGTAATTTGTTTTAGTGTGCCTCCTTTTTCCTTCTATTGGCCAGTTGTCATTTGTCTTGTGAATAAAATCAACATATAGTGTCTCTCCCCTAAAAATCAATCATCTTTTTCTTTTTTCCTTCATGTTGATTGGATAGGAATTGCAGTCCACATCATTGGGATGATCTTAATTTGGTGGGGGCAAACTAAGATGCCTATTTGCACCCATCAAACAAACAAAACAAAAAAACACAGCCTCTTCTCCATTACATCCTATTCTTTTCCTGGCAACACAAATAAAAACGAGCATGTTAAGGCTTGCACAAGCTGGTTTACCTGACACTGTGACACATGGAGAACTTGAAATTTGTATAATTTTTTTTATTGAAACGATTAGAATACAATTATAATATTTTCCAAATTATCTAGTTATTAGATATAGTAAACATACAGTTCCAAACATCATTAACCCCTTAAGGACCAAACTTCTGGAATAAAAGGGAATCATGACGTGTCACACACGTCATGTGTCCTTAAGGGGTTAAAGGAGAAAATGAAAATTACATTTTTCATTAAAAAAAGGTTCCAACCTAGATATGCAGTATGACATCCAGAAGAGAAAAAAGAAAGAAAAAAAGAGTATTTTATTCAACTCCATTCATACTCTGTCGTAGTATTAAGATGTAAGAGGGAGAGAGAAGAGGAAGGTTCAGATCACAAGTCCCATCAAATAATTACAATTAGTTCTATCTCTATACTGCCTCCATGGAACCTATATCTCCATATGTTTATCAAACTGGTACCTTTCATAGAAAAAGCCTGCCTCGATTCTATGTTGAAAGTCAAATTGTTGTAATATTACCGGCTGTAGTGGTTTACCTTTAATTTTCCAATTACATGCCATGCATATTTTTATGTTTTTATGAGTTTGTTGGAGTTTGATTTGGAGCATATAAATTAATGATTGTGTAAAGTATATAATTATTTTTTGCTATCAGGATTAAATATCACCCTTTGTCATCTTTTTCTACATATATTTGCTCAAATGTCATTCCTTTCAATAAAATTATAAGTACCCATCTTTATTTTGCATATTTCCAAAGTCTAGTTGCTGAATCTTTCCAATAGGTTTCCTGTATTAAAACTATGTCAATTTTATTCTTCTTTAAAATACCATATTCATGGAGACCAGGTTTACAGACATAATGAACAAACAGGTTCCTCCCTTTATTCCCCTTTCCTGTACGGGACCATTCTCAACCACTCATACCTCCATTCCACCATTCATTTCTATCACTAGTCCCACCAGGAACCACTGGTAGGTGGCATTCATACATTCAACAAAAAACAATAACTCTACCTTGGGTGAATTTGTGTTTAGACCTTCAGCCACCACAGGACACAGTAAACCCTCTGACCATTTCATGGAAACGTTTCTTCTGAATCATTAACTAAGGGAGGGGGAGAAAAAATAAAATTAAAAAGGGGTTTATATATGTTTTTTTCGGTGGGCAGAACCACCTATCCACCAGAATGACATGATCTCAAACATAGATTGTGATGACAGATAAGAACCATTCGTCCCATCTAGCCTGCCCAATTTTCTAAATACTTTTTTCGTAAGTCTAGGATAACCTTATGCCTTCCCCTTCTTCCCCCCCCCCCCCCCCCCAAAAACAAAAAACAAAAAAATGGAAAGAAATATTTACAAATAGAAGAGTATAGATTAAGCTCTACATAGAATTGTAAGCAGGCAGCAAACACTGGTAGTAAGGGATACCCTCAGCCACGTACTGATTAATATAAAGCACGATAATACAGGTTGTGCCAAAATAAAAAGTCCAATACATTATCAGATGCTTAGAGTATTCTTTACTTGTAAGTCGTCTATGCTTCTGATTGTGGCAGGTATATGAAAAAGAAAGAAGAAAGATAGACGGCAATAGTGCAGAGTATCTAGTACCAAGTGCAGAACAAACAACAAAGAGGTCTAAGATGTAGCACTCACATTTAGTAGAGCTATAAAACCAGCTCAGAGTATAACAGCGTATAATCCCCACTGATGGATTTGTTGTTCTAGGAGTCAGTCACTAGGCATGTAGGCAGGGCCAGATTAAGAGCCCATTGGGCCTGGTGCTGACAATTATGATGGGTCTAATTACAGAATCTTATCGACCAAAACCACTAAAACCGTCATACCTCCCAAGCGTCATGTATCTGATGAAGATGGTGTTGGAGGGAAATTCAAAGGATGCAGCTATAAGAAAACACATACTCTATGCTAATCTCTCTCTAATTTATGCTTTCATCTTTCAAGTAAATCCATACTACCTAACAGCAGTGTCCAGAGAAGCAGGAATAGGCGGGGTGGTGGGCTACTGATGCGAATCACGTGACCAGAACTGCGAAGAGGGGCGAACATGCCCAAAAAAGGGGGCATGTCTGTCCAAAGAATTGGAAGGCCAGCCTGGCATCAGTGTACCTATGTATCACAGTGTCAGTGTCCCCATGTCGCCCAGTCCCTTAGTCTCCCAGTGTCTCAGTGTCCCCATGTCACAGTGTGTCCCATGTCACTGAGACACTTGGGGACACTGGGAGACATGGGGACACTGAGACATTTGGGGACACTGGGAGAAATGGGGGGACAGAAACATGGGGACACAGACACTGGGATACATGGGGACAATGATACATTTAGGGACACTAGGGACACTGAGAGACATGGGAACACAGACACTGGGAGACATGGGGACACTGAGACACTAGGGAAACTGGCTGGGAGGCATGGGGACACTGAGACACTAGGGACACTGGCTGGGAGACATGTTAACACATGGGTACACTGAGACACTAGGGACACAGAGACATGGGGACACAGACACTAGGAGACTAGGGGACACTGGGAGCCATGGGAACACTGAGACACCAGGGACAATGGCTGGGAGACATGTGAACACTGAGAGACATGGGGTCACAGACATTTGGGGACACTGGGAGCCATGGGTACACTGAGACACTAGGGACACTGAGAGACATGTGGACACAGACACTGGGAGCCATAGGGCCACTGAGACTAGGAACTGGGAGACATGGGGACACTGGGTGACATGGAGACACTGTGTCCCTAGTGTCTCCGTATCCAGTGGTGTATCCTGGTTTTGTGCTGCCCTAGGCAGGACAAAACTCAGGCGCCCCCTTCCCGCCTGCGCCACCCCCACCCAACCCTTCCCCCGCCTTCTAAATACACACACACACATTTGCTGACGGATACGCATAAGCTAGCTAACAGAAATAAACACGCTAATAGACACACACACACTAACAGACACACACACACACTAACAAACACACACACACTAACAGACACACACACACACACTAACAAACACACACACACACTAACACACACACACACACACACTAACAGACACACACACACTAACAGACACACACACACTAACAGACACACACACTAACAGACACATACACACTAACATACACACACACTAACAGACACACACACACACTAACAGACATACATACACACACTAACAGACACACACACACACTAACAGACACACACACACACACACTAACACACACACACACACTAACAGACATACATACACACACACACTCCGGTTCCCAGCCTCACTCTGCGACGCGCGAGGGAGCTGAGCAGACAGCTCAAAGGAAGTGCTCCCTCGCCAGCCACCCGCCCGCCAATGCCGCCCGCCCAGCAGCCCAGCATGTCTGTTAGCCGCAAGGCTAACAAGACATTTGCCTTGGGCATTTGGGGGCGGCTTTTTTTGCCGCCCCCTGGAAAATGCCGCCCAAGGCAAATGCCTTGTTTGTCCAAATCCCAATGTGTCTCTCAATGTCCCTATGTCCCTAGGCAGGACAAAACTCAGGCGCCCCCCTCCCGCCCGCGCCACCCCCACCCATCCCTTCCCCCGCCTTCTAAATATACACACACGCATTCGCTGACAGATACGCATACGCTAGCTAACAGAAACACACACACGCTAACAGACACACACACACACACACACTAACAGACACACACACACTAACAGACACACGCACACACTAACAGACACACACACACTAACAGACACACACACTAACACACACACACACACACACTAACAGACACACACACACACACTAACAGACACACACACACTAACAGACATACATACACACTAACAGACACACACACTAACAGACACACACACACTAACAGACACACACACACTAACAGACATACATACACACACTAACACACACACACACACACACACACACACACACACACCCACTAACACACACACACACTAACAGACATACATACACACAGACACTAACAGACATACATACACACTAGCAGACACACACACTAACAGACACACACACTAACAGACACACAGACTAACACACACACACACACACACACTAACAGACATACACACACACTAACAGACACACACTAACAGACATACACACACTAACAGACACACACTAACAGACAGACACACACACTAACAGACATACACACACACTCACATATTTAACACATATTTGTTTTTTAAATGTAACCCCCCCAGCCTCCTTACCTTTGGAAATGCTGGGGGGGGGGTTCTCTTCCTCCCTGGTGGTCCAGTGGCTGCTGGGTGGGCGGCATTGGCGGGCGGGCGGCTGGCGAGGGAGCACTTCCCCTGAGCTGTCTGCTCAGCTCTCTCGCGCGTCGCAGAGTGAGGCTGGGAACCGGAATATGACTTGTTTGCCTCGCGGCTAATACGCCCCTGTCCGTATCCCAATGTGTCTCTCAATGTCCCTATGTCTCACAGCGTCCCCATGTGTCTCAGCGTCCCCATGTCTCACAGTGTCCCCTAGTGTCTCAGTGTCCCCAGGTCTCCCAGTGTCCCCTAGTGTTTCAGTGTCCCCTAGTGTCTCAGTGTCCCCATGTCTCCCTGCTGCTTTTCCCCTCATCCCTCACTTCTATGAGCTGAAGCCTGTCTCTGCGGGCTGGGAGCTGCTGCTGTCTTAACTGTCTGTGCTTTGTAGCTCCTCCCCCGCGGATCATTGAGTAGAGAGAGGCAGGAGGCTGTAACTTCCTATCCCTGCCTATCTCCACACACATAAACCAGCACCAGCCAGTGACATGTATAACTGGCTGGTGCTGGTTTATACTGAGAAAAATATCTTCATTTTTATTGCCGGTATTACTGCAATGCCAGCACGGCTAGGCAGCCTCAAATACCGGCTGTGCTGGTAAAATACCAGTCAGGTGGCAAACCTAAGAGTAGTTTTTTTTAAATGGGCCTATTCCATGGGCCTGGGCCTAGAGCTGCAGCTCCATCAGCCCCTATGTTAATCCAGCCCTGCATGTAGGTGATATATACAAAGATATAAAAGGCAAAAACTAGTGCTCTCTGTAAAGCTGCACACTAGTAAGCATAAAGGTAAAAGCAATTTGCTCACATTTGCTAAGGTATTAACGCTTGGGTGGTACAATCCCCACCACGGATAGAGTAGCTCCTCCAAAGGGTAGTTCTTCCCAGAATACAGATAGCAGGTAGTCAATGGTGTAATAGATATGCCAGGAACAGTAAAAGATATAAAAAGAACTAAAACAAACAAAAACAACTTTAAAGCATTAAAATATATTAACACTGTGAGACATGGGGACACTTTGACACTAGAGGACACTTGGGGACACTGAGACACTAGGGGGCACTGGGAGACCTGGGGACACTGAGACACTAGGGGCACTGGGAGACCTGAGGACACTGAGACACTGGGAGATCTGGGGACACTGAGGCACTAAGGGAAACTGTGAGACATGGGGAGGGTGAGAGACTTGGGGACACTGGGAGACATAAGGACACTGAGACACTGAGACACTAGGGGAAACTGTGAGACATAGGAACGGTGAGAGAAGTGGGGACATGAGTACCCTGAGAAACTAGGGACACAATGCCCCCATGTCTCCCAGTGGCCCCTAGTATCCTAGTGATATGGGAACACTGGCAGATATGGAGACAGAAACACTGGGGGACACTGGGCGACATGGGGACACTGAGAGACATGGGGATACATGGGGACACTGGGTGACTTTGAGACCTCGGAGACATGGGGTACTCCCAGTGTCCCCATGTCTCCCAACCTGTGCCCCTAGTGACTCAGTGTCCCCATGCCTCCCAGTGTCCCTGTTGTCTCTCAGTATCCCTAGTCTCCCAGAGTCTTAGTGTCCTCATGTCTCCCAGTGTCTCATTATCCACATGTCTCCCAGTGTCTCAGTCTCCCCTAGTATAAAAGAAAAAATCTCAGGCACTCCAGGCACCCAGACCACTTCTGCCCATTGGAGTGGTCTTGGTGCCTACTCCCACTACCCGTAACCCTGCAACTGTAAATATTGCAGTTTTCATAAACTGCAATAATTACATTGCAGGGTTAACTCCTCCTCTGGTGGCTAGAGGGCACTTCCTGGTCTATGGCACAGGTTTTCTGTGCTACAGCGTCACGGGACGTCCTCACACGCTCCTCGCGGGGAGGAGCGTGTGCGGACCCTAAACCACCGCCGAGGGACATCAGGTTAGTCACTGAAGGAGTTTTCGCCCCTTCAGCAACATGGGATGGGGAGATGAGAGGGAGAGGGGACCTGCAGTGCCAGGAAACTGATTTGTTTTCCTGGCACTAGAGTGTCCATTTAAGCAGGTTTATTGGACACCGCAACGTTTCGACCTGTACCCAGGTCTTATCAAGTCTCCAGTGTCCCCTATGTATCATAGTGTCCCCTATGTATCACAGTGTCCCAGTGTCCCTGGTGTCTCTCAGTGTCCATAGTGTCTCAGTGTCCATAGTGTATCAGTGCCCCCTAGTCTCCCAGAGTCCCTTAGTTTCCTTGAGTTCCCAAGTGTCTCAGTGTCCCCTAGTATTAAAAAAATCTCAGGCACTCACTGTGATTAGATTTAAGCAAGTTTATTGGACGCTGCAACATTTCAACCTGTACCCGGGTCTTTATCAAGTCTCCAGTGTCCCCTATGCATCACAGTGTCCCATATGTATCACAATGTCTCAGTGCCCTGTGTCTTCCAGTGTCTCTGGTGTCTCTCAGTGTCCGTAGTGTCTTAGTGTCCTTAGTGTTTCAGTGTCCCCTAGTGTCCCAGTGGTCCCAAGTGTCTCAGTGTCCCCTAGTATAAAAGTAAACAGACACTCACTGTGATAAATTTAAGCAGGTTTATTGGACACTGCAATGTTTCGACCTGTACCCAGGTCTTTATCAAGTCTCCAGTGTCTCCTTTGTATCACAGTGTGTCAGGGCCCCATGTCTCAGTCACCGAGTGTTTCCATGTCTCTCAGTGTCCCCAGGTCTCTCAGTGTCCCCAGGTCTCTCAGTGTCCCTTGGTGTCTGGGGACACTGGAAGACATGGGGACACAGACACTAAGGGACACTGGGAGACATGGGGACACTGGGCGACTTTGAGACATGAGGGGACACTGGGAGTCATGGGGCATTGAGACACTGGAGGCCTGGGAACACAGACACTAGGGGGCACCGAGACATGGGGATACTGGAAGACTATGGAAATACTGGAAGGCATGGGGACAATGATACTCTAAGCAACATGGGGACACTGAGACCCTGGGAGATTGGGGGACTGAGAGACTCAGGGACACTGGGAGACATGGGGACAATAGGAGACATTGTGGTACATAGGGACACTAAGAAACTGGGAGACCTGGGAGACTGAGACAGGGAGACAATGGGAGCAACCATAGATACAGTGGAATCAATCTGTAAGTAGTTTTGGTGATTTTACAGAATTATCTCTTTTGTCACTCCTTGATGTCACACATACAAAAAGTATTATGCAAATTAGTAAGGCATGAATTATGGCAACCCTAACTACTTTTCACATACTCTTGCTTAAGTATGGAAATTTAACCCCTTAAGGACCAAACTTCTGGAATAAAAGGGAATCATGACGTGTCACACATGTCATGTGTCCTTAAGGGGTTAAGAGGGATGTAGAGGAACAAAAGTTGTGTGGACTAGCTGACAATGAAATTAGTTAAGGCAGGGGTTCCCAATTATTTTTTCCAGTGGAACCGTTTGACATAGTGTATCAACATCTTGGAACACCCCTCTTCCCACCCCGAAAAAAAAATGGTGCTGTTTTTTGTATGTCTCGGTGTGTCTCAAGCTGTGTATATCTGTGCTTGTATGTGCCAGTGTGTGTGTGTGCATATCTGACACACAGATACACACACACACACTGGCACATAGATACACACACCTCGACACACACTGTGTATCTTTGTGTGTGTGTGTATGTTTGTATGTGTCTGTGTATCAAGGTGTGTGTATCTGTGTTTGTATGTGCCAGTGTGTATGAATCTGAATCTGACACACAGATACACACACTGGCAGATGGTGGCACACAGATACACACACTGACACAGATACACACACCTTGACACGCAGTGTGTATCTGTGTGTCAAGGTGTGTACATTTATGTTTCAAAGTGTGTGTATCTGTGTTTGTATGTGCCGGTGTGTCAAGGTGTGTATATCTGTGTTTATATGTGCCAGTATGTGTATCTCTGTGTCAGTGTGCATCTGTGTGTGTGTGTGTATATATGTATATGTATCTGACACACACACACACACACACACACACAATTAGATACAAACAGTGACACATACACAAACCTTGATACTCTCAGAGACACATACTGTCAGGTTTCAAAACTGACATGTAAGACTTTTTCGTTTATTACTGGCCCTTTAAGTGAACTTCATGATTTTCTCCTCTAGTGGCCTCACTAGCCACTAATCTATTCACTCACCTTAATAACCTCACCTGGATTAACTAATGAGGAGGCTTGATAAGTCTACTCCCAGAACACAACAGGGCCTTGACATTGAAGTCTATGCTCTGATAAAGATGAAGTCTATGCTCTGATAAAGAATCTCTGTTCCTGGTAATATCCTGTATTTTATCTACATGATTTCATTCTTTAGATAACTTACCTGCAGTGCCTCATCCTGAACTCATCTGCATTTCCTCATACTGAAAGGCACTAACCTGCATTACTTCATCCTGAACTTGCCTGAAAGACTTTCCTTATCAGCTTCAAAGTATCCTGTTTGTGGAAGACTGCCCTTTATTCTTTATTTCAGTAAATTTTTTATGTCTAATATGACAAATAAAGTTTTAACCAATAACCCTTGCAATTGTCTCCTCTCTGACCTGCTCAGGAGCATGACACATACTCTTTGACAGACACAAATACACTCTCAGTGACAAACACACATACAATTTTTTTTTCTTCACATTTTACTCCAACCAGCCCCCCTACCTTTAGGAGTGCTGACATGTGGTCCAGTGGGGCTGCTGGGCGGCTGGCGAGCGGTCCCTGGGGTCCAGTGGGGCTGCTGAGCGGCTGGCGTGCGGGTGGCAAGGAAGCAGTGATCTCCGCTGCTCAGCTCCCTTGCACGCCTCTTAGTGATGCCGAAGCCGGAGTGACGTCATATTCCGGCTGCAGCATCACTGCTGTGCGAACAAGGGAGTTGAGCAGGGAGATGACTGCTCACTGCTCCCACGCCGCCCGTGGCCATTTTATTTTTTACACTTTTGGCAGGAACACCAATTGGGAAACGCTGAGTTAAGCTAATGCTGACTGGTCTCTCTAATACTGTGGCATGTTCCCCTTTTCTTTTTTATTTTTTTTAATTTTTTATTTTTGTTGTGTATAAGAATTACAACAGTGCTTGCACAGCCACAATAGCTTTCGCAAGCTCTATTTTCATTTGATGTAACAGAAACATGGCTTGGAGATATCTTGCACATTTTTGTATTTAGAATACTATAGCATGCTAGGTTAGGTATGCATTTAACTTCGAGTAACATGAATAAGTATACTTATGCTTATAATGTGATTTGAGCATTTTCAAGACATTTCAAAGTGTGGCAGTTTGATCAGCACATTTTTGTATAATCGTGAAAATAACAGGCTAATAAACGTTGTTTGTATAATATAACATGCTTGGGTAATTAAGCCATTAACAAAGCTAGTCGTGCTTTAGGTTACAAACGTGTGGCTTGTATATAGTGTGACATGCATGCCCCCCGGGCATAGTGGTAAGGGTGGCTGGTTGGTAGGCTAGTAACGGTAGCTTTATACTATGTACAGTAGATTATATCAATGTTGCATTGTAGAACAGATGTAACAGTGGGGTACATAGTGCTGTTTGCACAATTTTATGTTTGGGATCAGGAAAGGTAGTGGTAAAGCATGAGTTGAACAGGTGCAACAGGCTTGCCATTACTGCGACTGCTGAGCATGTGTTAATTGTCGAGGAGCTAGCTAGACTGGACTCGGATGAGCTACTTGGGCCTCTACTGTGTGCCTCCCTGCCAAGTGCAGCCCATTATGCATAGTTTAACTATGTGTTGGTTGGTTACATGAAAAGAGATAATGTTGGTGGTACACATAGGCAATAAACGCACAACATGTGATTTAGTATATTGGCAGGTATGTCAGCAGGATCAATGCAAAGGACATTGCTAGAATGGTAATTGCAGTCAGAGTATGCAAATCTATTACAAGGTAAAGTAAAGAGATTTTCCTCTAATTTGCCCCTGAATGTCTGTCGCTTGGTGTGGTTACCGCAAGTGTCCTTTGCGTGGTGCGAGCATTCCTGTAGGCTGCTCAGCCGATGCCCTGCGATGGGAGGCTGCATGGGTACAAGTGCCATATGTCCTCAACTGCTAGCGCTGCAGAGGTTAAAATCCTCGGTTGCTCGTCCCGCCGGACCCTTTCGGGGACCCGTGTGTGGTTGTCACCGCTCCGGTCAGTCTCGCCGCCGCGAGCGGGAGCTCTGGAGATGGTGTGTGCCACTTGGAGAGGAGGTTTCTTCTGCTGTGTTCTTGGGCCGTGTCCCAGGGTCTTTTCCCCCTGGGTCCTCCGCCCAGGATGCTTGGAGCCAGGTCTGGGCAGTTTTGGACATGAGCGGGTGTTTGGTGAGTGGGCCGTCTGCCTCCCCTGCTGCACAGCGACGGGGACCCTGGGCTTGCCGCTTGTCTGCTGGGAGGGGGCAGGAGGGTCAGGAGGTTTGTTCTCCCTCCTCTGCTCCCTGGCAGTCTGTGCTCCTCTGTCCTGCAGCATCCGCCAGAAATTGTTGAGCAGCTTGTCTAGCCGTTCCTCGAGTGTCGCTTGCGGGCCTTGTGTCGCCATTGCAGGGGCATCCGCCGCCATCTTAATTTCAGTGTTGGAGCTGGGCGCAGGCCACAGAATAGCTGGATTATATGGTGCTTCGATTTGCCTGGGGGTAGTTGCTGGTGCCGGGATATCCCTCACCGGCAGGGGGGGGGAGGGAGAGGAGGGCTCGTGGGTGGTCCTCCGCAGCGTTAGAGTCTGCTTCCCGGGTGCTCCGAGCTGGGTGATCGGCCGCCTCACCCGCGCCCTTGCCTCCACCTAGGCCCCAAAACAGGCTAGTTGTTGCTGCAGTAGGCCCCGGTGATTCAGCCCGCGTTCCCGGCGGCTCAGCGTTTTGTGAGTGGGCTCTTTGCGATCTCCCTTGCATCCCCTACCTGGGTGGTGCAATTTAGGGGGATCTTGTAGCTTGAGAGCCTGGTTAATTCAGTTTAGATTTGGGTTTCAGACGGGAGCTCATGCTTCAGCTCCAGCTCCGTCTGATCAGCTCCACAACCAGGCTCCGCCCCCGGCATGTTCCCCTTTTCTACACTCATTATATACACTTTTTCTCTGTCCCAGACTATATACCAGGTGTTTCTGCCTGCTAGTAAGAAGGTAAGGAGAAAAGTGTACATGTGACTGCAAGGGGACAGTCCTTAGAAAGAGTGGAGCGAGTGCATCATTCGACGCATTTATGCCAAGCTCAGGGTACTGTCTGCATAGTATGCCCTTAGTTGGCCAGCCTGCATGATTGACAGGTAGCTTGACATGCATTCATGCCAGGCTGTCCTTCAAATTCTTTGGGCAGACATGCCCCCTTTTTAAGTATGTTCGCCCCTTTTGCCAATTTTGGTTACATGATTTGCGTCAGTGGCCCGTCCATAGACTTACTGCTTCACTGGTCACTGCTGTTAGGGGGTATGGATTTACTTGAAAGATGAAATCGTAAGCTTAGCATAGAGTATGTGTTTTCTCATAGCTGCATCCAATGAGTTTCCCTCCAGCACCATTTCCATCAGATACATGACGCTTGGGAGGTAGGACTATTTTAGTGTTTTTGGTTGATAAGATTTTATAATTAGGCCCATCATAATTGTCAGCACCAGGCCCACTGGGCTCTTAATCTGGCCCTGTCTTTATAGGTTGGTCTGAGGTTCAAATGGACCAAATTGACACCAAAATGAAATCATAATGATGTAATTGGTGACCTTTGACCTCATCTGAGATCATCAAGTGAGCTTGATAATTTTGCATCATTATAAGTAGCAACTTCAATTTTGGTTGCTTTACATTTCATCACAACTAGTAAAGATTAAATAAATGTTATTTAACAAAAAAATAGGTAAATTTAGTGAGCCATTTAAAGAGACACTTCTGCCCATTGGAGTGGTCTGGGTGCCAACTCCCACCACCCTTAACCCTGCAAGTGTAATTATTGCAGTTTTTATAAAGTGCAATAATTACCTTGCAGGGTTAAGTCCTCCTCTAGTGGATGTCTATTAGACAGACACTAAAGGGACTTCTGTCTTCTTAGAATACGAAAAGTTTTTTAAATGATGCTGGACGTCCTCAAGCTATGCATGAGGACCTCCAGCGTCGCCGGAATCCCCATAGGAAAGCATTGCCACGCATGCACATTAGGTCTCCACCGCCGTTAGAAGTCGGTGGGGGAGGAGCGTGGGCGAAGCCTGACCCAGCACCGAGGGACATCGGTGCTGGATTCAGGTAAGTCACTGGAGAGGTTTTAACCCCTTCAGCAACATGGGATGGGGGGTGGGAGGGAGAGGGGCACTGCAGGGTCCTGCAGTTCCAGGACAACTGATGTTTTCCTGGCACTGGAGAGTCCCTTTAAAGTTAGAAATATTTAACTTTTGGCAAAAACTCACAGAATTTTAAATAACCATTATTCAATCACAAATATCTTTACACACACTACATGCCTTGTATTCATGTTTCATTTATTACTGGTGTTATTTTTGTATCTCAAGGTTTATAAAGCCTTATACATATATATGTAAACAAATAATTTAGGTTCTGTTATCTATCATGATATATTGGACAGAGACCAGGTGACAACATGTCTAAACTTTCCAGTCCAGGGACTGGTTTTGTCAGCATCTGTTTTTTTTCATTATATGAACCTTTGACGCCAGAAGACTCTAATATATGGCAAATCTAATCTGGAAGGAATTCCTTACACTACACACTGGGAAATAATGTCCCCAGTTCTTTTCTCTTCACATCTGTGTTTTTCGAAGATAACAGTTGTTTACTATTATTTGGCAAATGGAAAGTAGATTTGTGAAGTAAAAGAGTAGATTGACATTGTTTCGTCATGTAGTTAGCCAGAGTGAAACACACATTTATTTTTGCTGATTATTTAGACTGTACATTTGTATTTTTTTCATTATTATTTTGAGGTACATTTATGCATCCACTGCATATACTGACAGTATACATAACAGTATGCCTGCTTGTCTTGTTTTTTTATTTTTTATTTTTTGCTTACACGGGGGAGGAGGGAGGGGGGAAGGAGGACGGGGGTGGCTGTTTGAATCAGGGCCTAATCCTCTGTTCTGTAAACATATTTAGCTATGATGTAAGAACATGATTTTTGAGTGGCTGGATGCAAACTTTATTTTTAAACAACACTCTAATTATGTTTTTCCTTTGAACCCTTTGACATAGTGTGCTATGGTCCAAAAATGTTTGCACCATAGCACAACAATTTTAATTAGCAGAGGGTAATGTTTTTTTCTTTGGCAGATTTAGTTTTTTGGTACATAAGGTGATAGGTAGAGAGATAGATAGAGAGATAGATAGAGAGATAGATAGATAGATAGATGTCAGTATGTGAAAAAGTTCTGCTTGCGTTCCACTGCTCTCTCCTCCTGCATTCCACTACAACTCAATAATTTTGGCGGCAGATGCCGAATAGGTCCTTACTAGTTTTGTGAGATCAAACTCACTTCATCAGAGGACATCTATTTTCATCAGAAGACATCTATCTTTCTCCGGCCAGAGTGAAGGACTGTGACAGCCACTAACAGCCTCTCAGTACAGCATTCCCATGATACACTCGGTTTTAAGCTACAAATTGTGAGTGTTTTTAATTCATTTTACTTAATAAATATATTTGAAACAGTGAGCACTATGGCTTTCCACCTTACTGTTTTTTTAGGTGAAAGAATTGTTATACTTAAGTCCAACATATATGATCTTTAAGTCATTTTTACATCTATTTTTTTTTTTTGTGCAATATTGGGATTAACACAGTTCAAAAAGGCACTGTCAGTACTAGAATAAATAGCCTGTTTAAATCAGAGTAACCCCAGCTGTGCTGGTAACTGGGGTAATCTGATACAGGTAGACACGATAAATCTTTGGAAATCTCTGAGTATCTTTTAACATTGTATCAACTGCATCCTAGCTAACAATTTTTGTGTCAATATTCCAGAAAGACTGAAATGCCAATAATACTGGGACTAATATAGTAAAACTATTTTGTTATACACAGACTGCTATTTTACTTTGATATTTCTTAAAGAGGTATTCCACACACCATGACTACGCCTGGCAATCTATTAGATTTTATCTAATAACACTCTCTTTTTTTCATTAAGGTTTCGAGGCTGACGTTTGGCAACTCGAATCTTCATCTCCCTCCACAGATTTCTATAGGATTAAGGTCTGGAGACTGGCTAGGCCACTCCAGGACCTTAATGTGCTTCTTCCTGAGCCACTACTTTGTCGCCTTGGCTGTGTGTTTTGGGTCATTGTAATGCTGGAATACCCAGCCACAACCTATTTTGAATGCCCTGGCTGAGGGGAGAAGGTTCTCACCCAAGAAAAACAGCCCAATGCATAATGTTTCCACCTCCATGTTTGATGGTAGGGATCGTGATCTTGGGGTCATAGGCAGCATTGCTCCTACTCTAAACATGACGAGTTGAGCTGATGTCAAAGAGCTTGATTTTGGTCTCATTTGACCACAACACTTTTACCCAGCTCTCCTCTGAATCATTCAGATGTTCATTGGCAAACTTCAGATGGGCCTGTACATGTGCTTTCTTGAACAGGGGGACCTTGCGGGTGCTGTAGGATTTCAGTCCTTCACGGCGTAGTGTGTTACCAATTGTTTTCTTGGTGACTATGGTCCCAGCTGCCTTGAGATCATTAACAAGATACTTCCAAATAGTTTTGGGCTGATTCCTCACCATTCTCATGGTCATTGAAACTCCACAATGTGAGATCTTGCATGGATCACCAGACCAATGGAGACTGAAAGTTACTTTGTGTTTCTTCCATTTGCGAATCACACCAACTGTTGTCACCTTCTCACCAAGCTACTTGGCGATGGTATTGTAGCCCATTCCAGCCTTGTGTAGGTGGGAGCCTTGGCCATGGTGGAGAGTTTGGAATCTGATTGATTGATTCTGTGGACAGGTGTCTTTTATACAGGTAATGAGCTGAGATTAGGATAACTCCCTTTAAGAGAGTGATCCTAATCTCAGCGCATTACCTGTATAAAAGACACTTGGGAGCCAGATATCTTGCTGATGATAGGGGATGAAATACGTATTTTACTCATTGACATGCAAATCAATTTACAACTTTTTCGACATGCGTTTTTCTGGATTTTTATTTGCTTGTTATTCTGTCTCTCACTGTTAAAATATACCTACCATTAAAATTATAGATTAATAATTTCTTTGTCAGTGGACACTCGTTCAATATCAGTAAGGGATCAAATACGTGCAGATTGTAGTAGTTAGGAGGTGCAGTTATATAATAAATTATGTAATTTTTGTGTTTTAATACAGGGGTGTGTTTGGATATAATGCTTGCATGTTTGTGCAGTAGTGTTTCTGGATGCAGTGTTGAATTTTAAAAGTGGATGTACATTAGTGTGTGGTATTGGTGTTTGAGTGAAGTGTGTGTTTGAGTGTTTGTATATAATTTTGGAGTTGGAATTCAAGAGTGTCTTTGTACATCATGTTTGTGTTTGCAGGGATGTGTTTGCATGTTGTGTTCGTGTTTGATTGTAGGGTTGTATGCTCATAATCTGTCACATACATACTCACACATATATACATACATATTAACAAACAGAAACACGCATGTAAACACACTGACATGTGCACATACAAAGGCACACACAAGCACACACTGGCAAATACACACACAGATACACACACTTACATATACACATACACTGATATACATACACTGACACACAAAGAAAATGGTAAACCCCTGCAATCCAAATAAGAAAAAATATACCTGGTGCTCTGGTAGCTCAAATGTTGAGAATAGAAGGAAACCGGCACTCAAGGAATTTGATGAAAGTTTTTTACTGTTAAAAAAAATCGACGTTTCGGGGGGCGGAGCCTGACCACCAAGCTGGGCAGACGTGTCTGGCACGAGCTCCTGTCTGGCGAGCAGAACCCGGGACAAAACCGGCAGCTATTTGGCCCAAGGTCCTTCGAGGGTACACCACCCACGGGAGAGCTGAAACCCAAATGCGGCCTACTGGGGCAGGAGCCGAGGAGAGGCGGCCGCTTTCCTTGGCACGAGGTCCCATAAGCGACTTCACTTCAGCATACCCCCCCCGGACCGGTGGGGGATATCCCGGCCCCCACTGGCTAAATCAAACTGAACGGAAAGCAGACTTGCTGACTACAAGGCGTACGGGGCACCAGGCCACAAAGGTGCAGCTAAAATGGCCGCTCAACCTAGAGCTAAGGAGCGGAGCACCCGCTCCCAACTACCCACGACACCTTTGGGTATTTTTGACCAGCTCTGCGCAATCCTCAGAGACACGCTGCATAGCCAAGGAGCAACCTACCGCCAGGCTGAACTAACGGTGGCCTCATGGATCCGACCAACGGCACGCCGCCGCTACCACAGGCTCGTACCTCGAACATCCAAAGAGGCCGTTCGGCGGAGCAGGTACCTAAGATCCTCAAGGCGGGAACAGGCGCCATGTTCCTCGAGCGCACGCTCCCACTCCCTGAACAACAAAAGCGGAACCACAAAACAAGCGGCACATATGAGCACCTCAGCCGGCCAAAATCACGGCATTCAGTGCTACAGGATTCAACGCTTTACAGCCAACGCTACAACACATACGGCTGTGCGGCTGCACACCCCACAGAGCTCTACCGGAGCTGCCTCCCGACGCAGAGACGCCATGCCCAGGGGCAACAAAGATGGGGCTCCCAACGGCAGAAACTTGGACTTACCAACTCAGGGTATCGGCTGAAGCCCCCACCATACTGCCGCACAAGGGTATACCTAGCCTCGAATGTCATCAACCGCTACAATAGCTAAATACCCAGACTCTGACAACAAATGCATGTCTCATGCCTATTATACTCCCGTGCTAACATTAACCCTTATTTGTAATGTTATTTTTGATAAAACGTTCTTTCCAGTGGTAAAACTACCTTATTATAGCCAGTAACTAACCCTCCCAGCTGCCTTTAATAAATATTAAGCTATAGTCAATCGACAATATTCAGGATTAGCCTTTGTAAAATATCACAATATGCAAATGTTTAGGCATTAAGCCTTTCCGTTCAGACCCCATACTTGCCGTCACTTAAGCTCACTTTTACAACATGCACTGCGATGAATAACATGTTATTAACCATCTGATTAACAAGGCACACAGCATAATGTTATTTTGGAGTTTTTTTGTTTTTTTTATCATTTCCTTCAAACTCGACATACCCCTCTTAAATTGCGAAGTTTATCATTTATTATGCTACATCAGCAAGCTTTACGGCAAACACATTTGCTTTGGATACGCAGGCATGTAACTGTAACTGCTTTTTAACTTTGAGGCAGAGTTGCTGGGCCGATATTCATATATGTTTGTATTTTTTCTTAATAACGTTTTACTTAAAGTCAAATTTCACTTTATGTCAATAACCGGAACTTGAATCACTATGTTTATTACTCAAGTGTAATACTAATATCTATAATGAAGCCTGTTTCTTTAACTTAAAAAAGTGCAATTGTCTCTCATGCCATGACACGTATACAAATGTTTGACCACATTAAGCTTGTAGATGCTGTTGTGGCGCTAAAAGCCTGTATGTTATTTTTTTATTGCACACCAAAATAAAGAATTTTAAAAAAATTAAAAAATCAACGTTTCAGCTCCTCTAGGGAGCTTTCATCAGGACATATAAAATCACAAAATGAAAAACACTCTTATATAGGGGGTAAATGAATAGATAAGTGAGGTACTTACATACAGCTGGCAATCAGGGGCTGCTCGTTGCCGTTTGCCGCCACGGGTGTCACGACCGGACTCATTTCCGGGTTGGTCACCTGACCGCCGCGCACATTCTGATTGGACAAAGTACGTAGATGCTAAGCAACCAAGGACGCCGACATCCAATTGGTTAAAGCTTAGTTCTACGGTGTCCAGAAGTGGACAACTTTAGTCTGTACTAGTCTAACCGCATTTCAAGCGGGAGTTAACAAAGATTAACGGCATAGCAAATCCTGGCCGCACGGAAGTGAGCAGTCCCTATGCAGGGAATAAAAATGTATAATACAGTTACAATATTGCCCATAATTGCTTAAATAAAAAATATATAATATTGCATACAGATACCCAAGAACAAAAAATATATGTGAAGTGCACAATAAAGTATGATTTTACACATCTCAAAAAAGGTCCTGAAACAGGAATAATGAATCATACTAGAAATGTGGAGCTAGTGTACTCAATAATGAATAAAATATGCTGAAATATTATGTCTAAATATGAAAAAATAAGTGTAAAAGAATAAATAAAAACTTAATAAGAGTGAAAAATAATGTTATATTAAGGAGCAATAAGTCCTGTCATTTTAATTAATATAGTGAATATAATGAATAAAGAATATTCTATTAAAGGTATGTAAGCAATATAAATTGTTATGGCATGAGAGTGGCATAAGGAGACGAATACATTTGTGCAACAGTTACAAAAAATCATTATATTGTTCCATGCATAATTGCAAACTGTATGTAACAAAGTATGAAAAAACTATATATTAAAAAGATGAAAATGTTAAAATGAAAATCAAAAATCATAAATCGCTATCCTAGGTTTGAATTGGGACTATTTTGCCAATAATAATTGTAACCAAAGAAAACAATAGTGTGTAATTAGACATCATGAACACCCTCGGATATCTATCTCATAGGAATGCTATAAAGGAACATTTCTCATTGAGACCCTTTGGAGACAATGTTCCTAATTGGTGAATCCAATAGGCTTCCCTTTGTAATAGCAATTTAGCTCTGTCTCCCCCACGATTTGGCATTGGGACATGCTCTATTGCTATGCATCTCAATGAGGAAAGTTGGTGTTGCAACTCAAGAAAATGTCTGGCCACAGGTTTGTCCGACTTGCCATCACGATAGGCAAGCCGGATACTAGATCTGTGGCCTCTGATTCTCTCACAGAGAGCTGTATCTGTTTTACCCACGTAATTTAATCCACATGGACAAGTGAGTTTGTAAATTACGTGATCTGTATGACAGTGTATTCGTTGTCGGATTTTATACACTTGTCCTGTGTAGGGGTGTGTGAAGGTTTTAGAAGGAATGAGGTGACCGCATGTCACACACCCCAAACACCTCACACACCCAACATTAGTGTTCCCCACTTTCGTCTTGTCGAGGATCAGTCTTAACCAACATATCTCTTAAGTTCTTATTCCTTCGGTAGCAGAGCATAGGTGTGTGTTGAAAAATCCCTGGAAGTGTAGGATCAAGCTCCAATGTATGCCAATTTTTCCTGATAGTTGTATTCAATTCAGAACTCGCCGTGTTCAATTGTGTTAGGAACCTACATCTGCTTATCGCAGCTTTAACTTCAATCCGTGAATTTGGACCAAATACTGACTTAGCTTTAGACAGGGCCTTGTCGAGAACCATTCGGGGATATCCCCTTGCTTGAAATTTCTCGTACATCTGTGTAAGTTGTTGAACACTCTTTTCTCCCAGTGAGTTATTTCTTAAAACTTGTAAAAACTGTGAGTAGGGCAACGAATACTTCAGATGTTTGGGGTGAAAACTGTCAAAGTGCAGTAAGGTGTTCCGGTCTGTAGGTTTGGAAAAAAAGTATATTCCAATCGTTGGTTAACGACCATAATTTCAATATCAAGAAATTGTATGTTGGACTCACTGATGATTGAAGTGAATCTTACTGGAGTAGGTAGTACATTTAGGTTATGCACAAATTGAACTGCTTCATCTTTTGAGCTTCCCCATAAGATGAGGACATCATCGATAAACCTAAAGTAGCGGGTAATTTGATGTGCATATGTCTGAAGAATATTTTTGGTTTCGTATTCATACATAAATGTGTTGGCATACATTGGAGCCATCACAGCTCCTATTGAAGTGCCTGCTATCTGTAAAAACCAATCCTTCTCAAAACGAAAATAATTGTTCTGAAGGGTGATACTCAAAAGTTCTAACGCAAATTCGATGGCAGGTCCTTTATAATGCTGGGAATGGGAGAGCAGATTGCGCATAGCTTGGATGCCATCCTCATGAGGGATGATAGTATAAAGGCTACCCACATCCATGGTCACCAAAATGCCATTAAAAGTATCAACTTCTTTTAAGCTTTGGAGAAGATCTGGGGTATCTTTGATGCAGGTTTCTAGGGAAGTAACTGGAATTTTAAACAGGTGATCTAAATACCTGGCTATGGGTTCTAGGATGCCTTGTGTGGCAGACACGATGGGACGTCCTGGAGGATTCGTCAGATTTTTATGGATTTTTGGCAGAGTATACAGGATAGGTGTCCGTGGTTGTTCCTTCTTCAGATATTGGAAGAGTTCAAGATTTATGTGCCCAGCATGTAATCCAGATGTTAACACATCCTCGATCTTCCTTGCTATTGCTTTTGTAGGATCACATTCCAAACGATGATAGGTCTTAGTATCACTTAGTTGTTGTCTGATTTCTATAGCATAGGCATCATACTCCATAATCACTATACCACCTCCTTTATCCGCCGGGCGAATCACTATCGAGGGGTCTGTAGTCAAATTCTTAATAATGTTACTTTGAGTCTTTGCGACATTAGAATGCTTTGGTCGGTGTTGTTTGAAGATTGCTTCAGATTCCCACCTTGTTGTAGACAAGAAAGTTTTAGTTGAACCCTGAGTAGCAGGAGGGTCAAAAGTACTAGATGGTTTAAATTGATATGAGGTACCAGAATTAGATGACTCAGTGAATGAGGTCGTTGAGTTTTTAAAAAAATCCTTCAGTCTGATGGAACGGCCAAATTTATAGAGGTCAATCTCCCATTGAAATGGGTTAGGGAGTGCAGTGGGTATAAAAGAGAGGCCCTTGACAGTTGAATTTCTTTTCTTGAACAGTCAAGTTACGTTTTGAGAGATTAAATACGGGAATTGCCTGCGAACTGGTGGTTTCCCTCTGAGACCAGTGGCATCTTCCCTTCTGTCCACGTCTAGTATGGTTCCTTTTACGTGTTTTCCCTTGCTCCTTGTAACTGTAGGAGAAGGTGGTATCTTGTCTTGATCCCTGATTTGATCTAAAAAAGCTGATCTGTTGTTTCTGGCCTGGTTTGCTTCACCCTCTGAAGCTGATTCCCCAGATGTAACATCAATAGTTGTTACATTGGGTTTTACAATTCTCTTGCGGTATCTGCTTGTTCTTCCTTTGTGTTCACCTGTTAACCATCAATATACAGTGCCTTTCTGGTAATCCCACTGGACCATCTCCATCTTTTGACGTTTGAATTTAATGAGTTGGTTCTTATATTTAAGAACTTCCTCATTCAATTTCAAGATAGTTTCAGCCCCCTCCTGAGTACTCAGTTATAAAGCAAATTCTGATTCTAAATTTTGAATTTTCATTCTAACTTCGACCAGGTCTTCTTTCACATCTTGTATAGTCACAAGCATTAAATCCAAAGAACATTTATTAAGTACTGAGGTCCAATCACGACAAACTTTGGCTTTGGACCTACCTATGGTGGGAATGCTTCTCATTCTGAACCCCCAAGGTATTTGTTTGGCTCTATGGTAGTCGGATAGGAACGTACCATGAAGGTCCAAATCTACCTCTTTTTTCTTTAATTTCAAGATTTTAAAGTAAATGTCACGTAGCGTTGTGGTAATAGGGAATTCCCGGCTAGTGGTATTCCACAGGATTTCTTCAGCCTGAGCATCATCAAATTGCAGTGTGTTGGCTTGTGATGCACTTGCGCAAGCTTGCACTAAGAAGTCCTCCATCAAAAATAATAGACAGTTACCATATAATCGGTTCTGAGAGTTATGGGTAGGCCGGTAGTCCAATTTGTACGGACAGCGAATGAAAAAAAACTTTGTAATGTATTAAAAAAACCTTTTATTGATATACTTTAAAAAGTGGGTATTACTGCCACTTTAAGAAAAGACATATAGTAAAAACATATGGTACTGCTAAATAACCCAAAAAGGGAAAAAAGCAAGTATCTATATTCAGTCCCAATATAAAGTATTTTCCCTTAATAGGTTGGGAATATTGCAAATATATGCTTTGAAATTATGGGTGCATAAGGAGAGTGTCGGTCACACACTCAAAAATAGACACAAAGAAAATGGTAAACCCCTGCACTCCAAATAAGAAAAAATATACCTGGTGCTCTGGTAGCTCAAATGTAGAGAATAGAAGGAAACCGGCACTCAAGGAATTTGATGAAAGTTTTTTACTGTTCAAAAAAATCAACGTTTCAGCTACACTAGGGAGCTTTCATGAGGACATATAAAATCACAAAATGAAAAACACTCTTATATAGGGTGTAAATGAATAGATAAGTGAGGTACTTACATACAGCTGGCAATCAGGGGCTGCTCGTTGCCATTTGCCGCCACGGGTGTCACAACCGGACTCATTTCTCATTGAGATGCATAGCAATAGGGCATGTCCCAATGCCAAATCGTGGGGGAGACAGAGCTAAATTGCTATTACAAAGGGAAGCCTATTGGATTCACCAATTAGGAACATTGTCTCCAAAGGGTCTCAATGAGAAATGTTCCTTTATAGCATTCCTATGAGATAGCTATCCGAGGGTGTTCATGATGTCTAATTACACACTATTGTTTTCTTTGGTTACAATTATTATTGGCAAAATAGTCCCAATTCAAACCTAGGATAGCGATTTATTATTTTTGATTTTCATTTTAACATTTTCATCTTTTTAATATATAGTTTTTTCATACTTTGTTACATACAGTTTGCAATTATGCATGGAACAATATAATGATTTTTTGTAACTGTTGCACAAATGTATTCGTCTCCTTATGCCACTCTTATGCCATAACAATTTATATTGCTTACATACCTTTAATAGAATATTTTTTATTCATTATATTCACTATATTAATTAAAATGACAGGACTTATTGCTCCTTAATATAACATTATTTTTCACTCTTATTAAGTTTTTATTTATTCTTTTACACTTATTTTTTCATATTTAGACATAATATGTCAGCATATTTTATTCATTATTGAGTACACTAGCTCCACATTTCTAGTATGATTCATTATTCCTGTTTCAGGACCTTTTTTGAGATGGGTAAAATCATACTTTATTGTGCACTTCACATATATTTTTTGTTCTTGGGTATCTGTATGCAATATTATATATTTTTTATTTGTGCAATGATGGGCAATATTGTAACTGTATTACACATTTTTATTCCCTGCATAGGGACTGCTCACTTCCGTGCGGCCAGGATTTGCTATGCCGTTAATCTTAGTTAACTCCCGCTTGAAATGCGGTTAGAATAGTACAGACTAAAGTTGTCCACTTCTGGACACCGTAGAAATAAGCTTCAACCAATTGGATGTCGGCGTCCTTGGTTGCTTAGCATCTACGTACTTTGTCCAATCAGAATGTGCGCGGCGGTCAGGTGACCAACCCGGAAATGAGTCCGGTCGTGACACCCGTGGCGGCAAATGGCAACGAGCAGCCCCTGATTGCCAGCTGTATGTAAGTACCTCACTCCTGCTCTGCTCACCAGTGAGGCACAGTGAGAGACAGCATAGTGGGTCTTTAGGAGGGCCCTTCAGCTGTCTCTCACTGTGCCTGGCCGAACATAGGGGAAATGTGCCGTGCGGGCCCCTGACTGACTGGAGAGATTGTTTAACTCCCCAGGCAGCTGTTCCTTTCCTGCTCAGCGGGCAGGCCCCCAAGAGCCTCGGGCCCTCGGTTCATGACCGATTTGCCCGAGTGCTCAGTCCGCCCCTGAATAAGGATAGATGGGGATGAAATACACAAGCCAGAGGAAATGGATCAGCAGATAGAAGTTGGAGCAGAGGGTGAATGGTAAATTAAAAGAGAGTGGAAGTGAAGCACAAGTGGGGGTATGAGACACACTACTCCAAATTCTCAAACACATTCACAGCATGTAAATAAGTAACCCTGTGCTCTGTTGGCATAAAAAAATGAATCCATTGTCCGGTTGAACTTCATGTGTAATTCCTTGCATACACATACACACCTCCCTGGGGATCACGTGGCCTGCATTTCTACCTTTTGTGGAGTGAGACCTTTTAATGTATTTTTATACTTTTATTGTTGTTCAACACAGTTTAGTTATAGTTTGTGCCCTAATGTTTTCCTCTAGAGGAATATCTGTGCACCATAACTACTACAAAGGATAGTTGTTAAAGTTCCATGAGTGAACTGTCCCCCCTGCCCATATAAGTAGCCAAAACATTTAGTTTGACTTCTTACCCGGGGTCTGCAGAGCACTGCTTCCTGCCTCCCCTCCTGTCTGAGTTAAGCTTGGTGGTGCAGAGCTTAGCACATTGGCTGAGCGCAATCACTGCAGGACTTAGCTTGGGAGAGCTAACAGTCATGCCTGAGAAAGAGCTTTTGACTCTTCTGAAGGCTGCGAGTAGGCTTGGAGTAACAACCAGTAAACAATCCAACTATAACTTAAGGGTTTTATTACTTTGGGTGAAGGGGGCACAAGGGCATGGTGCTTCGAGTGTTCCTTTAATTACACTTATGAAAACCATGTTCCCCAAGCATTGCATGATTACTAGAACATTAGCAAGTGAGCAAGTTAAGCTGAAAACAATCATTGTGCATTTTGAACCCTTGTTACCTTTGTCAATAAATAATCTGCATGGCATAATGACTATATTGATATCTTATCATGTATTCTAATGCTGTTTACTGCAGTTCATAAACAAGAGGTGAAAGGTTTCTTTTTCAGTAATTCCAAGTACAGAAGGGAAAGATTCATACTTAGCAGCAACTTCCAATTATACTGATATAAAAAAAGCTGTGATGCAAAAAACTTCAACTGCAAGAAACATAACTGAAACAGACATTCATATGTAGAAGAAGGTCCTGTAACCCTATAACAAGTTTACAATGTTGCGTAAATGACAGCTCTACCACTACCATAAAATGTTCTGCTGGGGTATGCAGTCTCGGTAGTCTTCTCCTCAATCCTTCCTTTAGTGCTAAGGATGTTATTAAATCGGGTGATAGTAACAACCCCTGGATGTTGGGCTAAGGTAACATCCCCAGGACGTACTTGGAAACCAGAGTAATCTGGATGTACCTTTCCTGGTTAAATACTTTGTTATTATTATTCCACTTGGCAAAAAAGGAAAATTTGCTTCATACTTACCGTAATTTTCTTTTTCTGATCATTATTCATGGCAGCATTTACTCATGGGTTAGCTCCTCCCCTCACAGCAGAAAGGACAGGAAATAGAACTCTGAAACTGGTATATATAGATCCTCCCCCTTCCCATCAGGCAGTCTTAGTAACTAGCATCACATCTTATAGTATATGGGTGGGACCGTAATGCTGCCATGAATAATGATCAGAAAAAGAAAATTACGGTAAGTATGAAGCAAATTTTCCTTTTTTCCTGACATTGTTCATGGCAGCATTTACTCATGGGGATTACCCAAGCAGTATATATAGAGGGAGGGACAGAGTTCAAAAACAGCTAATAGCTATAAAACCATTATTGAGCTGCATACATTTTAGAAGACTTTAAAAAAGCCAAACAAGACATCCATAGGATATTGTCATACATTCTGCTCAGACAAGTAAATTAACCTAGAGGCTGCAAGGTCAGCAATCTCCTGGCATTCAATATCGGAAATATCCTGAATAATGATAGAGTCCGAAAGGAATTAAGGCCATGATAGCCTAAGTTAGATAAGGATAATGCCATTTTGATATAAAATTTAAAACCAAATTGATGACCTCATCAGATCAGAACCTTGACAAAGGCATAACAGAATGTTGGATGAGAACAGACACACCATGCTTTTCAACACGGGAAGAATTACACTGAGAATCCAATTACTTCCTGGATGTAATTATTAAGGACTGTTCACACTGCTTCCTCTTGCCTTGTGAACTACTTACCTGTGGATACAGGAAACAAATCAATACCTGCCTGTCAGAAAGAGGCAGAGCCTAGTAGAGAAATAAGTGTTATTAAAACACTGCAATAACGAATATATATATATATATATATATATATATATATATATATATATATATATCAAAAATCAGGCTTACAACAATACCTCACACCGTGGATGAATTGATACAGTAATGATCAGTCACAGGAGAGGTATAAACCAAAGGCAAGAAGAATCATATACAGATTAGTTAAGGATCAATCACATCAGTACCTACATTCAAAGAAACATATTGTAAATAGTACAGATTATGCCAAACAGTATAATCAAATTTATTAGAGACAGTTGTGTAACATAAGTAGGAGAAATGTAATTGGCAGGATACTGATGAGAAGGTGGTAACCAGAGGCACATGATCCATTGTGGTAACCGACACATAATAAGCAGGATAGTAGAGGATATTCAGTTATCCTTATGAGAATAAACAACCGCTTACTTACTCTTACCTTATCTTCATATAGTGATGAAATACTAGTGGCAGAGCCTATGGCGATAATAAGCAGTTTGTATTATCTGTAAGATATCAACACCAATACAAGTATATAATCCACAAGTATTACATCAATGCAATGTTAGGAGTGACCATAACTTATACCGATCTAGGTACAGAGACCATGTAAAAACATATCAGTCAAATGTTTGTCATCAACAAGCTGCATTACATTATTTTATGTAGGATGAATCAACCACTTAAAGCAATACATTGGTTGCAAATTCCACATATAAGGACCCCTAGAAGAATCCCCATGAATATCAGAAGAGAGGACCGTAATGGAGTTACCTGTTAAGGAGTTACCGCTCTTGTTCTGGTAGCAGGTGAATTTTACCTGAAATAGTAAACCTGGTAGAATGGCCCATTGGACTAGACCTCCCAGTGTCAATTAAAATACTTGCAATACCAAGTATCGAAAACTTACCTGGATCATATGAGCCCAAAAGAATACCTTTAATTGCAGAAAGGAAATTATAATATTCCCCTTCACAACAGGGGAATCTTGTCAGAAATTTCTGAACAAATAATTCCTTATGAACCAAATGCATGCCACCCCTGACATATCCTAAAGGGATTGCCAAACTCTCAGGTCCCCAAGGGATAAAAGAGAATACTGCATAAAAAAAATTAGTACATTCTCCAAATTATAAAGATTATGTCTTAAGGAAATGTACTCGGTTCTAAAGAATATGTTAAACCAATTCCAGGGAATTGAGCAAGAAACTGAATAAAAATCACAAACCAGACCAGTGAATTCTTCAGAGTAGAAGTTTGCGTAAAAATAAAATGATACTAAAGTTAAGACCAGGAGAGAAACAAGCCAATATGAACAGCTTTTAAATCAGGTAATGGCTTCAGAGTTACCTACTTATGAGAACGATTAATAGCCCAATTTGTGCTCCTGCAACCAGCATGAACTACTAAGCTGTGCATCAGTAACAGCATATATTTGAAGGTTAAACACTGCCACCAAAATTGAAAGAAAAAAAAGAAAACATTCCCTATCTTGATAAGAGAGGAAAGGGTATCTGGCAATAGAAAAACTTTTGAGAAATGGTCTCATGTATAAATACATAGGAGTGCACACAAAAAGGCCTTAAATTTGTTAAACAGTACCATGCTCCATTTTGGAAATGCAGGTCTCCTCTCCTGGGAGAGGCACTCAGACAGGTTCAGAAACACCTGCAATCCATCTGAAGTGGTAAACTATGTTAATTGCTTATCCTGAAACACCTGTGGTAGAAGGAATCTAATACAAAGCCAAAAAGCAGCATGTTTCCTTATCTACTTCATTAAAAAACTGAAATAGAGAATCCACAGTAGGCACTAGTTACTTACCCAGTACAACAGTGCATTTGCTAGAATTGGGCTGTATTACATTTCAGCGCAAAACAGACCTTAGATCATTTGTATATATTAAATCTACCAAGGCTGTGAATAAATTGGGGTTATATAATAATACCAACCTGCATAAGATTATATGAAACACATACATTGTGGATGTTTCTTAACAGCACCCTATGCACATATATATCAGTTACATATACTGAGTCTGTTTAAACAGTAATCATACATAGCCTACCTCTGCTATATACAGTGACAATGTGCCTGCACCCATATTAAGATTATATGAGAGAGATAAATTGAGGCTGTGTTTTCAACAGAACTTCATGCACATATTACACCACTCACATATACTGAGGTTGTGACTAATAACCCACACATAGAACCATTATCAGAGTGGACTCAGAGGATGTGTCTTAAATAATTCACATATATTGTGTTTCCACTAATATATCAAGCATATAGTGAACAGATCAACTGAAGCAATGTCCACACCAACTTACAAATAGAGCATGTAGAGGACATATACTGAGGCTCTGTTTTCAGAGCAAATGAACACAAACTGAGGCAGATACTTACGATCAACTCATACATAGAGCATATAGTGGATATATATACTGAGGCTGTGTCCTCATCGTAACTCATACACAGAGCCTATAGTGGGTACATACACTGAGGCTGTGTCCTCATAGTAACTCATACACAGAGCCTATAGTGGGCACATACACTGAGGCTGTGTCCTCACAGTAACTCATACATATGGCCTATAGTAGATAAATATACTGAGGCAGTGTCCTCATAGTAATTCATACACAGAGCATATAGTGCATACATAAACTGAGGCTGTGTCTCCATAGTAACTCATATATATATATATATCCTATAGTGGATACCAATACTGAGGCTGTGTCCTCACAGTAACACACATAGAGCATATAGTGTATACATAAACTGAGGCTGCGTCCTCATTGTAACTCATGCATGAGCCTATAATGGATACATATACTGAGGCTGTCCCCATAGAAACTCACACAGAGCATATAGTGGATACATATACCGAGGCTGTCCCCATAGAAACTCACACAGAGCATATAGTGGATACATATACTGAGGCTGTGTCTCAATAGAAACTCCTATATATATATATCATATAGAGGATACTTATACTGAGGCGGGGTACTCACAGTAACTCTTATATAGACCATATAGCGGATCATATACTGAGGCCGTATCCTAGTAACTCCTACATAGAGCATATAGTGGATACATATACTGAGGCCGTGTCCTTATAGTAACCCATATATGGAGCATATACTGGACACACTGTTCATACGTTAGAGCATAAAGTGAAAACATACCGATGCTGTACCACCACCAGATTATGTATGGATACGTGGTCTCATATGCAGTATATTCTTCCACTTTCTGGAAAAGCCTGCTTATTTGCGATAATGCACAGATAACAGCAATCAATGCCACATATCTTGATAGAAACAAGTGTGTGTGGACTTAGAGTTTATCATATACATGTGTGTACTGCAATCAGTCACCCAGGAAAGTTCTCTTACCTTGGATATTTCTCTGTCTTCAGGACTGTGAAATTCCAGCAGACTTTATACAGCCAGGATATCCATTATTAGCACTCTTTTTCACAATGCCTCATGGCATTAACAGCACTCTTTTTTCACAATGCCTCCTTGCATTATCAGCACTCTTTTGCACCAAGCATCCTTTCATGTATAAACTTACCTAAATGCTCACCACACAAACCTCCTAAATGTGACCTATTTGTTAGAAGGAAGCCTAATGAAAGCAGCTGGGAGGGACTGAAAGAACAGAGACCCAGGTGCCTATACTAGTTTTAATCTACATTGCTAATGCACTTACCTGAACAGCTGCAGGCCTGTGTTTCAGCGGCAAAATGGGGATTTGATCAACTGACAGCCTAAACTGTTTAAACTATAGGCTTCCATCTGTACCCCATATGCCGTCCAGCATCACCAGTGGGAGGAGGTTCAACCAACCCCATACAAGGTGGAACACATAGAAAAGGAATACCCAGGTAGTTACCTTATGGAAGTGCTGTTTACTGGGTCTTCAAGGATAAAGGCTTAGACTCGGCTGGGCCTCATGTATGCAGTGGACAGCTGTCATCCCCTCAGGGAGAGATATAGACCAGACTCCTGATTGCTGAAGGAGGTACCCAGGCTGGCAACTCTTATAGATGTGCTGTTTGCTGGGTCTTCAGGGGTAAAGGCTTAGACTCAGCTGGGCCTCATGTTTGCAGTGGACCGCTGTCATCACTCCAGAGAGAGAGAGAGAGATAGGTCAGACCCCTGGTTTCTGAAGTAGGTACCCAGACTGGCAATTCTTACAGATGTGCTGTTTGCTGGGTCTTCAGGGATAAGAGGCTGAACCCTGGCCTGGCTTCATGTAGGCAGTATATCCCATTCATCCCCTGATGGGGTACCCAAGCTGGCCTGTTGCTGGGTCTTCAGGGATAAGAGGCTGAACCCTGGCATGCAGTGGACCATTTTCATCCCTTAAGGGAGAGGTTGGGTCCGACCCCCGGTCACTAAAGGGGGTACCCAGGTTTGCAGTATTAACAATAGTGCGCTGCTGGGTCTTCAGGGCTTAGAGGCTGAACCCTGGCATGGCTACAAAAATACTGCCTGGTGAGCATAAAAGAAAAATTCTAGGCCTGCATAAGCAGACTCCTTCCAAACTGCTGTGAAGGACAGGAAAAAAGACTGCCTGATGGGAAGGGGGAGGATCTATTTATACCAGTTTCAGAGTTCTATTTCCTGTCCTTTCTGCTGTGAGGGGAGGAGCTAACCCATGAGTAAATGCTGCCATGAATAATGTCAGGAAAAAAAAAAATCCCTGCCTCCACTCCCTCTTCCATGTCATCTACTTATTAAAAAACTATTCCGATATGTTGCAAATATTTATTTTGAGGAGATTAAAGCAGTTATCTCCTTACTTAAAGGTGGGAAAACACCAGGTCCTACTCCTGATGAGTTTAGCACAAGCTATTGTAAGATATTTTTGGAACTTCTCCTACCACATATGCAGGAGGTTTTTAATCTCACCTGTCAGACCAGCAACCTCCATTCAGACTTGACATTTGCAAATATTATAATCCCCAAAAAGTATAAACATCCATCCACATATCACTGCTTAATGTAGATACAAAGATCCTGGCAAATCTATTGGCAATGTGTATCTCTCAGCTTCTCCCTACTCTGATCCATGCAGATCAGGTTGACTTCATCTCATGGAGACAATTGTTCAAGAATACCAGGCGAGTTGTAGACTCGGCATGGCTTGTTGAAGCAGAGGAAACACCTTCTGTGCTCTTTTCACAGGATACCGAAAAGGCATTCAACAGGGTTATGTGGCCCTACCTGTTTCAACTACTCCATTTCTGGGGCTTTCCAGTCTCTTTGATCACAACAATTCATGCTCTATATTACAATCTACGGGCACAAAAACAACTTCCTGGATCACAGGCAGTTCCTTTTGGGAATTTTAATGGCACTCGACAATGGTGCCTTCTTTCTCCAATTCTATGTTCCCTCTCATTAGAACCTATTCATTGTATAACAGAAGATAGTGCTATCCAGGGTGTTACGATTGGTGCAGAGATGCTTAAGGTTGCGGCTTATGCAGACATTGTTTTATTATCTATTGTTAATCCCTCTCAGTCACTTCCTCGCTTATTTCACCTTATTTTCGGTTCATCTTTTCAATACTTGGGGATAAGATTGGCTCTTCCTACGCAAATTTATTTTCAGATAATTATACACCTTTTATTAACACTTTAAAAAAAGACCTGGAGGGATGGATTCAAAAGCCTATTTTGTGGATTGGCAGAATTCATTGTATTAAAATGAATATTTTGCCTAGACTCTTGTTTTTATTACAGACTCTGCCACTTAAGATCACCAAAGGTGATTTAGATGGCCTGCAGAGGGCTATAAATGTGGCAAAATAAGCACCATAGGTTGGCCAAGAACATTTTATATAGACCTAGGAATAGATGAGAATTAGGCCTTCCCAGCTTGCTTTTATACTACTTCGTAGCACAATTGTCACAAATAGTGATTTGGCATACCCATCCTACTGAACATCGCTGGTATAGATAGAATCATACCTTTTGAGGTCAGACTCATTATCACTTTATATTTCGCTTGATGAACCTTCTAGGATAACATTAGGGACATTGTGCCATTCAATTTCAAACTCATTACATATCTGGGAAAAGCTGAAAAATAAGTATAACCTCACTAATACCTTGCCAACTCACCCATGTTTTTTAAAATAGGTTGTTCACCCAGGCATAAGATTGCATGATTTTAAAAATTTAGAGAGGGTGGGTATCCTTTGATCATTTATGGCCAGGTGGAAAGATGGTCACTTTTGAGGATTTAAATATGAGGATACATTTCATAGGGGGATACATCCAGATTAGACACTTTGCTCAGACACCGGCTATTAGGTGCGCAGCACAGACATTATTTACATTTTTTCAACAACTATATATTACAGGAACATGTAAGAAAGGCCTAAAGCCAGCTTTATATTTACTTTATTTCAAGAAGTCTCAGTGTGGGTTGCTCTAAGGTATGTGTACCAATCAGACTTGGGAGAAGTATCAGAGAAAGGAATTTGAACAGCTATCTGGAAAACACCATCTAAAACATCAGTATGTGTTCTTTCACAGAAGCAGTTGTTTAATATTTTGTTTGGATGGCCTGTTTTTATGTACAGATTTGGCAGGAACCCAACAGATCTTTGTTGACGATTATGCGGCCTTAGGGGCACATGCTTAATTATGTGTCCTAAAATTACTGAGTTTTGTAAAATAGTAAAAGATCTTATTTTTTTAATTTTCTCCATTTCTGCTCTCTAGGCTTATAAAGGAAGTATTCCTGCATACACAGAAACTATTGTATCTCATAACATGTATCTCATAACATTAGCAGCTAGTAGAGTTATTGCGGCTGGTTGGCTGAAAACTGATATTCCTCTAATAAGAGAAGTCATCTTAAAAATTGAGGAAAGCTTACTTATGGGTGAACTGACTTCGGAAGTCAGACATTCAGCCACATCCTTTACCAAAGTTTGGAATCCTTGCCAGGAATTTATAACCAACAAAAACAGGAATGGAAACCACAATGCGCTTTTAATCTTGTGGCCAATCTGAAATACCATAAAATAAACTGTATGTATTGTATATTATATTAGGCCTAAACTTAGACTTAATAACGAATGTCTTAGTTTATGTTTACAAGGTATATTATTTTTCTTCTGATTTAATCACATAAATAAAGAATTAAGGATAAAAAAAAAAAATCTACGTATATACATATTTATTATATTTATTTTTTAACTACTAAGTCAAAATAAAAGGATGCATTCTTATTTTCTTGCCTTGTTTTCTGTAAATGGCCTTCTTTGCTCATAGTAAAGGCACAAGTGAGCGTCCTTTTGGGGATGAACTGAAGGAGAAGATACTTAGTTTTTGCCTATTATTCTATGCATATGCTGCAATGCCTGTAATTAGTCTTAGGGTCTACCTAAGTTGAAAGGGCAGTCCAGATGTGAACCTTATACTCACTGAGTCTAGAGGGGTATCAGCTACACCTAACTGATAAGGCTAAAAGAAGACCACAACCATAATTTGGGGTCATTGTGTTTCTCATGCAGAAAACCTGCCAGAATTTGGACTGCCTTCAGAATCAGTCTAACATGAAAATAGTATAGGTTCTTAATTAATATTAATATGAACATGTTTATGGTGATAACCTATTCCACAATGCTTTACAATTATACATAGGTGAGATAAAATAACAAATACTGGCATACAAAGTAATATTCACATTAACAAGAGACAAAGAGGGACCATATCAAGTGAACTTACAAAAATATAGTTGGGAAGAATAGAGGAACACAAGAGGATGAAAAAAGTGTCAGAGGAGTATGATGTATCAAATGCCAGTGTGCAGTTATTCTTGTGGACTGCAGAAGCAAAAATAAGGTATGAAAAGATAGGATAATTGTTGTAATAACATAAGTTACCCAGGAATATTTGTAGATTAGAGACAGGGCCGCACTGGCCCACTGGGATACTGGGAAATTTCCTAGTGGGCCGCAGCACCTGGAGGCTGCCCTGGACTCTTCCCTCCCCTATAGAGAGGGAGCACGCACAGCCAGTTTCAATTACAGGGATATTCTAATCGTTCTTGGAGTGCGAATTCCTAGTCTCTGTTTAAAACTTCCAAATCATATTTCTTATCTCTAAAAAAATTGGGTTAAAATATTGGCCTGTACATCAAATTCCTGTGAATCACTACAATTCCTTAAAATTTTCATAAATTGTCCTTTTGGAATATTGCGTAACCAAGGTAACCCAGCATACTGGAGCACATGGGAAACATTCAGAGGGGGTACACAAAACATAGTGTGTCAGCACATTTTGTTTGGATGACCATAACAGTGACCCCTCTCTCTTGAGTTTTATGGCCTTTTTCAAAAAAGAATGTCACTTGGAGGGGGAGGACAATTTTAAGAAACTCAACAAAATTGAAAGTTGATGGATTTTCAATCTGGATACTTTGTCTCCTAGGGGACTCAATGTAGGTTTTGAGTTTATTCACTTTCTTTTTATTTGACGTATCCAGTATAGTATCCTTATCATCCCCGCTCATATTATTATTATTATTGCCATTTATATAGCGCCAACAGATTCCGTAGCGCTTTACAATATTATGAGAGGGGGATTTAACTATAAATAGGACAATTACAAGAAAACTTACAGGAACGATAGGTTGAAGAGGACCCTGCTCAAACGAGCTTACATTCTATAGTTGACAGGTAACAGGTTAAATTACTCTGAAAAATTATGTTATCTTTATAACCTTTATCTATATGATTCCTATTAATGTTCTCCCCCTTAACTGTGTAATGTTTAACTATAGTCTGGGTCTGGCTGGCCACTAATTTGGCTTTTCTTTTCCTCCTCTCAGTAAGATGGGTAGACCAACATTCAGTGTTAGGAAACATTTCCACAATGCAATTTCTGCTGATAACAATATTGTAATTTGCAAATACTATGACAAGAAATATTATTTCCCAAATGATCCAAGCAGTGGTGTATACTGGTTTTGTGCTGCCCTAGGCATGTCAGTTAGCTGCAAGTCTAACAAGGCATTTGCCCTGGGCATTTGGGGGCGGCTTTTTTGCCGTCCCCTGGAAAATGCCGCCCAAGGCAAATGCCTTGTTTGCCTCGCGGCTAAAACGTCCCTGGATCCAAGGATGACAAAACACATTCTTGCACGCCAGAAGTGTCCTAAAGACCTTAAGAAATACTTTATGGTATTAAACGATGAGGGCCATAGCAATGAAAGTGCAAGTAGCTTTTTCCTCCAAAGTTCTTATGCCAGTTAAAGGACAACTCCAATGTTAAACCTTCAATATTGTAAAATGTCGTTTGGAATCGTCACAGTTAAATCTTCTTAATTACTTCTTGTCTTCAGTTGATTGATATATATATATACGTCTTTTGTATATATAGTCTTGGGCCAAATGCTCGCCACAATAATATATGTCTATATTATTGAAAAGTACTAATACGCAATCTGACTTACGGTTTCTTCAGGTTTATTCTTAGTTACGGATACATAATAAAACAACAAAGGATGTTACAGGATAATGGACATTCAACAGCAGATGGTAATTGCTGGACTTCTTTACACCCTTACATCTTTACATCGAGAGAGAGCCAGAGAGAGCCCAGAGCCAAGAGAGAAGAGCTAAGAGCAGAGAGAGAAGAGAGCCAAGAGGGAAGAGAGCGAGACCTCGTGTCCCTCTGTTACTATATAAAAGTGCCCATACTGACGTCAGAGCATACTCTTGCCATATAAGGACAAGACCCCGAAATCCACATTCCAGAGCTCTCAGACAAAGAAACCCTTGTGACTTATTGATACCATCTGTTTCTTATGTCAATCCACACATCCATATATATAATCAATAGAAACATAGAATATGCAATATTCTACATTCCCTCTGTTTATGGTTTGTCTTAAAACCATAACACAATGTCACTAAGCTGTCCATTCATACATCACTCGTATCACAGTCATTGAGCATAGAACAAGATGTAGTCACAACTTTCTATTATATGAGAGTTCTTAGAAGGTCGAGTTTCTATCCCTTATACTGCTTACTTTACATCAAACTTCCTCTGTTTCAGCTATGTATTGATATCCATATCCATGTTACATCATAACTACTTGAACATAATATATACATATATATAACAATAATAAATGAATAAAATAAAATATTTACAAATGTTGATCCGATAAACAATGTAAAGCAATCAGAAAGATCAACCTGCTCATCTACAGTCATGTCTTTGTAGACAACAAAATCAAGATCGTAACTTTCTAAATAATACCTGTGTATCACTATCATATTCCTACAGACACATATAGCATAGTATTTTCATTCTCAATACCTGATATTCCTTAAGTACTAATACATGTATTGCTTGTATATCCCATCCAGTTATATTTTCATGAATCATATGGTTTCTAGCAACCTTAAAATCTTTAGGTCATTTGTATTCATGAATTACATTCCTATACCATTAATACCAGTAGTGATAATTGTATCAGTACTTTACAATCATAGTATTTAATTTGTATATTCAGTAGGCTTTCACTACCTGAAATATACCAACACTACTTATAAATCTCATAATAGTTTGCAAACCTTCAAAGGTTGTGTTGTAATCAACCATGAAGTTCTCTAATAATTCTTCAAATAATATTCATGGTGTTGACAATACTTATTGTTCTAGAAATTCTCCACCTGGAAATCTTTCTATCATAGATTTGTTTTTGTTTACATCATTATAATTTTCACCTTGTAGTAACAAACTTTTCATTCAACAGAAACATGGTTTACTTTAAAATAACTTGGAAAGAATAATTTAAATTCATTAGCATCACTCTCTTCATTAGCATTGTGATGACTTATTAATGTAACACATCTTAAAATAAAAGTAGGATTGTCCTAATGTTACCCAAACATTTGTTCTGACCAATCCGTATTCCTTAGTACACTTCAACTGACTAAATGAAAATAAAACAAAATAAACTTGGGGTCATACTGCCCAGAAACTCTTATTCCTAGTCTGTGTCTTACAAACTCAGGATAAACTTCTTCATTCATTGGATATCACCATATCCAGAAACCTATTCTCCCTAGTCCATACCTTTATAGACTTAGGTCAAATATCATTGTGTACTATACTCTTAACTAAACTTCAATTCAATTCCTCTTGGATCTCTTGAACTCTTATATCCAAGGCATTCTTAATGTATACCATTACTTAATATTAATCAATATAAATTATCCTTCCTTAGTTTTCTTCCTTATGTTACCATAGTTTGTTTTACTCCACCTCGATTATAATCAAATTACTCATTATAGTTAATCTATGAAATACTATTGAACTCAATCTTTGTAGAATTAAGTATCCATGATCCTTATTTTAACAACTTCATATTTTATCTACTTCTGATACTTCTCATCCTATGTATAGGTAATAATGTAATAGTTCTCTTCATAATACTATCCTTTCATACACATTTATAAGTACTCTCTTTTGGTATTAATACTCATAACTGTTATATAACTTTTCATTGTCTGTTTTCTTTTCCGTTAATATTTAGGAATATATATGTATGTTAGTGTCAATCTTTTATTTCTTTGTAAGTCTGTTAATCTTCTGTATCAAATTAACTCTGTAGAATCTTCCATCACAGTTTGCAGATCAGATGAAAAGTCTCTTTCCAACAGTCGATGTCCAGTTGTCTGAAGGAATGCTTTCCTGATTTATTGCCACAAGGATCTGTCACGCTTTAGCTACATTAAAACAAAAAACATGTGCAGCATCAATACAATGGCTTACAATGTTTATATCTCATTATTATTATACAGTTTAACATTGAATTATATTGACTACACAAAACATACTAATTTCTTCTCATGAGATCTACCATCTTGTGGTCATTACATTTATGCCATGTGATGTATGATCTTTAAATTTCCTTTATATCAAGATCTTTCTGAACATTTTAATTTTCCAAACATTTTACTAATCATACCCTCCTTTTAAACTGTTTAATAATCTGGAGGTATAACCTAATCACATATCAGATGTTGCAAAAAAAAATTTTGTTTCCCACTATACTTTAGCAATAGCGCCATTTTGTCTTAACACTGGCACCATTTTGTCACATGAAACAAACTACAAAAAACATATATTGTTTCCTACATCAAATGTATTTGTAAATCTAGGTTTTATTCTATCAAAACTTTTGTCTTATATATAGTCAAAACATATGTATGGCGAGGCTTTGCAAAATATAGTAATCCATAATCAGTCATGATATTAAAATCTCATTCTCATGAATTAAATCAAAGATTTTAAATCAACCTCAGAAGTAACAAAGAATAAATCTATTGTTTTTTACTTCTGTAAAACAATTGGAGTTACTGTATAATCGCATAAACCCAATATAACTAACTGCTACATTATTGTATTTCATCCTGCCATATTTGCATACTTGATGTCAATTTTTATTTTAATTAATTAACCTAATACTTTTTTATAACACACATAAAAACAATGAAAAAACAGTTCAGACTAACAATACATTAAAACAACAAACTAACATAGATCTCTATTCTTGTGCTGTTCTTAATTCTGAAATCAGCCTGTGTACATCTGTTGGCACACATATCCATGCTCATTCCCTAAACTGATCATATCTCTTGAAGTTATCTGATTCTTATAACTTTCTGTGTTACACTGCATTGCTTGTTTGTCTCCTAATTTCGATTTAGCTAAAATTGCTCTTATTTGTCTGATTATCAGTTTACAAGGAAAGGCTTTTATTGATTTATCTCCATATTTATTTTGTCTGTCAAAATTTTCAATCAACAAATTTAATTTCTCATTTGCTTTTGATTTGATATCTCGGATAAAATATCTGCAAGATCTTAAATAATGTTGTTTATTGCACCAAAAACAAATAACTTTAGGAGTTATATCCTGCCTTTGATTGTTAACAGTTTTTTGTAAACAGTTTTTAGTTGAGCAAATAGGGAGTGGCTCAGCTGTCTGTATAACTCTTTTACACTCTGTCCTAGAAAAAGGAGGAGGGGTATGAGGGGTGTCAGGTCTAAATTTCTTTCTCTGCCTAATTCCACAAGTCATTTTAACCCCTTCATTATTGGTTACTCTGTTTAAGTTATCTAAGAATAAAGCAACATCATTCAAAGTGCTTTTTTCTCTAGCAATTACAATTGCAGTTGGATCTAGATATTGAAATTTTTTCACAAATTCATGAATT
Organism: Pelobates fuscus; assembly: GCF_036172605.1. NCBI lineage: Eukaryota > Metazoa > Chordata > Amphibia > Anura > Pelobatidae > Pelobates > Pelobates fuscus. The sequence continues at coordinate 249,499,437 of NC_086322.1, forward strand.
AACTGATCTTCAGGAAAATTAGCAACAAGTCTATATGCATTTTCAAATTTTACAAGAAAACTAAAAATATCCTCATCCTTGTGTGGTTTTAGTTTTTCCAACATTTCAATGTCTGCAAAATCATTCCCTGTTGTTAATTTTATTAATTGTGTTAATCTGTCTCGCTTATTTCCATATATTATTTTATCATTGTCCTCACAGTTTACAGGCGCGGTCAGTCTACATGCCATTTGAGTCGGCAGCCATAATTGAAATAGTCTATTCTTTAGTTCGTCATTAAGGCTGTATTTGTCCAAATTTGACTCAAAAATCTCAGCATTAGTAAATGCATCCACTGACGTGTCATAAACTGGAATACATTTCACAATTTTCATTAATTGTTCATGGATTTTCAAATTACGTTTTGCAGCACTGTCTTGAAATTTAAATTTCTGCAAATCACTCTGTGAGGATACATTTTCAGTATCTATTGGTTCTGGTATTAGATTTTGTGCCTGTATTTTTCTTGTATTAACACACACTAGCTTTACTTCATTTCTAAGCTGGCAAATAAGATCATTTCTTAGTTCAACTCTCTCCTGTAGTTCACAGACTGTTTCTGACAATCTCTCACAGTTACCGCATGTACTCTCTGTTACATTGTTACACTGTTCATTTAAATCTGATTTGTCTTCTGTTAACATATTCAAATCTACTTCTTTTTCTGCTGATTCTAAATTGTCTTGACCTGCATCTCGTTTACAAATCAATGCATTGTAAGTACAGACTAGTTTCATAACATTCCTGATCTTTTGTTTTTTCTTATTAACAAACATTTTCTTGTCAATTTCACTATTGGCAATTTCACATTGTGTGTATAAAGATTGCCACAAAACAGCATCTGAATAGCTGCTATTAAATGCTAACTGCAATTTACTTTTCTCTGCAATCTCATTTATGAATTCCATGTTACTCACCAGATCAGTTATTTCTGTCTATTTCGTTGCTTCATCCACACAGCTGCGCAGTTTTAGGCTCGGATCTGGAATCTTGCCAATCTCTGCCACGTGCTTGCTTCTAGAATTCACGTTGTATCTTGTGCTTTTTGTCTCAGTTATAGAAAATAGTCTTGTACAGTCTTTGTGATTTGAAAACTCTTTTTCTTACAAACACAGTTCTTCTGACAGTCTAGATTCTTTTTTTCTCTTCAAGTTTGTTTTCCCAGTTCCAAAACAGCTTTGTAACTTGATTCTTCTTTCCTCTCTCCCCCCTTGAAGTGGGAACAAAACTTGAATAGAAGACTGGCTGGCTGGCCAATGTAAAATGTCGTTTGGAATCGTCACAGTTAAATCTTCTTAATTACTTCTTGTCTTCAGTTGATTGATATATATATATACGTCTTTTGTATATATAGTCTTGGGCCAAATGCTCGCCACAATAATATATGTCTATATTATTGAAAAGTACTAATACGCAATCTGACTTACGGTTTCTTCAGGTTTATTCTTAGTTACGGATACATAATAAAACAACAAAGGATGTTACAGGATAATGGACATTCAACAGCAGATGGTAATTGCTGGACTTCTTTACACCCTTACATCTTTACATCGAGAGAGAGCCAGAGAGAGCCCAGAGCCAAGAGAGAAGAGCTAAGAGCAGAGAGAGAAGAGAGCCAAGAGGGAAGAGAGCGAGACCTCGTGTCCCTCTGTTACTATATAAAAGTGCCCATACTGACGTCAGAGCATACTCTTGCCATATAAGGACAAGACCCCGAAATCCACATTCCAGAGCTCTCAGACAAAGAAACCCTTGTGACTTATTGATACCATCTGTTTCTTATGTCAATCCACACATCCATATATATAATCAATAGAAACATAGAATATGCAATATTCTACAAATATGAAGATTAAATATTGAGGTGGTCTTTCCACCTACACAATGCCATGTGGCCACATCCTACCGGAACAAATAATGCCAGTTACTTACCTTTTTATTTGCAATTTGTGCCAACGTGCAAATCTGATATGATTTTTCCCCTTTTTTATGTATTATATATGTAGGCACTTTTATACATTATAAATGCATACAGTATGTTCTTTTTTTTTTTTTTTTTTTGTAATTCTTTATTTTTTCGAATGGTACAGTCAATTAATACAAGGAATCGAAATATAGACAATTTGTAGGCTCATGCAAGAGCCGTGTCTCAAGTATTACAACAGTAGATTATACATAGTAGCTGAGTTTTAACAATGTCTAGTTCCAGGCACAGGTCGTGTTACCTTTCTATCCAGTTTTTATGTAACTATATAACTTTGTAGGTTAATCCAACAGGGTAGGTTAAAACTGTGGGTGTTGTAAGAGAACGATATCAAGGTCTGGGGTTTGCGTAACCTGTTCTCATCTGCGTATGTGGAACTGAGGGGCTTAGTGGAGGAGCTCCTTGTGTCATGGCTTACAGTGGGTGGGTCATAGTCCCGTCAGTCCCAGGGGCTAGCGGGTGTAGTCTTAGGATGGGGAGCGGGACAGGGTAAATAGGGATGTCTCTACGGTTTATTAGTCCAAGAAATTTGCTTTTGGGGGGGGGTTCGGGGAATCAGGATGGTTAGGCTGGGGGAACGGGGGGGTGGGGGTGTCCGGCCTTTGACCCCTCGGCACGCGCGACCATGCCAACAGCGCCCCTCAACAGCAGTCGACTCGTGGGCCATTGGTGGCCACGTCTCGAGTGTCTTACTCTTGTGTGGCCTCTAATGGCGGCTTATGCCGTCCTGTTTGACAGATATGATTTCCAAGGGAACCACCTAAGAGCACACTTGTCGGAGCGCCCCTGCAGGGAGGCGGTCATGATCTCCATGTCATAGATGGTTTCGACTCTATCCACCCATTGTTGGAATGTGGGGACCGTTGTGCGCTTCCAATGTAGTGGTATAAGGGCTTTCGCTGCTGTAAGTAAGTGAATGGTGAGGGAATTTTTGTATGTGCGTATTGGTATGGGTGTGTGGTGTAGGAGCATCTGTAGGGGTTGTAGGGGGACGTCCGAGCCTGTAATCTCCCTGATCTTTGAGTGGATCATCTGCCAGTATGGCTTGATGTGCCGGCATGTCCACCATATGTGTATGTGGGTACCCAGTTCGGTCCCACACCTCCAGCATTCCCCTGTGTCGGTGACTCGCATGCGTCTGAGGTCTTCCGGTGTTTGGTACCACCGGGTCAGTACTTTGTAGTTTGTTTCCTGGAACTTCGAACTTATGGAGCATTTGTGTGTGAGTTGGAATATTTTCACCCACTCCTGCTCCGTAAGTTGGGTTTCGGTCTCCTCCTCCCACTTGCTAACATAGGCTGGCCTGCCCTTGTCCTCCGACTCCTGAAGTATACTGTACATCCGGGAGATCCCGTGTTCGATGTGTGTCCTGTTTGTGCACATTCGTTCAAATTCAGTGAGTTGCCTGTTGAGTTGGGTTTTACCGGGCAGTAATGTATAATACCTCTTCACCTGGTGGTAGTGAAACGCGTCCAGTAGTGTGGGGGGCCGTCCTTCCATCAGGTCCATCAGTGGCCGGAGTGCATTTCCCGTGCACCATTGCCGCGTGTAGATCCAGTTTGACCTTTGGATGTTTTTGAATGTTGCGGGGGGGAGGCCCCCTGCTAGGTCGGGGTTATAGGTGATTGGGGTGAGGGGGTTTGGGGTGGTCGTCAATTGACGGGTGTATCTAAGAGAGCACCAGGTTTTGAGTGTGGCATCAATGATGGGGTTGCCCGTCTGTAATTCGGTGAAGGTTAGTCTTCCCAGCCAGAGTCTGGACGGGATGGTACCTGGGTACTGTGTCGTCTCCATCTGTACCCATCGTCTGGGGCTAGGGTGGGCGTGCCAGTCTACTATTCTATGTAAGTGGGTTGCTTGATGGTAGGCGAGGAGGGAGGGCAACCCCACCCCCCCGGCTGCTTTGGGGCGTTCTAGTGTGGTCTTGCGGAGTCGGGTCGGTTTCTGATTCCATACGAATCTTCGGATGGCCGTCTCCGCCGACCGGAAAAAGGCTCCAGGGATCCTTGTTGGCAGGGTTGCGAATAAGTAGAGCAGCCGAGGCAGGATATTCATCTTAACCGCATTAATGCGGCCGAACCACGATATGTATTGACCTGTCCAGCGCGCCAGGTCTTGTTGTATGGACGCCAGGATGGGGAGGAAGTTCAGTGGGTATAGTTGTGATAGGTCTTTCGGCAGCCAGGTGCCCAGGTAGCGAAGTTTGGATGAGCACCAAGAGAACGTGAATTGGGAGCTGAGTCGGGCTTCGAGGTCCACATCTCTTGATATTGTCATGGCTTCGGATTTGTCGATGTTTAGCTTCAGATCGGAAAGTCGTCCGTAGGTCTCAAATGCCTGCAGTAGGTTGGGGGCAGATATTTGTGGCTGTTCTAGAAAGAAGAGCATATCGTCGGCGTATGCCGCCACCCGATGTTCCTCTCCGCCCACTTGGACCCCCGCTATACCCCCGTCCCGTCTGACCGCCTCCAGGAACGGTTCCAGGGTGAGGGCAAACAGGAGAGGGGACAGGGGGCATCCCTGTCGTGTGCCGTTACTGATAGGGAAGGCCTTTGTCAAGGCTCCATTGATTCTGATCCTCGCAGTCGGGGTGGTATAAAGCGCGGAGACCCAAGAGCGCATGTGTGGTCCGAGGCCCATATGCCGCAACGTTTCGGCCATAAACCTCCAGTTCACCCTATCGAATGCCTTTTCGGCGTCTGTTGATATGAGTACTGTCGCTCTGTTGGACTTCCTGGCGACGTGAATGACATTAAGGGCTCGTATGGTGTCATCCCTGGCTTCTCTTCCCGGGATAAAGCCCACCTGGTCCGGGTGGACCAGGTCAGGCATTATTCGTGCCAACCTCAGGGAAAGGGCCTTGGTGAATAATTTCAGGTCGGCATTCAATAGCGAGATAGGCCTGTAGTTAGCACAGATGGTGGGGTCCTTGCCCTCTTTGGGAATGACCGTGACTGTCGCCGCCAGGGAGTCCGTGGGGAAGCTCCCACCATCTCTTATGGAGTTAAGGCCCGCGAGGAGTCTCGGTAGGAGTATGTCCTGGAACGATCGCAAGTATGTGAGCGGGAGACCGTCCGGGCCCGGAGCCCGGTGCGTTTTTGAGCGTTTTAGTGCCAGGGTCAATTCCTCCAGTGTCAGGGGGCTGTCCAGGTCTTCTGCGATTTCGGGGGTTATCTTGCGGGTGATGTGTTTCGATAGGTAGTCTGCTATATTCTGGAGTTGGGTCCGACTCGGGGCGTCCTGTGAGGGCGGATTAAGGTTGTAGAGGTCTGTATAGTAGGACCTGAAGGCTTCCATGATTCCTTTGGGCATGCTGGTGTGGGTGCCCGCCCGTGTCTGGAGCTTGTGTATGTGTTGGGCCCTCCTCTTGGTTCGGAGCATTTGTGCCAAGAGTCTCCCGCTCTTATTGGAGAACTCGTAGAAGAACCTGGATGATTTCCTCAGTATGTGTAAGTGTTCCTGTGCGAGGAGATCTCTGAGCTCCCTTCGGGTCTCTGTTAGCTGGAGATAGGTGGTGTCGTCTAACGTCTGTTTGTGGGTGCATTCCAGGTCTGCGATCCGTTTTGTCAGGTCTGTGATGCGGCGTGTCTTTTCCCTCTTGCGGTGGGTGCATTTGGATATAAAGTGCCCCCGGACCACACATTTATGTGCTTCCCACAGAGTCAGCGGGGGCATGTCAGGGGTCTCGTTAAGTTCAAAGTATTGAGTGATGGTCTGGTGTGCCTCGGTACGGCTCACCAGGTCCGCCAGGATGGACTCGTTTAGTTTCCATTGGCGTTCCGATGGTTTAAAAAGGGGGGAGTTGATTTGCATCATTGTAGGGGCATGATCAGACTGGCAGGCTATCCCTATGTGCGCTTCCCGGAGGAGCGACAGGTGCTCCTGCGATATGAAGATGTAATCTATTCGGCTGTACAGTTTGTGCACAGCCGAATAACAGGTAAAATCCTTACCATCTGGGTGGGCCGTCCTCCAGCTGTCAGCTAGCCCCGCCTTGTGCAGGGATCTCCTAGCTGCCTGTAGGCAGTGTGGTGGTATGGCACTATCACCTCTCGAGGTGTCTTGGCGTGGGTTCAGGGGAAGGTTTAGATCTCCCGCTAGTATGAGGAGGCCCTCTCTAAAGCGGTCCAGTTTAGCTAGTGTTTTGGCTAGGAATGTGTGTTGTGTTCGGTTTGGACTGTAGATGCATGCCAGTGTGTATGTGTGTTCAGCGATTGTGCCCTTGACGAATATATACCTCCCATTCGGGTCAGCGAGTGTTTCCCTGTGTTGATACGGGACCGTGTGTGCTATTAGTATTGCGACCCCCGTTTTTTTGGCGTCTGGGTGGCTAGCGTAAAACCCCTGGGGGAATCTGTTGTTCTCGAGTTTGGGCTGGGTTCTGCTCATGAAGTGCGTCTCCTGCAGGAACGCTACCGACACTCTCTCGGCCCACAGGTGGCGAAGTAATTGGGATCGCTTCTCCGGGACATTCAAGCCTCGGGTGTTGTTTGACCATATTTTCAATTGTGCTGGGCGAGTGCCCGACATGGTCCCGCGGGCCGGGGGTCCCCCTCGGGAGCCCTGTGCGTGCGGCCGGGGTAGCGGGATGGGTCTGGGGTGAGGGGGGGTTAAGGGGTCGTATAACCAGGTGCGGGGGGAAGTCTGGGGGGGTGGTTAGGTCAAGTGGGTGCAACGTCGAACCTCGGTCGGAGGCTATCTTCGGCGAGGGCCAACCTGTAGCTCCGCCGAATTCCGACCGGTATGTACAAGTCTGGTCAGTTGCGTGAGGTGCGGGGAGGGCAGCCAACGGTGTCAGTCACTCAGTTGTCTGAAGTTTGTCCGTGTCCGTCTCCCAGGTCCCCCAACCCGCTGGGGGTGATTATCCGTTTTCATAGTCGTCTGTCGAGTGGGGTGTCTCTTTGTTATGGTAGTGGAATCGTATGAGAGGGGGGGCGTCTTAGTCAGGGTCTGCTGGGGATCAGGCTGTGGAGGGGCCACCTGTCGCAATCAGTCTCATTGTCATTGTCTCGGCTCTCCGGCCACCGGGATCCCAGTGGTCTGACCATCGCTCGGGTGACCTCTGTCAGGCCTAGGGTCATGGGCTCGCTGGTTGGGGTATTTCAGCGTTCCCGTCTAGTTGGTTACAGCATTGGGCTATTACTATCTGGACATGTGAAGGCCGGTCTAGGGCAACATTTAACAAAAACAAGAAAACCATAAAGTAGCAGACAATAAACATTGACATTACTTTACACCTTACATGACCCCCTTCTCAGGTTATCTAAATGCCGCGGCCGCCGGACCCCGCGATCGGGCCCCAAGCCTGCTATTAACTGTGGTAGCGGCGGGAGGCCCTCTAGGTCACAGGGGTGCGGTGGGTGCATTTCCCTGCATTGCTTACTCGTAGTGTACTGAGTCATGGGCCTACTCGTTCCCCTTGGTCCCCCGCCCTGTGTGTCAATGCCCAACCATATTACATGATCACAGGTTTTCATAATTGTAAATAGGCTCATCTGTTCTAATCCAGGCCAGTCTAGTGCGTATCGTCTGAGTTTTTGTGTCTGGATGACCCATTCTTAACTAACCTTGGCTATGGATCAGTCTAGCCGTTAAGGCTGACGTGAGCTGCGCGCCTTAGGGCCTAGTACCCGCGGGTCGCCTTGTATAAGGTTGAACGGCTGCAAGTACCGAGTGTCTCATGTTAGGTCCATTGGGGAGAGTTCAGGGTCTGGCTAGGTCATCGAGCAGCTCCGGATTCAACGGCCCTGTCGGGTTTGGGCAGCAGTGTCCCCTCAGCTTGGTGACAACCAATAACCCCGGGTGGAATCCCCAGCCCCCTCCATGGGCCCTTCCCCCCCAACCTATGCTGGATCCCCCTTATCTGTGCTATTACTGTGAGGGGGTAGTCTCCATCTCGGTGCCGCCGTGGACTCCCATCTTCGCATACCCTCTCCCCTCCCAAGTGGGCATATATCCCGGGCCTGTGTATGAATGGCGGGGGTGGAGTGTGTATGTAGTACATACCAGTTCGGATGGAGTCTGCTTCACAGGGTGTAACTGGGCTTTTACGGCAGGGGGGCAGGTGTTCGGCAGGTTCGTCTCCGCTTATGATGCAGGGATCCGGCGTCCAGTGGGGTAGTAGTAGCCCGGGGTCAGTGCAAAGTGGTTTCTCGTCTATTCCTCTGGAACTACAGGGCCGCCCCGTCTCGGGCGCGGGCCTGTGTGGTCATCAAAAAGATTCTCCGCCGGGATGGTGGGTCCAGTGGGGCGAGCCGGAGGGCAGTCCAATATCCAGTTTGGAATTGTCATGGGTGGTAGGCCAACGGCCCGTAGAAATCGGGGAGTGTCGTTAGGCCATCTCATAATATGCCATTGCCCGTCCACTCTAGCTTGTAGGCTAAATGGGAACCCCCATTTGTATGGGATCCTCTTCTCCCGCAGGAGGCTGGTTACTGATTTCAGTGCTCGTCGGGCATCCAATGTGAGCGTAGATAAGTCCTGGTATAGGGATATTTGGGCTTCCCTGTATCTGATGGTGTGTTGCGATCTGGCAGCCCTCATGATGGTTTCTTTCAGTTGGAAGGACTGCAAGCAGCAGATTAGGTCCCTGGGCAAGCCATCTCTGCGTGGGGCCCTCAATGCTCTGTGGGCTCTTTCCAGGCCGAAGTCTGCTGGGGCCTCTCCCCCTAGGATATGGGAGAACAGGCCTGTCAGGAGCTCATGGGGTGTCTCCCCCTCGGATTCCGGTAGGCCGCGCACCCGGATGTTATTGCGGCGCCCTCGGTTATCAAGGTCCTCCGTTTGTCGTCTGAGGTCTAGGAGCATGTTACCTTGCCTCGACGTTGCTAGATCAGCTGCCTGCGAGTGATTGGTGGTGTGCAAGCGGTGTTCCTCCAGGGCGTCCACCCTCGTCTCCAAGGCCGCAAGGTCCCTCCGAACTGCCGTGATTTCCTCTCGGATCGCTGTGCGGAGCTCCGCAACAAGGTCTGCTTTGTCTTTGCGTGTGAGCATGTTCGCTGATATGGCTGCGAGGTCTGCGGACAGCTGGGAGAGGGCACCTCCCCCTGGGGAGCTCCTTGTGGAGTCTGCCGGACTGCTAGGTCCCGGTGGTGAGGGCGCCATCTTGCCTTGGTCGCGTGGTCTCCCCAGGGTGAGCGGGGTAGAGAGATAGTCATCCATCGGGCCCGGTGTTTGGGTCCCGTGTGTGTGCGGAGGTTTGGGGGTGGCCCCTCGTTTGGTTCTCCCCATAAAGTCTGCAAAGTTCGCTGCGTTTTATCGGGTTTTAGCGGGTTGGGGCCTAGGAGCTCTGGTCTCCTGCGTCCTACTCCATCGGCAGCCAAGCCCAGTATGTTCTTTTTATTATATAGTTTTCATATCTCTATTATATTAAAACACAATTCTTTTATTGGTCTTTTATATATTGCAGGATCTTTTTAGATTGTAGGATCTTTTCTACATTACAGGATATTCCTTAGATTTTTTTTTCTATTGTGTGATTTTTGTTTTATAGTATGCTGATATTTTCATTCTCCTTTCTATATACCTGATATATGTTTTGCATGAGGGAATCTTTGCCCATAACCACAATGGAGATATGCACAATAAAGAAAGTGAGATACCGGCGAAATACTGCAAGAGACGTATTGACGTCATACCAGAAATGACGCCATATCGTCAATATGGAAATGGATGCCAGCTTGAAGATTTAAATCAAACCAGAACAGGATATATAAACAGATCGAGCAGAGTCATGGACAAGCACTGAGGAAAGCAAAAGCTGAAATGCGTCTGCTGTCTACTGCACTGTGGAATTGGACTCATTTAGACTTTGGTGGTGAACTTTTATACACTGCTTATTTTTAGTTTCTCTGATCCATGTCTTCATATTCCTTTTGTAATTATATGAAATAAATGGATATTTTTAATTGATTCAGTATCCTGTTCAGTTATCCTATCGTTTTAGCCTGCATAGGCACCCTTCATGCTGATTGTATAGAGTCTGATATATTGAACCTGTGCTGCTTAGATACATATAAGTATATTTGGTGTTCTGTCACTTTAGGTATATACTATACTGTATCTTACATATTTTGGAGGTTCCTGGAGAAGGGCTACAAAAGCCAAGCTGTTGAACAGACTCTACGTGATGTGAAATTGAAGCTCAGCAACCATGTCCTCACAAGAAAATAAAAAAAAAGAGTAGGGTTTCCCCAAACCTTTAATTCAAAGGCACACATAATCTCCAAATATATCCATGAGAATTGGCAATTGGCCCAGAAGAACCACCTATTACCAGAGATTTTTTTTCAAGAACTCTTCTTGTTAGCAATAACAGGGCACAAAGCCCAAGTGACACCCTGGTTCACAATGAACCGATTTACCATCAGAGATGCTAATCAATGCCAGGTGTTTTAGGTGTCTAGGCTGTACCACTTGGTGTCCACATGTTGTCCAGAGAAACATTTCATCATCCCCTTTCTGGTAACGAGTTTCAGTTATCGATTCTTGCATCTCATCTGTGATAATACTTCAGATCTATTTGATGTTTTATTCATAAGAAGTGCTTAAGTTGCTATTCCAACTTGTTTAGATAGTAGGTGTTTCCATTAATAGACGCTCATTTGTTCGATACACCAACATGGGTTGTTATTCCTATCATATGTGCATTTTGCATCTTCTCACACGCAGGTGCCTGCTGTTCTTATGGGTGATCCCTAATATTATATTACTTTCTCTGCATGATCTCCATACCTGTTTGCTGTTGTGCAGCATTTACAACTTTTACTTAAGGCATGATGCCTGTGTCTCATATGTGTTGATTTTTTTATAAATGCACTAATTTGCCTCACTCAGTCTAACAATTACTACCAATGAAACTGTATCCTTCCCTTGTTTATTTTTCTATACTTTGTTACTATTCACATAGAGTATAGTCGTTGAGAGGTCTATATTGCACTAAGTAGCAGATGTTCTCATGCAGACACAGCACCAATTAACTGGAGTTTGTTTCGATAGGTACCAGTTTGTGTTCCACTTGAGGTTGAGGTTGTCAGTTTGTGTACTGTCTACATCAGGGTGCCCAAAAGGTAGATCTCCTGATGCTGTATAACTCCCATTATGTTTTTCATCCCTTTGAATGCCTTTAGAATGGCAAAGCATCATGTAAGCTGTCGTTTTAAAACATCTGTGGATCTACCATTCGGGCACGCCGGGTCTACATGGTTACTGCAGTAGATATGTCACACAACAATATAGGGTCACTCTTTCACGTCGCTGGAGTGTGTTATGTTTGTTTACTGTGCATTTGGTATCCTGATGAAAGCTTATGGACGGACTGGAATGTTGCTGTAATATAACGTGAATCAATAAACTGAATGAATTATGCACATTTAGAAGTGCACTTCTTTTGAGGGGATGGGGGGAAGTAAGAGAGAGAGAGAGAGTGTGTGTGTTTTATTGGGATTACTTTGTTGTATGAGACAATATAGATTATCAAAAACAAATAGAAATATTTTGTAAAAAACAATTTTTGCATAAGGTCATCTTTACAAAAACACTTCTTTTTAATTATTAAGTAGTTGACCTAATGTTTAGTTGCAGATAGAAATTATATAAACCTTTTAATGGTTTGTTATTTTCCCACCGTTTGTGCTAATGGATGGCCCTTTGTAATCTGTCTCCAGTTCATAACATCTGGATACTAGCTTAACCCTGTTCCCTGAAGTAGTTGGATTCTCAAGAATCTGTCCGTTCTCTGTGATCTTAGAGGAATGTGATTTCACATTTGTTTATACAAATGACTTAGTGTGTGTCTGAGGGACAAACAGAGGAAGAGGGATTTATTTTTATTATAGTGATTGCTAGACTTGTGCACAGTGAAAATATTTGATTCAGCCAAATCTATTTGTCTGAAAAATACAACAAGTTGTGTCCGTTGATTCAGGATTCCTCCATATGTTTCAGCATTTACAATCATACAATCATTTTGGGAAAAGGATTTGGATGAACCAAAAGGGCTGAAATGGGCCAAACAGTGTACTAGGTACATTGTTAGGTACATTTCCCACCATTTAGTTAACAGATAAAGTGAGAAAAAAATAACTGATAGACAGGGGGAAAGGGAGGAGCAGTAAAAAGAAACAAAAAAAAAAAAACACAGAAACTCATATATAATAACAATTTAATTTATAAATAGTAAATATATTAATATCTATATTTTACTGATCTCTATTGTCCCTTCTATTGGTCACTTCTCACTTGATCTGTGAATAAAATCAATATTTTATATGTTCTCTCTCTAAGCATCAATTATCTTCTTTTCCCATCAGCCATCAATTTTTATGGAGTACATGTGAAACTCTAAATCACAAAGCAAATGAGACATTGCCCATTCAGTTTAGTTCATATAGTGGTCCATAGTTATGGACTTTCTAATTGCCCAAAATTTGTAGTGTAATTACCTACTGATTTTGCAAATGGTGGTTCAAACTTGGATTCCCTAATACACAGACCTGCATATTTTCCTGTCTTCTTGGTCATTATGTAACAGAGTCAGGAAGTGAAGTTAGACTGCTTTAAGAAGTTGTTTTGTACACAGGTGAATCTATAGATTTACTGTATTGAACAGGGCATGAAGTCTCAATGGGCTGGAAGTTGAGTACATGGGTTAAAATAGGCAAAACCTTATCCTTACTTCAATTTAGTGGGGATGCCATTTGACCAATCAATTTGTTTTATGCTTGTATCATGCAGAGACTATTTTGCAGTGTAAACTTTTGGCACCCAGTTAAGGAAAATTCTCAATAAGGTTGTGCCACTCAGATAAGTTTTTACTTTTTATCTGAATTTTTGTATGATTTATGCCTTCTATCTATTGTATAGGTAGTACTCATTAGCTATCATGACATTGAAAAGATACATACCCTTGCACTATCACACTCAACTGGTAGACCTTCCTCCTCAAGTGAACACAACAGTTGCACACCCCCAGACGTGCTTGCTAGTGTTTCCAATGCCAGATGATGTAACCTGCATAATTTCTGATGCCCACTCACATTTTGGGAGGTTACTTTCAAAGAAACGCCACAGGCCTATAAATACTTGAGCTTGCCATCTGTTCAGTGCCCTTGTGTTCCTTTTGATTTCAGTAGAGTTCCTTATTTTAAGATTTCCTGGTTCCCCAATTTGGCTTGTCCACACTCCTTGGCCTAGCTTGCTCCTTGGTATTGTGTACCTCTGGAATCCTTGCTTTGTTCCTTAACTTGCTATTTTACCTACTATAAGTTTTGTGTTAAGCCCAGCTACTCTAAGGTTAGGTAAAACGCTGCTATCACTTATTTCTCTATTTTGATAACATATGTTTAAGCACTGCATGTAGGGTTGTTATACTTACAATGACAAGCATAATAGCATTGCTGTTAACACCCTATAATAAATATTTTCTATAATCCTTCCTATTAGAGGGTACGTGTTTCCACTGTGCATTGGCCAGTGATTGGTATATTTACTGTAAGCTTCGATCAGTGTAAACTAATACTGAAAAACCACAAACCCTAATTTCTAAAGTTATAAGTTATTAAAATATTTCTAGCCTATAGCTGTTGTTAGTTTGCTTTGCAAGCATGCAACTCCTTGTTTTCTGCACTAATACAGAGGAACTGCTGAATTAAAGGTCAATGGTAAATGGCAACAGCTGACTAGGAAGAGAATTTTGACATTGCAGCCTTTGCCCTTGGCTCTTTGCCATAAACTCATAACATAATAAAACTGAACAAACATAAAAGATATGTGAAGTTCAATGAATGCTGAGAATATTCATGGAACTTACGCAAATAGAGCAGAGATGTGTGATGTTCATATGTGTGACCCTTGCATCAGCCTGCAAAATAATAAACAATATCTAAAATCTAAAACTCTATAAATTGTTACACAGATACTCTAAGTAATGGCATTTCCCAAAAACATACAAATAATGTGTATGTTTTATTACTATTTATAATATAATTAAAATTCCTATACATGGATGCCTTGCTAGGTCTTTATAAGGATACTATTTCTATTGGCTTTTAAATTTCTATAATTTAAACCCAACTGATGACTGGTAATTTATAATTCCATTAAAAGTAACCACAGGACTAAAGATCAAAACATTTATAAATGACTCTAGACCCTGAAATAAACACTATAGGGTCACAAACACAAACATGTATTCCTGACCCTATAGTGTTTAATCCACCATATGGGTGGCTTGCCTCCCCCCCCCCCCCCTTAGAAAAGGTAAAAACTCACCTTATTTCCAGTGCCGCGCGGGTCCGCTGATGCTGGCCCCTCCCCGCCTCCTTGGTGACATCATCAGAATTTCAGATTTTTAGCCAATCCAATGTTTTCCTCTTGAGAAATCATTGTATTGGCTGAAATTGGCCAGGAGACGGGATGGGGCGGGTCAAATGCTGTTTTAGCCAATCAGCACCTCCTCATAGAGATGCATTGAATTAAATACTCATTAAGCTGTAGTTGTTCTGGTGACTATAGTGTCTCTTTAATAATGCATTATTTTCCCCTAATACATACATGTGCATTATGTACATTTTACATTTTACATTTTACATTTGATTTTTTTTTTTTTTAGGGCTGTTTTTAGGGTTAAGGATTAGATTCCTTGAATCTTAGTCATGTCTATGTACTCACATTAATGGAGGAGAATTGGCTGTCCAGCAGTTGCTATTTTCAGCTGTTTCCAATAATTGACTCCCCTCTGGAAAACTATTTCCTTGGAAAGGAGCTAGAAATACAGAATTATGCTATTTCTGTGTCCTCTGCTCCTCTCATGCTGTATAAATATCAATAGAGGAATGAATTATAATTGTGGAAGTTGCAAATAGCAGAGAGTGTAACACACTAATACAGAGTAGGCAAGGGCATACATGGTGCCATAATGCCCCAAGAATGTGGACTCTGCAATGCATTATGTCTGTTTTGCACCTATTTATAATTTTATATATATTTACCATATATCTTCAAGCCCAAGAAGAGATCCGACTGTCATCCCGGGGTGAAGAAGGAATTTCTTTCTAGTGTGTTGTAAAATAGGAAACTGCTTTAAACTGTGTATTTTGTCTTTTTTTTTTTTTTTTGCATCAACAACAAAACCAGATGTGAGAAAGGCTGAAGTTTCACTCTGCAACTTCTGAAACCCCGTTAAGCCATACTCTGCAGAATATTAACATACTGTTTAACATTTTCATGTTACCTCCTTTGGGTATTTGCTTCTTTTGCAAGCAATGGTACTTTACAAAGATGGTTATCGACTGTTTTTATTTGCTTGACTATGACTAACTATCGTCTCCATCTGTGCACATATCCTTCACTCTTAATTGCAGTACAATCTGACCCTATTAGAGCCCGACTTTCAGAATTTTGAAGCAGACATGCACACCTTAATTTTCTCTTCTAATTTATATGTATTATTATTCATGTAATTTAAACTCTGCTAACATGCACCTACACACATTCATTCGAATCATTTGACATCAACCTTACAATTTTCTTAAAACTTTTCTCTCCACTCTTACTCTACTATTTCTACAGATTCTTCTCATGTATATGTTATGCCAGTGCAACACTTTTATACTCCCTCCTAATGTGCTATATCCAGTGGTGTATCCTGGTTTTGTGCTGCCCTAGGCAGGACAAAACTCAGGTGCCCCTCCCCCCCGCACCCTTCCCCCCGCCACGCCTTCTAAATACACACACATTCACTGACAGACACGCATACAGTAGCTAACAGACATACCCACTCACTAACAGACACATACAGTCACTAGCAGACACACACACACACTAACAGACAAACACACACACTAACAGACAAAAACACACACACACACACACATTAACACACTCACTTGTGTGTTTTTTTTTTTTATTCAACCCCCCCCCCCCCGCCAGCCTCCTTACCTTTGGGAATGCTGGGGGTGGAGGGTTCCCATTCTCCCTGTGGTCAAGTGACTGCTGGGCGGGGGGCACGGGCGGGTGGGCGGCCGGCGAGGGAGCACTTTCCCCTGAGCTCTCTGCTCAGCTCCCTCGCGCGCCACCCGCAGAGTGATGCCGTGGAGCCGGAATAGGACGTCATATTTTGGCTCCCGGCATCACTCTGCGGGTGACGCGTGAGGGAGCTGAGCAGACAGCTCAGGGGAAAGTGCTCCCTCGCTGGCCGCCTGCATGGATTTTTACATAGCCGCCCGCCTGGCTGGACTGTTAGCCGCAAGGCTAACAAGACATTTGCCCTGGGCATTTGGGGGCGGCTTTTTTTGCCGCCCGCTGGAAAATGCCGCCCAATGCAAATGCCTTGTTTACCTCGTGGCTAATACGTCCCTGGCTATATCACTGCCTCTCCTTTGTTTGATGTGCTTGCCCTTTCTTCTCTGTCAACTGACAAGGTTATTTACTAAAGTAAGGATTTTGAGAAATCAGCGTGGATTCAAAGTGAATTTTAAAGTTAAGGCCAAAGTAGCCAGACCGAAAACAGAATTAACTGGGATAATTTAACATGGCTTTAATTTTAAAATGCTCATGTTAGTGGATAATCCCGTGAGAATCAATATTGTTTACCTGAGTAAACATGTATTCCTGACCCTATAGTGTTTAACCCCTTAAGGACACATGACAGAAATATTCTGTTATGATTCCCCTTTATTCCAGAAGCTGTGTCCTTAAGAGGTTAATCCATCCTATAGGTGGCTTGCCCCTCCCTCCCCCCCACACTTTTGCCCCCTTAGAAAAGGTGAAAACTGACCCTTTTTCCAGTGCCGCACGGGTCCGCTGATGCTGGCCCCTCCCCGCTTCCTTGGTGACATCATCAGAATTTCTGATTTTTAGCCAATCCAATGATTTCCTATAGAGAAAGCATTGGATTGGCTGAAATTGGTCATGAGGAAGGATGGGGGGTGGGGTCAAATGCTGTTTTAGCCAATCAGCACCTTCCCATAGAGATGCATTGAATCAATGATTATACTCATTAAGCTGTAGTTGTTCTGGTGACTATAGTGTCCCTTTAATAATGCATTATTTTCCCCTAATACATACATGCACATTTTGTACATTTTACATATGATTTTTTTTTTTTTTAGGGCTGTTTTTAGGGTTAAGGATTAGTTTCCTTGAATCTTAGTCATGTCTATGTACTCACATTAATGGAGGAGAATTGGCTGTCCAGCAGTTGCTTTTTGCAGCTGTTTCCAATAACTGACTCCCCTCTGGAAAACTATTTCCTTGGAAAGGAGCTAGAAATACAGAATTATGCTATTTCTGTGTCCTCTGCTCCTCTCATGCTGTATAAATATCAAGAGAGGAATGAATTATAATTGTGGAAGTTGCAAATAGCAGAGAGTGTAACACACTAATACAGAGTAGGCAAGGACATACATGGTGCCATAATGCCCCAAGAATGTGGACTCTGCAATGCATTATGTCTATTTTGCACCTATTTATAATTTTATATATATTTACCATATATCTTCAAGCCCAAGAAGAGATCCGACTGTCATCCCGGGGTGAAGAAGGAATTTCTTTTTAGTTTGTTGTGAAATAGGAAACTGCTTTAAAATGTGTATTTTGTCTTTTTTTGCATCAACAACAAAACCAGATGTGAGAAAGGCTAAACTTGATGGATGCATGCAACTATGTAACTATGTATGAAACTATGTTTCACTCTGCAACTTCTGAAACCCTGTTAAGCCATACTCTACAGAATATCAACACACTGTTTAATTTTTCATGTTTCCTCATTTGGGCATTTGCTTCTTTTGGAATTAATGGTACTTTACAAAGATGGTTATCGACTGTTTTTATTTGCTTGACTAACTATCGTCTCCATCTGTGCACATATCCTTCACTCTTAATTGCAGTACAATCTGACACCATTAGAGCCTGACTTTCAGAATTTGAAGCAGACATGCACAACTTGTTTTTCCATCCATCCATAGCCTATCTTCTAATTATTTGTATGTATTATTATTCATGTAATTTAAACTCTGCAAACATGCACCTGTCCACATTAATTCTAATCATCTGACATCAGCCTTACAATTTTTTTAAACCTTTTCTCTCCACTCTTACTCTACAACACACTTCAGGAACAACCTACCATGTATAATTGTGCCTCTTTGGTTGCGGAGATCTCTGATCTCCCCGGACATAGAGAGTGTATGGCTGTTCAGCCAGCCTGGCCCCTGACTGCCTCAGTCCATCACCAATCTGCCCAAGTGGTCAGTCCACCCGTGGGATAGAGGCTTTATAGGGACTAGAGCGTGTGTTTTGGGAATTAAAATGGGACTGCAGAGTGTGTGGTGATATTGGGGTAATAGAGAATGCATGGGGAATTATCAGGTCTGTAGTGTATGTGTGCAGAATAACAACTGTAATGTGCCTTTTGATTCAATGCATCTCTATGAGGAGTTGTTGACTGGCCAAGCCGGCGTTTGGCCCAGCCCCGTCCTGCCTCCTTGCCTATTTCAGCCAATCCATAGGAGTGGCTAAAATCTTAAATTTTGATGACGTCACCAAGGAGGCGGGTCGAGGGTGGGCTGCACGAAGCTGGAAATAGAGTTAGTTGTTTATTATTTTATAGTGGAGATAAGAGGGGGCAAGCAACCTAAATGATAGTTTCAACACTATAGGTTCAGGAATACATGTTTGCGACAACATGAAATATCTCAGCATGGCCAGCAATTCATACTGAAACTCTGCTTGCACATGGTTCCTACACCATGACCACTTCCAAACATAAAAGTGTTTATGGTGCTGGAGTAACCCTTAAATGCTTATGAATGCCCACCTCAGTAAATATATTACGGGGAGATTGACACCAGGGCAGCACTAGCAAGAATGGGAGAGGTGTGAGATCATTTCCTAAATGATCTAGATCTAAAGTGCAAAATATAGGCTTAAACTGACATTCTGTAGCAAAGTTGGAGATTTTTTTCCTGATCAACCATTTTGACCTAAATATTGCTCATTGAAGTTTAATTTGCTACAATTTGAAAATAAGTGAATAACCCTGTGTGGAGTATGTAGGCCATGATGTTTATTATTAATACATGTTTATAATATAAATTTTTGAACACATTATAGACATAATGTTATATAAAAATTAGGCTTACTTTATACACATATAAATATTATTATTAATACACAAAATACATGCATTCATATGTAAATATGGATAGAAATAAAAAAAATATATATAAATACAATTTTTTATATTTTTTTTAAATAAACTTTGTCCTTTTCATTTACCCATATTTGAGCACACACTCACACTGACCCATGCAGATACACATACTCACTCACACAGACTCAGTGACCCATGCACACAAGCGGACTCCGTGACCCATACAGAAACACATACACTTAGTAAACAAACACATAAACCCAGTCATCCATAGAGAAATGCACACACTCAGTGAACAAACACATACACTCAATGACCCATACAGAAATGCACATACTCAATGCACAAAGACATACACTCAGTGAGCAAACACATACACTCAGTGACCCATACAGAAACACATACACTCAGTGAATAAACACATACACGTAGTGACCCATACAGAAATGCACACACTTAGTTAACAAACACATACTGAGCTTGCTTACATTACTTGAAAGCAGACTCTATTAAATAGACTCTTTCAAGTAGGAGTTGCTTGGAGTGGTTTGTATACTGTGGAGAGTGGTTTGTATTTTATTTTTGTTTAATTGGTTCAGTTGGTAAAGTTAAAAAAACAAAAAAAAAGTTTTGTTTTTTACATTTTTTTCCGTGTTCTGTTTTTCCCCTCTTTTGTGCTCCTGCTTGATTGATTGGGGGGAGTGTTCATTAATTGCACCTGTGTGGGATTTGTAAATAAAGGCACACCCCTAACTCACTGAGCTTGCTCACATTACTTAAAAGTAGACTCTTTCAAGTAGGAGTTAGAAAACCAGGAGTTAGAACTAACAAGGTAATTGTTTTATTGTGCTATACCGGGGGAAATGAGTGTTAGCAAGATTGCTGGTTTGACTGGGGTCCATACCTCTGTGATGGTTGTGTGCGAGTGGCTTCTCTGGAAGCTCAGATTGGAGATCTCGAGAAGCAAATCGCAACTTTGAGGGAGATTGACAATCTTGAGAGGTGTCTGTTTAGTGGGGACAGGTATTGGAGAGGGAGGAGATAAGACAGATGGGGAACAGGCATGCAGCTGGGTGACAGTGGGGCGAGGAAGCAGGGGGGAGGGAAGAGGAAAGGACTAGCTAGTCCTGATTTGGTGCAACCTAGCAGATTTGCCCGTTTGAGGGAAGATGTTGGGAGCATCAGCTCAGGAGTAGCTGTATTAGAGGAAGCTGTTACTTCTAACAGCCGAGCTAACAGACCCCCTAGTACGGGTGGAAATCAAAATGTAATGAAGGCAAGACAGGTTGTGGTGGTAGGGGACTCTATCATTAGGAGAGCAGATAGGGCAATCTGCCGCTCTGATCGGCTCAACCAGACAGTTTGCTGTCTCCCGGGTGCTCGGGTCCGGCATGTTGCTGACAGAGTGGATGGATTATTGGGAGGGGCTGGGGATGGCCCAGCGGTCATGGTCCATGTTGGTACCAATGACAAAGGGAATTAGGTAGCAAACTTCAGAAAAGGACCTCCAAGGTGGTATTATCTGAGATATTACCTGTGCCCCGCGCTACAGTGGAAAGGCAGCGGGAGATTAGAGAGGTCAATGAGTGGCCCCACAATTACAATCTGCACATGTATATAGCGATCATCGCTATATATATGTGCAGCCGCGGGCCCCCCGGCTCCCCGTATTTGCAGAGGGGGCCCAGCAGACTGCAGGAGCACTTTCCAGCATTTCCCTGTCTCTAACTCCCACGAGACGTGTGGGCGTTAGAGCGTTGCCATGGGTTACCACGGGTTACCACATCACATCTCACGGGAGTTAGAGACAGGGAAATGCTGGAAAGTGCTCCTGCAGTCCACTGGATTCTGGGCCCCAGAATGCCATTGGACCACCAGGGATAATAGAATCTTCCCCCCTCCCTGAACGAGGTAAGAAACAGGGGGGGGGGGGGGGGGGATAAGTTTCATTACATTACATGCATACACTAGTAAACAAACACACACACACTCTGCATTCATTACACTGACACACACACGGTATTCACTTCTCTAACACACACACTGCATCCACTACACTAGCACACTGTATTCACTACACTAGCACACACACTGCATCCACTACACTAGCACACACACTGCATCCACTACACTAACACACTGTATTCACTACACTAACACACACACTGTATTTACTACACTAACACACACTCTGCATCCACTACACTAACACGCACACTGTATTCACTATACTAAAACACACACTGCATCCACTACACTAACACACACACAGTATCCACTACACTAACACATACTCTGCATTCACTTCACTAACACACACACTGCATTCACTACACTAACACACACTCTGCATCCACTACACTAACACACACTCTGCATCCACTACACTAACACACACTCTGCATCCACTACACTAACACACATACTGTATTCACTACACTAACACACACTATGCATTCATTACACTAACACACACAATGTATTCACTACACTAACACACTGCATCCACTACACTAACACCCACACTGCATCCACTACACTAACACACTGCATACACTACACTAACACACACACTGCATACACTAACACACACACTGCATACACTAACACACACACTGCATCCACTACACTAACACACTGCATTCACTACACTGACACACACTCTGCATTCACTACACTGACACACACTCTGCATTCACTACACTGATACACACTCTGCAGTCACTACACTGACACACACTCTGCATTAACTATACACACTACATCCACCACACATTTAAACATTATGCATTCACTATACAGAGACACTGCGTCTAATACACACACTACATCCACTACATACACTGCATCCACTAAACACATTGCATCTAGTACACACACAAACTACATCCACTACACAAACATACACTACATCCACTACTCAAACACACTCTGCATTCACTGCACAAACAGTATCTAATACACACAAACACTACATCCATTACACACATTCTAATTCACTTCCACTATACACACCACATTCAGTCCTGCATCATTGTCTGTGGACTAGGTAAGAGTCCTGTGGGCGGACTCTTGGGTGGGCCGGGGGAGGGAGGACGGAGAGGGAGAGGGAGAGGGGGAGGGGGGGCAAGACCTTGTGCTTTGTCAGGGGCCCCAAAATTTCTGGTGGTGGCCCTGGATAGGATGGCTAGAAGGTTGGAGGAGATTGTAAACTAGTAGTATGGGGGGAGGGTCATAGCAATCTACAAAATGGAGATAGGACAGAAAGGAGATGGGCTTTAGCACAGTATAATGGGGGTGGAGACAGGGGAGGGCAAGCTCAGAACAGAGAAGCTATGTAATATTGATAATTCACAAAATATACAAGTGACGCATCATATTAAATGTATGTTTACTAATGCAAGGAGCCTAAATAACAACATGGGGGAACTAGAGGCATTAGTATACACTAAACAATATGATATAATAGGCATAACTCAAACATGGTGGGATGAGACACATGACTGGGCAGTTAACTTAAATGGGTACATGTTATTTAGGAAGGATAGGAAAAACAAGAAGGGTGGTGGGGGTATGTTTGTATGTCAACTATGATTTAAAGCCAAATCTTAAGCAAATGGAATGCGATGTGGAAAAATGTGGAAGCTCTATGGGTAAATATCTGCTTGGGGGAAAAGAGGGGAAAACAACTATTGGTTGCGATATGTTATAAACCACCTAATGTTAATATTGACGAGGAACAACAGCTGTTTGAGCAAAGTGAGAAAGCTGCAAATCTGGGTAACACGTTAATTATTGGAGATTTTAATTACCCGGACATAAATTGGGACAGAGGGACTAGTAGCTCAGCAAAGGGAATTAGGTTTTTAAACTTGTTAAATGACACCTTCATGTCACAACTTGTACAAGCACCAACTAGAATGGACGCTTGTCTGGACCTGGTTTTAACAAACAACGTTGATCTTTTGACCAACATTCAAGTAGGTGAGCACTTGGGAAATAGTGATCACAATATAGTGTCCTTTGAAATAAACTCAAAAAAACAAAAGCACATGGGGTATACTAAAACAAATAATTTGAAAAAGGCCAATTTCAATAAGTTAAGGGAAGCTTTACAATATATTGACTGGCATAAACTCTTTAGTGAAAAGAACACTGAGGATAAATGGATCATCTTCCAACAAATATTAGAAAGGTACATTGCTCAGTATGTACCACTGGGAAATAAATATAAAAGAAACAAATTAAAACCAATGTAGAGAAGTAAAACAAGAGATTAAAAATAAGAAAAGGGCATTTAAAGCATTTAAATCGGACAAATCAGATGCATCTTATAAAAGATATAAGGAAGCAAATAATGCGTGCAAAAAGACTTGCTAAACTTCAAAATGAAAAAATGATAGCTAAAGAGAGCAAAACCAACCCCAAAGCATTTTTTAAGTACATAGATTCTTAAAAACCCAAACATGAAAGTGTAGGTATACTAAAAATTAAAAAAACTAAAAGGCAGGAATTTTAAATAACTATTTCTCCTCCGCATATATTAAGGAAGAACCCATGGCAATAGATGTGCAAATGATTGCTACTAAAAACTTGCAGAATAATTGTAATGGACTCAAGACAAGGTGCTGCAGCAACTAAAAAAAGTTAATATAAACAAAGCTCCAGGGCCTGACGGTATCCATCCACGTGTACTTAAGGAACTAAGTGTAGAAATAAGTGATCCTCTGTTTTTAATCTTTCAAGATTCTTTTCTTTCAGGAAGTGTTCCGGAGGATTGGAGGAAGGCAGATGTGGTTTCTATATTCAAAAATATATTCAAAATCCTTGCTTGGAAATTATAGACCTGTGAGCTTAACTTCTGTGGCTGATAAAATATTTGAAAGGTTATTAAGGGATAATATTCAAGAATTCCTTGAGAAGATCATGGTTATCAGCAAAAATCAGCACGGTTTTATGAAGCACAGGACATGTCAAACTAACTTGATTGCGTTCTATGAAGAAGTAAGTAGAAGTATAGATCAGGGTGTTGCAGTGGATGTGATCTATTTGGATTTTGCCAAGGCATTTGATACAGTTCCACACAATAGATTAGTGTTCAAACTCAAGGAAATCAGTCTAGCTGAAAATGCTTGTTCTTGGGTAGAACATTGGCTTAAAAACAGAGTACAAAGAGTTGTCATTAATGGTACATTTTCAAGCTGGACATAGGTGGCAAGGGGTGTCCCTCAGGGGTCTGTTCTGGGACCCCTTCTATGTTTTTAAATCATCTTGAAGACAGCATTGAAAGTAATGTTTCAGTGTTTGCAGATGACACAAAACTTTGTAAAATAATACAATGTGAGCAAGATATTACTTTGCTGCAGAGGGATTTAGATAGAATGGGGGACTGGGCACTCAAATGGCAGATGAAATTTAATGTTGAAAAATGCAGAGTTATGCACTTCGGCATAAAGAATACACAAGCAACGTATACCCTTAATGGAAGCGAATTAGGGATAACAACACACGAAAAGGACTTGGGAACAATGTGCAATGTCAATCAGCAGTGGCCAAGGCCAGTAAGGTATTGTCATGCATGAAAAAGGGCATTTATTCTCGGGACGAGAATATCATTTTGCCTCTTTATAAATCACTGGTAAGACCACATATTGAATATGCTGTGCAAGGGTTAACAAATGTAAACCTATTTAGTTTAGAAAAACGTTGCCTGAGAGGGGATATGATAACCTTATACAAATATATTCGGGGCCAATACAAACCATTGTGTGGAAATCTATTCACAAATCGGACTTTACATAGGACACGAGGCCATGCGTTTAGACTGGAAGAAAGAAGATTTTGTCTAAGGCAAAGGAAAGGGTTTTTTTTTACTGTAAGAACAATCAGGATGTGGAATTCTCTGCCTGAAGAGGTGGTTTTATCATACAGATGTTCAAACAGCTACTGGATGCATACTTGCAAAAACAGAATATTCAAGGATATAATCTTTCAATGTAGGGTAATAACTGCTTGATCCAAGGATAAATCTGACTGCCATTCTGGGGTCAAGAAGGATTTTTTTTCTAGCTTGTTGCAAAATTGTGCTTCAAACTGTTTTTTTTTTTTTTTTGCCTTCTTTTGGATCAACAGCAAAAAACAAATGTGAGGAAGGCTGAATTTGATGGACGCAAGTCTCTTTTCAGCTATGTAACTATGTAGCATACACTCAGTGACCTACAGAGAAACGCACACACACTCACTCACTCAGTGACCGATCCAGAAACAAACACACTCATTCACACAGTGACCCATACAGAAAGACACACACTCGGTGAACAAATACATACACTCAGTGACCTATACAGAAACACACAAACACACTCAATGAACAAACACACACACTCAGTTACCCATACAGAAACACACACACACACACACACACACACACACTTAGTGAACAAACACATGCACTCAGTGACCTATACACATACTGACCCATGAAGACACTGACACACATCGAACCATGCTAAAACTTACATACAAACAATTGCAGCATATCCTCTTCACTTTACCAGAGTCTTTCAGATAGTATCAGCTGACAGGATATGACATCAGATGTTTCCCAGCTGCCTCCAGTTCTCTGCAGAGCGATGAACAATTTAATGGCAAGACAGGAGGCTTCTTATTTGCTTATCTTTCTTTATTGAACCTCCCAGCAGCAAATAAACAGTTAGCAGTAATGAAAAAACATTAACCAATCAGAGCAGGGCTGCCATCAGAAATTTTAGGGCCCCTGACACAGCTCAAGATCTGGGCCCCCCGGGGCCAGCCCTGAGTCCGCCCACAAGGATGAAGTGTGTGTGTGTGTATAGTGGATGCGGTATGTGTGTCATGGATGCAGTGTGTATAGTGGATGCAGATTGTACGTTTTGTGTAATGTATGTAATGTTTGTATGCATGCATTAGATGCAGAGTGTGTGTAGTGAATGTAGGTGTGTGTATAGTGAATGCAGAGTGTGTGTTTTTGTAGTGGATGTAGTGTGTATAGTGAATGTAGTGTGCTTGTAGTGAGTGAAACGTGTGTATAGTGAATGTAGTGTGTGTGTGTGTGTAGTGCAAAGTGTGTTTAGTGAATGTAGTGTGTGTAGTACAAAGTGTGTTTAGTGAATGTAGTGTGTGTGTGTAGTGCAGAGTGTGTTTAGTGAATGTAGTGTGTGTGTAGTGCAAAATGTGTATAGTGAATGTAGTGTGTGGGTGTGTGTGTGTAGTGCAGAGTGTGTTAGTGAATGTAGTGTGTGTGTAGTGCAGAGTGTGTTGAGTGAATGTAGTGTGTGTGTGTGTAGTGCAGAGTGTGCTTGTAAGGATTCAGTGTGTGTGTAAAATAGGGGGGAAGGGGAGTATTATTTTTTTTATTTATTTGTGTATATTTCAATTTTATTCCCCCCTCCCTGGTTCTTACTGTGCCAGGGAGGGGGGGAGATCTCATTTCCTGTTGGTCCAGTGGCATGGTGGAGGGAGCCAGCCACGGTACATTGAAGAGGGGGCCCAGCAGCACACATTGTCTTCCTTTCCAGCTCCTCTCTGACTAAATCTCACGAGACAGGCCTGCGTGCTGCGCGGAGCGTTGCCATAGTAACCCATGGCAACGCTCTGGCAGCCGCAGGGTGCAGAAAAGTTAGACAGAGAGCAGCTGGAAAGGAGGACAGAGTGTGCTGCTGGGCCCCCTCTTCATCGTACAGGTAGCAGAGGGCCCTCTGTGCATATAGAGCTGCAGAGGGAGCAGGGAGGCTGCAGTGGGAGCAGGGGTAGGTGCTGCAGATGGAGCAGGGAGGTAGGGGCTGAATGAGGTAGGGGTTGCAGAGGGAGCAGGGAGGTAGGAGCTGTAGGGGGTATGGGCTAGGGGCTGCAGAGGGAGCAGGGGGTAGGGGCTGCAGAGGGAGCAGGGGCTGCAGTGGGAGCAGGGGCTGCAGAGGGAGCAGGGGCTGCAGAGGGAGCAGGGAGGTTGGGGCTGCAGAGGGAGCAGGGAGGTAGGGCCTGTAGGGGGTATGGGCTGCAGTGGTCGCAGGGGTTAGGAGCTGCAGAGGGAGGTGGGAGGTAGGGGCTGTAGGGGGTATGGGCTGCAGTGGGTAGGAGCTGCAAGGGGTATGGGCTGCAGTGGGATCAGGGGCGTAGGGGATGCAGTGGGAGCAGGGGGGTGGGGGCTGCAGAGGGAGCAGTGGAGTTGGGGCTGCAGAGGGAGCAGGGGATGCAGTGGGAGCAGAGGGGTAGGGGCTGCAAAGGGAGCAGAGGGGTAGGGGCTGCAGAGGGAGCAGGGGCTGCAGTGGGAGCAGGGGGGTAGGGGACGCAGTGGGGGTAGGGGCTGCAAAGGGAGCAGGGGGGTAGGGGCTGCAGAGGGAGCAGGGGATGCAGAGGGAGCAGGGGATGCAGAGGGAGCAGGGGATGCAGTGGGAGCAGGGGGTGGGGGATGCAGTGGGACCAGGGGGGTAGGGGCTGCAGTGGGAGCAGGGGGGTAGGGGCTGCAGAGGGAGCAGTGGGGGTAGGGGCTGCAGAGAGAGCGGGGGGTAGGGGATGCAGTGGGAGTGGGGGGTAGGGGATGCAGTGGGAGCAAGGGGGGGTAGGGGATGCAGTGGGAGCAGGGGGTAGGGGCTGCAAAGGGAGAAGAGGCTGCAGTGGGAGCAGGGGGGTAGGGGATGCAGTGGGGGTAGGGGCTGCAGAGGGGGTAGGGGCTGCAAAGGGAGCAGGGGGTAGGGGCTGCAGAGGGAGCAGGGGCTGCAGAGGGAGCAGGGGATGCAGTGGGAGCAGGGGGTGGGGGATGCAGTGGGAGCAGGGGGGTAGGGGCTGCAGTGGGAGCAGGGGGTAGGGGCTGCAGAGGGAGCAGTGGGGGTAGGGTCTGCAGTGGGGGTAGGGGCTGCAGAGAGAGCAGGGGATGCAGTGGGAGCAGGGGGGTAGGGGATGCAGTGGGAGCAAGGGGGGGGTATGGGGATGCAGTGGGAGCCAGGGGGGGTAGGGGATGCAGTGGGAGTCAGGGGGAGGGGGTAGGGGATGCAGTGGGAGCCAGGGGGGGTAGGGGATGCAGTGGGAGCCAGGAGAGGGGGGGGGTAGGGGGTGCAGTGGGAGCCAGGGGGGATAGGGAATGCAGTGGGAGCAAGGGGGGGGGGGGGTAGGGAATGCAGTGGGAGCAAGGGGGGGTAGGGGAATGCAGTGGGAGCAGGGGGGGATAGGGCTCCCAAAACCCTCCCAAACCTTACCTCTCTGGTGGTCCTCTTCTGAAGGAGCCTCACAATGCTGACACGCTGCCTGTAAGTCTGCTCAGGGCAGCTCCGCACAGCTCACTGTGACTGGTGATGTCACTTCCTGTAAAACAAGCCACACGGAGCTGCCCTGAGCAGTGTTACAGGCAGCTCAGTGAGGCTGTGTTCTGAGACAGGCACACTGAGGGGCAGCCTAATGGGGTCTTTGGGAGGGCCCTATAGCTGTCCCTCAGTGTGCCCTGCACGGAGGACATGATTAGTAGCAGCAGGGGCCCGCGGACGGCTGTGCGGGCCCCTTGCTGAGTGCAGGCTGGCTGGGGAGATTGTTTAACTCCCCAGCTCAGCCATTACTTACTGCAGCAGTATGTGGGGCTCGGGGCCCCCCAGGACCGCCGGGCCCATGACAACTGTTATGGTTGTCATGCCCTGATGGCGGCCCTGAATCAGAGTGTACAGTCATGGAATATAATGTTATCAAGCTCCTCCCAATTCCTCTTTCTTTGCTGCTTGCCTCCCAGGTGAGTCTATTATATTGCTTTTGACAAATGTTTTATTAAAGTGTTTAGGGTGTACATATCTCTAGTTTCTTCATAATTTGTTGTGAATTATTTTGTTTTTGCCATTATGTCTTTCATTTATGGCTCAGTTTCATTGCTGCCTAAATGTTTCTGTCACCACTCCTTTCACTATCCCTTTAAACTGCCAGTTCTTACTGGCTCCGTGATTTGACCTTCTCATTTCAGGGTGTTATTGGTCGTGGCTCTCTGTTGATACAGAAACCGTGACCCATTCTTTCCTCAGCCGCAGACTCTATTTCCCAAAAGAGTCTGCGGCTATTACTATTTGCGTCGTCAAGCCGTTTTCTTTTTCCCGCCTTTTTCGCATCTCCTATGATGCGCTTCCCTCCGCCCACAGCGGCCGTTTTTCCGACGTGTTTCCCGCCCTTTCGGCTAATGGAGCTTTGTTGCGACTGTCAGAATCCTTGCTCCCCAACCGGACTTAAAGGTAAGTGTAACTTTTTTCCCTAAGCACAAGTTTAGTGCTATACTTCTATTAAAGGGATATTTCCCCTTACCATCTACTTAATTTTTTTTACCAACAGATTTCGAAATCCAACTCTGCTAGGATTTATTTCTTGCAAAAATAAAGGAGGGCTTTTGTGGGTGACCACCACTTATTGAATAATTCTGTGTTTCATTGTGGGTGACCCCCACCTTATACCATACTCTATTGATTCTGATATTTGCATTCAAGTGTTTTAAAGTGTGTTCACACTTATTTTGCTGTGGTTCAACCCAGGGCCGGCGCGTCCATAAGGCGGCACAGGCGGCCGCCTTAGGGCGCACCGGCTCTGGGGGCGCAAAATTCCAGTGACCGGCAGGAGGGAAGTGCTCCCTCCTGCCTGGTCACCTCCTGGATCCCCGGAGCGGCGCTGAAGTTCATTAGAAGGCGGCGAGGGAGCTCTCTGATCTCTCTGACCGGCTCCCTCGCGCGCCTTTTGCTGATGCCGCGGGAGCCGGAATATGACGTCATCAGAAAACAGCCTGCGAGGGAGCCGGTCAGAGAGATCAGAGAGCTCCCTCGCCGCCTCCTAATCCAGTCAGCCGCACGCCTCCCAGCACCCCACTGGACCACCAATGAAAGACCCATGCCAGCACTCCAGGTAGGGAGGCTGGGTGGGAAATTTAAATTTAATTTAGATAATTAATTACTGTGTGTGTGTCTGTCAGTGTGTGTGTGTGTCTGTCAGTGAGTGTGTCTGTCAGTGAGTGTGTCTGTCATTGAGTGTGTCTGTGTTCGAGTATGTGTCTGTGAGTTTGTGTGTGTGAGTATGTATTTTTCTGTAAGCCTGTCTGTATGTATGTATCTGTATGACGGTATGCCTCTGTATGTCTTGTACGTATGTTTCTGTATGTCTCTGTATGCATGTATGTAACTGGATGTATGTTTGTCTCTGAATGTCTGTATATATGTCTCTGTATGCATGTATGTAACTGTATGCCTTTATGTCTCTGTATGTACGTATGTGTGTGTCTCTGTATGCCTGTATGTCTTTGTATGCATGTTTCTGTATGTATGTATGTGTCGGTATGACGGTATGCCTCTGTATGTGTCTGTATGACGGTATGCCTCTGTATGTATGTATGTATGTATGTGTCTGCATGCCTGTATGTCTCTGTATGTATGTTTCTTTATGCCTGTATGTCTGTATGTATGTGCCTGAATGTCTTTGTATGTATGTTTCTGTATGCCTGTCTGTATGTATGTGTCTGTATGACGGTATGCCTCTGTATGCATGTATGTCTTTATATGCCTGCATGTCTCTGTATGCATGTATATCTCTGCTTGTATGTCTCTGTATGATTATTTCTGTCTTTGTATGACCGTGTACCTGTATGACTTTGACTGTGTGACTGAAAAATGATGCCTGTGTGCCTGTGGCTTGGGAGGAAAGGGGTTGGGGGCGCCAAAATGCATCTTCGCCTGTGTAACTAAAAATCCTAGCACCGGCCCTGGTTCAACCCCACAATTTCCTCATATTAAGTGACCTCACTGAGTGACTTCACTGGTATTCTATAGTGGTAACCCCACATTTGTGCTCGGAATCTCTAATATGTAATGGAATGTAGAGGAGAAGCAAAGTTGGTTGATGTGTGCCAAAACTAACGTACGTGTAGGCCTGTAAAAAAAAAGGGCCCACGGGGGGCGTGGCTAGCCGAGCAACAGAGCGGACGCAACCCTCTGGAGCTCCAAGACAGAAAGCTAAATACGGCGATATTCCAGGCATACAGGAGCCCCAGAGGCGACATCCCTACTCACCCTCCAACAGAGACTGCCATGGGGCGCAAAAATAGGAGAAACCAGCCGCCAGCGACACCGAGATTGCCGGACATAAGGCTCTCCTTTGAGAGACCTGCAGCCGCGACCGCGGCTCCCGCCAAAATGGCACCCGCCAAAATGGCACCCGCGGCTCCCGCCAAAATGGCGCCCGCAGCACGGGCTGCAGAGGAGGCCTCAGACACATCCCAAGATGAGGGGGACATACCCACCTCACCTGAACCGGGAGAAGACTACCCAGAAACGGACTCCGAGGATGACTCCTCCCCAGTGACTAAAGGAGACATAAAAAACCTCCTGCAAGACATAAGGCAAGTCTGTAAATCGGACTTGAAAGAGGATCTCCGAAATAGAAAATAAAGAGCAGTCACGGGAACACCAGATGAAGGACACCCACAACCAAATAGAGGACCTGGCCACAAAGGTGCAGAAACTTACCCGGCCGGTGACCGCACTGGAATCCCGCCACAGACGCAAGAATGTCCGCATGCGGGGAATACCGATAACAGTGAACGATGAAGCCCTGCTACCCTTCACCCAGAGACTGGTGGCCTCGATGGGACTAAAGAGCAAAGACACCAAAGGGATGGTAGTCTCGGCGTTCAGAGTACGAAAAGCGGCAGCGGCACCTCAAGGGGCTCCGAGAGACACAATAGTCATCACCAGAGACATTGTGGTGAGAACCGCTATCCTCAACAGATCCAGAGAGATTAAGATGTTCCGGCTCGAGGGCTGTTGCGGGACGATCTATGGGGACCTTCCCTTCGAGGCACTAATGGCAAGGAGACAACTGGCGCCAGTAGCCAAGAAACTGAGAGAGGCAGAGGTCCGGTACCGCTGGGGAGAAGATGGAACGCTGAACATCCAAAGGGGCACTGAGACACTTACCCTATCGGCCGGGGAAGACCCCACGGCGTTCTGGAAGACCATAAACTTGCCGGGCAAAGAACTACAAAATACTGGGGCCTGACCCTGAGTGTGCAAATAAGGGTCGACTGAGAGCCTGCGAGCAGAGCAGCCCTATAACAAGGACTGACCCACCAATTGACTAACCCCATGCCAGGCAACACGCCTTTTAGACCACACAAGATTCACAAAGCCAGGGAGGGAGACAGCCTCACACTAGGACGAACTGGAAGGCAACCCATGACATTTAGCCCCCAGACACAATATAAGACACACTATGAGACGCAGCACCACATAGCCCTGACACCCAGCATCATAGCCACACGAGACTGCATAACATAGACAACACAAAATCACTCACAAGAGACGAACACACACACCAGACTACAACAAGACCCAATTGAAGGCAGCCTATGTGTCATGTATGAAAGAACAGCAGAACTCTAACATTTAAGACCCATAGAAGAGGCAAAATATAAATAAAAAAAAAAAGAGGGCCCACAAAGTGAAATGTATAAAGGAGGGTGTAGGTGGGTGGGGACAAACCAACTTGACCAACAAAGGTAAGTAGGGGGGCAGGGTTTATATAGGGTCATAACTCCTCCCACAAATTCAGGCCAAATGGCCTTCCAACTTGTGCTCGGAATCTCTAAAATGTAATGGACTGTAGAGGAGAAGCAAAGTTGGTTGAGGTGTGCCGAAACCAACGTACGTGTAGGCCTGTAGAAAGAGGGCAAAAAGGAATTCAAAGTAAACACACTTTATTGCAAGTTTAAACAGCGAGATTTCTGAAGGCTTGCCTAAGCTCCCTTTCTGGTCGAGGGATGTAGGTGTTGTATATGGAGGATTTCCAGCGTCCTAGTCTCTTAATGACGTGTACCGGAGTGTTAGTGCTTGAAGCCGGTATGCAAAATGAGTGACCAGAGAAGGAAGCTGGGTTGTAGCCCAACCTTGCTAATAGAGTTCTGATGTGTGAAATAAATTTAGCTGTGGTGAGTGGGTGTCCTTGGAGTAGAAGATGTGGAGTGTCTGGAGAGTGAGTGTGGTGAGATAACAGGAGCAAATCCAGAATATGTACTGGGCACCAGAGATTGTCGGTAAGGAAGAGGGGAATGATAGTAGGATAGGCAGAGTGATTGGTTTTAGTAGAAGGTAATGAGAGTATGTAATGGTCATGTACTTTTTTTAAGTGAGAAAGTTTTAGACGTTGGACTGTGTCTCCTTGATGTATCATAGTGAACTCTCTAGGTCTCAGGAAACCATAGAAAGCCAAAAAGATGGTGGATTTAATGACCAAATTAGTACTATGGTCAAACAGGGATTTGTCCAATAGATCGCTAAGGAGCCTGAAAATTGGACTGTCTCTTGGTAACCTAGTAGTGCTACGAGGAACTGTGACCTTAAAAATACCTTTGAGGATTTTCTTGATGGGGTAGGAAGACAGAAAAGGAGCGTGTTTAGGGAAAGTAGTTAGGATGTGGTGTTGTACTCTGGTAAGGTAGAGTTGGATAGTGTTGTGTGAAAGTTTTAGGTGTAAATGGCAAAAGGAGGCAAAAGCCACAATGGTTTTGATGGAAAGATCACCTTGTAAGCAAAACTTGGTGGTGAATTTGTTAAAAATAGTCAGTGCCCTAGCGTAAGAGATAGTGTGTGAGTGCTTGTGCGTTGAGTAATAGCTCGTTTAACCCCTTAAGGACCAAACTTCTGGAATAAAAGGGAATCATGACATGTCACACATGTCATGTGTCCTTAAGGGGTTAAACCAGGATTAGCCAAATGGAGGTCCACCGTATGTGATGCCGTAACATGCGGGTAACACCTGGTTTAGGTCGTGTGATTAGAAAGTGAGTGGAAGGTCGTGAGTCCCATGTGAGAGCCTGTGGGAAGGACCCGACACCAGATAGTTCTCTGTCGCCCAGTTGGTGGAGAGTGCGGGTAGAACCAACTATTTGTTAGGTGTCAGACGGGTTGGGCAAATGGTCTTGGTGTGGGCTCTGAAGCAGATGGAGCAGATGTGCAACAACCTGCATGCGCTGTAGCTGCATGCGCCTGTGTTGAAGTTATTACACACATGCACCTTACCCAAGAATATGATGGGTCTGCCCAGCTTGTCTCTCTGGCAGCCTTCCTGTCTTTGGAGTGTGTTGAAGTTGTGGTGGGGTGTGGAGGTGGAAGTGGAAGGGTTTGCATCTCCTGGGCATAGGTCGGTGGAGTGTGAAGTGGAACCTCAAACCAACAAAATGATGGCAAAACAACTGTTTCTATCTGGCACCAATCAATTCTAATATTGAACTGTGCCAGATGAGTTGCTGCCTTGGCTGAAACGGATTTGTGGTAATCATAAAATGAGGACCCTCCGTACTTAATGCCCAAATCAACAACCTTGTGCATGTACAAATCAAGCTCTTCTCTCCTATGTGGGTACACCGTGCAAATAACATCTTGATAAGTGCCAAAAGCGATAAACTGTAGAATGGTGTTTTTTGTTCAAACGTGGATCTCTGCCTCTTAAAACTACATAAATGTCCCCATAGTTGTAAGCTCTATTCTCTAAGATGTCTTGTGAGGCTATGAGGAGGGACTTAAAATTGATGTCCTTTCCATCAAGAATTTCTTTCTTGATGGAAGCCGGGACAGAGTGGGCCGGTGAGGCGTGGGCAGTGGGAGTGGTAGTGGCTGGCAGGGGAAGGGGGAGGGGAGATGGTTTCTGGAGTAGGGACTGCTGGAGCTGGAAAGTCACCTTGAGTGGCTATGGCCGATTCCACCTTCAGCAACCTGCTGTTTATGGCTTGCAGATTGCCCAGTATAGCAGCCAGAGTGTCCTGGGTGGAATCAGAGTAGCCAACTGGAGGCCCTTGTGAACTCGTGCCGGGCCTCGGGTCGTTGGCCTGAGCCGTCAGAAGTTCAGCCTTTTTAGCGGTGGCTGGAAAGGGGATCCCCCTGAGCCTGAGCTCAGCCGATATTTTGGGAATGGTCCAATATCTTAGGGATCTGGGAGAAAAAGGAGTGAGGGATTCCTCCGGAGACCCAGGCCTGGCTGGCGTGCCAGGTACATTGTCTGATGGGTAGTGATGTCGCGAACATAACATTTTCGGTTCGCGAATGGCGAACGCGAACTTCCGCAAATGTTCGCGAACGAGCAAACCGGGCGAACCGCCATAGACTTCAATGGGCAGGCGAATTTTAAAACCCACAGGGACTCTTTCTGGCCACAATAGTGATGGAAAAGTTGTTTCAAGGGGACTAACACCTGGACTGTGGCATGCTGGAGGGGGATCCATGGCAAAACTCCCATGGAAAATGACATAGTTGATGCAGAGTCTGGTTTTAATCCATAAAGGGCATAAATCACCTAATATTCCTAAATTGTTTGGAATAACGTGCTTTTAAACATCAGGTATGATGTTTTATCGATCAGGTAGTGTAAAGGTTACAGTGACAGACCAAACTCCCCGTTTAACGCACCGCAAACAACCGCAAACAGTCCATTTGCACAACTGCAAACTCCCCATCTGCACAAGGTTGGATACCAAGCTAGCCATGTCCAGTTCCTTGTCCTCACTGATGTCATTGAAGGTCTCTTCCTCCACCCAGCCACGTACAACACCAAGGGTCCCTGAAAGGTGACAACAAGCCCCCTGGGACGCCTGCTGTGTTTGGTCTTCCACCTCCTCAAAGCCACCTTCCTCCTCCTCCTTCTTCAGACTCCTCTCTCTGCATTGCCTCTCTCTGCATTATTATAAGGTGTGTTAAGTAGTACTATTCCTATCAGTTTAATCCCTGTTACGTCCCCTATCAGGGGACGTGTATATAAGGCATCGATTTTAGGAAGCGGGAGATGGAAAAAGATGCTTGGTCGGTCCATCTACTTCAAATTTGGGGCACTGTGCGTGCAATCTAATGTGCCACCAGATAGGAGTGGTGTGTTAAGTAGTACTATTCCTATCAGTTTAATCCCTGTTACGTCCCCTATCAGGGGACGTGTATATAAGGCATCGATTTTAGGAAGCGGGAGATGGAAAAACATGCTTGGTCGGTCCTCCTACTTCAAATTTGGGGAACTGCGCGTGCAATCTAATGTGCCACCAGATAGAAGTGGTTTTGTTAAGTAGCCCCCCTCATCAGGCCTTTTTTAGTCGAATGTATCGCCCACTGTCAGTCCCTTCGGGATCCATCCCTCATTCATCTTAATAAAGGTGAGGTAATCTAGACTTTTTTGACCTAGGCGACTTCTCTTCTCAGTGACAATACCTCCTGCTGCACTGAAGGTCCTTTCTGACAGGACACTTGAAGCGGGGCAGGCCAGAAGTTCTATCGCAAATTGGGATAGCTCAGGCCACAGGTCAAGCCTGCACACCCAGTAGTCAAGGGGTTCATCGCTCCTCAGAGTGTCGATATCTGCAGTTAAGGCGAGGTAGTCTGCTACCTGTCGGTCGAGTCATTCTCTGAGGGTGGACCCCGAAGGGCTGTGGCGATGCGTAGGACTTAAAAAGCTCTGCATGTCCTCCATCAACAACACGTCTGTAAAGCATCCTGTCCTTGACCCCGAAGGGCTGTGGCCATGCGTAGGACTTAAAAAGCTCTGCATGTCCTCCATCAACAACACGTCTGTTCAGCATCCTGTCCTTGCCGGCGTGGTCGTGGGGGGAGGAGGATTACTTTCACCTCTTCCCCTGTTAGATTCCCGTTGTGCTGTGACATCACCCTTATACGCTGTGTAAAGCATACTTTTTAATTGATTTTGGAACTGCTGCATCCTTTCCGACTTGCCATAATTCGGTAACATTTCAGGCACTTTCTGCTTATACCGGGGGACTAGTAGCGTGGACACCCAGTACAGGTCGTTCTCCTTCAGCCTTTTTATACGATGGTCCCTCAACAGGCACGACAGCATGAAAGACCCCATTTGCACAAAGTTGGATGCCGAGCTACTTATGTCCTGTTCCTCGTCCTCAGTGATCTCTCTGAAGGTATGTTCTTCCCCCCAGCCACGTACAACACCATGGGTACCAGATAGGTGACAACGAGCACCCTGGGATGCCTGTTGTGGTTAGTCTTCCTCCTCATCCTCAAAGCCACATTCCTCCTCTGACTCCTCTTCCTCACAATCCTCTTCCAGTGTTGCCGCAGGTCCAGCAAGCGATGCTGATAAGGCTGTTTCTGGTGGTGATGGTGACCACAACTCTACCTCTTCACGCTCATCTACGGCCTGATCCAGCACTCTTCGCAGGTTTGTCACCTCCTCAAAAGGACGCATGAGCCTACAAGCATTGCGCATGAGCGTCCAGTAACGTGGTAAAAAAAATTCCCAGCTCCGCAGAGGCTCTCCTAGCACCCCGGTCATACAAATACTCGTTAACAGCTTTTTCTTGTTGGAGTAGGCGGTCGAACATTAGGTGTGTTGAATTCCAACATGTCGAGCTGTCGCAAATCAAGCGCCACACTGGCATGTTGTTTCGCCACTGGATATCGTAAAAGTGCTCCATGGCCGTGTAGGAACGCCTGAAATGGCCACACACCTTCCTGGCATGCTTAAGGACGTCCTGTAAGCCTGTGTACTTATGCACAAAGCGTTGTACGATCAGATAACACACATGTGCCATGCACGGCACATGTGTCAACTTGCCCAAATGCAATACCACCAAGAAATTTCTTCCGTTGTCACAAACCACTTTGCCGATCTCCAGTTGCTGCGGAGTCAGCCACTGATCCACCTGTGCATTCAGGGCGGACAGGAGTGCTGGTCCTGTGTGATTCTCTGCTTTCAGGCAAGTCAATCCCAAGACGGCGTGACACTGCCGTATCCGGGATGTGGAACAGTACCTGGGGAGCTGGGGGGGTGCCGTTGATGTGAAGCAAGATGCAGCAGCAGAAGAGGACTCAGCCGAGGAGGTTATGAAAGAGGATGGAGTAGGAGGAGTAGAGGAGGTGGCAGCAGGCCTGCCTGCAAGTCGTGGCGGTGTCACCAACTCCTCTGCAGAGCCACGCATTCCATGCTTGGCAGCCGTCATTGCCTTTCGTGCAAATAAATTTCGTCCGGGTACCTTCCACTGCGGTGTCCCAATAGCTACAAATTTTTTGAACGCCTCAGACTCCACCAGCTTGTATGGTAAAAGCTGGCGGGCTAAGAGTTCAGTCAAGCCACCTGTCAGATGCTGGGCAAGGGGGTGACTTTGTGACATTGGCTTCTTACGCTCAAACTTGTCCTTGACAGACACCTGACTGTGGGCAGATGAGAAGGAACTGCTCAAGGTGAGAGACGGAGTGGCGGATGGTTGAGAGGGGGCAAGGAGGACAGCAGTGGTTGACGTGGCTGAAGATGCTGGACCAGGAGGAGGATGGCGGCTTTGAGTTTGTGTGCTGCTTGTACTCATGTGTTGATCCCATAGGCGTTTGTGATGTGCGATCATGTGCCTTCGCAAAGCAGTTGTACCTAGGTGGGTGTTGGACTTCCCACGACTCAGTTTCTTTTGGCACAGGTTGCAAATGGCATCGCTGTTGTCAGAGGCAGACACACAAAAAAAAGCCACACTGCTGAGCTCTGCAATGACGGCATTCTGGTGGTGGCAACAGCATGCGTTGATTGGCTGTCTGGTGCGTTGATTCTGGTGCTGTCTGGCTGACCCCGGGTGCCAATGCATGCTGTCTGACTGTGCCACTAGCTCCTTGCGACGACCTCCCCCTGCTTCCAACTCGTCTCCTCCTCCTCCTCTCTGTCTCCCCATCTGAACTTTCCCCCTGTTCTTCTTCTCTTCTAGCGGGCACCCATGTGACATCCATGGACGCATCGTCATCATCAACCGCTTCACTTGTATCTGACAACTCAGCAAAGGAAGCAGCAGATGGTACAACATCATCATCATCACACCGTACGTGTGTAATGCTGCCTGACTGAGACATATCCCTGTTATCTAACTTCTCTGGCAATAATGGTTGCGCATCACTCATTTCTTCCAACTGATGTGTAAATAACTCCTCTGACATACCAAGTGAAGCGGCTGTTGTGCTAGTGTTGGTGGTGGCGGCAGGCGGGCGAGTGGTAACTTGAGAGGTGCCTGAAGCTAAGCTGGAGCAGGATGGTGCGTCGAGGTTCTGAGCGGAAGCTGTAGAAGATTGGGTGTCCTGTGTTAGCCAGTCAACTATGTCCTCAGAACTTTTCAAGTTCAGGGTACGTGGCCTCTGAACACTGGGCATTATTCTAGGGCCAAAGGGAATCACAGCACCACGACCACGACGGCCCCTGCGGGGTGGCCTGCCTCTGCCTGTCTTTTTTTTTTTTCGATTAGTGGTACTATGCGTGCAAGCTACTGTGACAACAGATATGAGTGGCACTGGTGTGACACTGTGCCCTGGCAGTCCCTGAAACGCACACTCGTGAAGGAAACTGACTGCTATTATATTACAGTCAAAAACTTTTTGTTTTTGTTAAATGCAAGCTATTGGGACACCAGTGAGTGAGTGGTGGCACTGGGCAATTGGGCACAGTATACGCTGTGAGCCTGACACACACCCTGGCAGACAACTGCTATTCAATCCAGGGGCGTATTAGCCGCGAGGCAAACAAGGCATTTGCCTTGGGCGGCATTTTCTAGGGGGCGGCAAAAAAATCCGCCCCCCAAATGCCCAAGGCAAATGTCTTGTTAGCCTTGCGGCTAACAGACATGCCGGGCTGCTGCTGGGCGGTCGGGCGGCGCTCTTGGGCGGCTGGCGAGGGAGCACTTCATCTGAGCTGTTTGCTCAGCTCCCTCGCGCGACGCAGAGTGAGGCTGGGAGCCGGAATATGACGTCATATTCCGGCTCCGCCTCCCAGCCTCACTGTGCGGCGCGCGAGGGAGCTGAGCAGACAGCTCAGATGAAGTGCTCCCTCGCCAGCCGCCCAAGAGCGCCGCCCGACCGCCCAGCAGCAGCCACTGGACCACCAGGGAAAAAAGATGCCCCCCTCCCCAGCATTCCCAAAGGTAAGGAGGCTGGGGGGGGGGGGTTGAAGTAAAACAAAAAGTGTTAATGTGAGTGAGTGAGTGTGAGTGTCTGTTAGTGAGTGTGTGTCTGTTAGTGAGTGTGAGTGTGTGTGTCTGTTAGTGAATGTGTGTCTGTTAGTGAGTGTGTGTGTGTTAGTGAGTACGAGTGTGTGTGTGTGTCTGACTGTGTGCGTGTCTGTTAGTGCGTGTCTGTTAGTGCGTGTCTGTTAGTGCGTGTCTGTTAGTGCGTGTCTGTTAGTGCGTGTCTGTTACTAAGTGTGAGTGTGTCTGTTACTGAGTGTGAGTGTGTCTGTTACTGAGTGTGAGTGTGTCTGTTACTGAGTGTGAGTGTGTCTGTTACTGAGTGTGAATGTGTCTGTTACTGAGTGTGAATGTGTCTGTTACTGAGTGTGAATGTGTCTGTTAGCGAGTGTATGCGTATCTGTCAGTGAATGTGTGTGTGTGTGTGTATTTAGAATGCGGGACGGGGTAAAGGTTGGGTGGGGGTGGCGCGGGGGGGGGGGGGGTGCCTGAGTTTTGTCCTGCCTAGGGCAGCTCAAAACCAGGATACACCACTGATTCAATCTATTACAGTCAAAATTGTATTTTTTTTTTTTTTTAAATGTACACTACTGTTACACCAGATATGAGTTGCACTGGTGTGACACTGTGCCCTGGCAGGCCCTGAAACGCACACTAGTGAAGGAAACTGACTGCTATTATACTACATTAAAAAAGTTTTTTTTTTTGTTTAAATGCAAGCTATTGTGACACCAGTGAGTGAGTGGTGGCACTGGGCAAGTGGGCACAGTATATGCTGTGAGCCTGACACACAGGCTGGCTGGCAGGCAGGCAGGCAACTGCAATTACATTACACAGAAAAAAAAAAGATGTTCTATGATGTTCTAGCCCTAAAAAGGACCTTTTGGGGTGCTGTCCTTACAGCAGAGATCAGATGAGTCCTTCAGGACTGTAGTGGACACTGAATACACTAGCCTAGCTATCAATTTCCCTATCAAATCAGCAGCAGCTACACTGTCCCTACTCTCACTAAGAATGCAGCTTCACAATGAATGTAAAATGGATGCTGTCCATGAGGTGGGAGGGTCTGGGAGAGAGGGTCTGCTGCTGAATGGCTGGAATGTGTCTGCTGACTGTGAGGTACAGGCTAGGGTCAAAGTTTACTCAATGATGACGAATAGGGGGCGGACCGAACAGCGCATGTGTTCGCCGTCCGTGGCGAACGCGAACAAGCGATGTTCGCCAGGAACTATTCGCCAGCGAACAGTTCGGGACATCACTACTGATGGGGGATCGATGGTCGGTTCTTGAGACATTCTGAAAGGAATAATGATATGGATAAGTAGGGCATAGTGGAGGTGGGATGAGTCCTCCGGAGAACTGGCCTGCTAGCTAGTGCCGAGACGAAGAATTTACCTAGAACCAAGTGACAGGTGAGGCCCTGCTATTGCCAAGTGGCAGTGAGAGGCTTTACCTACGATTTGGGCCGAGGGGGTTTTGTGGCCACCAGAACGAGGTGGCAGGATGTTGGCTTCTCGTGACTGTAAGAGATTCAAAAACGTGTGGCTGTGACATGGGAAGCCCTAACTGTAGCCCAAAGAGCGAGCGAGGTGGGTAGCTATGATTTGGTCGTGGGGCTGAACCTCCATGTATGAGGTTGGGGTGTAGACCTCGCGGACCGCAGAATTATTTGGGAAAGCTAGGGCCAGCGCCTGACCCTGAAAGCCAGTTCTCTAACCTGACGGGGGTTTGTCTCTTGACGAAAGTATGTAGATACTGACCTTGAGTGTTTGACCTGTATATTGAGACAATGCTCAGGGCGACTTCAATATATATGTATAAATATATATATATATATATATATATATATATATATATATATATGGGATACAAAATTACCGGCACTCAAGGGTTGAAAGTTGCTTAAATCTTCATTTATTTCGAAGAGAAAAAAATCGACGTTTCAGCTCCTCACAGGAGCTTTCATCAGGACACAAAATATTTAAACACTAAAAACACTCTTATATAGGACAAACAATTATTACTAATGGGTACTCACCATCAGGTGCACTGCATTTGCGTTCGCCGCCGGAACTGCCGAGACCGCCTTCACAGACAACCGTACTTCCGGGTTTACGGTCATGTGACCCCCTAGGACGTGTCAATTGGTCAGGCTGCTGTACGTTACTGGGGCAACACCAATACACAATGTCAGGTGGTTGCTCCCGAAGTACCAGAGCTAGCGAGGACCAAATTTCTTTGTGACACTTAGTGTTGTCATGGCAACCTGGACGCGTTTCCGGCGGACGTGCAAAAACGCTTAAAATCAAAATACAAGACCTTTTGCACGTCCGCCGGAAACGCGTCCAGGTTGCCATGACAACACTAAGTGTCACAAAGAAATTTGGTCCTCGCTAGCTCTGGTAATTCGGGAGCAACCACCTGACATTGTGTATTGGTGTTGCCCCAGTAACGTACAGCAGCCTGACCAATTGACACGTCCTAGGGGGTCACATGACCGTAAACCCGGAAGTACGGTTGTCTGTGAAGGCGGTCTCGGCAGTTCCGGCGGCGAACGCAAATGCAGTGCACCTGATGGTGAGTACCCATTAGTAATAATTGTTTGTCCTATATAAGAGTGTTTTTAGTGTTTAAATATTTTGTGTCCTGATGAAAGCTCCTGTGAGGAGCTGAAACGTCGATTTTTTTCTCTTCTAAATAAATGAAGATTTAAGCAACTTTCAGCCCGTGAGTGCCGGTAATTTTGTATCCTGTATTGTTTTGCCACCAGAGCACCAGGTAAATTTTTCTTTTTATTGAAGTTGGAGTGCAGGGGTTCTCTGGATTTTGTATATATATATATATGTATGTATATATATATATATATATATATATATATATATATACTGTGAAGAACAGGTCCAGTCCAGGAACCTAGGGGTAAAAAAGATGCTAGTAGGCTTGATGCATGCCACTGGTATTCCAAGTGTAAAAATGTAGATCATATGGAAAGGTGTGTAACAGTGAAACTGTAGCGTAAACACCTGTGTAAGCTGAGGGACCTGAATGTTGGTCCAAAATTTTGAGACAAGCCCTTGGGATCCCATAAATGTGTAATAATTTGTGAACGATATGAAGGCAAAGTGAGGCCTTAGAAGGAGCGTAATGGAGTAAAGGAGCTTAGAAGGAGCGTAGTGAGTAAGATTACAGATACCTGATACTGAAACTTCAGGGACTAGGTAGCCTGTTGGTCGTTGAAGGTGTAGTGAATCTACTAAATGGTGCAGGTCTAAGTAATGATATGTTGAAAAGAGAAACAAAATTAACACGTTAGTATAATAGTAACATGGATGGTGAGGCTTCTTTAGACCTGGTATGCTTGAAGTTTTGAACCCACTTTGGGAGGTGGGAGGTGATTTGTAAAAAAGGCCGTGGAGGCTGAATGAGGCCTCTGGTACCGTGAAACGGTTTACTGGAACCACCTCCTGAAGTTTTTTTTTGAAGAAGAGTAGTACAACCTGAAACATATTCATTTTAGTAAGAATTGGGAACCAGAGAATAGCGTTTATAATACATACAGAGATTTAAGAAAATAAGAGCTAATGAACAAATTGAGCGTGGAGCTGGATAAATTTAAGAGTTAACTGTTTTTTTAAGAGAATACCTCTGGGAATTTATGCATAATTAAATGTGACAATGGGCGGTGAAAAGAGACGCTCAGATTTAAGGAAAACGTAGGGAGAACCGTGTACACATGTTTCAAAAAGAAATAATTGCGGGAACATACTTAAATTATCAAAATTAAATGTTTAAACCTCATGCGTTCGGCTAACGAACGTGCAAGAGGGACAAAACAGGACCGCGTGTGATAGATTAGGAGAAACGGAAAGCTAGTAAAAAGCTGTTTGTACGTGTTTCGACTAAACGAACATATGTAAGTATAAGCGGTCGGTAACACATTTTTAACGAAAGAAAAACGAAAGCTTGTGTATTCTACATTCGGCTAGTAGCCGCACGAACGCAGAAGTTCACGAACAGCGTAAATACATGAACGGGTAAGTAATATAGGGAGCCTATCCCTGCGTTTTTAGGCCCGAGTGTGGGAAATAGCCGAACGCTATTTCCCACGTCGATGCCAGTCCCATGACCGGAAGCCAGATAGCCGGGTAACAAGTGAGAAATACAGCGGGGCAGCCGGTGGACGAGCCCGGAGGTCGGCGGCAGGAGCTGCTGAAGATAAACTGTTTGTGTGAGGCAGGACTGGCAGGAACAATGAACCGGAAGTGCAGGTAACTATGGAGACAAACCAACTTGACCGGCAAAGGTAAGTAGGGGGGTAGGGTTTATATAGGGTCATAACTCCTCCTACGACTTCAGGCCAAATGGCCTTCCAACATATAATTATTTTTGTGCACTTGCTTTACAGTTAACCACACTGCAGGTTATTAATAGTGGCTAAACCCACGCACAATAAATCAGTGGCTAATCCCACTAATTACAAAGTGCCGCACTTACTTAAAATTCCTTACATACAAGTGGGTGACCCCCATTATACTGCTTACTGCCTGATTCTCAACTTAGTACTACCACATAAAAATGTCTGACCAATCTGAGCGTACAATTTCTCAGGAACTTTGTTCCTGGCTCATTTCCACAATTGCTGAATCAA
Source organism: Pelobates fuscus (assembly GCF_036172605.1). Lineage (NCBI taxonomy): Eukaryota > Metazoa > Chordata > Amphibia > Anura > Pelobatidae > Pelobates > Pelobates fuscus. The sequence continues at coordinate 249,544,237 of NC_086322.1, forward strand.
TATCCAAAAGTGCTAGTAGCCTTTCACGAAAAGATCTCTACAGAGGCTAACCCCACTATGCGACTGTCCTCGGATTCCGGAGACTCCCAACCTTCAGATCTGGAAGAGGTAACACGCAAACACCCCTGGAAAGGGGATAGTAGGTTTGCAGGCAAGGGCAAGGCTCCCACCAAAGCCCTTAAATTATCAGTCTCTCGCCCCACACAGGCTACTACTTTAAACCACTTAAAGGGTTCTGGAACATTAATATAGGTTTCCTTGACAAATTCCGATGAGGGGTCTCATAGCGCATTCGCTGAAGACTCCCCATCCGAATAGCCAGGATAAAAATTGTGTGGCAGACGATTTTTATCCTGGCTATTCGGATGGGGAGTCTTCAGCAAATGCGCTATGAGACACCTCATCGGAATTTGTCAAGAAAACTTATATTAATGTTCCAGACTCCAACCATACAAAATCCATGGAACCCGAATCAGACACCCTTCTGGATCCTTCGGGCGTTCCTTTCTTTGACCTTAGGGTCATTAAGCACCCACGCTCTGCCGAATGGGCTCCACCAACTCACATCTCCAACTTCTGTAAAATGTGGCTTCTTAAGCCTTTAGATAAGGAGATAGAAGCCAAACTTAGAGCCGAATGCCCTCGGCCGACTATACCAAATAAAGTGGCACTTATGCCAGAATTCGGCCCTTTGTTGGTAACTTTCTTAATGAGATCAGGCAAAGACCCCTGCAAGGGTATCGAACAGGGTCTTAAAACAATGCAGGACAAGCTCCTAGATATTGCCGGCCCTATTGTTTTAAATTTTTATTTTGGCGAACGACGCCATTACCAGTGGAGAGTTTGACCTGTACTCTGTGCGAGAATGGGCCCAGAGGGCTTTATGCTTTTTAGGCAATGCCAATGTGGCCATGTCCACGGAAAGGCGTCACTGTATAAAATAGGCGCTAAACTTGCTGATTTAGGTTCCCGAGAATTGAGACCAGAAGCCAATGGCTTACTATTTGGAGACTCTTTTTCATAAGAGATTTGTCAAAACATGTTTTGGTCTTTACGACCTTAAATAAAGCCCAATCCTCAATACACAGAGCATTTTGCTTGCAGTCCCATCGTTTTTCTGGAAGAGCTGGTCGTTACAGGGGCTGAACGACCAGCTGAGCTGCCTTCCCAGACTACAGGCCTCACCCCATAGACAGCTGGAATACGGGAACCACCACGAACAGGGGATCCATCCGAGGACGTGGATCTGCTTCCCTACACGGACGCACTGCTCCAGGTAATAAATTTACCTTCTTTCAATGTTCCTACAGCAGACCAACTATCCCATTTTTTCAGGGAAAGTGGGAACTTTTTCAAAATAGATTTCATCTCCACCTCCTTCCAAAACACACCACCTACACCACTACGCATGTCTATGACCGAAGACCTCACATTACAAACAGAGTTACACAAACTAGTAGAGAATGGAGCAATTGAAAAATAGCAGTTCCCACAAACCTTTCTCAGCAACATCTTCTTGGTTCGCAAGAAGACAGGAGATCTTCGCCCGATCATCAATCTAAAAGATCTGAATCGGCAGATCACATATCGCCACTTCAAGATGGAGGGCATCCATCTTCTCAGGGACCTCCTTTGTGTGGGAGACTGGATCTCCCGATTCAACCTCAAAGATGCCTATCTCACAGTTCCTATTGCTCGCAGCCATCGAGCGTCCCTTCAATTCGTCTGGCAAGAGGAGATTTGGCAGTTCACATGCCTCCCTTTTCGGTCTTTGCGCAGCGCCATGGTGCTTCACAAAATTAATGAAGCCAGTGATGGCGCTCAGGGCCGCCATCAGGGGGTGACAACCATGACGGTTGTTAGGGGCCCGGCGGCCCTTGAGGGCTCTGCCGCCCAGGCCCCACGTGTAGCGGTGGAACTGCCGCCGGTGCAGTTGAATCAGGGCCCGCACGCTGATGGGGCCTATTGGGTGGCCCACACACTTAGGGCCACCCAATGGGCCCTATATCCTCAGGGGCCCGATCAGCGCTCTGGCCGTGTAATAGCGTGACCGGGCCCCACACGGGATTCATTCCATTATTTATTTGGATGACAGGAGTGATGGGAGTGAGCGCAGGACTTCTCTTTTTGTATTTGTATTCACTTTTTGTATCACACAGCTTTGTTACAATGCTGCCGCCCATCCCATGTGTTCCTTATTAAGTGTTAATAAGTATATTAGGGTGTATGTAAAAAATACCCCTCTCTGTCTCATTAGAGATACCTTTGCCAGAAGCTCAAGGAAGCAAGGTTAAGGGTCAGTGTAGGAACTGCTTAGGGGGGTCTGCCTTTACGTTGCTGGTGGGCATACCCTCCAATGGCCATTGGAGTAACTAAACCTCCATTTGTCTCAATATACATAGGGATTAAGGAGAGAGCACAGGTAACTTTTTTTTTTTCTTTGGTTTTTACTATATGCCTGAACTAGCCTATGGATCAGAAAAATGACTTGTGCATGGAGCACTATCAAAGACACTATCACAACATTTCCAGAAAGCACTCAGATCCCACGAACACAGCTGAAACGCCACCGGGGTATAGTTTAGACCAACTGCATACGAGGCGCCTGCCCAAAAGAGTTCCATTGATTCAGGCTGAGCGGTTGGTCTCTTTTGGGAGTACATAACACAATAGAATAATGGAAGTAACTGTTCATTTAAGAGTTGGTCGTGTGCCCCTCGTTCGGGAGTTTGTCTCTACCGAACGCTGCTCTAGTCAGTCAAATAAAACCGAACATACATAGGAGTGGAAGTCCCAGCGGTGTTCGTGCCATCGAATGCCCGATTTTAGTTCCATACTTTCGACAACCAAACAGTGCTGCATGCGTTTGCGAAAACAAGATGGCCGCTGCCTCGTGTTCATCCATACGAACGGTGGCCACCCAGTCGACCACTTTGAATGTTGGGGATTGCGGTTTGCGAAAGTGTGAAGGAGGTCAGGCAGGTTAATGAGCGGCACACGACTGTCCTTGGTGGTCTATCCATTCGGAATATTGTTAGGTATACGAACCAAATTGTCCAATCTGTTCGGTGGTGTTGGTATAACGGACCAGTCAAAGGAATACAATAATTGAGGGACAGGGGATCTGTCACAGTAACAACCTTGACCAAAGTAACTTAATTGCTGCTAAATCCAGTGGTTGTACTCTCTCATCATTAACAACATCTTCTCATACTCGGTAATCTGTGCTTTCCTGGTTCTATTCCTACCTCTCCCAATGGATTTTCTGGCTCTTCATCTCCTGCACAACCCCTCTCTGTCGGTCTTCGCCAATGTCCTGTCCTTGTCCCCTACAGTTTTCGATCTATACTGCCTCCATTGGAAAACTCATCAGCTTTTTGGGTTTAAAATATAATTTCTATGCGGATGACACACAAATCTACCTTCCTCTTCAGATCTATCCCCATCCCTCCTGTCTCTGACTGCCTCTCTGCTATTTCCACCAGGATGGTTGATCATTTATTTAAACCTAACCCTTCCAAAACAGAGCTTCTCGTCTTTCCTCTCTCAGGTATCAGTCATTCTCCAATTCAATGGTACTACCATCAGCTCTACCTTGCAGGCTCGCTGCCTAGGTGTTCTCTTTGACTCTGACCTCTCCATCACCCCTCATTTCCAGTTGATCGCTAAATCCTGTCGCTTCTAACTAAAATAACTCTAACTTGTAAAGTGCATCCCAATACTTAAAAAGATAAAGGAGTGGGGTGGACAGGGCACAGAATTGCACATATTGTGTAATCAAGTAAATAAAATAAACATTTATTTAAGAAAAGTGGACTCTTACATTGTATGAAAACTGAGCACAGAGTAATAAACACAGTCCAGCTCCTGTTCCTTCTCAGACTCCCTTGCAATGAGGATTAGCTTCTTCTCCTGCATTTCTTTGGCAGTTCGTTTTCCATTAGCAACTTACAGTTCTCCTGATAACAGAAGTAAAAAGTCACCAAACATATTGTGCTCTTTTATAGCATGTTGCAACCCAATTTTTACTTTGCAGGGAATACCATGTTTCTGAAACTCATCAGCATCCACAGCATCAGCAATGCAACTTAACTGAACATAAAGCCGCATACCGTTGGGAAAGATCTTTCTTTCATTTATATCATAAGCAGACATATTGTGTAATATATATAACGCAAATTAGTAAAAGATGCAAAGCCAGTGACCATATTAGCCAATTTCTAAAAAAAATCAGCTGAAGACCATGGTGCTTTGCTGGGCCTGCTTTGATCCTCCTCATTCGCTTGGATCAGCAATTGCTGTTCAGCTGTCCATTTTCTGTCTGTGTAGAAATCCTTCTTAGGCACTCGTTAACAACATTAATAGCAACAGAAAGTCCTGTATAGCCAGATACATTTTGCTCAATAGAGTTTTTTTAAATGGCTTAACTAGGAACCATCCAAGCACTTTCCACAAACAGAACCCCACACCTGCGGAAGCAAGGCAGAAACAGATGCACCAACCTCAAAAACACTCAATGTGTAAGAAAGACATTTCTTAACACAGCAATTAATGGTTCTCTTCTCCCAGGATTTCCCCATCCTGATTCATACAGGATAATGTGTCTCTACGTTTCTATATTCATACTAGAAATAGCCACCAGTAAGTTAATAAGATAAATGTTGATCTGACTGGAAAACGTGGGATCCTAAGCAAAGGGTCACTTTAATTATAATTTTCATTTGGTAAAGAGCAGATATATGACTTGTGAATATATACATAACATGACTTTAACTGTTTGATTTTGACACTTCATCTTTTTGAATTGTGTTTTTATCACATTAATTTTGCATTATATATATTCACAATGCTCTTACAACAAATTATTAAAATACACTTTAGCTCGTTTAACACTAGCACTATTTCATTTGTCTCCCACGTTGAGACAAGGATCCACTGATATTAGTGTAATATGGCCATATGTTGGAACTAAATCCAAATATTTGTTTGCTGAGCTAGAAGAGTTTAAGTAGCCTTATGAAATGTAAAAATATATTTTTACATACATGTGCTGATCCTTAACCCCTTAAGGATGGTTGAGGTGTGCCGAAACCGACGCGAGGTTAGGCCTGCAAAAAGAGGGCCAAAAAGTATGTAACATTTATTAAACATAACAACATCCTTTAGACGTATTATAGAAAGCGAGCCTGATTTCTTCTCTGGACTTGGAATGTATGTTGTATGCCGAGGACTTCCAGCGTCCCATCTTCTCTACAAGATGAGTTGGAACTTGACAACTAGAGGCTGCTGTGGCGGCCCTAATACGGAATGAATGTCCCGAGAAGGAATTTGGATTGAGGCCAAGACTAATAAACGAGGAGCAAATGTATAACATGGACTGTTTGAGAGATGTGCCAAAAATTGTACAAGCAACCATTATAATCGGAACGCACATATTATCTTGAACCACATACAATACTTACACGTATCGTAAGCCGTAGAGTACGTTTGCTTAGTATTAGTAGATAAATCTTACCTGCGTAGACTCTAACTCCAGGCATGATTGATACCTTTTTCACCAGCAGAGGAATTCTGGACTGCGTGTACTTTTATCCCAACCGTTACGTTTAAGCAAAGGTCTGACGTCAGGACTTCATAAGTGGCTAAGGCGGAGGATACTGCAGGGGACTTGAGACGACAGGGTTTGTGTTTATTAAAGATAATTCGTTACCTGGAGCTAGTTCTTGTAGCATGCTGTGAGGAGGAAGGAAACGTAACATGTTTAAAATATGCAAAACTCAGATGCCCATGGAAACTCACGTGTAGTAGAGCTGCTAACTAATGGGTACCAATAGGCGAAGATAAGGACTATCCCATAAGAGTCGAGGCCGTGCCGTCAGCCCTGTGTTTGAGAGAGGCCCTACCTATGATTTGGGCCATGTGGACTTGCACTAACTACGCGCAGCAGGGTGTTAACCTCTTGTGGACAAGTGTTAACCTGACCGTACACGTGTGATTACCCGCATTGAACCACAGCGAAAAAGGACTGAAACAGGCACCTGATGAAACTAACTGTTGTGATGTGAACCGAAGAACAGAATGCAAAGCCGTGACTCACCGTAGGGAAATGTTTGCACAAGAGAGGAACATGAACAGGAGCTTTGATTGCAGTTTAAATTCAAAGACGATATGTGGTTGTATAGCAAGTACATTATGGCAGTTACATGGTAGGCTTGGGATCATAAATGTTAGTATTATAGGATGCTTAAGGTGTTACAACCTAAATCGAAACATATTAGCATGACTGAAAGTAACTCCTGACGGACTTCTTAAACGTAAATAAGGTGAAACGTGTACGACGTCAAATGCGTGATGAATGAATTGAATGCGCATGGAGGACCCTGTGAATGTCAAGCGTGCTGACAAGTCCCTAATTAGTGGATTAAGGATTTGAACGGTATTCGGTTGGTCGAAATGGAGGCAGAGTAATGCCTCGACGTTCGATATGAAACGAGTGGGAATTCTGTTCACCCGGTCGAAATAGATTGCTAAAGCTTATCCTGCATTGCTTGTATAAGTGACGTTGACGTGAAAATTAAGTGATAGTATGAGTCGATAAATGGTAATGTAGAACTCAATGTACTAAAAGCCCCCGAAATGTTGCGAAGTAATAAATAGTATATCTGTAATACATGAGTCTGGAAGCAGTCACTGTATGTACGTCAGCGTCTGGAGGAACTGACGATGGTCCAATGCAAGGCCAAACCTGTACAACGTGTAACGTGAAAGGCAACGTGAGACCCAACATACTTATTTAACTGAACATATGTAAGAAATGCCTGAAACAAGTTGTTGGAGGAACCTCCGGTCACGGTGTCCACTAGCTCGGCCTGGGCACGTAGTGTATGTGGTACCTAAGGATCACCAGCGAGTGACAGGTTGGGGTAATATATATACTGGTATCCTCGTACTGCCATAACTAAGTATCTAGCGGACCCTTAGCCTGTAAGAGATAATGTATTGAAAGCACAGGATTAGCCTAATATGACAGTTCTGACGTACCGTTTGTATCACTGTAAGAGTATGTAATACACAATCGAAACTAAAGCGGGAAATAAAGCGCTAGGATACCTGATGTGGTTATAGGATCTAAAACATAGTGATTAAGCGTGATTGGTTTGTAGTGTGCCGACGGCCCCCCCTCCCCCCCCGGCTTACTAGGAGTGCGAGTGTGAGAGCGTGTGCGTGTGTGCTGGCTGACTAGCTAGTTCCGCAATGCGGCGAAACGATTACTCTAGGTTGGTGACAGGTGAGGCCCTGCTATTTGCCAAGCGGCTTGAGAGGCTCTATCTATGCGTTGGCGCGAGGGGGTAGCGTGGCCACTGAATAATGTGGCGGGGTGTCGGCCTCTCGGTGAAAGTTAAACATAAGACAGAATGGGAGTGACAGATGAGGCCCTCTCTATGCCACAATGCGAGGCGACTAGCTATGATTTGGCCCGAGGGGCGTAGTACCTCCAAGTATGAGGATGGGTGTTGGCCTCGCGGGACCACTAACCTATGGCGAAGAAGCCAAGGGGGAATAACAACTAGTGGACACCTAGGAACCTAACAGCCAGCAGTTGCTAACTAAGATGGAAGGTTAGGTAGTGAGAGAGGACATACTACAGAACGAAACGTGGGTAGCAATGAGTTAGGATCGTACGGTTTGAGCGAAACTGGAGTGCCCAGTGAGCATGCGGGGTCCAGATGGTCAGGACGTATAAACTAGAATGCGTGTATGCGTGATCGTATGTATGGCCCTCGGGGCTCGTGGTGCCAGACCGTGGCCTTGATTCGAAATGTAATACGAATAAACTTTTTTTTTTTTTTTTTATATATATATATGCTGACCTTGTACATAGTATAGTTAAAACACGTACTTGCCGTTGCCGAGGCTCGCTCACCAGAACTGCAGTGTGAAATGAGATGCACTTGACCGGTAATATATGTGCTTGTCTGCGTAGGAGTACGCCGGGTTTTTCATTTAACGCATATTGCTGCACTGACTGAGGATGAATTAGGACTGGTTCAGACAATGCTTTGTTTGTAGCGTAAATGCAGTGATCCAAAGACCCTAACAACGATGAGCGGGTCAAAGAAAGCCAGTGCGGCGTTCTCTTAAAACTACATATGATCAGCGCTCCTAATCAGATGACCGTATGACTTCCTGTAATGCCACCAGCATGATAATCAAGCCTTCTGTGGGGATTGTGTTTATGTATGAAGGATCTAACTGTGCGGAGGGAAGCCTTCGCTCCATGTTCAATTGCCATGAATGTGCAACTGTTTACAGACAATGGGAGAGGGGGGTGTGGGGAGAAGAGGGGGATCACCTTCCTACCCAGTATACAGACAGTGTAATGTAGACAAGACACTGTATACAAAGACTATCCTTAAGCAGCGTGTGAGCGGCTCCAAGTCCGTGCGTTGCAGGTAGCGCAGGATGAGTGTAATAGTATTTTAAGGCTGGGGAGTTAGCAATCTAACAGGTGTGTAGATCCATGTCATACACGCAGACATGTCCGGTAAAACCGGAATACAGCAAGCAAAGGGGGCACTTTTAACCCCTTCACGCCTAGGGCATGAATGCAACTCTCCGCTCTGTATTAGATAATATGTGATTGACACGTTCATTTAGAAAGACACATTAACTTGCAGAACCCGCTAACCATTCCGTCACACAGGATAGCCTGTAAAATGCTCACATGTGCCTTGTATTGAATACGGCTGTCAGTTTAACGGCGCTTTAGAATGTGACCTGCCCACAGAGCCTACATGTAGTTCCGCACGAGTTATAGTTGGTACAAAGCGTATACATACCATAAAAATTACAAGAACGGGTGAACGGGTGAAAAGACTTAGTTATCATCCAGATTACAGCGCTCTCCTTTCAGGGTGAGCTCTTAACCTCATCATCTCGCAGCCACCGGATGCGCAGTACAGAACTTCTGTAAAGTGTTATGCGAAGTTAGTACCACTATACTCCTCCTGCATGCAGACTATTCTTGAGAGACCAGTTTAATATGAATAAAAGAACGTTTTTTATTTTTATTTTTTTTTATTTATTCATTTATTTATATTTTCTGAGACCCTGGCGAGTTTTTGTTTTTGATTTCGCCTGTCACAGCTTTGTGGCATCTCAGACAGTTTGGCATCGATTATGGGGCCCTGCAAAGCATTTACTGAGCCACGGCTGGAGATTGGCAATTAATCTCCATCTGTGACACTCGGGGGACGGATAATTCATTTAACTCCCTCCATCCACCACCAGAAATCCCTCTCCGCTCATGGAGTAAAAGTCGGCAGTAACCTGGAATGTGCTAATCCCCACGAGAGAGTGAAACAAACATGTAAAAGTAAAATAAAACAGCAAATGCACGTATAGATTAATGGCCAGGGACGTTAAAACCCCCACGAAATTGTAGGTTTTAAAGCATTCATTGACCGGCATGCGTGAAGCATAGACTGATAGAATTACACCACTATTCTATATATATTTTTGCGTGCCGAGACGAACTGGCAGTACAGAGTATGGAATACCGTCAAGTGATTTATGCGTACGGAGAGGATGTATACAATGAAGAGTATCCGAATGGACTTACAGTTTGGATGAATCGACGAATGGCTCCCGATGCGTATGAAAATACTCACAAAACCGGCGGGCTGTGTACGAGCGTCGCGGCAGAGTGACGTCAGAGGTCCGTTATGCGGAAATGAAGGCGTGAATTTCCGAAATCGTCGAACACAGGTGAGTAAGGGGTTTGCTGGGTTTAAATAGGGGTTAAAATCCCTCCCACAACTTCAGGCATACGCCTTCTATATATAATATATATACATATATTTTATATATATATAAAAAGGCATTTAATTTATTTTATAACATGTTAATATTTTTTTTTTACACTACCTACCAGCAGGGGGACTGTCTAATATTTTAGACAGTCCCCCTGCTGGCAGATCCGCAGCCAGCTATAGGGGGCCATGTGATCGCTCTTTGAGAGCGATCACATGGCCCCCGGGGGCCTCATTTGACGGAGGGGGGCTGCCTGGGCTCTCAGGCAGCCCCCCAGAAGAGGATCGCGGCGGAGGTGTCAGGATTCGAACCTGGGACCTTGGCAGCTCTGGTGCTTTGGCTTACCTCTGAGCCATCTCTCCGCTTCTGTTTCCTGTATCTAGCCCTGTCTAGTATTTAGTACTGAAGCTGGACATTTGTTGGAACTTCTCCTGTCACTCAAGTTACACCTGAGCCTGATGTCTCGTTAGCCAGGCATATAACACTGCCTCTCCCAGAAGGCAGTGTCAGTTCCTTGACTCTGGTGATCATCCTGCTGTTTCCTGTTCTCCAGTTTGTTATTGACCTTTGGCTTGGTACACCGATTATCCTGACTTCTGGCTTCCTTTGACCCTTGGCTTCCCACGACTATTCTCCTGGTTTATTGTTCCTGTACCGCGTTTTGGATTTACCCTGCACAGCCCCCGTGCACCGACTCACAGGTCAGGTGAATTCTTGCCTGATCACCTTGGCCTGTGTTTTCTTGCAAGGGTGAGCATACTTCTCTGCCTGCCGGACTCCCACACCCAGGTAAGCCCTGACAGGAGGTGAGTACACCGGACCTCCAGGGGCTGCAAGCCGTTACGGCGTTCTATGCCGCCGCAACGGCTTTAAAGCCGCGACGGCATAGAACGCCGTAAAGGGCGTTAAGGGGTTAAAAGTAAATAATATATACTTTTGATATCTCTCTCTCTGTGTATATATATTATCAAAATACAGTTAGAACAAAATTACACATTATATATAATTTATACATTTTTTTTAATAATTTTTAATTAATTATTTATTTTATATTATAAATATATATAAAATTAGAACTATATATATATATATATATATATACAAAACTGTCCAGACTCTGGCACTCAACCTCCAAAGATCTTGATAAAGACCCTGAAGGGTCGAAACGTTGATGTGGAGGTGATTTATTGAAATATATTTTTTTGAAAATCCAAGTGAGTGCTCCTGTCTCCTTTCTCGTCTATATATATATATATATATTAAAATACACTTAGAGACATGTATGTGTATATATATATATATGATCTAAGTATATATATATATATATACACATACACATACATGTCTCTAAGTGTATTTTAATACATATATACATATATATATATATATATAGTTCTAATTTTTTATATATATATATATATATATTTATAATATAAAATAATTAATTAAAAATTATAAAAAAAATGTATAAAAATTATATATAATATGTAATTTTGTTCTAACTGTATATTGATATTAATATATATACAGAGAGAGAGATATCAAAACACATGTAGAGCAACATTATATATATATATATATATATAATAAAAATATATCTCTATATATCTATCTATATATAAATAAAAATAATTTAAGAAGTTACATATTTACATATATATATATACATGTCCTGATGAAAGTCTTATTGTCCAAACTGAAACGTTGATGTTTTAACTTGGAGCATTAAAAGTTAATTTTTACTTGAAGATAAAGACCGTGGAGTGCTATCTACTTTCATACGTATATATATATATATATATATATATATATATATATATATATATATATATATATATATACATTTAAAAATTCTACGTATATATTCATGTAATGTTTATACAATTAAGTAATTTTATTAATTACGGTTTGAGGGACCTGCCTGACAACCCAGGCATAAAGTTCACAGAATTTGGTTTGCAGGCCCTATGTTTAACCCTGTAACTTTCCAGGAAACCATAAAACCTGTACATGGGGGGTACTGTTTTACTTGGGAGACTTCGCTGAACACAAATAATAGTGTTTCAAAACAGTAAATTGTATTACAACGATGATATTGTCAGTGAAAGTGCCATTTTATGCATTTTGCACACACAAATGGCGCTTTCACTGACGTTATCATTGTTGTGATAAGTTTTAGAGATTTGAAACACTAATGTTTCTGTTCAGTGAAGTCTCCCCCCATGTACAGGTTTTATGTTGTTTTCAAAAGTTACAGAATCAATATATATATATATATATATATAAGGCTTGCATTTCAATTTTTTCACATTGAAATTTGCAAATTGGTTATGTTGCCTTTCAGACCGTATGGTAGCCCAGGAATGAGAATTACCCCCATTATGGCACACAATTTACAAAAGTAGGCAACCCAAGGTATTGCAAATGGGGTATGTCCATGCTCTTCTAGTAGCCACTTAGTCATAAACACTGGCCAAAGTTAGCGTTAAAATAATTTTTTTGCAGTTTTCACACACAAACAAATATGAACGCTAATTTTGGCCAGTGTTTGTGACTAAGTGGCTACTAAAGAAGACTGGAGATGGAAAACATGGAAGAAAGATTGTGTTTTGAATTACATTCTTCCAAAGAAACGAGTAGTCTTCAGAGGAGCTCCACATCATTAATAGTTTAATCAAACTGAGAAACATTTTTTGAACAAGCAGACAAGCCTTTTCCATTGCCACAACTGTCAAGTCTGTTCGAATAGTGATTCAAAATCTATGAAAGTCAACATTTCTTTCCCATAGAAAACAAATAAGTTTGAAGTTCAAAGATTTAATAAAACGCACAAGTAAAATGCTATATGTGTTTTAGAATGGCCATGTAACTTACAATATATGGGCAGGACAAAGAGGGAAATAATTGTGCACACAGATAGGAATTTGTCATTTCTTTTGTTTTATTTGTATTCTCTTCCAATATTTACACTTTTAGAGCTCAATTAGGGATATAATTAGGATAATTAGGGTATACATGCTAATGTTGGTAAAATGTTTCTACTATTCATATTTTGAACATGGGAACATAATATTTTAATAGGTTATTTGAATATGCGGTGTCTAGAAAATAATTATTTTACATGTATGTGATTTTTAAAAAAAAATTTTTTAGGGGATAGCAAATTTATAAACAAAGAATAATGTATTAATATTCTTTATACCACTGTTTTTACCAATCACCATGGCAATGAACATCCTGGATTTTTTTTTACATTTCTATATTTTATACTTGAGTCCACTTTTTGATCTGACATATCAAATGCAGAATAAATGTTGCCTTCTCCTGTATATATGTAATTGTATCCATTGAAACAAGACTATTCTTTTTCCCAGATCATGTAAATGGTTGGATTACAGTGTGTTGCGTGTTTCTATGGCAACCTGTTATGCTTTAGAAATTAGTAGTTTACTCACAAGCTATTGTTTTTACATAGAAGGGCAATTTTTTGTAAAACTGATTAAATGTAGAAGCAGGCTGAAGTAATAAAGATTGTTGAAGGGAAGCTTATGATTGGTTATCACGGTAACTGTAAAATTAATAGATTTTAGATATACCTAAAGTATGCATATATTCTTGTATTCTAGACATGCTTATATCATGCATGTGTAAAGATATTATGCATTTTCTTAGCTTCATTGAGTAATAATCAGGAGCATGAAGTCTGTCAAACTTAATGTACTAGACACTGATAGAGCCTCAGTATGCCATTGATAAAGCTCTAATGAGCAAAACACATCTAGCACTTTCTTGTGCTATTTATTTGTAAAGGTTGAGTGCCTAAGAAGAAATTCCACGCAGAAAGTGCGTGCACAACTGCACCGCTGATCCAAGCTAATAGCCTCATGGTCTTCAGCTGATTTTATGAGAAATTGCCATGGTGACATGTAAGACTATTTTGTTTCAAATGATTGTGATGCATTTTAATAAGTTATAACTCTATTTGCATTTTGTACACTTTGTCTCCACCTGTACTTTACTGTTATTAATCACTGGGATACTCTACTGGAGACAGGTGTGGGGGATAGTGATGTCCCGAACAGAGTTCTCTTTGTCATTTTACAAAGCGTGGGAAAGTTCTTTGGAATTTCTCTGATTGGTTAGATTCCACTCTGATTGGCTGGTTTAAGCCAATCAGAGTGCTCTTTGTCATTTTACACAGCATGGGAAAATTCCAAAGAACTTTCCCACCCTGTGTAAAATGACACAGGACACTCTGATTGGTTAGATTCCAAGCCCACCAATCAGAGTGCTCTTTGTCATTTTACACAGCGTGGGAAAATTCCAAAGAACTTTCCCACGCTGTGTAAAATGACACAAAGCACGGTGATTGGTGGGTTTGGAATCTAACCAATCAGAGTGCTCTGTGTCATTTTACACAGCGTGGGAAAGTTCTTTGGAATTTTCCCATGCTGTGTAAAATGACAAAGAGCACTCTGATTGGCTTAAACCAGCCAATCAGAGTGTTCTTAGCCTAATTGCAGGGCGTGGCAAGGCTTTATAAGCCTTCCCCCGCCCTGCAGAGCTCAGTCTGCGCAGAGCCCTCCATGGGTGAAGATGGATTATTTTGTTTGCGCTCTTTTTTTTTTTTTATTGCGTCGGTTCTTATGGCTTTTTATTTGAAGGATGAAGGATCTCTCCAAACATGTAGCGGTATTCACTACCCTAAATAAGGCCCAATCCTCCTTACGGAGGGTTTTTCGTTCCCAGTCAGGCCATTTTTCTGGGAGAGCTGGACGTTATTGAGGCCGAATTAACTGCAGAATTGCCTTCACAGGCTACAGGCCTCAACCCTCAGAGAATTATTGGCACTCGGGGCAACCCCGACCCTACCACAGGCAGCTATTCACCAATAGAGGATCTATCCGGGGATGTGGATCTGCCTCCTTACGCGGACGCACTGCTCCAGGTAATAAACCTTCCTTTTTTCAATGTACCTATAGCAGGTCGTCTAACCCATTTTTTCCAACAGTGGGAACCGATTTCACAAGACCTATGGGTCCTACACACAGTCCAAGGGTTCAAAATGGATTTCCTTTCCACTCCCTTCCAAGACACACCACCTACACCACTACGAATGTCTGCATCAGACAACCTGACACTACAAACAGAATTGCACAAACTAGTAAAAGAAGGGGCGATAGAAAAATCCCCTTTCCCACACACCTTTCTCAGCAACATTTTTCTGGTCCACAAAAAAACTGGAGACCTACGTCCAATTATCAACTTGAAAGACCTGAATCCTTATGTCAGGTATCGTCATTTCAAGATGGAGGGCATCCATCTACTCAGGGACGTCCTTTGCGTGGGAGATTGGTTCTCCAGATTCGATCTCAAAGACACATATCTCACAGTCCCAGTTGCTCGCAATCATCAAGCTTTTCTTCAATTCCTCTGGCAAGAGGAAATGTGGCAGTTCACATGCCTTCTGTTCGGTCTATGTTCCGCACCATGGTGTTTCACAAAACTGATGAAACCAGTGATGGCGTTACTCCGATCACAAGGAATTCGTCCATTATATATTTGGATGACATCCTGATAATGGCTCAGGATTCAGGCCTTTTACGCCAACACACGGACATGACGACGGCCTTACTACAAAATCTAGGTTTTGTAATAAATTTTCAGAAATCGGCCCTGAAACCTTCTCAAAAGGTTCAGTTTCTCGGATTTCTGATAGACTCCGTACAGGCGATATTGCAACTACCCTCCGAAAAAATAAAAAATATAAAACAAGACATTCGCAAATTGTTATCAGCCCACCAGATTCGCCTACGCAATCTGGCCCATACCATAGGCCTACTGTCCGCCTCTATCCAAGCCATTTACCCAGAACCTTTACATTACCGAGCCATGCAACGGCTCAAGACATACTTTTTTCACCGCTCCACCTCCTACAATCAATACATCTACCTAACAGACGGAGGTTCGTATAGAACTTCACTGGTGGCTCCACAACATGGAAGCCTGGAATGGCAAAGCCATTTTCGTATCGCAACCAGATTTCATTCTGGAATCCGATGCCAGTCTCCTGGGTTGGGGCGCTACCTGCTCCGAACGGTCCACAGGGGGCCAATGGTCCCCTTCCGAGCAAGCACTACACATCAATTGCCTAGAATTGATCGCAGGATCTTTTGCAATTCGCAGTTTCGCAAAAGATTGTTTCAATTGTTCACTAGTACTACGCATGGACAACGTTTCTGCAGTACGTTATGTGAATCGCTTAGGAGGTTCCCGTTCCAAGTTACTGTCCGACCTTACCAAGGAACTCTACCAATTCTGCCTAGAGTGAAATCTCTCTATCAGAGTGGAATACCTTCCGGGCACGGACAACCTAGGCACAGACTGGTTCTCCCGCCATTGGAGGGACGTAAGTGACTGGCAATTGGCCCCCCGCCTGTTCTATCAAATTCACCGTCTTCATGGGCCCCTCTCACTGGACCTATTCGCATCTCGGCTAAATTGCCAGACGGAGGCCTTCTTCAGCTGGCTCCCAGATCCCCAGTCCCGGGCAGTCGATGCCTTTCTACATCCCTGGCCAGAGACAGGCGCAAATGCGTTCCCACCTTTCTCCATGATCCAACGCACCCTTTACCGGGTCAAAGCTCTAGTAGTCACTTCTCTATGGAAAGCCCAGACTTGGTTCCCAACCCTACTAGAACTAGCTGCGAATTACACAATTCTACTACTTCGTCTCCCCGACATCCTCAAGGATCCAGCAGGGCTCTGTCAACCACTCGCCCCTTCAAGGTCGGCTCCAACTTGTGGCTTGGACCGTTTCAGGGGATCCTGGAATGTCTCGGGACTTTCGGAAACAGCTCAGGCTCTCATATGGGACTCATGGGCCCCAGGTACTAGACGAGCTTACCTCGCTGCATGGCGAACTTGGGTCAGCTGGTGTTTGGAAAGGGTTACCGATCCCTTTTCAGTACCTTTGACGATCATTCTAAATTTCCTATCTACCTTTTTGACCAAGGCAAATCCTATAGATCTATTAACGTTTTTAGATCAGCTATTTCTGCGGCCCACAACTCTATTGATAATGCATCAATAGGAAAACACCCGTCGGTTTGTAGACTTTTACGAGGAATCAGGCTGGCCAGACCCCCTCTTCCTAAATACTCCAATTTCTGGGATGTCACTCAGGTTTTTTCCCTAATGAGAATTTGACGTTGCGTCAACTCTCTGCCAAACTGGCCTTAGTCCTATGTCTGGTATCCTTCCGTAGGTTCTCAGACATTTGAGCTTTCGATTTCCACGCCATCGTCTTCTGGCCTGAATGCGTTACATTTCATATTACCAGGCGTACAAAGACTAATTAATCATCTGTTTTCTACCCTTGTTTTCCAAATAGACAGTCACTCTGTGTGGTGCTCTGCGTAGGACATTCTATAGATGCAACAACCACTCTGCGTCCACCTACAGGACCCCTTCTAGTGTCCTATGTCAAACCACACAAACTGGTGTCGGCCCCCACCGTCGCACGGTGGATCAGGTGGTTATTAGCCCAAGCAGGTGTTGACTCTTCTTTTGGAGCACACTCAGTTAGAGGAGCAGCCGCATCCTTAGCCTTTCGTGCGGGTAGCTCCCCCTCAGACATTTTGTCGTCTACGGATTGGTCCAGGGAGTCTACCTTTCGTACATTCTATTTCAAACCTATGCCATATGCTGTATCTTCTATCATGTAGGAGTGTTAAAACAGTAAATATGAAGCCTCCTGTCTTGCCATAAAATTAGGGGTTATTCTAGCTTTAGTGAGTGATAATCTAAATTTTATTAACGACAGGAGGCGAATATTTTCCCTCCCTTCTTTATACCCGCCCTAAGGTAAGTTACTACATATGTTTTAGTCAATCTGTTCCACACACACTTATACACCATCTGTCATAGGTTCATGACACAACACTCTAACCAAGAGTTACATTTTCAACATATTTTACATGAAAGGTATTAAAATTGTTGTTCCTAATGTGCATGCCATAAATTGCATTCATCTAGTATGAGAACCTATACTCTCATGATTTTCCTCTATTTCCCTTTAGTGTGAAAAAACACCAACACTTGGGATATATGGATCCATCAATCACGTCGAAAAGTTTACATGGTTGACTACATCAGGACCTCGACTTAGTCCACAGTTCATAATTACGGTTTACATGGTTGACACTTGTATCGTTGGCTACAGCAAGAAAGAGGATATGGGAGGAGCTTGATGACATTATATAATACTGTCATACACTCTGATTGGTTTAATTGTTTTACATTACTGTTAACTATTTATTTGCTGCTGGGAGGTTCAGTAAAGAAAGATAAGCAAATATTCGCCTCCTGTCGTTAATAAAATTTAGATTATTCAGTCACTAAAGCTAGAATAATCCCTACTTTACAGGCACAACTCATACTGAAACTGCAGATTTCCAGTGATTTTATTTCCAGTAATTTATTTAGTGATTTCCAGTGGGCTTTTATTCAGTTAAAACAAACAATAAAAAGAAAAATCTCATTCCAGATTGTACCATTTATCTTAAATGTTTTACTCATCTGACAACCTTAAACTAGGAGGAAAGTAACATAAACCTGCCAACTAGGGCCATTTTCTGTAACTACAGTGCCAATTTGAATTTGTTAGCAGCTTAGTTGCACACTTTGTTTAAAAACACATCTTCATCACTTTAAGCATTTATGGTTTAACTTTGAATCCTCAGAATTGTGGCTAATGCAGCTAAGCTGCTAAGTCATAGTTATAGAAAATGATAGGGTAAACCCTTTCACTGGATGGCACCGATTGCAGCAATGTAGGGGCAGAAAAAAAAAATGTTCAGCTAGGAGTAGACATGATAAATTTGAGATGATTAACCAGTGCCATGTCCGAAGGTGTGAAAAGTTCTTGCCCCAATGACACTGAACTGAGCTGCTCCGGGCGAGAATAGAACATTCCATTTCCTCTTCACTCGCGGACAGAAGAGGCGTGGGAATGTCTGTACCCATGAGGCACATTTACGTACACTCTCGGGTATGTCTGTACTTGCGAGTGTACTGAGTGTATGTAAAGCGGGGTATGCCTGTATATTTGGATAAAAATGGATAAGTAATAAAATCAAAATGCACGCATGTGGTATTGAGCCTATGGAGTTGGCTCCTAAAACATAGCATGGAGTGGTAAAATCCCCTCTCTGGGATGCAGGTGAGTGCCAGTCCTATTTATATAAAGGGTATGTAATAAAACAGAAATAAGCAATATAGTGCACATTGTAATTATTCTTAGTGCAAATAGAATGAAAATCACTTACAAATGTGGAACAAAATTGTGTTTTGCTCAATTCAAACAGTTTAGGTTGTATGTTCCCCACCAAGGAAAGTGATGTTACATTTATCCGGAAAAAGAAGAGACTCAGGATCGGGTGTTTGAGCTGCCTACCCTCATCTAATACTACTGGAGCGCTGAACCACCATATAGACTCTATATATTACTATGTTATGATAACTATTGTAATCCATGTTGTTAAGTATTCCCTTTACAATATAATATTTTTCTTACATATGTCAGCTTTAACCAAGGAGGGAAATGTGTAAGAAAATGTGAAATAAAGGGCTGTAAGGCTACGGATTAGTTTGTGTTCTCAGTAAAGAGGATAGTAATGCACAAATTCAGATTTTCTGGTATAGGTTTTTATAATATAAACTGGGAATGCGACACACCTTTCAGGTGTAGTTAAATAAGTTCAAAGGAACACTCAAATTTATTCCCATCTTTATGTATCCTACATTTTCTGAACAGGGAAGTCAACATCCCTACTGTTTCTGGAGGGCTTCACAATACACAATTTCTTGGATGACCACAATAAGTTGATTCTTACATTTTCTGGCCTTGACATTCCTTTCTTTACTTACTTCCAGATTTCTATCATGATTTGCACTATTTATCCGCATTTCAGCACCATGGATTGATCATTTACTTGCACAAACCACTATTCCTTCTTCCTCCATTAGTTCCCTCTATTGCCTAATTTGGCCTCACTTAGATTACTCAACAACACAATTAGTCTTATCTCGATGGACTGTCTATCCTCACATCGACCCCCAAGGTGCTCATAGCAACCACTGTCACATTACTCAAACTACTTCTATCCTCCTCTTATCAGGAGATATATTTTAAAAATTGCACACCATGCATACTATTCTACACCAATTTAGTTTTATCTGAACATGAGGGATTCAGCTAACTGAAGTGTGGGTCAGACGGAACAGATCTTTTCCATTGTTTTTAGGAGTGTGGTAGACATGTGCATTTGTTTTCGTCCGAATCCAATTTCATCCGAAAATTAGGGTTTTTCGTATTCGTTTACTTAACCCCTTAAGGATACATGACATGTGTGACATGTCATGATTCCCTTTTATTCCAGAAGTTTGGTCCTTAAGGGGTTAAACGTAAACTAAAGCCCTACATATGAAATATTAAGAAACGAAAGGGCAAATGCCGAATGCATTACCTTTTCGTTTAATTTTCGTTCGTTTAATAGACTTCGTGCTGCAGGGAAATTAACCCCCACAGCACAGAGAAAATAGCACTGCGCATGCACAAAAAAAAAAGTAGGGAGCCGGCAGCGCTACCAGCTCCCTTCTTGTAATAATATTAATTCCAACCCCTCCCGCATTGTGGGTCACTATGACCCCCATGTTAATAAAAGGGAGGGTAAATCCTCCTGCATGCCCTTACTTGCGGCATGCCGCGAGTAGGGGTATGTCGTCTAAACAGCGAGCAGCCTAAATCAGTATGGGGGTCACAATGACTACTATATTGATTAAAGGGAGGTTAAATCCTCCCCCATGCCGCGAGTAGGAGCAGGTCGCCTAAACAAATTTAAAAGTACTAGAGACTGGGCAGCTATTGAGCACCTCACCCATGACCCGTGGATGGGGGCTATTAATATAAATGGGGAGACCTAATATCCCCCCTGGTCCCCACCCATAAGCCACAGGTTGAGACCTTAATTAATTAAAGGGGTTGTAACCAACCAATCAGAGCGCTCTGAGCCTAATTGCAGGGCGTGGCAAGGCTTTATAAGTCTTTCCCTGTCCTCCAGAGCTTATTCTACTCCATGCCCTTGCTGGGTGAAGATGGACTATTTCTTTACTGTCAGGATTTTTATTTTTTATTGAGCTCAGGGTTTTTTTTTAAGTTTTTTTAAAAGAAAAGAATAAAGAAGACATATAATGGTAAGTATGACATTTAATTTTACAGGGTTAGTTTATTGCCCCCCCCACCCTCATTATTATTAAGGTGAGGGGGAAGGTAGGGTATTTCTATTGGGTGGGATGACTAGGGGCTTGGGGACCCCTAACCACTTTATTATTTGTGGTCCCCACCCGCCGGTCATCGGTGGGGACCTCGTGGGGACATTAGGTCTCCCCTTTAATTAATTAGGGTCCCCACCCGACTCTCATGGGTGAAGACCTGGGGGTGACATTAGTCATAGTGATAGTCATAGTGACCCCCATAGATTTTAATGCGGGCGGGGGGGTGGAATGGTTTCTATCACAAGGAGGGAGCTGGTAGTGCTGCCGGCTCCCTCCTTGCTTTTTTTGTGTGCATGCGCAGTGCATGCATTATTTTTTACAAATTTCATTCGAAAACAAATGGTTTACGGATGAAATTTGGGATTGACAAATTACATTTTTATTAAGTATGAAATCATTTGTACGAAACGGAAATTTCACTGGTGCACATGTCTAGTGTTTGGGGATTTGGGCATTCTGGAAAAGTTAAAGATTAGATAATTCTATTATTGGGTAGACCATTCAATTTCTCTCCATTATTAGCAACATTGGGGGTGCCAGTAAAAGAATCCAGTTGCAATCCCAAATTAGCCCAAAAGATTTAGACTGCTTCTCATAAATGTATGTTGCATCACATGATTGTTTCCTCCCCTCCTTCATTATCACTGCGTCATACAAAGGTTTCCATTTAATTTAAAATAGATTTGATTGACGCCTCATTGTACCGTAGTACTTTGATGAAAATCATTTTCTAACCTGGCAGGAAATTCACCTCTTATCTAACATCTTATCTAACATTAGATAGTTCTCTTTAGACACTTGAGCCTTGACCCTGCCTATTCTCCAGACTGGAGAGGACAGTCTGACCTCCAGGGAGCATAAACTTATGCTAAAGGTTACATTGATGGCTGAATGACACTGTAACCCCAATGGATTTTCCTCCATTGGACATTATACCCCAATAGATAAGCTCATTGCACTAATTCATAATTCAATTCCTTCATTTAAGGAAGTATGACTTCCTTGTTAGGGTCAACTGGCTCCATGAGATGTTACTTGTGGCCTTACCTTTATTGCACTCTCCTTGGTCTTCTTTATCTACTCTCGCTTTCTTTCTTCTTGCACATCACCATCCATCATTTTACTAGTATGAAGGTTAAGCTTGGTTGCTTCTTCTAAGTGTTGCTTCTAAGTGTCTGTGGTTGGAGATATTCTGGAGAGTGTTGCTTCTAAGTGTCTGTGGTTGGAGATATTCTGGAGAGTGTTGCTTCTAAGTGTCTGTGGTTGGAGATATTCTGGAGAGTGTTGCTTCTAAGTGTCTGTGGTTGGAGATATTCTGGAGAGTGTTGCTTCTAAGTGTCTGTGGTTGGAGATATTCTGGAGAGTGTTGCTTCTAAGTGTCTGTGGTTGGAGATATTCTGGAGATAAACTGGAGGTAATCTGAAGTATTCAGGAGGATAAATAAAAAGTTAAGATTCGTTTGATTTAAATTATTCACCTCATTGGAATGGCAGACTTAGTTCAGTGTAATAGTTGCTTTGCATTTGTTTTACGTTCCACTTTTTGGAGGTTTGGTTGTTGTCTAATCTGTAGACAGTTCTCTATCTTGCGGCAGGAGATTGTATTTTTGAAGTCTGAGATTTGTAAATTATCTGGTAAACAAACTCAGGCTGGAACTGCTGCAAAGCCACTGCCACAGAGACATACTAGGAATGGCAGATGGATTACTGTAGGATCTGGTAGACTTAGAGTTGTGGATAAAAGGCATATTGCACAGTCTGTTGCTCTACATAATTCATTTTCTGCACTTTCAGAGTGTAATGGTGTCATGGAGACAGGCACTGAGGCTAGTGGTGTTGTGCAGAGAGGCACTGAGGCTAGCGGTGTTGTGCAGAGAGGCACTGAGGCTAGCGGTGTTGTGCAGAGAGGCACTGAGGCTAGCGGTGTTGTGCAGAGAGGCACTGAGGCTAGTGGTGTTGTGCAGAGAGGCACTGAGGCTAGTGGTGTTGTGCAGAGAGGCACTGAGGCTAGTGGTGTTGTGCAGAGAGGCACTGAGGCTAGTGGTGTTGTGCAGAGAGGCACTGAGGCTAGTGGTGTTGTGCAGAGAGGCACTGAGGCTAGTGGTGTTGTGCAGAGAGGCACTGAGGCTAGTGGTGTTGTGCAGAGAGGCACTGAGGCTAGTGGTGTTGTGGAGAGAGGCACTGAGGCTAGAGGTGTTGTGGAGAGAGGCACTGAGGCTAGAGGTGTTGTGGAGAGAGGCACTGAGGCTAGTGCTGTTGTGGAGAGAGGCATTGAGGCCAGTGGTGTTGTGCAGAGAGGCTTGAAGACTATGATGAGGCCTAATAGAAAGCAGTTGTTGTTGGGGGATTCCATCATAAGAGGTGTGGAGATGGACAATGGTGGTCTTGTGAGGTGTCTTCCCGGAGCTACTGCTCACAGAGACAGGAGACGTATCTGTAATATTGTTAAGCAAGCAAAGCAGGAAGGGGAATTGGATGTACTTTTCCATTTAGGGACAAATGACTTGGCTTGCAATGAGGTTTCAGAGGTTAAGGAAGTTTTTAGTGTTTTTGCCAATGATATACGGCAGGTTGCTTCCACACTGTCATTCTCTGAAGTTCTGCCTGTGCATAACACTCAGAATGACAGGCGGATGCGTATTAGGGACTTTAACTTGTGGCTTGGTGAATGGTGTCGGGAGAAAGGATTTGGCTTTATTGCTCATGGTAGCTCTGTTTGGAACGGAAATAAACTGTACAAAAAAGATGGTTTGCATCTTTCTCAAAAGGGAACAAATGTTCTCAGTGAGCAGTTCAGAGGTTTTGCTAAGATGTATTTAAACTAGGAGGGGGGGGGGGGCAAAAGGGTGATAAAACATCAATCCAATTGTCCCCCAAAACAAGGACAGAAGGTGCCTGTAGCAAGTGTGTTAAAAAATGATAAGCTTAGAGTCATGTCTACAAATGCTCGCAGTTTAGGGAATAAGATCCATGAACTTGTGGCAATAATGGCAACTGATAGTGTAGATTTAGTCGCTGTTATTGAGACATGGTATAATGAAAAAAATGACTGGGACATAGCAATACCAGGGTACTCTTTATATAGAAAAGACAGGGAAGGCAAGAAAGGGGGAGGAGTGGCCCTGTATGTGAAGGATAGCATAAAATCTAGCCTAATAAAGGTTAGTGAGACGAACATAGAGTCCATTTGGGTTACGTTAGAATTTGGTAATCACACAGTAGTTCGTGTAGGTGTGATTTATAGGCCCCCAGGACAAATTGAAGAGTTAGATAATCTACTAGTTGAAGAAATAGCTAAAATGACAATGAAGGGGGAAGTTATCACCATGGGTGACTTTAATCTTCCTGATGTGAATTGGAAAACAAAAATAGCTACTTGTGCCAGAAGCACACAAATTCTAAACTCCCTACTGGGATTGTCTCTAAAACAAGTCGTTGAGGAGCCAACTCGTAAAGAGGCCATACTAGATTTAGTGTTAACAAATGGAGATTTGGTATCAGATATTACTGTAGGTGAAAGTTTAGGATCCAGTGATCATCAGTCAGTGTGGTTTAATATAAGAACAGTGACTGAGTCACACCACACAAAAACAAAAGTTTTAGACTTTAGAAAAACAGACTTTTCTAAAATTAGAATATGTGTAAAGGAGTCATTATCAGACTGGAGCAACTTAAATGGAGTCCAAAATAAATGGGATTATTTAAAAGCTGCACTACTGAAGGCAACAGAAAATTGCATTAGGCTTGTCAGTAAAAGCAAAAAATTCAAGAAACCACTGTGGTACTCCGCAGATGTGGCCAAAATAGTAAAAAACAAAAAGTTAGCATTTAGTAATTATAAAAAAAACCAGAGTGAGGAAGACAGAATGACCTATAAGATTAGGCAGAAAGAGGCTAAGCAAGTTATAAGAGCTTCCAAATCACACACAGAAGAGAAAATAGCACAGTCAGTAAAAAAGGGGGACAAAACTTTTTTTAGATACATAAATGAGAAAAGAAAAGTAAAACAAGGATTAGTTAGATTAAAAACAAAAGAAGGAAGGTATGTAGATGAGGATAAAGGTCTAGCTGACTGCCTCAATGAATATTTTTGTTCGGTATTTACAGCTGAAAA
Source organism: Pelobates fuscus (assembly GCF_036172605.1). Lineage (NCBI taxonomy): Eukaryota > Metazoa > Chordata > Amphibia > Anura > Pelobatidae > Pelobates > Pelobates fuscus. The sequence goes on from NC_086322.1 coordinate 249,569,500, forward strand.
TGAAGGAAAGGGACCTCTGTTAAAAAAAAGGATAAATGAGTCATTTATTACACGTGAGTTTACAGAGGAAGAAGTTCTATTTCAACTGTCAAAAGTAAAGACAAATAAGTAAATGGGACCTGATGGAATACACCCAAAGCTATTAAAAGAGCTTAGTGGTGTACTAGCAAAACCATTAACATATTTATTTAACCAATCATTGTTAACAGGAGTAGTCCCAGAAGATTTGGAAGTTAGCGAATGTTGTGCCCATTCACAAGAAAGGTAATAGGGAGGAGTCGGGCAACTATAGGCCAGTAAACTTTACTTCAGTAGTGGGGAAAGTGATGGAAACCATGTTAAAGGATAGGATTGTTGAACATCTAAAAACACATGGATTTCAAGATCAGAGACAACATGGGTTTACTTCAGGGAGATCATGCCAAACTAATCTTATTGATTTTTTTGATTGGGTAACTAAAATTATAGATCAGGGTGGTGCAGTAGACATTGCTTACCTAGATTTCAGTAAGGCTTTTGACACTGTTGCACATAGAAGGCTTATCAATAAACTGCAATCTTTGAGTTTGGATTCCAATATTGTTGAATGGGTAAGGCAGTGGCTGAGTGGCAGGCAACAGAGGGTTGTAGTCAATGGAGTATATTCGAAGCTTGGGCTTGTCACCAGTGGGGTACCTCAGGGATCTGTACTTGGACCCATTCTCTTAAATATTTTTATTAGTGATATTGCAGAAGGTCTTGATGGTAAGGTGTGTCTTTTTGCGGATGATACTAAGATATGTAACAGGGTTGATGTTCCAGGAGGGATAAGCCAAATGGCAAATGATTAAGGTAAACTAGAAAAATGGTCAGAGTTGTGGCAACTGACATTTAATGTGGATAAGTGTAAGATAATGCATCTTGGACGTAAAAACCCAAGGGCAGAGTACAGAATATTTGATAGAGTTTTAACCTCAACATCTGAGGAAAGGGATTTAGGGGTGATTATTTCTGAGGACTTAAAGGTAGGCAGACAATGTAATAGAGCAGCAGGAAATGCTAGTAGAATGCTTGGTTGTATATGGAGAGGTATTAGCAGTAGAAAGAGGGAAGTGCTCATGCCATTGTACAGAACACTGGTGAGACCTCACTTGGAGTACTGTACACAGTACTGGAGACCATATCTTCAGAAGGATATTGATACCTTAGAGAGAGTTCAAAGAAGGGCTACTAAACTGGTTCATGGATTGCAGGATAAAACTTACCAGGAAAGGTTAAAGGATCTTAACATGTATAGCTTGGTGGAAAGACGAGACAGGGGGTATATGATAGAAACATTTAAATACATAAAGGGAATCAACACAGTAAAAGAGGAGACTATATTTAAAAGAAGAAAAACTACCACAACCAGAGGACATAGTCTAAAATTAGAAGGACAAAGGTTTAAAAATAATATCAGGAAGTATTACTTTACTGAGAGGGTAGTGGATGCATGGAATAGCCTTCCAGCTGAAGTGGTAGAGGTTAACACAGTAAAGGAGTTTAAGCATGCGTGGGATAGGCATAAGGCTATCCTAACTATAAGATAATGCCAGGGACTAATGAAAGTATTTAGAAAACTGGGCAGACTAGATGGGCCGAATGGTTCTTATCTGCCGTCACATTCTATGTTTCTATGTTTCTATGTAAGTGTATATTCTCTTCTTCTGACCTCTTATACACATATGAAAGGTAGCATAACCTTCATACTAGTAAAATGTTGGATGGTGATGTGCAAGAGTGAAATGATATCCTTTCAACACTGTTTCTGGTTGAATAATGTCCTTTACTGTCTGATAATAAACAAACGAACAAAAAAAAATATCTACGGTTGCTGTATTTTTCATGCAGAGATAGCATTTCTGTTTGTACTGTTCTTATGGCTGGGGACATTCTGATATGTGAATGGAAGTTATCTTGCTAATGGCATAAGTGAGCCAAAAGTTGTTTTCTCATATTCTCTATTTAGACTTTTAAGAAATATGTTTTGTTCAAAGAATACATTTTATTTTTAAATAATACATATATGTATATCATAAATATGATTTATTAGACTCTGATGCTGTATTTTTCATGTTACTATGAAGTTATATCAAAAATACTATTACTAACATTGTAGCAGAAAAAAAAAAAAAAAGCTCCCAACAGGGGCAAAATCAATCCATATGAAATCACAGTAGCAGCATCACCATTATCTCTCTACTAGATGGCGATGCAGTTCCATAGGAGTCACAAAACCAGTTCTTTTGAGAATGTGCTTACATTTTGTGAGACAACATGCAATATCTTACTAGGTGAGCAGTGCCATTTTAATTAACCCCTTCGTTGTTGAAAGCAGAACACAGCATGCTGCACTGCTCTCTTTCATGGTATTCAGAATTAAATAAAACATGTTAAAATAATGCATGTTGAAGTCTGTAAGAAACCAACGTAACTATTGAATATCAAATGTATATATGTTTATTGATAAAAAAAAAAATGGGGGTCTACACAACCCAATTATTAACCAGGGAAAGGCTGGCAATAACTTTATCCCCTTCTCCAGGCCTAAGGTGGAGGGAAAATTAACTGTGTAGAGGACAGAAAAGTGGTCCCTACATCATGAAAATAGCCCAGCCAAATCATTTATCATAGACAAATCATTACCCTAAACAGCCTAGCAAAATCATTTGTTTATGAAAACAAAAATAGATATAGTCTTCGGCTGATTGACTGAATGGCTCTTCAAGGAGTTTTTTTTTTTTTCATATTTCTCTGCTGGCTTAAACTACCTTCAGTACACTATGGCTAAAGATCACTAAAAGGCAAATCTCACTCCTATGAGGTGTGTCTGGTAATGTGTATAATAACAGGGAAAAGCTAGTTAAAAGAAGTGCTGTGTAGGCCCCTGGTACAAGGTGAAGGAATGTATGCCAAGTGTGACAGGAAATAAGTTGGAGGTTTTTCCAAGCTGCTTTCATTATAATATCGATTTTCTTCCAAATATATAAAAGTTTACTTAATAGGGGAAAAATCTCCAATGTCCAGTTAAGCTATATTTGCTCAAATTTGTATATATACAAATTTGAGATATATATATATATATATATATATATATATATATATATATATATATATATTTATACCTCTTTATTTAATAATTCATGTGCACCCCTCTCATACGTCTCTATGCCTACAATACAGGCCCCAACATAGTCACGAATATTTCACCCCTTACAAGCATTGGATTACCTATAGACACACTGCTCCACACCTTTCACATACTTAAAATCCCTGACACACACTCAACATCCCTGACATATACCGTACATCACTAACACACAGTATATCCCTGTCACAGACAATACATCCTTGACACTCACATACATCCCTGACACACAAACAGCATCCCTGACACACAAACAGCATCCCTGACACACGCTCAACGTCCCTGATACACAGAGTACATCCCATACACACGATTGGTCACTTCCAATATGCTAGATCCCTTACACACACAACATGACACAAAAACAGCTCACTCTACACATACACAATACCACAATTATCTACCAAACACATGCACGGTACTCTCCCCTAACCTTTTTGTTCTCTGGTATCCCACTAATGGAGACACTAGAGACAAGTCACAAGCAACCCCGCGGTTGCAGGGGTCGCAGCTGCGACCGGGCCCATTATACCAGGGGGCCCGGTCGCTCTGTCAACCCCTGCTGACAGGACTGCCTCCCTTTGCAAAACTGCTATTCAGTATATTGCCAGTTCGGCAATATACTAAATAGCTATTATCCTACCTCAGTAAGGGGCAGAGTGGGATGCAGATGGATTATCCCGCTATCTTCATTGTTTGTATGTGCCGCGGAGGCACATCTATTACACATGCAGGAACGCAATGCCTTCCCCTCAATTCTTCCTAGGTGGAGTTCTGGCAGAGCTGCCTCCTACCCTGCCTGCAGACAGGGGCGGACTGAGAACCCTCAGGGGCCCCGGGCAAAATAAATCAAGGGCCCCTTACAGGCCCCACCCATACTCCGCAGCAAGCGCCACCCATGTCCCGCCTCCATGCACCGCCTCCAGCCACACCCTACACAATCTTTAGACACAAGGAACAAAAGTGCAATAATCCCTTCAAGGCCCCAGTAGAGACCACAATGGGCCATGGAGGGGGGTCTTTCTAGCAGAGGCTATCTCAGTGTCCTTTAGAAAGTGTGTTGGAAAGAATCCCCTCCAGGCCCTATTAGAGACTACAATGGAGTCTAATAGGCTTGGAAGGGGGTCTTTCTAACAGAGGCCATCTCAGTGTCCCTGCTGGAAACAGTCGCCTCCAGGCCCCAGTAGAGACTACAATTGAGGGCTAATGGGCCATGGAGGGGGGGAGCATTCTAGCAGAGGCTATCTCAGTGTCCTTTAGAGAGTGTGTTAGAAAGAATTTCCTCCAGGTCCCATTAGAGACTACAATGGAGTCTAATGGGGCCTGGAGGGGGGTCTCTCCAACACTCTGGTTCCTATTCACAATATAGCAACACAACATAGCTGATACCTAGGCCAAGTTGGCTCCTCTTACCTTAATTACTGTTGCTGACTGGCAGTCTGTGGGCTTGCTGGAAGGCTGTGGGCTTACTGGCTGCGGCTGGCAGGCTGTGGGCTTGCTGGCAGGCTGTGGGCTTGCTGGCTACTGCCGGCAGGCTGTGGGCTTGCTGGCTGCGGCTGGTAGGCTGTGGGCTTGCTGGAAGGCTGTGGGCTTACTGGCTGCGGCTGGCAGGCTGTGGGCTTGCTGGCAGGCTGTGGGCTTGCTGGCTACTTCCGGCAGGCTGTGGGCTTGCTGGCTGCGGCTGGCAGGCTGTGGGCTTGCTGGCTGCGGCTGGCAGGCTGTGGCTTGCTGGCTGTGGCTTGCTGGCTGGCAGGCTGTGGCTTGCTGGCTGCGGTTGGCAGGCTGTGGGTTTGCTGGCTTTAAGCCTAACTGGTGGCCTGTAGGCTGGCTGGCTGTCTACTGGCCAGCCTGTGGGCTGGCTGGCCTGTGGGTTGGCTGGCTTGCTGGCTACTGGGGCACTCGTAGATTATTTAAAGAAATAATCCATGCACAATAACCACTACTACTCTGTGTAGTCGTTATGGTGCCAGGAGGGCCGGGCCCCCCTCCCAGAGTAAGTAGTCAAACCGTTTAAGAACAGTTTGACAACTTACCTGGGGTCTGCTGGGATATGAGGCTGTAGTAGGGTATAGGAGCAGTGGTGCAATGTGTAAGGGGTGCAGTGTGTGTGAAAGGTTCAGTGTGTGTGTGAGGGGGTGTAGTGTGTGAATGTGTAGGGTGTGTGGGGCAATGTGTGTACGAGGGGGCTGTGTATGTGTGTGGCAATGTTAGTATGGGGGGCTGTGTGTGTATGGGTGGGCAGTGTATGTGTGTGTGTGTGAGGCAATGTGTATGGTGTGTGTGGGGGCAGTGTGTGTGTATGGGGGGCAGTGTGTGAATGTGTATGGTGTGTGGGGGCAGTGTGTTTATGGGGCTAAAGTTCACTCTCACCACAGCGACCACCAGGAATACCTGGTGGTCACAGTGTTGAGAGTGAACTCTAGCCCGTAGCTCCAGGGCTAGAGTTTACTCTCGCAAGAGCCGTAACGTTGCCGTGGTAACCGCGGCAACGATCTGTGCTCGCGCAAGAAGGACCCAGAGGAGCTGCAGGCTGAGCTCCTGGGTCCTCTCTTCCTCCCTCCCCTGCCGGCTACCCGCACGGTGCCTGCGGACAGGGGAGGGGGCAATTGCCCTCCTCTTACTCCCCCCTCCCCCTCTTCTTACCCCCCTCCCCCTCTTCTTACCCCCTTCTTACTCCCACTCTCTTCTTACCCCCCTTCTTACTCCCCCTCTTCTTACTCCCCCCCTCTTCTTACTCCCCCTCCCCCTCTTCTTACTCCCCCCTCTTCTTAACCCCTCCCCCCTCTTCTTAACCCCTCCCCGCTCTTCTTACCCCCCTCCCCCCTCTTCTTACTCCCCCTTCCTCTTTTTACTCCCCCTCCCCTCTTCTTACCCCCTTTACTCCCCCCCCCTCTCTTCTTACTCTCCCCTCTTCTTACCCCCTCCCCCCTCTTCTTACTCTCCCCTCCCCCTCTTCTTACTCCCCCCTTCCTCTTTTACTCCCCCCTCCCCCTCTTCTTACCCCCTTCTTACTCCCCCCTCCCTTCTTACCCCCTCTCTCTCTTCTTACCCCCTCCCTCTTCTTACCCCCTCCCTCCTCTTACCCCCCTCCCTCTCTCTTTTTACCCCCCTACTCCCCTCTCTCTTTTTACCCCCCTCCCTCTCTCTTTTTACCCCCCTCCCTCTCTCTTTTAACCCCCCCTCTCTCTTTTAACCTCCCCTCCCTCTCTCTTTTAACAACCCCCCTCTCTCTTTTAACCCCCCCTCCCTCTTTTAACCCCCCTCCCTCTCTCTTTTAACCCCCCTCCCTCTTTTAAACCCCCCTCCTCTCTCTTTTAACCCCCTCCCTCTCTCTTTTAACCCATCTCTTTTAACAACCCCCCTCTCTCTTTTAACCCCCCTCCCTCTCTCTTTTAACCCCCCCTCCCTCTCTCTTTTAACCCCCCCTCTCTTTTAACCCCCCCTCCCTCTCTCTTTTAACCCCCCCTCTCTTTTAACCCCTCCCTCTCTCTTTTAACCCCCCCTCCCTCTCTCTTTTACCCCCCCTCTCTCTTTTACCCCCCCTCTCTCTTTTTTAACTCCCCCCCTCCCTCCCTCTCTCTTTTTACCCCCTCCCCGTAGCGTGGCCGAGCTGCTCTGCGTCCGCGGTGCCGGCCGGATTGATAGGAAGGTGCACACACACTGAGTGTGCACCTTCCTGTCAGTCCGGCCGGGTACAGGAAACAGAAACTCCTGTTCCGCGTGGAACAGGAGTTTCTGTTTCCTGTACCCGGCCGGACTGACAGGAAGGTGCACACTCAGTGTGTGTGCACCTTCCTATCACTCCGGCCGGCACCGCGGACGCAGAGCAGCTCGGCCACGCTACGGGGAGGGGAGGTGAGAAGCTGCAGCCGCCTGAGCGCTCTTAAGAGAGCGCTCAGGCGGCTGCAGCATTTAAAGGGGCGGCCGGGCCCCCTGAGGGCGGGCCCCCCTCCCGGCCGGGCCCTCGGACCATGTCCGAAGTGCCCGACCGGTCAGTCCGCCCCTGCCTGCAGAGCCCCTCCCTCAGTTCCCAGGATGACAGCACTCAGACAGCACAGAGCAAGCCCAGCAGACCTGAGGCACCCAAAAAGCCCTGTCTTAGCCTGGAAAGTGGCACACAGGATTAAGGTGAGTGAAATACTCTACCTCACCTCTCCCTGCACACATCTGAGGCTGTCTCTTCCTGGCTCTACTTCTTTCTGTGTCTCACTTCCTTTCTGTCCCTCTCTACCTTTCTAGCTGTCTCTGGCTCTCCTTTCCTTGTGTCACTCTGTCTCTCTCTAGTGGTCTCTTGCTCTCCTTTCCTTGTGTCACTCTGTCTCTCTCTAGCTTTCTAGCTGTCTCAGTCTCTCCTTTCCTTGTGTCTCTGCTTGTCTCTCTCTAGCTTTCTAGCTGTCTCTGGCTCTCCTTTCCTTGTGTCACTTTCTCTGTCTCTCTAGTTTTATAGCTGAGACAGGCTATCCTTTCCTTGTGTGACTCTTTGTCTCTCTCTAGCTTTCTAGCTGTCTCAGGATCTCCTTTCCTTGTGTCACTCTCTATCTCCCCCCACTCTCTCTCTCTATTTCTTTCCATGTTTAGCTTTGCCTCCCTTTTCCTCTCTGTCTTTGACTGTCTCTGGCTCTCCTCTCTGTGTTCCTTTCTTCTCCTTCTCTGTCTCCTCTGGCACTCTCTATCTCCCTCTCTGTTTCTTTGTCTCCCTCTCAAACAGCCACAAAGACAATCACACTCAGCCAGCCCTCACACACCTACACAATCACACTCATCCAACTACACACATACATGCAGCAACAGTACAATCACACAAAGAAACCACACACATCTCAACCATGTGTATTGCTTAGTGGGGAGTGACGAGGAGCGAGAATAACGACAAGGTGGAGTGACAAGGGGGCCATTCTTTAATTCTTGCACAGGGGCCCAGCGGTCCCTAGGTACGCCCTGAAAGCAAACACAGTGCTGCACTTTATACAGGGCCTTATTCCCATGCAATAGCTCTTTAGCAGGACGCTGCGCATTGGGCTGCCCTGGAAGAGCATTGAAGTAACATGCTCACTTTGGGGGATGTGCTTGTCATTGGTGATGACACAACACACCCCCTGTCTGGCTCCAACCCCTACTAGTGGGTCTCTCTGATTAGAACTTTTTTTCCCAGCCCTGCCCTGGCCAGAATTTCATTGTTAGCCCCACGTGCATGTTATACTGAGAGAGAAATAATACCCAATTATATCATTTGTAACAGTGACACTTTACCACACAATATTTGGAGTTAATATGTTGGTTGTTTTGCAGTGGGTGCAGAATTTTAATGGAGCTGAAGGGTTATTGTAACATGGCTTGTAGTTAATACAGCAGATGTGGATTTTATCTAATATTCAGAAGTCAATCAAAGATTTGATGTCACAATGTGACTTATAGAACATATTAGGGTTGAAGGTTGAACATGTAGAATGGTATACTACTGGTTTTAGAAAGGGCTTAAAGGACCACTTTAAACATACTCGTTTTCCTGGCACTATAGTGCCCTGAGGGTGCCCCCACCCTCGGTGTCCCCCTCCCGCCAGGCTGGATGGAGAGAAAGGGGTTAAACTTACCTCTTTCTCCAGCGCCGGGCGGGGAGCTCTCCTCCTCCTCGGCTGAATGCGCATGCGCGGCAAGAGCCGCGCATGCGCATTAAGCCAGTCTCGTAGGAAAGCATTATCAGTGCTTTCCTATGGACGCTGGCGTCTTCTCACTGTGATTTTCACAGTGAGAAGCACGCAAGCGCCTCTAGCGGCTGTCAATGAGACAGCCACTAGAGGCTGGATTAACCCATTTATAAACATAGCAGTTTCTCAAAAACTGCTATGTTTATAGAAAAAAGGGTTAATCCTAGCTGGGTGCCTATAGTGGTGCTTTAAAGGGTTACTCCAACCACCATGACCACTTCTACCACCATGACTACTTCAAAAAGCAGGAGTCTAGGAGGTAAGTTGCACCACCTGCACATGTGACATAGGCACAAAACTCTGTTAAATGCATGCCTTTTTTGACTGATGGTATACCTACTAAATAGAGATTTTGATTGTTTATATATTTATTTTTATTGAATTATTTTTTGTTATTTTGGTCAGTGGAGTGTCTCTTTAAGTGTCTCATGGTCAGCAAGTTTAGAAATTTCATAATAATGGACAATGTATTAATATTAAACTATGTTACATTCCTGCTATTCTGACCTGTTTATACTGTGTGTGATACAGTGTGTACTGGGACCATGCCATAAACACTGCAAAGATAAGTACAATAACTTTCTGAACTGTCTTTTTTTTCTTCACCTTTGTTTCCTGTCTTTATTCAGGTTGAAGTGCGAAGGTAATAAAGCATATAGGGATAACTATTATTACATGTTATATAACACTTACCAAGTCTGCATTTTCATATATTTCCATATTATAGGGAATCGCTGAACTCGGTGTCATACTTAAACTTGAGCGACTTTGTAAATAAAAACAATATGTATGTTTCCTCTTAATTGACTAAAGCTTCTTCCACATTTGCCTCTATTAATGACCCCTTCTCAGATACATCTAATTTACAGTATCTGTAATACGGATGTAAATCAAATGTATGAGAAGTACCACTCCACTGCCCAACAAAATACAAAACTAAGTTTTAGTAGATATGACTCCAATGAAAACCTGCATATATTTAATAATGCATTTTGTACTTAGGTATATATCGTATATACTCGAGTATAAGCCGACCCGAATATAAGCCGAGGCCCCTAATTTTACCCCCCAAAACTGGGGAAACTTATTGACTCGAGTATAAGACTAGGGTGGGAAATGCAGCAGCTACTGGTAAACTTCTAAATAAAATTAGATCCTAAAAAAATTATATTAATTGAATATTTATTTACAGTGTGTGTAAATAATGAATGAAGTGTGTGTATATGAGTGCAGTGTGTATGACTGCAGTGTGTGTGTATGAGTGCAGTGTGTATGAGTGCAGTGTGTGTGTATGAGTGCAGTGTGTGTGTATGAGTGCAGTGTGTATGAGTGCAGTGTGTGTGTATGAGTGCAGTGTGTGTGTATGAGTGCAGTGTGTATGAGTGCAGTGTGTATGAGTGCAGTGTGTATGAGTGCAGTGTGTGTGTATGACTGCAGTGTGTGTATGACTGCAGTGTGTGTGTATAAGTGCAGTGTGTGTATGAATGCAGTGTGAGTGTATGAGTGCAGTGTGAGTGTATGAGTGCAGTGTGAGTGTATGAGTGCAGTGTGTGTGTATGAGTGCAGTGTGTATGAGTGCAGTGTGTGTGTATGAGTGCAGTGTGTGTCTATAAAAGCAGTGTGTGTGTGTGTGTATGACTGCAGTGTGTATGTATGACTGCAGTGTGTATGTATGACTGCAGTGTGTGTGTATGAATGCAGTGTGTGTGTATGAGTGCAGTGTGTGTGTATGAGTGCAGTGTGTGTGTATGAATGCAGTGTGTGTGTGTATGAGTGCAGTGTGTGTGTATGAGTGCAGTGTGTGTGTATGAGTGCAGTGTGTATGAGTGAATTCAGTGTGTGTGTGTGTGTATGAGTGCAGTGTGTGTGTGTGTGTGATGCAGAGCCTTGGTGGGGGGGTGGGCATTTTTCATATTTTTTTTTAATTATTATTTTAATAATTTTTATTTTTGTTATATTATTATAATTTTTTATATTATTATTATTTTATTTTATTATTTATATATTTATTTTCGTCCCCCCCCTCCCTGCTTGATACATGGCAGGGAGGGGGGCTCTCCTTCCCTGGTGGTCCAGTGGCATTGGCAGTTCAGTGGGGGGAGGAGGGGGGCTGGCTGAGAGTTTACTTACCTCTCCTGCAGCTCCCGCAGCTCCCTTCTCCTCTGCGCCGGTCCGTGCAGCTCCTCTGTCAGCTCACACTGTAAGTCTCGCGAGAGCCGCACTGTGACCCCGCGGCTCTCGCGATACTTACACTGGGAGCTGACCGAGGTGCTGAACGGACCGCCGCGGAGGAGGAGAGAGCTGCAGGAAAGGTAAGTAAACTCTCTGCCAGCCCCTGTCTGTATTATGGCAATGTAAATTGCCATAATACAGACACTGACTCGAGTATAAGCCGAGTTGGGGTTTTTCAGCACAAAAAATGTGCTGAAAAACTCGGCTTATACTCGAGTATATATGGTATATATATACGAAAACATCTCGCAGATCTCTTGTTCACTGCACAGGCAATTAAACTTACCTTTCTTTAATCGATTCCTCTTCTCTCCCTCTCTCAGGATCTGTTCTTCATTTCTTCCTGTTTGCTCTAGTTTTCTGTAAAACATAAAACAAAGCAGGGACTATTTGTCTTATGGAGGTTTCCTCCATAATTCTCACCTTTCCTCCGTGTTCCCGCAAAGCCTTCTTTCACTTTTCCCAAACGTCCTGTAATTTAGTTGACTATGGGGCCCTAGTCATCCCCCCACCCAAAACAAAAATTAATAAACCCCTACCTACCCCTCTCACCCTAAAAATAGTGAGGGGGAATAAAAGCACTAAGTACCTGTAAAAAAATAAAACTTACCATTTGATGTCTTCTTTTTTCTAAAATCTTCATTTTTCAGCCCCCAAAAAGGTCAAATAAAATTCCATAATACCCATCGAACCCGTCGAATAAAATAAAAAACCTGAGCACAAAAAAAATCTGAGGAAAAAGAAAAAAACAGACGCTAAAAAAATAAATCTATCTTCACCCATGGATGGCACGGCGCTGACTGAGCTCCGCAGGGCGGGAACAGCTTTATAAAGCCTTTCCACGCCCTGCAGTTAGGCTCAGAACGCTCTGGTTGGTTGGTTTAAGCCAACCAATCAGAGTGCTCTGACAGGTAAATGAAGAGACTGACAGGTAACCAACCAGAGCGCTCTGAGTAATTTTACACAGCGTGGGAAAGTTCTTTGGAATTTTCCCAAGCTGTGTAAAATGACTCAAAACAACACTCTAATTGGTTCGCTTGAAATCCAACCAATCAGAGTGCTCTGTGTCATTCAGTCTGCGCCGTGCCCTCCATGGGTGAAGATGGATAATTTTTTTTCGTCTGATTTTTTTTTTGCGCTCTAGTTTTTTATTTTATTTTTTACAAGTTCAATGGATTTATTTGGCCTTTTTGGGGGCTGGGGGGAAGTAACATTTTAATTTAGGTCCCCCACCCGCTGCTCAGGGGTGGGGGCCGGGGGCAGAGGACAAAAGGTCCCCCCCCTCATTGTTATATAGGGCTCCCACCCGCTGCTCAGGTGTGGGTGCCGAGGGGGAGGACAATAGGTCCCCCTTCATTCTCATTTAGGGCCCCCACCCAGCACTCAGGGGTGGGGGTCGAGGGGGGGAAGGCAAAAGGTCATCCCTCATTGTTATTTAGGACCAGAGGTGGGGGCCAAAGTGGGAGGACAATAGGTGCCCCCCCTCATTCTTATTTAGGGCCCCCACCCGCCGCTTGAGGGTGGGCCAAAGGGAGAGGACAATAGGTGCCCCCCCTCATTCTTATTTAGGGCCCCCACCCGCCACTCAGGGGTGGGGGGCGAGGGGGGGAAGGCAAAAGGTCACCCCTCATTGTTATTTAGGACCATGGGTGGGGGCCAAAGTGGGAGGACAATAGGTGCCCCCCCTCATTCTTATTTATGGCCCACACCCGCCGCTCAGAAGTTGGGGCCAGGGGGGAGGACAATAGGTCCCCCTCTCATTTTTATTTAGGGCTCCCACTTGCCACTCAGGGGTGGGGGGGGAGAACAATAGGTCCCCCCCTTCTTCTCATTTAGGGCCCCCACCCGGCACTCGGGGGGGGGAGCTGGGGGGAGGACATAGTATACATATTATATGTGTGTATGTTAAAAAAAAAAAAACAACAAAAGTTGTTGAAGTAAAAAGTGTCAAATTACTTTATATGCATATATACTTTTGTGTGGCAATATTGCGTTGATTGTTATTAAACTCAAAAGAAAAGCATTTGGTAGATAATATATAAATATATACCACAAGAGGAAAACAAAATGGAAATATGTAAAATAAATAAACACTATAAAAGAGAAATACTACTTTAGCGCAAAATGATTCCAATAGAATGGGTGACTCACTGAATTATAATAAAAAACAACTATAAAAGAAGGAGTAGTGCTATCAATATAATCTTTATGTAAAAAACTTTTACACATGTATTAAAACTTCAAAACAATAATTACAACGTAGAACAACATTGTATAATGGATATAGCCCAATCTACGCTATATAAATAGCTATATATGTGTGTGTGTGTGTGTGTGTAAAAAAAAAAAATATATATATATATATATATAAGAAAAAAATATAATTATCCTGAAGAAAGTCCTATATACAGCACTGAAAACGTTGATCGTGTTTTTAAAGTTTTGAAATAAAGGTTGGACTTTTTAACCCCGTGAGTGCTGCTACCTCTTTGGACAAATATATAATATATATATATATATATATATATATATATATATATATATATATATATATATATATATATATATATATATATATATATATATATATATTTAAACGTATATATACATATATTTGTCCAAAGAGGTAGCAGAGGTACATATACACATATATAAAAGTATATTGTTATTTTGGACCCCACCTGCCGCTCAGGAATGGGGGCGGGGGTAGGACAATATGTCCATCCCCCCATTCTCATTTAGGGCCCGTGGGGGCTGGGGGGGAAAGACAATAGGTCCCCCCTCATTGTTATTTAGGACCCCCACCTGCCGCTCGGGGGGGGGCCAAGGGGGGAAGACCATAGGTGCCCCCCCTCATTGTTATTTAGGGCCCCACCTGGCGCTCAGAGGAGGGGAGGACAGTAGATGTCCCCCCCTCATTATTATTTAGGGCCCCCACCCGGCGCTCAGGGGTGGGGGCTAAGGGGGGAGGACAATAGGTGCCCCCCTCATTCTTATTTAGGGCCCCCACCCGGCGCTCAGAGGTGGGGAGGACAGTAGATGTCCCCCTCTCATTATTATTTAGGGCCCTCACCCGGCGCTCAGGGGTGGGGGCTAAGGGGGGAGGACAATAGGTGCCTCCCTCATTCTTATTTAGGGCCCCCACCCACCGCTCAGGGGTGGGGGCCAAGGGGGGAGGACAATAGGTGCCCCCCTCATTCTTATTTAGGGCCCCCACCCACCGCTCAGGGGTGGGGGCAAAGGGGGGAGGACAATAGGTGCCCCCCCTCATTCTTATTTAGGGCTCCCACCCGTTGCTCAGTGTGGGGGCCAGGGTGGAGGACAATAGGTCCCCCCGTCATTCTCATTTAGGGCCCCCACCCAGCACTCAGGGGTGGGGAGGACTGTAGATGTCCCCCTCACATTATTATTTAGGGCTCCCACCCGGCGCTCAGGGGTGGGGGCTAAGGGGGGAGGACAATAGATGCCTCCCTCATTCTTATTTAGGGCCCCCACCCGCCGCTCAGGGGTGGGGGCCAAGGGGGGAGGACAATAGGTGCCTCCCTCATTCTTATTTAGGGCCCCCACCCGCCGCTCAGGGTGGGGGCTAAGGGGGGAGGACAATAGGTCCCCCCCATTCTTATTTAGGGCCCCCACCCAGCGCTCAGAGGTGGGGAGGACAGTAGATGTCCCCCTCTCATTATTATTTAGGGCCCCCACCCGCCGTTCAGGGGTGGGGGCCAAGGGGGGAGGACAATAGGTGCCTCCCTCATTCTTATTTAGGGCCCCCACCCTCCGCTCAGGGGTGGGGGCCAAGGGGGGAGGACAATAGGTGCCCCCTCTCATTATTATTTAGGGCCCCCACCCGGCGTTTAGAGGTGGGGGCTAAGGGGGAGGACAATAGGACAATAAAAAAAAAAAAACAACAAAAGTTGTTGAAGTAAAAAGTGTCAAATTACTTTATATGCATATATACTTTTGTGTGGCAATATTGCGTTGATTGTTATTAAACTCAAAAGAAAAGCATTTGGTAGATAATATATAAATATATACCACAAGAGGAAAACAAAATGGAAATATGTAAAATAAATAAACACTATAAAAGAGAAATACTACTTTAGCGCAAAATGATTCCAATAGAATGGGTGACTCACTGAATTATAATAAAAAACAACTATAAAAGAAGGAGTAGTGCTATCAATATAATCTTTATGTAAAAAACTTTTACACATGTATTAAAACTTCAAAACAATAATTACAACGTAGAACAACATTGTATAATGGATATAGCCCAATCTACACTATATAAATAGCTATATATGTGTGTGTGTGTGTGTGTGTGTGTGTAAAAAAAAAATATATATATATATATATATATATATATAAGAAAAAAATATAATTATCCTGAAGAAAGTCCTATATACAGCACTGAAAACGTTGATCGTGTTTTTAAAGTTTTGAAATAAAGGTTGGACTTTTTAACCCCGTGAGTGCTGCTACCTCTTTGGACAAATATATAATATATATATATATATATATATATATATATATATATATATATATTTAAACGTATATATACATATATTTGTCCAAAGAGGTAGCAGAGGTACATATACACATATATAAAAGTATATTGTTATTTTGGACCCCACCTGCCGCTCAGGAATGGGGGCGGGGGTAGGACAATATGTCCATCCCCCCATTCTCATTTAGGGCCCGTGGGGGCTGGGGGGGAAAGACAATAGGTCCCCCCTCATTGTTATTTAGGACCCCCACCTGCCGCTCGGGGGGGGGGCCAAGGGGGGAAGACCATAGGTGCCCCCCCTCATTGTTATTTAGGGCCCCACCTGGCGCTCAGAGGAGGGGAGGACAGTAGATGTCCCCCCCTCATTATTATTTAGGGCCCCCACCCGGCGCTCAGGGGTGGGGGCTAAGGGGGGAGGACAATAGGTGCCCCCCTCATTCTTATTTAGGGCCCCCACCCGGCGCTCAGAGGTGGGGAGGACAGTAGATGTCCCCCTCTCATTATTATTTAGGGCCCTCACCCGGCGCTCAGGGGTGGGGGCTAAGGGGGGAGGACAATAGGTGCCTCCCTCATTCTTATTTAGGGCCCCCACCCACCGCTCAGGGGTGGGGGCCAAGGGGGGAGGACAATAGGTGCCCCCCTCATTCTTATTTAGGGCCCCCACCCACCGCTCAGGGGTGGGGGCAAAGGGGGGAGGACAATAGGTGCCCCCCCTCATTCTTATTTAGGGCTCCCACCCGTTGCTCAGTGTGGGGGCCAGGGTGGAGGACAATAGGTCCCCCCGTCATTCTCATTTAGGGCCCCCACCCAGCACTCAGGGGTGGGGAGGACTGTAGATGTCCCCCTCACATTATTATTTAGGGCTCCCACCCGGCGCTCAGGGGTGGGGGCTAAGGGGGGAGGACAATAGATGCCTCCCTCATTCTTATTTAGGGCCCCCACCCGCCGCTCAGGGGTGGGGGCCAAGGGGGGAGGACAATAGGTGCCTCCCTCATTCTTATTTAGGGCCCCCACCCGCCGCTCAGGGGTGGGGGCTAAGGGGGGAGGACAATAGGTCCCCCCCATTCTTATTTAGGGCCCCCACCCAGCGCTCAGAGGTGGGGAGGACAGTAGATGTCCCCCTCTCATTATTATTTAGGGTCCCCACCCGCCGCTCAGGGGTGGGGGCCAAGGGGGGAGGACAATAGGTGCCTCCCTCATTCTTATTTAGGGCCCCCACCCTCCGCTCAGGGGTGGGGGCCAAGGGGGGAGGACAATAGGTGCCCCCTCTCATTATTATTTAGGGCCCCCACCCGGCGTTTAGAGGTGGGGGCTAAGGGGGAGGACAATAGGTGCCTCCCTCATTCTTATTTAGGCCCCCCACCCGCCGCTCAGGAGTGGGGGTCAAGGGGGGAGGACAATAGGTGCCCCCCCTCATTCTTATTTAGGGCCCCCACCCGCCGCTCAGGGGTGGGGGCCAAGGGGGGAGGACAATAGGGGCCCCCTCATTCTTATTTAGGGCCCCACCCGCCACTCAGGGGTGGGGGCCAAGGGGGGAGGACAATAGGTGCCCCCCTCATTCTTATTTAGGGCTCCCACCCGCCGCTCAGTGTGGGGGCTGGGGGGCACATAATATTATACATATTATAAGTGTGTATGTAAAAAAACTGAAACAAAAATTGAAATTGGCTAAGTAAATGGCTAAGTAAAAAGTGTCAAATTACTTTATATGCATATATACTTTTGCAAGGCAATTTTGCGTTTGATTAAACTCATAAGAAAAGCATATGGTAGATAATATATAAATATATACCCCAAGAGGAAAAAAAATGAAAATATGTTAAATAAATAAATACCATAAAAGAGAAATACTACTTCAGCGCAAAATGATTCCAATAGAATGGGTGACTCACTGAATTATAATAAAAAAAAAAACTATAAACGAAGGAGTAGTGCTATCAATATAATCTTTATGTAAAAAACTTTTACACATGTATTAAAACTTCAAAACAATAATTACAACATTGTATAATGGATATAACCCAATCTACGCTATATAAATATCTATATATGTGTGTGTGTGTAAAAAAAATATATATTTATATATATATAAGAAAAAATTATCCTGAAGAAAGTCCTATATACAGCACGTTTATTGTGTTTTTAAAGTTTTGAAATAAAGGTTGGACTTTTTAACCCCGTGAGTGCTGCTACCTCTTTGGACAAAAAAGTGTGTGTATATATATATATATATATATATATATATATATATATATATATATATATATATATATATATATATATATATATATATATATATATATTTTTTTTTTTTTTTTTTTTTTGTCCAAAGAGGTAGCAGAGGTACATATACACAAATATAAAAGTATATTGTTATTTTGGTGGAGGCTCGGGACAGGGGATACTGTTTTTTTTTGGGGGGCGGGTTTTAACAGTGACCAGCCACAGGCTGCTCACTGTTTAACCCCTTCAGGACGGAGTCAATAGTGCACGTTCTGATCAAAACAAAACGTAAACAAAAACTGGAATTTGCGCTATATGTCTGTTCACCCGTAGTTCCCCTCTTTCAAATTATATGCACCCACACTTATTATATATCATTTTGTTCAGGAGAAACAGGGCTTTAATCTATCATTAACTATTCATATATGGAACATCATTTATTATGAATAAAAGTAAAAAAAAATTGAGAAAATAAGATTTTTTTTTAAATTTGCATTTCCGTCTGACATTTTAACTGTGAATGTCATAATACTGTTTTACTGCAAAAAAAATGCACATATTTGTAATCAGCGATGTCTCACGAGTACAACAGTACCCCCCATTAACAGGTTTTATGTTGTTTTGGAAAGTTACAGGGTCAAATATAGAACATTACATTTTCAAATTGAAATTTGCCCGATTGGTAATGTTACCTTTGAGACGGTGTGGTAGCCCAGGAATGAGAATTACTCCCATAATGGCATACCATTTGAAAAAGTAGACAAGCCAAGGTATTGAAAGTGGGGTATGTTTAGTCTTTTTTAGTAGCCACTTAGTCACAAACACTGGCCAAAGTTAGCGTTCATATTTGTTTTTGTGTGAAAAAAGCAAAAAACGAATATTTGGCCAGTGTTTGTGACTAAGTGGCTACTAAGAAAGACTGGACATACCCCACTTGCAATACCTCGGGTTGTCTACTTTTGCAAATGGTATGCCATCATGGGGGTAATTCTCATTCCTGGGCTACCATACTCTCTCAAAGGCAACATAACCAATCTGGCAAATTTCAATGTGAAAAAAATGAAATGCAAGCCTTATATGTGACTCTCTAACTTTCCAAAACACCATAAAACCTGTACATGGGGGGTACTGTTATTCTCAGGAGACTTCGCTAAACACAAATATTAGTGTTTTAAAACAGTAAAACATATTACAACAATAATATAGACCATAAAAGTGCAGTTCGCTTGTAAAAAATGCAAAAAACGTCACTTTTACTTAAAATATCATTGTTGTAATACAATTTACCAGTTTGAAACATGAATATTTGAGTTCAGCGAAGTCTCCCGAGTAAAACAGTACCCCCTATGTACAGGTTTTATGGTGTCTTGGAGAGTTACAGGGTCAAATATAGTGCTTGCGAATTAAATTCTCTGCACTTTCTCCCTGTGTTGTCAGGCATGTCAATCAAATTTTAATTAATCAAATCACATAATTACGTTAAAAGATTATTTAAATATACATGTAGAATTTTAATATATATGCTTTTATAGGTATTTAAATTCTACGTGTATACTAATGTAATCTTTTATGTAATTATATGTATTTATCTATATATATATATTTGCGGTTATTTGTATTTTATATATATATAGATATATATAGAATGTCATTCTAAGTGTATTTTGTTACCGATATATATATATATTAGTAACAAAATACAGTTAGAATGAAATTACATATGCATATATAATTTATATTAAATTTTGTTTCAATATTTTATTTATTTATTTTATTATTTTATTTATTTATTATTTTAATTATACGTATTTATATATAATATATATATGTACATCTATTATATATATAATATATATACATATTATATATATGTAACGTCATTCTAAGTGTATTTTAATATTAATATATATACTTATATTAATATTAAAATACACTTTGTATGACGTTACATATATATAATATGTATATATATTATATATATAATATTTATACATATTATATATATATAAAAATATATTTAATTTATTTTTACACTTGTCTTTTATTTATTTTTTATACTTCCCACCAGCAGGGGGACTGTCTGATATTTCAAACAGTCCCCCTGCTGGCAGATCCACAGCCAGCTATAGAGGGCCATGTGATCGCTCTTTGAGAGCGATCACATGGCCCCCGGGGGCCTGATTTGCCGTGGGAGGGCTGCCTGGGCTGTGAGGCAGTCCTCCCGAAGCGGATCGCGGCGGAGGTAAGTACATCTTACCTCCTGGGGCTGCAAGCCGTTACGGCGTGCTATGCCGTCATAACGGCTTTAAAGCCCACTTAACCCGTGACGGCATAGCACGCCGTAACGGCGTTAAGGGGTTAATAGACATGCCCCTACTCGTGATATAGCGAAAGACCAATTTAGGTCTTTCAGACTTTTGGTAGATAGCTCCCTAATACTGTGGGAATTAGGGAGTAAGCGGCTGCAAGATGCAGCCCCGGCACAAATCAGATCGGAGTTTCATTCATTCGAATAAAATTCCGATCTGAACAAAGTCCCGAATTGCGTCCTTACACGAATGGAGAAACTGTTCTCATTCTGTTAGGACACAATTCAGTAGTTTTGCCGGCATTCTGTCTAAATGACAGGACGTTTGGAAAAAGTGAAAGAAGGCTTCGCGGGAACACAGAAGAAAGGTGAGAATTATGGAAACATTTCTCTGACCACCAGAAATAAAGCACACTTTGCTCCTCCGCTGGTCAGAGATGGTCAGGTGTAGGAAACCTCCATAAGACAAATAGTCCCTACTTGTTCTTATTTTTAAAGAAAACTAGAGCAGACAGGAAGAAATTAAGAACAGATACTGACAGAGGGAGAGAAGAGGAATTGTTTAAAGTAAGGTAAGTTTGGCACGACAGTGTCACTTTAACTTCTTCCCTCAACCCAGATTTTCTCAAGGCTGCATAATTACAGTCTTGACAATGCAACTCAGTAGGAAGTATTTGCGCTGGGCAATTGCTTACCTCTGCAGTTTAGCTCCAGTCTTATATAAACTGGTGAAAAAAATTGAGAAACATTAAAGCAAAATATACACCATATGGAATACCCTGGAGTGTCTACTTTCACAAATGGTAGACCTATTTGGGGTAATTAAAAAAGGCTAACTGATTTTACATAGTTAGATAGCTGAAAAGAGACTTACGTCTATCAAGTCCAGCCTTCCTCACATATGTTCTTGCTGTTGATCCAAAAGAAGGCAAAAAAAAAAAAAATTGGGGAAAAATCCTTCTTGACCCCAAATGGCAGTCACATATCCTTGGATCAAGCAGCTATTACCCCACTAATTAGAATTTATATCCCTGTATGTTATGTTTTTGGAATTATTTATCCAATTGCTGTTTAACCCCTTAAGGACCGGACTGTTTTTGCGATGTTGTACATTTGCGACCAGGCATCTTTTTACACTTTTGTGGTGTTTGTGTTTAGCTGTAATTTTCCGCTCTCTCATTTACTGTTCCCATACAAATTATATATTGTTTTTTCAGGACAAAAGGGGCTTTCTTTACATACCATTATTTATATAATCTCATGTAATTTAATTTAAAAAAAATGAAAAATATGATGAAAAATTGAAAAAAAATACATGTTTTTTGACTTTTATGTGAAAAAATCTTTTACTCATCTACAAAAACGAATGAAAAAAACTGCTAAATAGATTCAAAATTTTGTCCTGAGTTTAAAAATACCCAGTGTTTACATGCTTTTTGCTATTTTTTTGCATGTTATAGGGCTATAAGTAGGATATTGCGGTTTCAAAACATACATTTTTAAAATGTAGCAATAGTGACATTGTAACACTATTATCTGTCATAAATCGCTGAATAACACCCCACATGTACATATTTTTTTTTAAGTAGACAACCCAGGGTATTCAATATGGGGTATGTCCAGACTTTTTTAGTAGCCAGTTAGTCGCAAACACTGGCCAAAGTTAGCGTTCATATTTGTGTGTGAAAAAAGTAAAAAACTAAATTGAACGCTAATTTTGGCCAGTGTTTGTGACTAAGTGGTTACTAAAAAAGACTGGACATACCCCATTTGCAATACCTTGGGTTGTCTTCTTTTGCAAATGGTATGCCATCATGGGGGTAATTCTCATTCCTGGGCTATCATCCGCTCTCAAAGGCAACGTAACCAACCTGGCCATTTTCAATGTAAAAATATTTGACCCATATATTTGACCCTGTAACTTTCAAAAACGCTATAAAACCTGTACATGGGGGGTACTGTTATACTCAGGAGACTTTGCTGAACACAAATATTAGTGTTTCAAAACTGGAAAATGTATCACAACAATTATATCCTCAGTAAAAGTGCTGTTTGTGTGTGAAAAATGCAAAAAAAGTCACTTTCACTGACAATATCATCGCTGTGATATGTTTTACTGTTTTGAATCACTAATATTTGTGTTCAGCGAAGTTTCCCGAGTAAAACAGTACCCCCCATGTACAGGTTTTAGGGTGTCGTAGAACGTTACAGGGTAAAATACAGTGATAGCAAATTAAATTCTCTGGACTTTCGGCCTGGGTTGGCAGGCAGGTCCCTTAAATTGCAATCAATAAAATAACTTAATTATGTAAAAATATTACATAAATACGCACGTAGAATTTAAATATAAATGCATATTTATATATTTGACGTCTACGTGTATATTTATATAATTATTTATGTAATTTTGTATATGGACATATGAATAGTTCGTATTCTTTTTATTTATTTATATATACATAGATATATATACAATTTCATTCTAAGTGTATTTTGATATAAATATATATATATTATTATCAAAATACAGTTAGAATAAAATTTCGTATAGATATATAATTTTTTTTTAAATTGTTATTATTATTTTTATTATTTTTAATTTAATTTAATTTACTTATTATTTGTATTTTATAATAATATATATATACAATATATATAGTTATTATATATATATTATATATATGTGTGTAATTTAATAATAAGTGTATTTTTATATTAATATATGTACATATTAATATAAAAAATACACTTAGTATGACATTATATATATGATATATAGACGTATATTATATAGGTATAATATATGTCTATATATCATATATATATATATATACACATATATAATAATATTTTTTTTTATTCACTATAATTTTTTTTATGATTTTACACTGGCATGGAGACTGCCTGTCAGCACAGACAGTCCCCCTGCAGGCAGACACATGGACACCTATTGTGACCATGTGGTCGCCCTGTTGGGCGATCACATGGCCACAGGGGTCCTAATCTGCCATGGGGAGACTGTCTGGGCTGCAGGCAGTCTCCCCACAACGGGAGTACCGGCGATCGCCGCCGGGGGAACGACGGCGATCGGGTAAGTACATTTTAAATTTAGGACGGTTCAGGACCGTCAACGGTCGGCAATGGGAAAATGCCGATGACGGTCCTGAACCGTCCTGCGTCCTTAAGGGGTTAAACATCTGCACAGACTTTGATAAAACCACCTCTTCAGGCAGATAATCCCATATCCTTATAGTTCTTACTGTAAATAAAAAACCTTTTCTTTGCCTTAGATTAAATCTCCTTTCTTCCAGCCTAAATGCATGACCTTGTGTCCTATGTATAGCCCTGTTTATGAATATATTTGATCAGATAATGGTTTGGATTGGCCCCGAATATATTTGTATAATGTTATCATATCCCCTCTGAGGTGCACTTTTTCCAAACTAAAGAGATTTAAATTTTTTAACCTTTCTTCGTAAGTCAAATGCTCCATTCCTTTTATCAATTTTGTAGCTCGTCTCTGCACTTTTTCTAATGCCATGATATCCTTCTTTAGAACAGGTGCCCAAAATTGCACAGCATATTCAAGGTGTGGTCTTACCAGCGATTTATAAGGAGGCAAAATGATATTTTCATCCTGAGAATTTATGCCCCTATTTATAGATGACAAAACCTTACTGACCTTAGCAACTGCAGATTGACATTGCATATTGCTGCCTAATTTGTTGTCTATAATAATTCCCAAATCCTTCTTGTGTGTTGTTATCCCTAATTCACTACCATTTAGGGTGTAAGTTGCTTGTGCATTCTTAACCCCGAAGTTCATAATTTTGCATTTCTCTACATTCATCTGACATTTTAGTGCCCAACACCCAGAGAATTTAATTTGCAAGCACTATATTTGACCCTGTAACTCTCCAAGACACCATAAAACCTGTACATGGGGGGTACTGTTTTACTCGGGAGACTTCGCTGAACTCAAAAATGAGTGTTTCAAACTGGTAAATTGTATTACAACGATGATATTTTAAGTAAAAGTTACTTTTTGTTTTACAAACGAACGGCACTTTTATGGACTATATTATTGTTGTAATATGTTTTACTGTTTTAAAACACTAATATTTGTGTTTAGTGAAGTCTCCTGAGAATAAAAGTACCCCCATGTACAGGTTTTATGGTGTTTTGGAAAGTTAGAGTCACATATAAGGCTTGCATTTCATTTTTTTCACATTGAAATTTGCCAGATTAGTTATGTTGCCTTTGAGAGCTTATGGTAGCCCAGGAATGAGAATTACCCCCATGAGGGCATACCATTTGCAAAAGTAGACAACCCGAGGTATTGCAAGTGGGGTATGTCCAGTCTTTCTTAGTAGCTACTTAGTCACAAATACTGGCCAAATATTCGATTTTTGCTTTTTTCACACAAAAACAAATATGAACGCTAACTTCGGCCAGTGTTTGTGACTAAGTGGCTACTAAAAAATACTAAACATACCCCACTTGCAATACCTTGGCTTGTCTACTTTTTCAAATGGTGTGCCATTATGGAGGTAATTCTCATTCCTGGGCTACCACACCGTCTCAAAGGTAACATTACTAATCTGGCAAATTTCAATTTGAAAATGGAACGTTCTATATTTGACCCTGTAACTTTCCAAAACACCATAAAACCTGTTAATGGGGGGTACTGTTGTACTTGTGAGACATCGTTGATTACAAATATGTGCATTTTTTTGCAGTAAAACCTAACAGTATTATGACATTCACAGCTAAAATGGCAGACGGAAATACAAATTTAAAAAAAAATCTTATTTTCTCACATTTTTGTAAATTTTATTCCTAATAAATTATGTTCCATATATGAATAGTTAATGATAAATTAAAGCCCTGTTTCTCCTGAACAAAATGATATATAATAAGTGTGGGTGCACTTAATGTGAAAGCGGTGAATTACGGTTGAACAGACATATAGCGCAAATTCCAGTTTTTGTTTACGTTTTGTTTTGATCAGAACGTGCACTATTGACTCCGTCCTGAAGGGGTTAAGCACTGATTTAGGAAAAACAGAGTCATGCATATGCCCTGCCTATATCTCTTGCAGAGGACATAATGTCTATAATCAAATTACAAACGAAAAAAACAAATATCTTAAAGTAATCATTATAGAGTATAGTGCAGAGCCCCGACGCGTGTTTCGCCAGTAAGGCAGCTCTTCCAGGGGGTGTCTGGGCCCCCTTGAAGAGTCGCTTCGGGGGTCTGCTCTGCACTATACTCTATAGCTTTCCTACACATCTAGTCTGTATCAAAAAAGATTAACAAGGAGTCATTTAACTGGAAAAGAGGGGATTTTTCAAAACGTAAAAGATGGAACAGGTGAGTAGGTAATTAATTGCCAACTCACATTTTCCTTTCATTACTTGAAAATACCCTGTGGTGGGGCACTGTCTATTTCCAAGACTTAAAGACAGTGAATCATGCTCGAGATTGGTTTGTGGGAATGCTTTGTACTTCTCAGGTTGTAAAGGGTAAGTGGGTCATTAGTTTCCCATGCCAACAAATAGGTTAAAAGAAGCAGATGAATGGAATGGGTGGTCAATTGCCCACTTACCTTTTCCTTTCATTTTTTGAAAAATCCCTTACTGCCAGCTTGAAATAACTCCTCTCAATTTTCCGTTGATATAAGATAGCAAATTAAAAAAAAAAAATCTTTTAAAGTCTGCTGAACCATTTTTTTTTCCTGCCAGAGTCCTTTGAAAGAATTAATTTTTTTCACACTGCAAAGTTTAATGTTTAATGGGTAGCCCCACAGACGAGACACTTCCTTTAACCCCCATCCAATGCACTGTATTTTAATAGCACCTGGGCAGCTGCCCAGTCACTAATAATTTACTACAGTGAGTAGCAATTGGCTACTTACTGTTTAGCAGACATGCCCCCACTCACGGCACAGCAAGGTGTAAAACCTCACTTATACTAATCAGAGTGACCCCTATGGGTAAATAGGTAACATCAAATCCAAAAGCCCATTGAGCAATTCAGTCACTTCAGGATATGTTCATGTGGCGGCTCAGTTTTTGTTTTATTCAGCAGAATTACTGATAAGCACAAATTTGTCTAAAATACACTTCTCCAATTCTACTATTAGACTAATAAATCATGGGCAGCAAGGTTTTCTTTCCCAGGCCCCCACACCTAACAATCATCTGGTTGCACCACAAAATGCCGCTATGCTATACACACTGTTGTACTACTGATTTTTGTTTTAATAATAAGTAGCTGCTCTGAGAAGCAGCTTCCTGATGTATAATAAAAATAAAAAGCACTATATATAACACAATATACTACATGCAGGGCTTCAGCCTCCAAGGTTCTACCAAGCAGTGCTTATGCATAGTACCCTATATAATCAATATGTTTGGTCTTTAGAACACTGTTACAAAACTATTTTTATTTAAGGTAAGTAACCCCTGGGATCCTTGAGCTTTAATTTCAGAATTCAAAAAAAACTAACTAATCACAAGTTCCATTGTTTACCCCAGGGCTCAAAAACACAAACAATCTGCAGCATAGTACTTGGTATTTTGTCAAACCTGATCCCTTGTTCAAGGTCTGCAGCCTGGTTCTCTGCACTAGTTACAGATAGACACACTGTTTTTACCTGGAGATAATCATTAATTTTCTCCGCTGTTTTTCTGGCCATTCACCTACTTTGCAAAACGTCACTGTAACTGTTGTGACTTTGTTTTTCAATGTAATCCTAGGCTAGTTCACCCTTTTGAACAATGGAGGGTTATTTGTGACCTATTACTTGAACAAAGAACAAACAACAGAGAGGGGTAATCAAAATTAAATTTTACACACAATAATTTGGCTACACACAAATACGTATATATAAAAAAAAACCAGATACAATTTGTATCTTGTAATTCCTTTTTTTATTGGACTAACAATTTTTTAATAACAAGCTTTCAGGGGAGAACCTCAAGTCCAATAAAAAAGGTATTACAAGATACAAATTGTATCTGTTTTTTACATCTATATACACTGAACAAAATTATAAACGCAACACTTTTGGTTTTGCCCCAATTTTTCATGAGCTGAACTCAAAGATCTAAGACTTTTTCTATGTACACAAAATACCTATTTCTCTCTAATATTGTTCACAAATCTGTCTAAATCTGTGTTAGTGAGCACTTCTCCTTTGCCGAGATAATCCATCCACCTCACAGGTGTGGAATATCAAAATGCTGATTAGACAGCATGATTATTGCACAGGTGTGCCTTAGGCTGGCCACAATAAAAGGCCACTCTAAAATGTGCAGTTTTATCACACAGCACAATGCCACAGATGTTGCAAGTTTTGAGGGAGTGTGCAATTAGCATGCTGAATGCAGGAATGTCCACCAGAGCTGTTGCCCATGAATTGAATGTTCATTTCTCTACCATAATCGGTCTCCAAAGACTTTCAGAGAATTTGGCAGTACATCCAACCGGCCTCACAACCGCAGACCACGTGTAACCACACCAGCCCAGGACCTCCACATCCAGCATCTTCACCTCCAAGATCGTCTGAGACCAGCCACCCGGACGGCTGCTGCAACAATCGGTTTACATAACCAAGAAATTTCTGCACAAACTGTTAGAAACTGTCTCAAGGAAGCTCATCTGCATCCTTGTCCTCATCGGGGTCTCGACCTGACTGCAGTTAGTCATCGTAACCGACTTAAGTGGGCAAATGTTTACATTCGATTGTGTCTGGCACTTTGGAGAGGTGTTCTCTTCACGGATGAATCCCGGTTTTCACTGTACAGGGCAGATGGCAGAGAGCTTGTATGGTGTCGTGTGGGTTAGCGGTTTGCTGATGTCAACGTTGTGGATCGAGTGACCCATGGCGTTGGGGTTATGATACAGATAGGTGTATGTTATGAACGACGAGCATTGTTGTGCCATTCATCCACGACCATCGCCTCATGTTGCAGCATGATAATGCCCGCTTTCAGAGTTCTTTCAGATTTCCGGGCCTCATATTCCCTATGTGCACATATATATAGCGATTTTCGATATATGTGCACCCGTGGGCCCCCGGCTTCTGTTCACTGCAGCGGGGGCCCACAGCACACTCTATTTTTCCTTCCCAGCAGCTCCAGTCCTTTGTATCTAACTCTCTTGAGCACCGCTGCCGTAGGAGCATTGCCACTGATTACCATGGCAACGCGCCGTACAGCGCACAGACCACTCTCACGGGAGGTAGAGACAGAGGACTGGAGCTGCTGGGAAGGAAAGATGGTGTGTGCTGTGAGCCCCCACTGCAGTAAACAGCGCCTCTGGATGTGATTTCCCCACTCCCCAGCCACAGGTAAAAAGCAGGGAGTAAAATAAAATGTTGTTAAAAAAAATTGTCTTCCCCTCCCCCACTAACTGCAGCCCCTATTTTACACACACTGCATCCCTACACAAACACACACTGCATTCACAATACACACTACCTCCACTACACAAATACTGCACTCACAATATACACACTACCTCCACTATACAAGCACACACACCACATTCACTATATACACACTACCTCCACTACACAAACACACACACTGCATTTACTAATCATACACTACACAAACACACACACT
Organism: Pelobates fuscus; assembly: GCF_036172605.1. Lineage (NCBI taxonomy): Eukaryota > Metazoa > Chordata > Amphibia > Anura > Pelobatidae > Pelobates > Pelobates fuscus. The sequence goes on from NC_086322.1 coordinate 249,598,271, forward strand.
GCTTTCACTATACACACTACCTCCACTATACAAACACACACTGCATTCACTATACACACACTACATGCCTACACAAGCACACACTGCATTTACTATACACACACTACATCCCTACACAAGCACACACACTACATTTACTATACACACACTCCATCCCTACACAAGCACACACACTACATTTACTATATACACACTACCTCCACTACACAAACACACACTGCATTTACTATATACACACTACATCCACTACACAGACACACACACTGCATTCACTATACATACACTACATCCACTACACAAACACACACACTGCATTCACTATACATAGACTACCTCCACTACACAAACACACACATTGCATTCACTATACACACTACCTCCACTACACAAACACACACTGTATTCACTATACACACTACATCCACTGCGTAAACACACACGGCATTCACTATACACACTACATCAACTGCACAAACACACACTGCATTCACTATACACACTACATCCACTGCGCAAACACACACTGCGTTCACTATACACACTACATCCACTACACAAACACACACTGCATTCAATACACACTCTACTTCCACTGGACAAACACACACACTACATTCACTATAAACTCTACATCCACTACGCAAACACACACTGCATTCACTATACACACTACATCCACTACACACACACTGCATTCACTATACATACTACATCCACTACACAAACACACACTGCATCCAAGGCGGGTGCAAGGATATTTGCTGCCCTAGGCAAACGAAAATTTGACGCCCCCCATATGTTCTGCCCACCATGTGACATCACAATGCCCCACCCATATGATCTACCATGTGGGCCAACACCAATTCAAAAGTGTCTTATCTGAAAAGGCAGTGTGTTTACATTAAAAAGCCTGCAGGCACAGGCTATAGACACCATAACCACTACATTAAACTGTAGTGGTTCTGGTGATTATAGTGGCCCTCAAATGTGGAAGAGAACTGCCCTCTAATGTGAACAGGAAGCAGCTCCATGATTTGGGGCCCCTTACACAGCTCAAGGTCTGGGCCCCCAGGGTCTGACCGTGAGTATACCTACAAGGCAAGTCCACCTACATGTCCACCCATGCGTTAGCTCACAGGGAGTGGAGTGTATGTGCGTAGGGGATGTGTTATGTGTTTTTGTAGAGGATGTAATGTGTGTGTGTTCTTATTGAATGTAGTGTACAGGGATACCAATTTGTGTTAGGGATGTAGTGTGTGTATAGGAGGATGCAGTGTGTGTTTGTGAGCAAGGAATGCATTGTGTGTTTCTCTGTGTGTGTGGATGCAAGTTGTGTTTCTGTGTATGTAATTTAATGCAGTGGGTGTCTGTTGGGGTGCATTGAGTGTGTGTAAGAGATTTTGTTTATGTGTGTGTGTAAGAGAAGCAGTGTGTGTGTGTGCGCAAGGGATGCATTGTTTGTTTTTATGTGTCTGTGTGTGAGTAGGGATGCCTTGTATTTTTATGTCTGTGTGTGTAGGTATGCATTGTATTTTTCTATGTGTGTGTAGGGATGCATTGTGTTTCTGTATATGTGTACTGATGCATTGTGTATGTGTGTAGTGTGAAAGAGAGGGTTTCTGGGGCAGGATAGGCGCTGAGAGGGGAGCAGCTCTTTATTTATTTATAGTGCTCTCCCCTCCTGCCAATTGGTGATCTCCCCTCCCTTCCTGTCCCTTAGTGCTCTCCCTTGCCCCTCTGTCCCTTAGTGCTCTCCCCTGCCCCTCTGTCCCTTAGTGATATTCCCTCCCCTGCAGTCCATTAGTGCTCTCTCCACCCGTCCCTCAGAGCTCCCCCCTCCTGTCCCTTAGTGCTCTCCCCTCCTGTCCCTTAGTGATCTCCGCTGTTCCTTAGTGATCTCCCCTTCCCCTCTGTCCCTTAGTGCTCTCTCCTATCCTCCCTTAGAGCTGTCCCCTCCGTCATCCCTTAGTGGTCTTTCCCCTCTCTTCCTTGTCCCTCAGTGTTCCTCTCCCCTCCCCTCCTCTTAGTGGTCCTCTCCAGAACCCCCCCCCCTTTTAGTGGTCCTCTCCTCCCCCCTCTCCTCCCTTAGTGGTCCTCTTACTCCCTTACCCCCCTTAGTGGTCCTCCCCCCCCCTTAGTGGTCCTCCCTCTCTCCCATCCCCTTAGTGGTCCTCCATCTCCCACAACCCCCCTAGTCATCCTCCCTCTCCCCCCCTTAGTGGTCCTCCCTTTCCCTCCCTCTTAGTGGTCCTGCCTTCCCCTCCCCCCTTAGTGGTTCTCCCTCTCCCCCCACCTCTCTTAGTGGTCCTCCATCTCCCCCTTTAGTGGTCCTGCCTCTCCCCCATCCCCTTAGTGGTCCTCCCTCTCCCCTAACCCCTTAGTAGTCCTCTCCAGCCCCCCCTCCTTAGCGGTCCTCCCTCCCTGTTTTGCCTCCTACCTATCAATGTAGCGTGGCCGGGCGGTGTGGACCGCGGTACAGGAGCTTCTGTTTCCTGTACCCGGCTGGACTGACTGGAAGTGCTCACTGAGCGAGCACTTCCTTTTATTCCAGACGGGTACAGGAAACAGAACTCCTGAACCACGGTCCGCGCCACCCGGCCAAACTACATTAAGTGATTGGCAGGAGGGAGCGCTGTGCACACTGCATTTACTATACACACTACCTCAAATACAGAAACACACACTCTGCATTAATTCTATAAACACTACCTCAACTACAGAAACACACACTGCATTCACAATACACACTATTCCCACTACACAAACACACACACTGCATCCACTACACACACACACACTGCATTCACTACACACACTACATCCACTACACACACACACACAGCATTCACTACACACACTACATCCACTACACACACACACACACAGCATTCACTATACACACTACATCCACTACACACACACACACATCATTCACTATACACACTACATCCACTACACACACACACACAGCATTCACTATACACACTACATCCACTACACACACACACACAGCATTCACTATACACACTACATCCACTACACACACACACAGCATTCACTATACACACTACATCCACTACACACACACACACACACACATCATTCACTATACACACTACATCCACTACACACACACACAACATTCACTATACACACTACATCCACTACACACACACACAGCATTCACTATACACACTACATCCACTACACACACACACACACACAGCATTCACTATACACACTACATCCACTACACACACACACACACAGCATTCACTATACACACTACATCCACTACACACACACAGCATTCACTATACACACTACATCCACTACACACACACACAGCATTCACTATACACACTACATCCACTACACACACACACAGCATTCACTATACACACTACATCCACTACACACACACACAGCATTCACTATACACACTACATCCACTACACACACACACACAGCATTCACTATACACACTACATCCACTACACACACACACACACAGCATTCACTATACACACTACATCCACTACACACACACACACACAGCATTCACTATACACACTACATCCACTACACACACACACACAGCATTCACTATACACACTACATCCACTACACACACACACACAGCATTCACTATACACACTACATCCACTACACACACACACACACACACATCATTCACTATACACACTACATCCACTACACACACACACACAGCATTCACTATACACACTACATCCACCACACACACACACACACACACACACACACACACACAGCATTCACTATACACACTACATCCACTACACACACACACACACACACACACAGCATTCACTATACACACTACATCCACTACACACACACACACACACACACACAGCATTCACTATACACACTACATCCACTACACACACACACACAGCATTCACTATACACACTACATCCACTACACACACACACACACAGCATTCACTATACACACTACATCCACTACACACACACACACACACACACACACAGCATTCACTATACACACTACATCCACTACACACACACACACACACAGCATTCACTATACACACTACATCCACTACACACACACACACAGCATTCACTATACACACTACATCCACTACACACACACAGCATTCACTATACACACTACATCCACTACACACACACACACAGCATTCACTATACACACTACATCCACTACACACACACACAGCATTCACTATACACACTACATCCACTACACACACACACAGCATTCACTATACACACTACATCCACTACACACACACACAGCATTCACTATACACACTACATCCACTACACACACACACACACACACAGCATTCACTATACACACTACATCCACTACACACACACACACAGCATTCACTATACACACTACATCCACTACACACACACACACACAGCATTCACTATACACACTACATCCACTACACACACACACACAGCATTCACTATACACACTACATCCACTACACACACACACACAACATTCACTATACACAATATCTCCACTACACAAATACACATACTGCGTTCACTATACAAACACTACATCCACTACAGAAACACACACACACTGCATTCACTATACACACTACCTCACCAACAGAAACACACATTCTGCATTCACTATACACACACTACATCCCTACACAAACACACAGTCTGAATTCACTATACACAAACTCGGGGGCGGCCCTGTGGGCAGACTTGGGGTTGGGCCCTTGGGGCCCAGACCTTGAGCTGTATCAGGGGCCCCAAAATTTCTGATGGCAGCCCTGCTGTTGATTGAGTACCTATGTGTGAGCTAATAAACGTGTGTGTTTTTGAGTATGTGTGTATGTAACTCTTTGTGCATGTGAGCAAATCTGTGTGTGCATGCCTCACGTTGTGTTAGCATCTTACTTTGTGACTTACATCTTACATAGGATGCCTCTGATTTGTCCAATTTAAATGCCCTTTTATTTTTTATTTCTTGGTCTACTTTCCCACTGAGCCACGTTGGTTTCACGTTGGTGTACCCAGTGGTACATACAGAGAAATGTACCTCAAATTTTTTTTTTCAAATATTTGTTTGAAGATATTCCATTTATCCTCAGTATTTTGTCACTAAAGAGTTTATGCCAGTCAATATTTTGGTAAGATGCCTTAATCTTATTGAAATTGGCTTTTTTTTTTTTTTTTTTTTTTTTTTTTTTTTACAATTTTATGTTTTAGTATACCCCATCTGCATTTGCTTTTTGAGTTTATAATGACTCCGTCATCTATTATGTAACTGTGCTAGGTCAGGTTTGGGCCCCATTCCAAAGAATACTGGCCAATTTTCATTAGGAACATTGTTGAACTCTTTGCTGACTGCAACTTTGTGTAATTACAAAAAATAGGACACATATATCATGCCAGTTCTTTCTATGTGGAATTCGAATGACTTAATACCTTCTCACCCAATCATCAGTTTGTCCTGTGTTAGCCAGTCAACTATGTCCTCAGAACTTTTCAAGTTCAGGGTACGTGGCCTCTGAAAACTGAGCATTATTCTAGGACAAAAGGGAATCACAGCACCACGACCACGACGGCCCCTGCGGGGTGGCCTGCCTCTGCCTGTCATTTTTTTTTGGATTAGTGATACTATGCGTGCAAGCTACTGTGAGACCAGATATGAGTGGCAATGTGCACTGGCAGAGGTTGGCAGAGTAGATGCTGTAGGCCTGACACCCGCTTAAAGGCAACTAACTGCTATTCAATCTATAACAGTGAAAAAAGTTTTTTGGTTTTAAATGCACGCTATTGTGACACCAGATATGAGTGGCAATGTGCACTGGCAGAGGTTGGCAGAGTACACGCTGTAGGCCTGACACCCGCTTGAAGACAACTGCTATTCAATCTATGACAGTGAAAAAAGTTTTTTGGTTTTAAATGCACGCTATTGTGACACCAGATATGAGTGGCAATGTGCACTGGCAGAGGTTGGCAGAGTACACGCTGTAGGCCTGACACCCGCTTGAAGACAACTAACTGCTATTCAATCTATAACAGTGAAAAAAGTGTTTTGGTTTTAAATGCATGCTATTGTGACACCAGATATGAGTGGCAATGTGCACTGGCAGAGGTTGGCAGAGTACACGCTGTAGGCCTGACACCCGCTTGAAGACAACTAACTGCTATTCGATCTATAACAGTGAAAAAAACTTTTTGGGTTTCTAAATGCACGCTATTGTGACACCAGATATGAGTGGCACTGTGCACTGGCAGAGGTTGGCAGAGTACACGATGTTGGCCTGACACACAGACGCTTGCAGACAACTAACTGCTATTCAATCTATAACAGTGAAAACATTTTTTTTGTTTTTAAATGCACGCTATTCTGACACCAGATATGAGTGGCAATGTGCACTGGCAGAGGTTGGCAGAGTACACGCTGTTGGCCTGACACACAGACGCTTGCAGACAACTGCTACTCAATCTATAACAGTGAAAACATTTTTTTTGTTTTTAAATGCACGCTATTCTGACACCAGATATGAGTGGCAATGTGCACTGGCAGAGGTTGACAGAGCCCTAAAAAGGGCTTTTTGGGGTGCTGTCCTTACAGCAGAGATCAGATGAGTCCTTCCGGACTGTAGTGGACACTGAATACACTAGCCTAGCTATCCATTTCCCTATCTAATGAGCAGCAGCTACACTTTCCCTCCTCTATCTAAGAATGCAGCTTCAGAATGAATCTAAAATGGATGCTGTACAGGAGGTGGGAGGGTCTGGAAGGGAGGGTCTGCTGGCTGGAATGTGTCTGTTGACTGGCACAGGGTCAAAGTTTACTCAATGATGACGAATAGGGGGCGGATCGAACCGCGCATGTGTTCGCCCACCGTGGCGAAGCAAACACGCTATGTTCGCCGGGAACTATTCGCCAGCGAACATTTCGGTACATCACTATTTGTCAGAGTAGGGTAATTTTAACAGTTTGACATGGGTTTTTCTATATTACTAGCTACTTCAAAATATGGTAGTGTTTAAGTAGTGATGATTTCTTAGTTTGAAAAAGATGCAGATTCTGCACTTGGCATGGTAACCTTTCTACAATTTAAAAATTTACTCAGTAACTATTAACTCAGTAAATTTACTCAGAAACTAATTTTTGCAGTGTAAAACAATTAACTTAAATAACATTTTACAAAACATTTTCATTAGACTCTTTTCGGTCATAAATGGTGTTCATTACATTGTGAAAGGCAGTGTGATCAGAGCAAAAGGCTTATAGTGGGCAGTCTCATGGGGAATGATGAACATAAAGTGCCTGTTTCAGCTATGAAATAGTACGAGATGCTTCCCAAGTGTCCCTCTGTAGGAGACAGAGTCCTTATTTTTCAACCAAATCACTACGTTCCACTTTTCTATCCTACTAGCCCTTTTTTCTAGGAGCTCCATATTGTTGGTGTGTCTAAGTGTATAACAGAGCCCCACAGCAATAAAACCCATAGTATCTATAAATGGTACTACTACTACTAATAATAATAATAACTGTCTATAGTAGACAACAATTCCTATAATGCTTTTTGCTGATTTAAGACAGAAGGAGTATGATGGTTGTTGAAATCGATTTTTGTGACAGGCATATGTCAACCGAATTACAATCCAAATCATGTTCCTTCAGTGCATTCTAAGCATGATGGGAGTTGCAATCAAGTTTTGCAAAAGAGATTCTGATGAGCTTGAAATGTAACTAATTTTTCATGCCCATTTATAACTGGATTCAGCATTACCCTTATCATTTTCAGGACCCTGGGTGGGAGAAACATAAATGCATTCAGTCATACACAGAGAGCTTCTTATTCAATCATAAGAATATTCACATGTGCAAACACTCCCACATACCTCCCAAGTGTCCCTATTTAAGAGGGACAGTGCCTATGTTAAGCCCAAATCACTTTTTTTCTAGCTGCTCCATATTGTTGGTAAGTGTATAACAGAGTTCCAAAGCAATAATACTCACATTAATGAATCTTTAAATTACAATAAATGTGTTCAGAAATCAGTCCATTAAATATGATATAGTGGTCTCTTTGAGAAAGCCAGGAATCTTTGGTGAAATGCATTCATTTTATGGTTTTAATCGTTATTTTTAATAAATGTAATTATTTTTAACCACATTTGAAACCTCCTGATTTAATGCAGATTTTATTCAAAAATCCTGACATTATATTAATTGTTGGGGAACATGCCACCTAAGCTATAAGGATTAATCAAAGCCCAATTTTTGCTCTTCCCTGGTGAGTATATCTCCTTGTATCCCCTATATTTATTTTACTACAGAGAGTACTACATATATTTTTATTCTTTTATATATGGTGAATATCCTGTGACCCTTTGCAGCTACACTCATGTGCACTGGCAAGTGTAAATCCTGAATACCTTTAGCTGGGGAGCTCATACAAAACCAGCTACCAAAACAACTATGAACCAGATAGACTCCCACACTCAAGATCAAGATATTCCACAGATACATAGACTGTGATTATACCTATATTTGGAGCATATTACTAGCTCCACACAAGTGTAAGTGCTTTTCCTTTTATTTATTCCACAAACTTTCTGAAAATACTACACCATGGCTGTCCAACCTGCTGACCCCCAGATGTTGCTGAACTACAACTCCCATGATTCTCCGGCTATCTGTTTAATTGAAAGAATCATGGGAGTTGTAGTTTGGCAACATCTGGGGGGCCGCAGGTTGGACAGGCCTGTACTACACCATATTTTGTTTTTGTTCTCTATTTTACATGTCTAATTTTCCTGATTGGATTTTAAGGATACTTTTACGGCGCTGCTTCCATCTGTCTCTTTTCCACACCATCCATGACCAGAAAAAAAGAGACTGGTTTGGGTTGTTCAAGCTGCCTACCTGCACCATAGGCATGCGCACGGGGTGTGCCGGGTGTGCCTGGGCACACCCTAATCCCCACGGCACGCCGATGTATTGAGACCGGCAGGGGAGATCTCAGGATCCCCCCTGTCGGTCCATGCAGAGCCGGCGCTATCCGAGCGCCGGCTCTGCTCTCAGCCTCCCCTCACCGGCTCACAGGCAGTGAGGGAGGCAGGAGAGGACCGGCGGAGCTCTTGCCAGCAGCTCCGCCGGGTTCCTCTCGCGAGATCTGAGCGTTGCCGCGGCAACGCTCAGATCTCGCGTGAGTGAACTCTAGCCCTGCGGGGCTAGAGTTCACTCTCCACTGGACCACCAGGGATGGATGGCGGCAGCAGGATCCCCCCTCCCAGGCATAAGGTAAGAAGGGAGGGGGATAACTGATCTGCCTCCACCTCCACTGGACCACCAGGGAAAGCAGCAAGGAAATATCCCCCCTCCCTACATAAAGTAAGAAGGGAGGGGGGATATTGAGTAATGTACCTCCACCCCCCACAATCACCCACACACACATATACACAGCACCAACACACATACAGCACCCACACACAGCACCCATAGACATACACAGCACCCATAGACATACACAGCACCCACAGACATACACAGCACCCACACACATACACAGCACCCACACACATACACAGCACCCACAGACATACACAGCACCCACAGACATACACAGCACCCACACACATACAGCACCCACACACATACAGCACCCACACACATACACAGCACCCACAGACATACACAGCACCCACAGACATACACAGCACCCACAGACATACACAGCACCCACAGACATACACAGCACCCACACACATACACAGCACCCACACACATACACAGCACCCACACACATACACAGCACCCACACACATACACAGCACCCACACACACATACAGCACCCACACACACAGCACCCTCACAAACACACAGCACTCTCACACACATTACACACACAGCACTCACATAGCACACTAACAGTACCCTCACAAACACAAACAGGACCCTAACAAACACACACAGCACACTACCAGTACCCTCACACACAAACATCACCCTCACACACAGTACATTTACAGCACCCTCACAAGTGCACACACACACACAAACAGCACCCTGACACACAGTACATTCACAGCACCCTCACAAGCACGCACACACAAACACCCTCACCCACATAGTACACTACCAGCACCCTCACACACACATCACACTAACAGCACCCTCACACAGCACACACACAGCTTTGTGTCTGTGTGTGTATATATACATATATACATACATACATATATATATATATATATATACACACATATATATATATATATATACGCTGCGTGTGCTTGTGCTTTAGGGTGCACACCCTAATGCAATAGGCTGCGCACGCCTATGACCTGCACTACAAACAAGCGCTAGCGACGTTACCTTTTGTACAATTATACCTAAGTAATAATGCATTTAATAAAAAAAAAGGAGTACATTTCCATTAACGTTTTAAGAACAGATGCCACAGATGTTCAAAGAAGACAAATACATGCTTAATTAATGTAAAACATTAGCCACTTTCTAGTACTGATGCCCTATTACCAATATAATGCCACTCCCAAAGTCACAAAAAGTTCTTAAAGTCCACCATTGAGCAACATATCTTACGACTCAGGTGTTGGCAGATTACAATGTTTTTCAGTTTGTACTGAACCAAACATGTTTGTGTCATTACCTTTGATCGTCACTTTTCTTATTTTTTTTACCTTAGTCATTTTTTTCTTTTAGGGTCCAAAGGTCATAAAGCAGGTTTTCTGTGGTAAACAGGAGGCCCAGGACAGTATAAATACCGCTGTAGGCAAACGGTAAAAGGCAGTTTGTGCAGAGAAGGAAACAGATTAGTAAGCTAAAGTCTAGCAAACTAAGATTCAATGATGGAAATAGGAGTTGATGCTCTCCATGACTCTGGGGTTCAGATGGTCCAATATCTCCAGATGAACTACAAGAGTTCTCAAGACTGGTTCATGTTTGTCTCATTTGCAGCTGATCTCAGAAACACGTTCTTCATCTTCTTCCCTATTTGGTTTCACCTTTGTGAGTCAGTGGGCATCAAACTAATCTGGGTTGCTGTGATTGGGGACTGGTTGAATCTTGTCTTTAAATGGTAAGTTCATTTCATTATGTCATATCACAAAATATCTAGAAATGAATAAAAATTGCTATTTTAATTGTGTGATGTGAATGCACTTAAAAATGAGGTTTGTTTCAGATGCATTTTAATTCTTTAGTTTCTTGTTAATTGTATTACTCAAAATATGTTTCATATGTATATTTTAATCGCAAAACAGTAAACGGTGGTGAGGAAATAACTAGCATGAAAAATGTATGGTCATTTATTAAACAGAATTGTGAGGAATTCATAGTGACTTCAAAGTATATTTTCCATTTAAATACTGAAAAAAAAAGTCAACTTTGATTCAAAATTGTCTATTTTGGGTTTACAGTTTAAATGTACTTTGAATTCATTGTGAATTCATGACAATCTTAACTTTAGAAAATAACCCTGTTAGACCAGTAGTTATTTATCACAATAAATGGTTTTGTTTATTCCACTCCTAGTGTCATTAAACATTGAAAAACAAAACTAATTTTAATTCAGAAATGGTTAAAGTTGAATGGCCATATCTCAATAAATACAGTGAAATAATTTACTTGCCAACTAGAGCTTAAACATTTTTTGAATTGTACGTTATATGCTACCTTTCATTAATTAAACCAGAGTTATGGTATTTTACATCTAAATTTTCTTCAATTTCTGTTGCTAAACTATTTTACCGTAAAACACTTTTTTTTAATGATAATCTTTGTTACTATTATTCTGTGTATACATGCTCAGGTCTACTCATATCATAACTAACTTAGAGAAGAGTACTAATGACTGCAAACAAGATACATTTCTACTTAAACTAGTCAATCATGCTTACAGGGTTATTCACTAAAGTGAGAATTACCAGAAATTTAATATGAATTCAAAGTGAATTTCAAAGTTTTGTCCAAAATAGTCGATTTAGATATATTCTCTAAGTCAGTTCTGTGTTCAGTTTGGCTACATTTTAAAATTTACTTTGTATTCCTGACTATTCTCACTTTAGTGAATAACCCTGTTATTTATACTCTAAATAAGAACAATACATCCACAAGTATTTTCACATTTTTATTTTTTTTTCATAGATTTTCCTATGCTACTTACTAGTTATTTTGCTGAAGTTGTTTCCTGATGTCTCTAAACTAGAATGACATGTTAGCAATTGTGAAAAATGCATAAATCAGGGCTGCATTAGGTAAAATATGCTGTTGCATATGGAAACAGAACACTTTGCATTACAAAACAACTGTAAGGTATGTTGTACCTTATAGTTGTCTTATCTTGTGTACTCATATTGTGAAACTAAAATAGCTGAACAAGAAAAATAACAGTTTATTTTTCTATTCCTACTGTTGTGGCCTTAGTAAATAATCCTGCAAGTTTTTAGAAAAACTGTGATGCACATTAAGAGAAACCATACTATCTATGACTGACAGTTTGTTCATTTTTTCATTTTTTTTTTTGTACAGGATACTGTTTGGACAGAGGCCATACTGGTGGGTTCACGACACAGATTATTATGGAAATACTACCATTCCTGTAATTAAACAGTTTCCCGTCACCTGTGAGACTGGACCAGGTATGAAACATTTCATCACGTAGTAGATAATAAAAATAAATAAAAGAGATTGTCAACTCATATATTTCCATATAACTAATTTATCTTGTTATGATCTTCCAGGAAGTCCTTCAGGTCATGCCATGGGTTCTGCTGGTATTTACTATGTAATGGTGACAGCAATTCTTACAATTATGCTGAAGAAAAAGGAATCTGCCCTTACAAGCTGGTAAGTAGCTGATAAAATAGCATTACTGTTAACTTATATAAAGTTAAACTTCTGGCACATATATTCACAACATCATATGTGCCATCATATAAAAAAACAAGCCTAATAACACTTTTGAATTTCTCTGATACATCCTCTTGTTTTGTAAGGGAAGTTAAACTAAATGCATGATTTATTCTATTAACCAGTCTATCAATCATTCAGATATGTATTTTCACATTTGAAGGTTTCAAAATAATAAAAAAATAATATATATTATATATATATAAATGTAAATATAAAGATTGAGCTTGTAGATGGAACCTGAAGTTGTGGGTGAGGTTACCCGGCCTATAAATACATTGGCTGCCCCTTATCCTGGGCCAATACTGCCTGGTTCAGCCCACCCACCTCTCCCTTTTAACAAGCCATTCAATTCTTGTGGATCCTCTTTTTACAGGCCTAATCGAGCGTCGGTTTTGGCTCACCCCACCACAACTATAACTTGGCTCATTGTCCCTGACCACAAATAAATATATATATATATACTGCAAGGAATTCTGGGTGTGCATATGCAAATTAGTTCAACAAAGACTCACATTTTTGCCTTATTGTTCCATTTTATCCCTTGCAGTAGTAATATCACTGCAAATGTGAGATATCTGTCGGAAGAGTGTGAGTGTTTATTTTTATTTATTTTGTAATTTAAGAATAACTTTTCAGTCCATCTAAAAAAAAAAAAGTACAAGAGTATTTATTACACTATTGTAATATGACTAGCAACAAACTCTAAGCCATCCAAGTGTATGCAAACAAGCCAACTATATTTTTACTTCTATTCTAGGTGTGTGCGGGGAGCTCTTTGGTCCGTTTTCTGGGCTGTCCAGGTTTCCGTCTGTTTGTCTAGAATATTTTTAGCTGCACACTTTCCACACCAGGTGGTAGCTGGAGTGATATCAGGTCAGTCTTCCAAGTAACCTTGACAGTGAGCATTATATATATTATGTTGAATATGGTGCCTTGCTGCCTAAATAACCCAAATAAATTGAATATGGAAAATTAGACACATGATGATAATTATCCAAATGCATTTGCAAATTGGCGCATTAAAAGAGAACATTTAAAGCTTTAACATACAGGTTTCTGCATTAGGTAAAAAAGCAGCATATCCTCTTACAGCTAAATATCCTAAAACTAAATACTATATTCTTTATCATTTAACAGGGATGGTTGTAGCTGAAGCATTCCATCACACACAAGCAATCTACAAGGCAAGCCTGAAAGATTATGTCTACACCACTCTATTCCTTTTTTGCTTTGCGCTGGGGTTTTATCTTCTACTAAGAGCTGTTGGTGTAGACCTTCTCTGGACTCTGGAAAAGGCTAAACGATGGTGTGAAAAGCCTGAGTGGATTCATATTGACACCACACCTTTCGCAGGCCTCCTTCGGAACTTAGGAATCTTTTTTGGTTTGGGACTCGCTCTCAACTCCAAACTTTATCAAGACAGTTGTCGTGGAAAGCAAGGAGGTCAATTCAAGTTCCGCTTTTGTTGCATAATTGCATCTCTGTTTGTCCTCCATCTTTTTGATTCATTTAAGCCACCTACCAAAGTCGAAATTATTTTCTACGCCCTTTCCTTCTGCAAAAGTGCTGCTGTACCACTAGCTGCAGTTGGCATTATTCCTTATTGTGTGTCTCAGCTGCTCAACCAACAGACGAAAAAGACTCTATAGTAGGTTTCTTAATAATTTATAGCTTCTAATAATCTTTAACTTGACTAGAAAAACATAGTCCTTATTTGTACATGAAGCTTTTCTGTTTAACACAGATGTTATTTAAACGGGAGCAACGGTTGGGTGACTGGGCATATTATGTTGTCTAGAAGATATAGTACCGGGAAGCCATCAATGCTGATATTCAGGTGGTTGATGGCATGGATTTAGTTTACTAAGAACCCAGAAAGTTGAAGGCCAATAACTTAATAATATTGTGGAAGATAAACATAGAAGACTTACAAATGATGGGAAGTTGGAATGCGAAGACTGGACATATCATGGTGCTTCCAAAGTGTGTTACCAATCCTATCAAAAAAAGCTACATTTGAAATCCATGAGGAGTTCCAGGCTACCTCAGTAGCCAAACAAAATATTACAATATGAAGTTAGTTTGCATAGTCCTTGCAGATCATTTGGACAGCAGGAACCATTTGTTTCAGAACATTTCAGAAATAGAACAAGCAGTGGCTCATTTGTTCATTCAACATGTAATTGTATTTTAGAGCAATTTTTTTTATGGCGCTGAAATGGTCAAAACTGCTTTGTGTAAAAAAAAAAAAAAAAGTTGTATTTCAGGGAGGAATTTTTGGTTACTTTTAGCATCTATTCAAATATATATATTTATTCTCATAAGTGACCATCAAATGTTTTTCCATCACTTAAATTGTATATTTTGTCATATTTCACTTTGTTATTTACATTAAAAATAGTTTTTTTTTAATAAAAAAAAGGCTTTTCATTTATAAAAAAAAATTGGTGGAACAGCAATGTGACAAACTTCATCATAAAAATATGCATTTGTGACTAGTATGTTGTTACAAAAAAAGGACGGGGACATCACAGATTTAATACAGCAGTCAAGTTTCACATTAAAAATGACTATGAGATGCTTCATAAGCCAGCAAATAATCAGCACAGTTACTACCTTCCTATAGGTGATGTGCACTAAACACCATGCATCTTGCAATTCCACCTGTAATACAAGAGAAAAGTCTGGTAACGTAAGGATTGGAAACCTACACATAGCAGTATATGATTATTCTTTGTGAACTGTAAAATGATATATAGAGGTGGCACTAGACTTCGTGAGACCCTAGGCACAGTTTAATCCTCATAATTCTCGATTTCAGGCCAGTTACTAAAACCCAGTCTTTCATAATCTCACATTTTTTCTCAAACCATTAATCAATATTCCTAATAGCAATAACCAATTATAATACCCTGATCCAAATAATAACCTCTTTGTTTTAATTTTTTCATTACCCCCATGACCACAATCCCCTCATCCACCAGTAACCAAATCATATTATTTCAGCCTCGTAACCACTACAGTCCTATCATGCCTATATCTGTCCCAGATTTGTAATCATCTCCAGCTCTTCCCACATTACCTTATCCCCATATACCCATCACCCGTGATCTCACCTCTCTAATAATCTAAATAAGCCTTTCAGCAGCCAGAGTCCTCTATTGTAATCCGTGTCCCTCGCAGTGCACTCATGTGGGGGTGAATTTCTGCGGAGTGTTATTGTGCAAATATGGGGGTGCATTTCATAGCAGCACATGGGAGTTGTATTTCTGCAGACTGTCGCTGTGATGTGAGGTGTATTTCTGCAGAATGTCTGCATGTGAATGTGGGGAGCATTTCTGCAAAGCATCAGTGTGTAAATGTCACCGGTATTTCTGTGGATCATCAGTATGCAAAAGTAGGGTAGAGTTCTGTGGATTGTAAGTGTGAATGTGGAATGTATCCAGATAAAACATCAGTTGGTGAGAGTGTGGTGGAATCTCGGTAAAAATAAATTTAGTAGGCCGAGATTACCACGTGGCATGTGTACGTGCATATGCTGACGTATCGATCAGTTGGTTGCACGAGGCAAGATACGATCAGTAGTGTACGGAGCATGTGCAAGAATACAGGATATAGTATTCCCCCTCCTCCATTGTGCTGGACAAGCCATGCGGTCAAACAGGAAGTTAATTCTTATTTGTGTTGATTGGTTAAGAGAATGTGCGGGTGGAGCTTAATATGGGAGGAGTTATATGCCTATATAAGGAGCCTGCACTATTGTCCGGGGCTCAGACTTTGCTGTATTTTGGTGACATTAGTCCCTCTGAGTCCCGATCGGTGATCCAATAAAGAATCTCTTCCTTCCTGAAGAAACCTGTGTCCATCTCTCTGTGCTTGGCTTCCGTCAGTTTCTCCGGTATCATTTGGTGCATTGGCCGGGAAGCTCATCGTTCAACGGTAGCTGAGAGGCAGAGGCGTGAGACGGTCTATCTTTGCCCACGTTCTCTACGGCTGCACCCCTGAACTTCTGCGTGGACCTCCCTTCGTCTCGGCGCCACTGGTCTGTTGTCCAGGAGATCATCGGCCTCTACGTGAGAAGTGCTGGGGTGTCCCCGTCGATGAGTGTGAACTCAGGTTCAGGAACGAGGAGGTAAGACAACTGCTGTTTTAGACGGCAGGACCCACTAGGGGTATACCGATTGTGCGGTAGGCCCAAAGGGGTTTTGAATCTGTATCTGCCCCCTCTGTCGGAGGGAAGGAGTGAAGGCGCACCGCTCGATCGAACGCTCTTTAGTCAGACCGTTTGATTTGGTTAGTCAGGCAGGGCGCTATGGTGTAAAATAAGCCCTAGCCGGACACCGGTGTCTTGTCTAGACTAGCGTTCTAGGGTGTATATTTTGTTCGCTAGGTCGGAGGGACCGGGAGACTAAGCGGCGTCTGTGTAAATCCGGTTCGCTAGTTCTCATCCTATCTGGGCTAAGTGGGAAGGCGTGTAAATTTGGAACCCACTAGACTTTTGATAGTACGACTAAGAGGCGTCTGTGTAAATTCGGTCCTCTAGCTCGTTGTATAGTGCGACTAAGAGGCGTCTGTGTAAATTCGGTTCTCTAGCTCGCTATATATGTGGTGATTGGGCAGTGTGGCTAACCAAAACGTATGTAGATTGTTTTTAGGTAGTCCATTCAAGGTACTGGCCAAATAGTTTAGTTGGGAATTGTAAATGTGTTAAAGATTGTTAGTAAAGTGTATATCTTGTTAGATAGCGCGAGCTCAGCCGTCTAGCGAGAGTGTTAATAGTGTGTTGCTGTATTATAGTGCACGGTACCATAACCCTGTATATTTACTGACATTGTATAATAAGTACTAATCATTGTCGTCCATTGCATGTTTTAACACCATAACCACTAATAATTGTATTGTGACCTTAACTTGTGCTTTGACCTATGCTAACCGTACTGTAACCGCTATTTGTAAAAGACGATGTTACTGGGGTGTGTTATAGACGGGTAATTCGTATATAGAGAATTATAGCGTGGGTGACTGTATAGTTACGCCAAAGGGCATAATATTGATTATATAGTGACTGGTGTAACAGCTGTGTGTGTACGGGAATTCCCTGAGTGTTTATTGTTATTGTGTACGTTTCATTTGGTAACCGTACCACGTGGTGCTGTTGCCAGAGGAAACGGGTGTGACTGTTGAATAGTACGTGTGCATAGTATTCGTTGTCGACGACGTTCCATTGTTAAAAATGGGTGCGTCGCAGTCAACGATTCCGGATCCCTTAGGATGTATGGTTAAGAATTTTAAAAAGGGATTCAAAATTTGTGATTTTGGGGTAAAGATGTCTCCTGTACGTTTGGTCACTTTGTGTACTAGGGAGTGGCCTACTTTGGTTGCGGCATGGCCGCCACGTGGCAGTTTGGATCCAACTCTGGTACAGCGCTTACACGTGGCTGTATCAGGTAGGCCTGAACTTTACGGCCAGTTTCCTTATATTGACCTTTGGAGACAGGCCGTAAATGACTCGCCAAAATGGCTCCAGACATGCCACGAGGAGCAGTGTCGCCTCATGGTAGCTAGGACTTGTTCGTCCACTAGGACTGGTGTTAGGCCCATTTTGGACACGCCCCCTGAGTCCGAGATCCCTTTGCCGCCCCCTTACTTTCCGTTAAGAAGAAGTGACGCAAACGCAGGAAGCCCTGCACCCCTCCCCTCATTACCCTCATCCACTTCCGCTTCCTCCTCCAGTACAGGATCCACCCCCCCTCGTACTAAATCTCCCCTTCCGGAACCAGAACCCACCCCCATTAAAAACGAATATCCTGATTTGGCGCCACTTCAGACTTCCGGTCAAGCTTCATCTAGCTCGGCTCGAAGTGTTTTATTTACGACCTTTTCACAAAACCAACCTCCCACATCCCCATACCCTATCTCTCCCCGACCAGAACCCATGACTGACGCCTCTCTACGTAGCCCAATCCAAACCCGACAGTTGACTGGTGCCCAACAATTAAAGCACTATCAGATGCCTCTTCGCCTAAATCCCGGGTCAGCTTATATCGATGCCGCAGGTCAAATGGCACACGCTGACCCAGTCTTCGTATATGTCCCATCTACCACTACCGACCTTTTAAACTGGAAGACCCATAATTCCTCGTATACTGAGAAACCACAAGCCATGACTGATCTGTTCACCTCAATAGTACAGACGCATAATCCGACATGGGCTGATTGCCAGCAGTTATTAATGACTTTATTTAACAATGAGGAAAGGACAAGAATAAATCAAGCAGCCATTAAAGCATTAGAAGATAGAGCCCGTGCTTTGAACCAAGCTAATCCAGCAGCATGGGCCGCAACACATTATCCCAACACTGATCCCGATTGGAACGTAAATGGTGCTGATATGGTTCAACTCAGAGCCTATAGAGACGCTATAATTGCTGGCATGAAAGCCGGAGGAAAGAAAGCCATTAACATGTCGAAGACAGTTGAGGTGATCCAGAAAAGCGATGAAGCGCCCAGTGTCTTTTATGACCGATTATTGGAGGCATACCGCTTGTATACCCCCTTTAATCCGGAAGACGCAGACAATTCCCGAATGGTTAACTCCGCCTTTGTCAGCCAAGCATACGGAGATATTAAGCGCAAGCTACAAAAGTTAGAAGGGTTTGCAGGTATGTCCATCACCCAACTAATGGAGGTAGCTAATAAGGTTTATATGAACAGGGATACAGAAAATAAGAAAGAGGAAGAGCGCAAAATGCGTAAAAAGGCTGATATGCTAGCGGTAGCGATCGCAGGCGTAGATAGACGGGGCCCAGATAGAGGCGATAGTAGATGGAATGAGGAACCTCTAAGTAAAAATCAGTGCGCTTACTGTAGGGAAGAAGGGCATTGGAGAAATGAGTGCCCGCGAAGGGAACAGTCTGATAGAGACAGACCTAGGACAGGTTATGGAAATTTTAGAGGCAGAGCGAGAGGTAGAGGAGGCCCCGGAGGGAGTAATGGTTATAGAGGGAGTAATGGGAACAGAGGAAGTGTTAGGGAAGACAGGTATATTCCAGCAGCGCAAAGGTCCCGCGATAGAGAAGGTAGGGACTTCGTAGGATTGGCTGACACGGTCATGGAGGACTATTGATACCGACCGGGCTCCATCCCCCTTGGTCGAGCGGAGCCTATGGTCGATGTATCAATAGGGGGGAAAAGGAGTGCGTTCATGATCGACACTGGTGCTGAACATTCAGTGGTGACTAATCTGGTTGCTCCTCCATCTGGAAGGACTATTACTGTGATAGGAGCAACTGGAAGAAGTGCTGAAAGACCGGTTCTTAAAAGTCGACTCTGTACATTGGGAGGCCACGTAGTAAAACACCAATTCCTTTATATGCCTGAATGTCCAGTCCAATTGCTGGGACGTGATATGCTATCAAAATTACAAGCGCAGATTACGTTCCTACCAAATGGAACAACATCCTTAAAGTTTAATGGACCCTCAGGTATTATGACTTTATCCGTACCAAAGGAAGAAGAGTGGCGACTTTATACAGTGTTGACTAGCCAAAACCCTAGGAGTGATGAGACATTGTTTAACATACCAGGAGTTTGGGCAGAGAACAACCCACCAGGACTGGCCCGCAATATTCCACCTATAAAAATTGAACTGAAACTTGGGGTTTATCCAGTGAGCCTAAGACAATACCACATCCCACAGAAGGCTAAGAAGAACATCCAATCCTATCTGGATAAATTCATACGGTATGGTATCCTAAAATTCTGTACTTCCCCCTGGAACACCCCATTGCTGCCTGTTCAAAAGCCCGGTACAGATGAGTATCGACCTGTGCAGGACTTAAGAGCAGTCAATGATGCGGTTGTTAGTATACATCCAGTTGTACCCAATCCATATAACCTGCTTGCTTTAATTCCGGGCGGGGCTACTTACTTCACAGTCTTAGATCTCAAAGATGCCTTCTTTTGCCTCCGAATTGCCGCAGAAAGTCAATGTATTTTCGCTTTCCAATGGGAGAACGCTGTAACGGGCTCAAAACGCCAAATGACTTGGACAAGACTGCCCCAAGGGTTTAAAAATTCACCTACCCTATTTGGTTCAGCCCTAAGTCAAGATCTACTGGATTTCGAGTCCATCCCAGGAGAGTGTGTATTGTTACAGTATGTAGATGACTTGTTGATAGCAGCAGTTACAAAAGAAAAATGTCAGCAAGCAACGCACGATCTACTACATATTCTCTGGAAGGCAGGATACAAGGTGTCTAGAAGGAAGGCTCAGTTGTGTTTGCCAACTGTCAAGTATCTAGGATTCCATATCTCTGAAGGTCAAAGGATTATGGGGCCAGAGAGAAAAGAAGCTGTCTGCCAAATACCAATACCCAAGAATAGAAGACAAGTGCGAGAATTCTTGGGGGCAGCAGGCTTCTGTAGGATATGGATTCCCAGCTATGCGATACTGGCAAAACCTCTGTACGCAGCCATCAAAGGTACAGAGCACGACCCCTTCTTATGGACCCAAGAACAGCAAACGGCATTTGAAGATGTGAAGAAGGCTTTGATGAGTGCCCCAGCATTAGGTCTACCTGATCACACACGACCATTCTACTTATATGTACACGAGCAAAGAAGAATGGCTGTGGGAGTATTGACACAGTACTTGGGATCATGGCAAAGACCTGTTGCCTACATGTCTAAGCAACTGGATGCAGTGGCCAGCGGACTTCCACCTTGTCTAAGAGCCGTAGCTGCAGCCGCCTTGCTAGTAGCTGAAGCCGATAAACTCACTCTGGGTCAAGAACTTTATGTACGAGTCCCACATGCAGTACAGACGTTGTTGGATTACAAAGGAAATCATTGGTTTAGTAACAGCCGTATGACCAAGTATCAAGCAATGTTGTGTGAAAACCCAAGAGTGCATTTAGAGACTGTAAACACCTTAAATCCAGCTACCCTTTTGCCACAACCTACTGAAAGTCAACATGATTGTTTGGAAGTAATGGATGAAGTATTTTCAAGTAGACCAGATCTTCGTGATTTTCCCATCCAGAACCCCGATGTTCAATATTATACCGACGGCAGTAGTTATGTGAAAGAAGGGATCCGCTATGCAGGATATGCAGTAACAACAATAGACAAGGTGATAGAAGCTCGGCCACTGGCGAAAGGAACATCAGCACAAAAGGCAGAATTAATAGCACTAACACGAGCGTTACAATTGGCTGAAGGTTTAAGAGTGAATATCTATACGGACTCTAAGTATGCGTTTTTAACCACTCATGCCCACGGAGCTTTGTATAAAGAAAGAGGACTACTGAATTCAGAAGGCAAAGAAATCAAATACGCAGCCGAAATCCTACAACTATTGGAAGCAGTGTGGGAGCCGAAAGAAGTCGGTATCATACATTGTCGAGCGCATCTGAGAGGAGATGGTGATGTAACCAAGGGAAATCGGATGGCAGATAGTGCAGCTAAGCGTGCTGCTGAATCAGGAAGACAGGAGTATGTGGGGCATATAGCTGCTCTTATACCAACTCCACTGTCCCAATGGACTCCAGTTTATACAGCTCAAGAAGAGGAGTGGTTAAAGACTGAACCGGGAAAGTATCTGGAGAACAAGTGGTATCAGCTAGAAGATGGAAGAATAGTCATACCAGCATCACTAGCGGTAGAAATTGTCCAAAATTATCATAACGGGACACATTCTGGGAGAGACCGTACTGAAGAATCTCTCAGGAAACATTTCTACATACCAAGATTGTCCAACTTGACTCAGGCCATTGTACGCAGATGTGTAACGTGTGCTAAGAATAATGCAAGACAAGGACCAGTAAAGCCACCAGGAGTCCAGTTTATGGGGGGACTCCCCATGTCCGATCTACAAATAGACTTTACAGTGATGCCTAAATCGGGTGGACATCGTTACCTGCTGGTAATTGTGTGCACCTATTCAGGCTGGGTAGAAGCATGTCCTACTCGTACAGAGAAAGCAGGAGAAGTTGTGAGATTCCTGCTACGAGAAATAATACCCCGATATGGACTACCCTGTTCTATAGGATCGGACAATGGTCCAGCTTTTGTTCACCAGTGCCTACAACAACTGACTCATATGCTTGGTATAAAGTGGAGGCTTCATACTGCATATAGACCCCAGAGTTCTGGTAAGGTAGAGAGAATGAATAGAACTATAAAGAACCAGTTGGCTAAAATGTGTCAGGAAACCCAACTTAAGTGGAACGTTCTCTTACCTATAGCTCTATTGCGAATCCGCAGTACCCCTACCAGAAGGATGGGCCTCTCTCCTTTTGAAATTATGTATGGACGACCACCTCCCGTACTTGGTAACTTAAGGGGGGATTTGAGTCAGTTGGGAGAAGGAATTACCCGGCAGCAGGTTGTAGAGTTGGGTAAGACTATGGAGGAGGTACAGAAATGGGTACAAGATAGATTACCTGTGAATATTTATCCCCCTGTTCATAGTTATCATCCAGGAGACCAAGTGTGGATTAAAGAGTGGAATAATGTACCGTTAGGGCCCAAGTGGAGAGGTCCTTATGTTGTTCTTTTGTCTACCCCTACAGCGATAAAAGTAGCAGAAGTGACTCCGTGGATACATCACTCCAGGGTTAAACCAGCAGCAGTCGATTCTTGGCAAGTTACAGCAGATCCAGAGAATCCCTGCAAGATCCGGTTGAAACGCACTACTCAGTCGGAGTAACGAGGAATTATTGTGGATTACAAATTTTATTGTTACAGGTGTGAGTGAGAAGGCCATAATAAAGCCTGTCCGCTTACCATCACATAGTGTATAAGCCAGGAAAGTCTCGAAGGGACACCTGTGAAGACGAGCAGAACTCCATTCCCTGCAGCCCTCACATCCTGGAAGCTGAGGTTCCATCGCACGGACGAAGACTGAGGATGACGGCGAAAGATGTGCTTTTGATTGTGTTTATTTATATGTGTTTTTATATTCAGGAAGGTAGAGGTACCGACACTCCTAGCTGTGAGGTATGCATTAAGACTACGAGAACAGGTAACCATATTTCCCAAACCCTAATTTGGCATTCACAATACGAGTGTAAAGGAGATGTATCGAGATGTAGATACTTAAATATAGACTATAGTGTGTGCCATTTAGGAGTAGGAGAACCTAAGTGCTTCAGTCCAGAGTATCAACCTCGTACAATTTGGTTGACTCTCAGGAATGGAGATCCTCAGGGGACCCTAATTAATAAGACGGTGTTAGAATCCGTACATTCTTCGGGTGTTCTGCTATTTGATGCGTGTAAAGCGATATCGAGTGGTAGAAAGCCGTGGAATGTATGTGGGGATCTTAGATGGGAGAGGACGTATGGGTCTAACGATAAATACATTTGTCCCAGTAGTAAAAATAAATATGTGAGTCCTAGATGCCCAAATAAAGACTATAACTTTTGTCCATATTGGTCTTGTGTGGGGTGGGCGACTTGGGGACAGACAGTAGACAAAGACATGATAGTGACTAAGTTGCCGACTAGCCCTTATTGTAAGTCTATGGAATGCAACCCAGTCCATATACTCATTAATAACCCCGACAAGTTCTTAGATAAGTATGGAAATTTATTTGGGTTTCAGATATACGGGACGGGTTTAGATCCTGGGACATTATTGTTTATAGGGATAGAGACTGATACGGTATCCTCCCAGACTCATCAAGTATACCATTCCTTTTATGAAGAGATGAGTATAGATAATAAGATCCCCCATAACGCTAAAAACCTGTTCATTGACCTAGCTGAAAGTATTGCCGGTAGTCTTAATGTTACCAACTGCTATGTGTGTGGAGGTACTAACATGGGAGACCAATGGCCTTGGGAAGCAAAGGAGGTAATGTCCGGTTCTGAGGCAGTTGACCAATTAATATCTACACAAGCCGATTATCATATGAGTGTTAGAGGTAAATCTGAGTGGAGATTAAAGACCTCCATCATAGGTTATGTTTGCATAGCAAGGAAAGGAATAATGTATAATACTTCTGTAGGAGAATTAACTTGTCTAGGGCAAAAAGCTTATGATGATGATACAAAGAATACAACTTGGTGGTCGGCTTCAAATGTCTCAGAACCATCAAACCCGTTTGCTAGATACGCCAATTTAAAGGACGTGTGGTTTGATCTATCCATCACATCTACCTGGAGAGCCCCAGCAAATTTGTACTGGATCTGTGGTAAGAAAGCCTATTCGGAGTTGCCACAGGACTGGGAAGGGGCATGTGTGTTGGGTATGCTCAAACCATCCTTCTTCTTGTTACCGATTGAAACAGGTGAGACTTTAGGTGTTAAAGTGTATGATGTGAATCATAGGAAGAAAAGGGGACCCATAGAGATAGGTACCTGGGAAGATAATGAATGGCCTCCCCAGCGTATCATAGATTATTATGGGCCAGCCACGTGGGCTGAGGATGGTACTTTTGGTTATAGAACCCCTATTTATATGCTCAACCGTATTATAAGATTACAGGCGGTGGTTGAGATTATCACAAATGAGACATCACAAGCGCTCAATCTTCTAGCGAAGCATAACACCAGGATGAGGACAGCAGTCTACCAAAATAGATTAGCCTTGGATTACCTTTTGGCAGTAGAGGGAGGTGTATGTGGGAAGTTTAACCTAAGCAATTGCTGTCTTCAAATAGATGACGAAGGGCAAGCAATAGCTGAGCTTACTAGCCATATGGTTAAACTAGCGCATGTGCCTACTCAGGTATGGAAAGGGTACAATCCAAGTAGTTGGTTTGGTAGCTGGTATGAGTGGTTTGGAGGGCTTAAGGCAGTGGTAGGAGGAGTCCTACTAATTTTAATGTTGTGTCTACTCCTACCGTGTCTTATACCCTTAGTAGTTAGGTCTGTGCAAAGCCTGATAGGAAGTATAGCAGAGAGGAAGGCTGCTGCACAGATAATGGCGATATATAAGTATAAGGCTCTAGATCAAGGAGAACCAATGCAAGAAGATGAGTGTTAAAAGATTCACATCATAAGATAAGTCTGGTCTGGTTCAAGGTAACTTGCGGTGTAAGCAAACCAAGGTTAAGTGATGCCTCAAGTAATTGTAAAATATCAAGAGGCATCAAAGGGGGGAATGTGGTGGAATCTCGGTAAAAATAAATTTAGTAGGCCGAGATTACCACGTGGCATGTGTACGTGCATATGCTGACGTATCGATCAGTTGGTTGCACGAGGCAAGATACGATCAGTAGTGTACGGAGCATGTGCAAGAATACAGGATATAGTATTCCCCCTCCTCCATTGTGCTGGACAAGCCATGCGGTCAAACAGGAAGTTAATTCTTATTTGTGTTGATTGGTTAAGAGAATGTGCGGGTGGAGCTTAATATGGGAGGAGTTATATGCCTATATAAGGAGCCTGCACTATTGTCCGGGGCTCAGACTTTGCTGTATTTTGGTGACATTAGTCCCTCTGAGTCCCGATCGGTGATCCAATAAAGAATCTCTTCCTTCCTGAAGAAACCTGTGTCCATCTCTCTGTGCTTGGCTTCCGTCAGTTTCTCCGGTATCAAGAGTGAGGTCTATTTCTGTGAAGTGTCAGTGTGTGAATGAGGAGTGCATTTCTGGGGTGTGGCAGCATGTGAAGATGGGGTGTATTTCTGCATAGTATCACTGTATACAATTGGCCTGTATGGGCGTATTTCTGCAGATTGAAATTGTATGAATGTGGGGTATATTTCTATGAAGCATCAGTATGTGAATGTGGTGTGTTTTTCTGTGGTGTGTAGGTGTGTAAACGTAGAGCAGGGGTGCCCAAAACTTAGATCCAGCTTCCATAATGCTTTGTCATTCAAAAAGAATTCCAAAGATATGCCCAGCATCAGTTGTAGTTCTACCTTTTGGGCACACGTGATGTCGAGTGAATTTCTATAAAGCATCAGTAGTGTGTTTCTGTGGACTGTCTGTGTGAGTGTGAGTTGTATTTCTGAGGTGTTAGTGTGTGAATGTGGAGTGTATTTATATGAAGTGTCAATATGTGAATGTGTAGTTCATTTCTATGAAGCTTCTGTATGTGAATGTGGTGTGTGTTTCTGCAGGATGCCAGTGTGGAAATGTGGGAATGTCTACAAACTGTAAATGTTCCAAAGAGTCAGATTGTGAATACAGAATGTATTTTGGTTAAACGTCATTATGTGAATGTTGGGTACATTTCTGTGAGGCATCTATTTAATCAAGTGTATATTTTCGTGAAATGTAAGTGTGTTAATTGGGTGTTTTGTTTTTTTTGTTAAATGTTAGTGTATGTGCAGTTTGAGTGTATTGAGTGTATAGGCTGTGTGTTTTTTTTATGGAATGTGTGTAATTGTATGAATCCATGCACTGCCCCTCCTTCCTCGGTTTAATTCCACTCCCTTCTCCTTTCCAACCATTCTCTACTAATGCAAGGCATCATGTATATGTATGTATATATTGATGGGCTCTTTCCAGGAACCAGGGGGCACATCATGTCCCTGCCCCCTCCAACAATTTTCATAATGTGCTGCCAGCTGAGGCTAAGCAGAGGGAAATGGGTAGCTGTTATATATTGAACCAAAATTACAGCATGCAGCAGGATTAGCATGCTGGTTGGGGAGGTACCTATGGAATTTAAGTCCCTAGTGTATACTGTGCCCACTTGCCCAGTGCCACCACTCATATCTGGTGTCACAATAGCTTGCATTTAACAAAAAAAAAACTTTTTGGACTGTATAATAGCAGTCAGTTTCCTTCACGAGTGTGCGTTTCAGGGCCTGCCCAGTGACACCACTCACTCATATCTGGTGTCCCAATAGCTTGCATTTAAAAAAAACTAAACTTTTTGGACTGTAATATAATAGCAGTCAGTTTCCTTCACGAGTGTGCATTTCAGGGCCTGCCACGGCACAGAGTCACACCAGTGCCACTCATATCTGTTGTCACAGTAGCTTGCATGCAAAGTACCACTAATCGAAAAAAAAATGACAGGCAGAGGCAGGCCACCCTGCAGGGGCCGTCGTGGTCGTGGTGCTGTGATTCCCTTTGGCCCTAGAATAATGCCCAGTGTTCAGAGGCCACGTACCCTTAACTTGAAAAGTTCTGAGGACATAGTTGACTGGCTAACACAGGACACCCAATCTTCTACAGCTTCCGCTCGGAACCTTGACGCACCATCCTCCTCCAGCTTAGCTTCGGGCACCTCTCAAGTTACCACTCGCCCGCCTGCCGCCACCACCAACACTAGCACCACAGCCGCTTCACTTGATCTGTCAAAGGAGTTCTTTGCACATCAGTTGGAATAAATGAGTGATGCGCAACCATTATTGCCAGAGGATGTAGATAACAGTCAGGCAGCATTACACACATACGGTGTGATGATGATGTTGTACCCGCTGCTGCTTCCTTTGCTGAGTTGTCAGATACAAGTGAAGCGGTTGATGATGACGATGCGTCCGTGGATGTCACGTGGGTGCCCGCTAGAAGAGAAGAAGAACAGGGGGAAAGTTCAGATGGGGAGACAGAAAGGAGGAGGAGGAGATGAGTTGGAAGCAGGGGGAGGCCGTCGCAAGGAGCTAGTGGCACAGTCAGACAGCATGCATCGGCACCCGGGGTCAGCCAGACAGCATGCCAATCAACGCATGCTGTTGCCACCACCAGAATGCCGTCATTGCAGAGCTCAGCAGTGTGCCATTTTTTTGTGTGTCTGTCTCTGACAGCAGCGATGCCATTTGTAACCTGTGCCAAAAGAAACTGAGTCGTGGGAAGTCCAACACCCACCTAGGTACAACTGCTTTGCGAAGGTACATGATTGCACATCACAAACGCCTATGGGATCAACACATGAGTACAAGCAGCACACAAACTCAAAGCCGCCATCCTCCTCCTGGTCCAGCATCTTCAGCCACGTCAACCACTGCTTTCCTCCTTGCCCCCTCTCAACCATCCGCCACTTCGTCTCTCGCCTTGAGCAGTTCCTGCTCATCTGCCCACAGTCAGGTGTCTGTCAAGGACATGTTTGAGCGTAAGAAGCCAATGTCACAAAGTCCCCCCCCTTGCCCGGCATCTGACAGCTGGCTTGTCTGAACTCTTAGCCCGCCAGCTTTTACCATACAAGCTGGTGGAGTCTGAGGCGTTCAAAAAATTTGTAGATATTGGGACACCGCAGTGGAAGGTACCCGGATGAAATTTCTTTGCACAAAAGGCAATCCTCAACCTGTACTCGATTGTGCAAAAGGAAGTAATGGCATGTCTGGCACACAGTGTTGGGGCAAGGGTCCATCTGACCACTGATACCTGGTCTGCAAAGCATGGTCAGGGCAGGTATATCACCTCCACTGCGCATTGGGTAAACCTGCTGACAGCTGCCAAGCATGGAATGCGTGGCTCTGCAGAGGAGTTGGTGACACCGCCACAACTTGCAGGCAGGCCTGCTGCCACCTCCTCTACTCCTCCTACTCCATCCTCTTCCATAACCTCCTCGGCTAAGTCCTCTTCTGCTGCTGCGTCTTGCTCCAAATCAACGGCACCCCCCAGCTCCCCGGCACTGTTCCACATCCTGGATACGGCAGTGTCACGCCGTCTTGGGGTTGACTTGCCTGAAAGCAGAGAGTCACACCAGACCAGCACTCCTGTCCGCCCTGAACGCACAGGTGGATCAGTGGCTGACTCCGCACCAACTGGAGATCGGCAAAGTGGTTTGTGACAACGGAAGAAATTTGTTGGCGGCATTGCATTTGGGCAAGTTGACACATGTGCCGTGCATGGCACATGTGTGTAATCTGATCGTACAACGCTTTGTGCATAAGTACCCAGGCTTACAGGACTTCCTTAAGCAGGCCAGGAAGGAGTGTGGCCATTTCAGGCGTTCCTACACGGCCATGGCGCACTTTTCCGATATCCAGCGGCGAAACAACATGCCAGTGAGGCGCTTGATTTGCGACAGCCCGACACATTGGAATTCAACACTCCTAATGTTCGACCGCCTGCTCCAACAAGAAAAAGCCGTTAACGAGTATTTGTATGACCGGGGTGCTAGGACAGCCTCTGCGGAGCTGGGAATTTTTTTGCCACGTTACTGGACGCTCATGCGCAATGCCTGTAGGCTCATGCGTCGTTTTGAGGAGGTGACAAACCTAGTCAGTCGCACCGAAGGCACCATCAGCGACATCATACCATTTGTTTTCTTCCTGGAGCGTGCCCTGCGAAGAGTGCTGGATCAGGCCGTAGATGAGCGTGAAGAGGAAGAGTTGTGGTCACCATCACCACCAGAAACAGCCTTATCAGCATCGCTTGCTGGACCTGCAGCAACGCTGGAAGAGGATTGTGAGGAAGAGGAGTCAGAGGAGGAATGTGGCTTTGAGGAGGAGGAGGAAGACCAACCACAACAGGCATACCAGGGTGCTCGTTGTCACCTATCTGGTACCCGTGGTGTTGTACGTGGCTGGGGGGAAGAACATACCTTCAGAGAGATCACTGAGGACGAGGAACAGGACATGAGTAGCTCGGCATCCAACCTTGTGCAAATGGGGTCTTTCATGCTGTCGTGCCTGTTGAGGGACCCTCGTATAAAAAGGCTGAAGGAGAACGACCTGTACTTGGTGTCCACGCTACTAGACCCCCCGGTATAAGCAGAAAGTGCCTGAAATGTTACCGAATTACGGCAAGTCGGAAAGGATGCAGCAGTTCCAAAATCAATTAAAAAGTATGCTTTACACAGTGTATAAGGGTGATGTCACAGCACAACGGGAATCTAACAGGGGAAGAGGTGAAAGTAATCCCCCTCCTCCCACGACCACGCCGGCAAGGACAGGACGCTTTACAGACGTGTTGTTGATGGAGGACATGCAGAGCTTTTTAAGTCCTACGCATCGCCACAGCCCTTCAGGATCCACCCTCAGAGAACAACTCGACCGACAGGTAGCAGACTACCTCGCCTTAACTGCAGATATCGACACTCTGAGGAGCGATGAACCCCTTGACTACTGGGTGTGCAGGCTTGGAGTTTCTTTGTTTTGTCTTTCCATGTATACCACGGAGTCAAGACACCCCATGAATTAGAAGATCCATTCTCTTCATTGGAAATTCCTACATATCAAGTCTTCCACTTATTTATTGGAATATACAAGCAGACTATTAAGTATTGGGACTATTCATTATAACTGTTCCATTCCTTACTGTTAGAGTGTGTGCAAGTGGATTTATATTAATATTAATAATTTTATTCCTATTTTTTTTGTCTTTCTGATCTTGTTCTATTTTATCTTTTTATTTATTTATTTTACATTGTTATTACACATCTATTTGTATTTAGCGCGACCTATTATTGTGTTTTTGACCTGTGGCCTGAGCTATCCCAATTTGCGATAGAACATCTGGCCTGCCCCGCTTAGAGTGTCTTGTCAGAAAGGACCTTCAGTGCAGCAGGAGGTATTGTCACTGAGAAGAGAAGTCGCCTAGGTCAATAAAGTCTAGATTACCTCACCTTTATCAAGATGAATGAGGGATGGATCTCGAAGGGACTGACAGTGGGCGATACATTCGACTAAAAAAGGCCTGATGAGATGAGCTGCCTTGGGCTAAAAATGGTCCACACACTGCTGTATTTTAGCTCTGAATGCCGGTTGACTTGCGTGACTTATCCCCCACCAACTAGGGTTCAAACCGCAATGTTTTAGGGCACTTTCTGCCTGGGAAACAAACATCAATTTTTATGGCCGCTGCTACAGCAGTGGCTGCAACAATACCTAATTTTTCAGACATGTGTACATGCCTAATTTTTCGGCCCTCTGGTGCTGCACTGTGGCTTCAAAAACCAAACCAAAAAAAGGCACATAACAGGGATTAAACTGATAGGAATAGTACTACTTAATACACCACTCCTATCTGGTGGCACATTAGATTGCACGCGCAGTGCCCCAAATTTGAAGTAGGAGGACCGACCAAGCATCTTTTTCCATCTCCCGGTTCCTAAAATCGATGCCATATACACGTCCCCTGATAGGGCGCCAGCTCGTTATTCTCTTGGGCGCGAGCTCGTTATTCTCTTTTTCACTTCACTAGGGACACTTTACTGCACTATGGGCACTTAGACCCACTCTTTGTCTTGCACACTGTTATTCCTAGCCAGCATCTGTGATGGGAAATCAGGCAGTCATCTAAATGTTTAGATTGAGCTTTAGCTTAGAACACCCTTGAAGGTGTTTAAGGAGATTAGGGCTAGTTTAGAGGATTCTTCTTAGACCTCTCTGGGTCTTTATAGCCCTTCTACCTATCCAGCATTTCTGGAAACTAGCTAAGAGAAAGGGTGGCTGTGTGTCTGTGATACATTTAACTTTATATCACCTTATTGACACTTTATCACTCCGGTCTCCATACTCTCTGCCTATACCCATCTATTTAGAAGGAATTTCCTTGCCCCTGCCAATATTATATAATAGGTAATAGTATTACTATTATTACACAATTAGGTCTCTGAGGACAGGTGTCAATCCATATCTGCCAAGTGACCCTATGTAGGGGGAACAGTCTCTATTCTGCTCTGTCTCATTGTGTATCATTGTCTCTGAGGACAGGTGTCAATCCATATCTGCCAAGTGACCCTATGTAGGGGGAACAGTCTCTATTCTGCTCTGTGTCAGTGTGCATCATGGTCTCTGAGGACAGGTGTCAATCCATATCTGCTAAGTGACCCTATGTAGGGGAAACAGTCTCTATTTTGCTCTGTGTCAGTGTGTATCAGGGATCCTTAGGATAGGTGTCAATCCATATGTCAAGGTGTCAATATGTCATATGTCAGGTGTCAATCCATATCCATTGTGATTTAGGAATGTTAGGTGATTTCTGCCCTTTATGGATTAAAACCAGACTCTGCATCAACTGTGCAATTTTCCATGGGAGTTTTGCCATGGATCCCCCTCCGGCATGCCACAGTCCAGGTGTTAGTCCTCTTGAAACAACTTTTCCATCACTTTTGTGGCCAGAAAGAGTCCCTGTGGGTTTTAAAATTCGTTTGCCCATTGAAGTCAATGGCGGTTCGCGAAACGTTTGCGGAAGTTCCCGTTCGCCATTCGCGAACCGAAAATTTCGTGTTCGCGACATCACTACTTAGAAACCATAAATTTTTGATCTAAGAAAATATTGTAATAGTTGATAATGAATATAAGATTAATGTGTATGATGTGGATATTAAACAAGTAAAACACTGTAAGATAATGTAATAAAGTTTTACTCTATCCGCGATCAATATATTATTATTATTGATAAAAAAAAGAAATTAAATTATGACAGACAAAAACAAAATCACTGTCAGGCTGCCTGGACTGCACATTATCACACAAATAATAAACAAAGAGTAATGCATTGTCTCTTAAAAAATAAAAATACCATAACAAAGAAAATAAAAAAATAAGCAAACCAAGTGCAAATTTCTATCTCTATGCAAACCCTATGTCTACATTATATAGCTAACACATTAAAACAGGACAAAAATAATTTCAATCAATAGATATTTAACTTGCGAAATATCCATCTTTTCGAGCTACAGAATCCAAGAAGAACTTTGCCATCTAATACATTTCTGTACCATAACATGTGTTTGTGGGAGGCATATGGCAGCATATTGACCCACTATTCATGTTTTGTGTTTGTTTGTTTTTTGCTATCACAGGCCTTGATTTAAAGGGACAGTATAGGGACCAGGGCCATTTCATCTCAATGAAGTGGTTAGAGTGGCATGTCCTCGCCCCATTTTAACCTTGTAAGTGGAAGCATTGTCAATCAGACAGCCACTAGAGGCACATCTAATGAAGTAACAGAGTACGCCAGCACTCACATAAATACACTTACAATCAAATGCCAATACTACTCACCAACACACCCCGGCATTTAAATGCTAACACTACACACAAATACACCCATGCAGTTAAATGCCAATATTCATGGATATACCCCTGCATTCAAACACCAATACTAAACGCACACACTCCTACTTCATACAAAACATCCCTATATTCAAACAATTTATTATGTTGCAGAAAAAGATGTATATATTTAAAAATCACAGTTAGGGCGCAAAAGAAGCAACATAATAAAAAACCTGACATATTTAATAAATTGGGTCAAATATTTGCTGAAAATTAAATGTAAAAGTTTGTGACATTTTGTTAATCTACCCCTTATTTTTCCTGTGTTTTTTTTTTGTTCTTTTTTTGTTAAACTATTTTCATTTATGAAAAAAAAAAAATCCTAAATTTCTTCCTATTACATATTGTAGACAAAGAGACTTATGCTAGTTTTTGCAGATTGTGCTGAAACTGTGCATCTGCTAATACATATAAATAACATAATGTTTTTTTATTTTTATTTTAATATGTGCCTTTCAGTTGATGTAGCCATATAATCCACGCATTTGTTTTGGAGTATCCAGTACATTAATAGCCATTTAGATTTTGTCCAGCACTTAAGAGATTAATGTGCCTACATGCAGATGTGCAGAAACTCTCTCTTTCCATGGGGATATTTGGGCAGACCAGACCAGTTTGTGCTAGTGCCCGTAGGAGAGACTGTGTCATAGACCCTTAATTTAAAGGAACACTATAGGCAGCCAGACCACTTTATCACAAGCCCTTAACTAACAAGGCTTTTTTGATATGGGATACGTTTGTGACCAAGGCTTTTTTGCCATGCGTTTATTCTTCCACCGTTTTCCCTTTTATGTATGAGCGCAACCATACATATTATTTTTCCCCACCATAACCTTTTTGGTTTTTGCTTCCCAAGCAGGCTGGGAAAAAAATTCAGCCCGGGCATTTTTGGTTCACAGCGGCCCACTGAAAAGGGGGCGGGGCCAGATAGGGTGTGTTTTGTCATCCCCAATGACAAGCACGCCCCATCTCAGTGAGCATGTTGGTTCAATGCTCTTCCAGGGCATGAGAAAAGGGCCCTGTATTTTTTCTGCACAGTGCAAGCAAATTTAATAACATGCTTGCGTTGTGTTTGCTTGAAACTTGTCTCAGTGGTTTCCATAATTGGGATACTCACTGTATCCCATTTATGGAGACACTATGTGTTTGCTTAAATAGAATCTAGTTTGTGCATGGGGGATCCAGAGTGTGTATGTCAGAAATGTAGTGTGTGTAGGTGGTGCAGCGTCTGTGTGTAGGAGATCTAGTGTGTGTTTGTGTGTGTTTGAAGGACTCGGGAGCGTGTATAGGAGATCTAGTGAGTGTGTGTGTGTGTGCGTGTGTAGAGGATTCAGAGTGTATATAGAGATCTAGTGTGTGTGTATCTGTAGAGTTGGGTAGGAATCTAGTGTTTGTCTGGAATTTAATGTGTTTAGGGGTGCAGTATGTGTGTGAGGGGTTCTGTAGTATATATACATATATGTTTGGTGTGTAGTATTGTGTGTGTGTGTGTGCGTGGTGCAGCGTGTTTGGGGGCTGCTTTGTGTGTGTGCTTGGTGCAGCGTGTTTGGGGCTGCTTTGTGTGTGTGAGGTGTGCAGTGTGTGTGTGTGCTGTGTGTGTTAGGATGCTGTGTGAGGGTGATGTGTGTGTGTGTGTGTTTTAGGGTGCTGTGTGAAGGTTCTGTGTGTGTGAGTGAGGGTGCTGTGTGTTGGGGCGCTGTGTTAGGGTGCTGTGTGTTAGGGCGCTGTGTGTGTTAGGGTGATGTGTTAGGGCACTGTGTGTGTTAGGGTGATGTGTGTTAGGGTGCTGTATGAGGGTGATGTGTGTTAGGGTGCTGCATGAGGATGATGTGTGTTAAGGTGATGTATGAGGGTGATGTGTGTTAAGGTGATGTATGAGGGTGATGTGTGTTAAGGTGATGTATGAGGGTGATGTGTGTTAAGGTGATGTATGAGGGTGATGTGTGTTAGGGTGCTGTATGAGGGTGATGTGTGTTAGGGTGCTGTATGAGGGTGATGTGTGTTAGAGTGCTGTATGAGGGTGATGTGTGTTAAGGTGCTGTATGAGGGTGATGTGTGTTAGGGTGCTGTATGAGGGTGATGTGTGTTAGGGTGCTGTATGAGGGTGATGTGTGTTAGGGTGCTGTGTTGGGGGAGGCAGGTAAATGCCAATATTGATGTCTTTTTTTTTCAAAGTTTTATTATAAAAATAAATTGATTATACCCCCCCCTCTCCCCCCCCCCTTCCCTTCTTACCCGTAGCCTGGAAGGGGGGGGGGCTGCTGACATCCATCCCTGGTGGTCCTCGTGGTAAGTGAACTCTAGCCCTTTGGGGCTAGAGTTCACTCTCGTGAGACCCGGCCGGTTGCCATGGCAATGGCCCGGATCTCGCGAGAGAAACCCGGCGGAGCTGCAAGTTAGAGCTCCGCCGGGTCCTTTCTCCAGACTGGCTGGCTCCCTCCCTCTCTCCCCGCTGGCGGCCGCATTTGACAGCATGTGGGCCGGTGAGGGAGATCCTTGATCTCCTCACCGGCCCTTCATGGAACACAGCGGGGCCGGCGCTCGGATAGCGCCGGCCCTGCATAGACCAGGTAGATCTCCCTGGCCTCGGCCCGTGGCCATCGCGGCCCACCGGGCATTTGCCCGGTTTGCCCGATGGCCAGTCCGGGCCTGTTCCCAAGCACTACCAAGCCTCAATAAGCAAACCAGTAACCAGCCTCATGCTGATGATTTGCATTAACAATGGAACAGCTGTCCATGAGTGGTTCACTGGCGTTGCATCTTTCCCTAAGTTGTGTTTCAAAGCTGTTGTATACAGCAAACACAGGCTCAAAGGATGAATAAACAACTGTTAGACAGGTTAAACACCAAAATAAATTATAGAATAGCCTGCTGAAGTTAGATGGAGAGACCAAATACAACTACCATAACCACTGTCACTGAAAAAATAACCACCACCTTAGGTTATTGTGGAAAAAAAAATATTGAATAACTACTGTACTAAATCACTAGTAAAGTCAGGACTTCAGTGGAAAATGGAATACGATATATAGGTTGAAGATATATCACAAATTGGAATGTAGTCAGCTGTGGAAATTTGAAAAAAAAAAGATAATTGTATCTGTTTATAAAGATTGTGTCAGCTTATCAGACTATTTACCTCCATGGGATAGGTAGGAAAGATCTAATAATGCTGCAAATGATAATATAGTAAAGGTTCTGTGACTTTGAAGTAAGAAAACCAATACAAAATAGGTGTTGGATAGGATAAATCCAAGTTATAGGACAATATACCCAATGGGTTAAAATCCTGCTGTTTAGTCAATCATACAGTGCAGCAGACAGAGTGCTTCCTATATAATATTTATTGCACATAAACACTGTCAAAACAACACACATATATACAAGACTATTGGTAAAAAATGTCCCAGGTGAGAAGCAAACAGTACCAGGTTAGCAGACTGAGGGTCCAAAGGTATGAACACTGAATACCAGCCGCCTGCATTCCACTGCGGCTCTGGATGCGTTCCAGTGAGCTTTCTCCTGGGAGCTTGTGTGGGATGCCTGCCTAACGTGTTTCGTGATCGGCTGATCACTTCATCAGAGGATGGCATCGCTTCTGTTCTCTTCGGTTTTTAAACCTCCCAGTCTGATTCTAATCTGGGCTTGTTAACCCTTCAAGTATCAATACATTTTCATAAAAACTGGACTAAAACAATGTATAAGAATGTATAAAAGAGGGCTTAATACATCAATACATGATCATAGTTAAAAAAAAGTTCAACAGACATGTAAAATATACAATATTAAACCATTATTCTAACTAATTAGATGGTTATATTAATGTCTTCATATACTCTCATTTGTTAGTCCTGGAATTAGAATAATGGTTTAATATTGTGTATTTTGCATGTCTGTTGAACTTTTTTTAACTATGATCATGTATTGATGTATTAAGCTAGTTATGCTAATATTCCATGTATAATTATTTATGTGTGATATTTTTAATTTGATATACTGCATATTGTCTTATGGGTTTTGATCTGCTAGCTTCATATATAGCGAGAATAATTTTTCCACCTAGCAGACTCTTTTTAGTTCACCAATCCTCTCTTAATGCAATAATTTTGTTTTTATTTACATATAGTGATGTCCCGAACGTTCGCTGGCGAATAGTTCCTGGCAAACATCACGTGTTCGTGTTCGCCACAGACGACGAACATATGCGATGTTCGGTCCGCCCCCTGTTACTGTTTAAAAAAAAAAGGGGTCCCACGTCCCTGAGCGGGTGGGGGCCCTAAAGTAAAAAAAGGGGGGAGGACCTATTGTCCTCCCCCCTGGCCCCCACCCCTGAGCGGTGGGTTGGGGCCCTAAACACAAATTGGGGGGGACCTAATGTCCTCCCCCCAGGCTCCACCCCTGAGTGGTGGATGGGGGCCCTAAATACAAATTGGGGGGGACCTATTGTCCTCCCCCCGGCCCCCACCCCTGAGCGGCGGGTGGGGGCCCTAAATACCAATAGGGGGGACCTATTGTCCTCCCCCAGGCCCCCACCCCTGAGCGGCGGGTGGGGGCCATAATTACCTATTGTAATTTGACTCATAACACTCTGATTGGTGGATTAAGTACAGGGGAATATTCACTAAATACCAAACATTGTTACAGGGGAATATTCAGTAAATGCCAAACATTGTTATACAGGGGAATATTCACTAAATTCCAAACATTGTTATACAGGGGAATATTCACTAAATACCAAACATTGTTATATAGGGGAATATTCACTAAATGCCAAACATTGTTATACAGGGGAATATTCACTAAATGCCAAACATTGTTATACAGGGGAATATTCACTAAATGCCAAACATTGTTATATAGGGGGATATTCACTAAATACCAAACATTGTTATACAGGAGAATATTCACTAAATGCCAAACATTGTTATACAGGGGAATATTCACTAAATGCCAAACATTGTTATACAGGGGAATATTCACTAAATGCCAAACATTGTTATATAGGGGAATATTCACTAAATGCCAAACATTGTTATACAGGGGAATATTCACTAAATACCAAACATTGTTATATAGGGGAATATTCAAATTCCAAAGAACTT
This sequence comes from Pelobates fuscus, assembly GCF_036172605.1. Lineage (NCBI taxonomy): Eukaryota > Metazoa > Chordata > Amphibia > Anura > Pelobatidae > Pelobates > Pelobates fuscus. The sequence continues at coordinate 249,637,254 of NC_086322.1, forward strand.
TCCCACGCTGTGTAAAATGACAAAGAGCACTCTGATTGGCTTAAACCCACCAATCAGAGTGTTCTTAGCCTAATTGCAGGGCGGGGCAAGGCTTTATAAGCCTTCCCCCGCCCTGCGTAGCTCAGTCTGCGCGGAGCCCTCCATGGGTGTGCTCGTGTTTTTTCTTTTTCGTCAGGTTTTTTTTTGTGCGGTTGGGTTTTTTATTTTATTTTAAGTTCGTTGGGTATGATGGCTTTTTGTTTGGCCTTTTTTGGGGCTGAAAAATGAAGATTTTAGAAAAAAGAAGACGTCAAATGGTAACTTAAATTTTTTTTTACAGGTTAGTTATTTTATTCCCCCCTCACTATTTTTAGGGTGAAGGGGGTAGGTATGGGAGAGCTTGTATTTGGGTGGTGGGGGGTGACTAGGGGCTTGGGACCCCTAGTCACCATGATTGGGGGGGATTTTCATTTAGGGCCCCCACCCGCCGCTCAGGGGTGGCGGCCGGGGGGGACAGTAGGTCCCCCCCTTATTGTTTTTTTAGGGCCCCCACCCACCGCTCATGGGTGGGGTCGGGGGGAGGACGGTAGGTCCACCCCTTATTGTTTTTTTAGGGCCCCCACGCACCGCTCAGGGTTGAGGGCTGGGGGGGAGGACGGTAGGTCCTCCCCACCATTATTATCCAGGGCCCCCACCCACTGCACAGGGGTGGGGGCCGGGGGAGGACAGTAGGTCCCCCTCTCTTTATTTAGGGCCCCCACCCACCACTCAGGGGTGGGGGCCGGGGTGGACAGTAGGTCCCCCCTTATTTTTTTTTTAGTGCCCCCACCCACCGCTCAATGGTGAGGGCTGGGGGGGAGGACGGTAGGTCCCCCCCACCATTATTATCTAGGGCCCCCACCCACTGCTCAGGGGTGGGGGCTGGGGGGAGGTCAGTAGGTCCCCTCCCTCTATTTATTTAGGGCCCCCACCCACCGCTCTGTTTTTTTAGGGCTTTTTTGTGGGTTTTAAAATTCGCCTGCCTATTGAAGTCTATGGCGGTTCGCCGGGTTCGCCCGTTCGCGAACATTTGCGGAAGTTCACGTTCGCTGTTCGCGAACCGAAAATTTTATGTTCGCGACATCACTATTTACATATCTTATATTTTTGTAAAACTGTGTAAGGTGTCAAGTACCTTCTTTTAGTTTATCTTAATTGAAGTTTTTGCACCAAGGGTTAATAAAATGATTTATTAGGGTGTTTATCATCCATAATTTAAGCTATTATAATGGATTGTTATTTTAGAAATAATGTTGGTATAAAAAAAAAAGTTAGCTGGACGAAAGTACATTTACATTTAGGGTTAATAACCCTCTTTTATACATCCTTATACATTTTTTAGTCCAGTGTTTATGAAAATGTATTGATACTTGAAGGGTTAACAACCCCAGATTAGAATCAGACCGGGAGGTTTAAAAACCGAAGAGAACAGGAGCGATGCCATCCTCTGATGAAGTGATCAGCCGATAATGAAACGCGTTAGGCATGCATCCCACCAGGGCCGGACTGGGAGAAAAATTCGTCCCGGGCATTTTTTTATCACAGCGGCCCACTAAGAAGGGGGCGGGGCAGAGAGGGTGTGTTTCATCATCACCAATGACAAACACGCCCCCTCTGAAAGTGAGCATGTTGGTTCAATGTTCTTCCAGGGCTCTAGCATGAGAAAAAAAGCCCTGTATTTGTTCTGCACAGTGCAAGCAAATTTAATAACATGCTTGCACTGTGTGTCCTTGCAACTTATCTCTGGTGTCCCTATAAATGGATACCAGGAGACAAAAGGCCAGGAAAGAGTATTGTGCATGTGTTTGGAGCCTGCTTGTGGTATTGCGTGTGTGTAGAGTGAGCTGATTGTGGTGTGGTATTGTGTAATAAGGTCGGTTTTAGTAGTGTTGTGTTTTTGGTGTAATGTAATGCATATATGGCATGGGGCTGTAGAGAATGTGTGTATAGGGGATGTAGTAAGTGTGTGCATACAGGCTATAGTGTGTGTGTGTGTATAGGTGATGTAGTGTTTGTAGGGGTTGTAGAGAGTGTGTGTTTCGGGGTGTAGTATGTGTTTGTTTACAATGAATCTAGTGTGTTTATAAAGGATCCAGAGTGTGCATTTTAGGAATGTAGTGTGTGTGTGTAGATGGCGCAGTGTGTGTGTATACAGGAGTCTAGTGTGTGTTTGAAGGACCCAGAATGTGTAGGAGATCTAGTGAGTGTGTGTATATAAGGATTCAGAGTGTATAAAGGAATCTAGTGTGCGTATATGATCCAGAGTTGGGTAAGGGATCTAGTCTGGAACGTAATGTGCAGTATGTGTGTGAGGGGTGCTGTAGTGTATATATATATATATATATATATATATATATATATAATATAAATATGTTCGGAAGTATTGTGTGTGTGTGTGTGTGTGTGTTTGGTGCAGTGGGTGTTTGTGAGGGATGTAGTGTGTATGTGAAGGGTGCAGTATGTGTGTGCGATGGATGCTGTGTTTGAGGGGTGCTGTGTGTGATGTGTGGGGGCTGTGTGTGATGTGTGGGTGGGTGCTGTGCGTGAGGGTGCTGTTTATGATGTGTGTGAGGGTGCTGTGTATGATGTGTGTAAGGGTGCTGTGTGTGATGGGTGCTGTGTATGATGTGTGTAAGGGTGTGTAAGGGTGGGTGAATATTAGAAGAGATTGTGTGTGTGTGTTTGGGGGGTAAAAAATAAAAATAAAATTAAGCAGTTATAATGTCCCCCCCCCTCCCTTCTTACCTTTAGTCTGGGAGGGGGGACCGGCACGGTGGTATCTGGGAGGGGGGTTCTGGCACTCTTTCATTCCTGGTGGTCCAGTGGGTGAGTGAACTCTAACCTGCGAGGCTAGAGTTCACTCTCGCGAGATCCAGTCATTGCCATGGCAACGCGCCGGATCTCGCGAGAGGAACCCGGCGGAGCTGCAAGATAGTCCTCTCCCTCCCCAGCCGCAGGTCTATGCAAGTGGCCCGGTGAAGGAGATCTTTGATCTCCTCACCGGCCCTCCATGGCACACAGCGGGGCCGGCGCTCGGATAGTGCCGGCCCTGCATAGACCGGCAGGGGAGATCCTGTGACCTCCCCTGCCGGCCTCGGCCCATGGTCACCGGGCCGGCAGGTGAGGTCACAGGATCTCCCCTGCCCGATGGCCAGTCCGGGCCTGCATCCCACACAAGCTCCCAGGAGATAGCTCACTGGAACGCATCCAGAGCCGCAGTGGAACGCACGCAGCTGGTATTCAGTGTTCATACAGCACGGGGAGATCCAGACTCACTCTTATCCGGCCAGCGAGATTGAGTTACGAAAACCTTTGGACCCTCAGTCTGCTAACCTGGTACTGTTTGCTTCTCACCTGAGACATTTTTTACCAATAGTGTTTTATATATGTGTGTTGTTTTGACAGTGTTTATGTGCAATAAATATTATATAGGAAGCACTCAGTCTGCTGTACTGTATGATTGACTAAACAGCAAGGATTTTAACCCTTTGGGTATATTGTCATATAACTTGGATTTATCCTATCCAACACCTATTTTGTATTGGTTTTCTTACTTCAAAGTCACAGAACCTTTACTATATTATAATTTGCAGCATTATTAGATCTTTCCTACCTATCCCATGGAGGTAAATAGTCTGATAAGTCTGCTAAGCTGATACAATCGTTATAAACAGATACAATTATCTTTTTTTATTAAATTCCCACAGCTGAATACATTCCAATTTTTGATATATCTTCATCCTATTCCATTTTCCACTGAAGTCCTGACTTTACTAGTGATTTAGTTTTACAGACTCAAAGGAATCCATGTTTAAAATGGAATGAGGCAAAAATGTGATTCTTTGTTATACTAATTTGCATATGCCCACCGAGAATCCTTTGTGGTAGAAACATCAATGCAGATTTGTGATTTCTGTGGGAAAAACAAGTCTAATGGCTTGACTGGTGTGCAGATTTTTGTTTAACATTGTATCAACTATATATATATAAACTAATAAATGAAAAAATCAAAATGCACTCACAGGTCTTCGTGTTATTGGACAAATTGGTGCTTTATTTGGTCATCAAAAGTGTACAAAAAATCAATCGACGTTTCGACCCTGCCGGGTCTTTTTCAAGGATCTTGAAAAAGACCCGGCAGTGTCGAAACGTCGATTGATTTTTTGTACACTTTTGATGACCAAATAAAGCACCAATTTGTCCAATAACACGAAGACCTGTGAGTGCATTTTGATTTTTTCATTTATTAGTTTATATATTTGACGCCAGCAATTTGCACCCAGGCATATGAGATATTAATTATTTTGGAGGAGAGTGCCAAGCTTCCATTTGTTTATATATATATATATATATATATATATATATATATATATATATATATATACATATATTTATTTCCTGGCCATATCCATGGCAGTACAACAATGGGTAGTTCATCCCTATCCCTAATTAGACATAAACTAATTAAAGAAATGTATAAGTACCACCCAAGGGGTAGCAAGTTGTATTGCCTGGTCTCTCTATACTGTGGTAACCTAAGGGGTAGCAGTGGGCAGGCTGCAATGGACCCAGATGTATGGATCAAACTTGTGGGGTTTGGACTTGACTGGATGCCTTGGATGTTCTCCCTCCTCTTTGGGATATGGCTGGACCTGCAATTCCTGGTTGTGCTGTCGTCCCTTCGCCTTTCTTCCCCTTCAGTTTGGCAGAAAGTCCCATTTTGCCTCTCTCCATGCGACCGGTCATGGTTTGGAGAACACATGTGCCTGGTTGTGAACCGCGCACGCATGGGTGTCGTACCCGTTCGCGCATACACATTCTTTCTCCCCTTTTGTACTTGGCGTTCGCATCTTAGGTGCAAACGTCGGTTCTTGTTCCCACGAACGCGCAGGCTCGTGTTGGTTCTCGGCGTGTGTGCAACTCGTTTTGCACATGTGCGCTCTGGCATGACGTCAAATGCCTATTTAAATCTCAACTCTTGTGGAAATACTACCCGTTTCGTGATAACAGATCCTACAGACCGGGTAGGGAGTATGTTAGGGCTCAATCTTAGAGAGGTGGTCGGTCCGGCACTAGAGGTGGCAAAACCCATGGTTCTGCATCCTCCAAAAACTCCAGGAACCTATGACGGGATCGTCTCCCAGTCAGGCGGTGTGGGAGCTCGCTTGCTTCAATTCCGTATGGCATGGGAGGATTCCACAAGCGACAATTGGGTTTCTAGATATCATCCGGAGAGGATATTTTCTAGAATTCAACAAAAAAAAACAGTTCTGATCCTTTCAAGTCACGGAATGGCCAGGAGATGAGAAAAAAGACTTGCCCTCCAGGCTTTTCTCTGATCTCTGCAAAAAGAAGGTGTCATAGTAAAAGTCCCAACAGCAGAAAGGACTCACTGCTTCTATTCTCACCTCTTCCTAACCAGGAAATCCTCGGGAGGGTGGAGACCCATTCTAGATCTACACAGACTGAAACAGCACTTACACATCTGCAGGTTCAAGATGGAGTCTCTGCATTCTATCACAAAGACTGTCTTTCCCAATCAATGAATGATGTTGATCAACTTACTGGATGCCTATTTCCACATCCCTATTGCTCAGATACGTCAGAAATACCCCAGGTTCACAGTTGGAGAGGACTATTTCCAGTTCAGGGCCCTACCCTCAGGTCTCAGCACAGCTCCAAGGACCTTCACGAACATACTTGTTGTACTCATTGCAGAACTGAGGAAACAAGGCATATCCATGTTCCATTATCTGGACGATATCCTGATCGTGGCAGACAACAGGGATACCTTGTCCTCACACGCCTCCAATTGCCTTTAGTTCCTGCAACATCACGGCTAGAGGACCAATGTCAAAAAGAGTCATCTTCACCCAAGTCAGTCCATGATATGTTCAGTTCGAAACATCTGTGGGAACCATTCAACTCTCCCCAGAGAGAATCCTGAGAATCATTAAGCAGGTTTTGGGGATATTAGCTTCCAAGGTGACTTCGGACCAAAAGGTGATGAGTCTGCTGGGTTCCATGCCCTCCATGATAGGACTAATGAGGCGGGCACAGTGGAGTGGAGAATGAGAGTCTTCCAAGCAAATTTCCTACTCCAGTTCTCTTCAAAAAGCCTATACAAGCCCATCAAGATTCCGTCTTCAGTTCGCAATTCCCTGATTTTAATCTTTCCCATCCTGAGGAAACTGAGAATGGAACGCGTCTTTCTCATACTCATAGCCACCTTTTGGCCTTCGCCCCTCCTTGGGACTTACCTTTGGTTAAAGTCTCATCCCTTTGCACATTTGGACTCAGTTTGGACCAACACTAAACACACTTACAGCTTGTGATGGAACGAACGTAAAAAATGCCCTAATGCAAGAAATTTTTTGGGCCCTCCATCGCTAGGATGGCCCAAATGTAGATCCCACTCTGTCGTACAACTTCCACAATACTTTGACAGCTGTGATTCTACTATTTTCCCATGCTTGCTGGGTTGTATTTTTTACTGAGCAGTGTTTGTGTGTTTAAATGTAAGCATGGTTTTGTATGGAGTATGTTTGTGTAAATGTAGTGTTGGCATTTGATTGAAATTGTGCATTTGTGTGTAGTGTTGTTTTTGAATGCAGTGGTGTGTTTATATATGATTATTTTTTATTTATGATTATTTTTTATTTTATTTTGTGATGTGCATGAAAATAACATAACTGAGCTTGCAATGGCCAAACAGCACGTCCAGGTATAAGAAAATCAAACAGAACACTTTGAGGATTCTGCACATTTTAGAAGTATATGTAGAGTAAGAAAGACATTTTTGTAGACATATGTTTGAGTAAATGACATAGGTGTAACTTAAAATGTCATGGAAGAACACTGCACATTTTTAGAATAGTACACCAAGATGATATCACATGCTAAGCTAATGCAATAACAAGAACATTTCAGACATGAGAAAGAAACATGTGTGTTTGCCACTGAAATATCATATGTTGCTAACTCACCACACTGGCTGACATAGCAATAAAAGAGGAGAATGCCATGTATTGGTTATCTAGCAAAACAAGCAATATCTGCCAACGGAGGACATTAGTGTGGCTCAGGTGGTGGGCTCAAAGTTCTTTTCGGCCAATCTCCAGAGCAGGCAGTAGTAGGGCACATCTGCGAAAGATCTTGTGAGGATCCACAGAGCTGCACCAGAATGGGGTTCCACATTCGGCACTAGGCCTGAGGCAGAGCAGGCATCCTCAAACCATGAATTTGGAGTCTCATGAGTGCCAAGTTCATCCCCTGCCAGGGGTGGTCATAAGTTCCCGATGGCAAGTGACTATGACTGCGGTTGATCTTCAACCAGCGTGGTCAATGCACGGAGGCATAGCCTCTTGGGGCTCTCAGCCAGGATGGCGTGCTGTAAGGGAGGTAGGTGCTTGCGAGGTGCCTGGAGTGGTAACACTGAGTGACACTCGTCACGCTGTGTGGTCTCTGAGGCAGACAGGTGCTCAGACAGCTTGAGCCAGAAGCTCTGGAAGATAGAATCCAAGCATTGCAGGATAGTTTCCATATGTGTGCTGTGGGGACTCTGGTTTAGACTAAAGTCTTGTGAGGCTGGATTAGGCACAGCCGCCATCTTGGTGAGGCCTAGTGATCGTGTTGTAGCTGGAGTACAACTCTGGATCAGAGATGAATGCAGTAGTGGGTACTAGGTCGATTTCAGTGGGGAAATCCAAATGTCCAAATGTATGCAGCAGGTCTGTACCGGGATCAGTCGAGTGGAGAGATTGGCTGCCTCTCCCCAGCTCAGCTCTTTGCAGGCCGCAGCAAAGGTGTTCTGGGTCCCGAGGGCTCTGAGACTCAAGTGAAGGCTTAATGTGAAGGTCTGGGAAAACCTTACACCCGTGGAGCACCGGAATGGTAATCACAGTTGATGGGCCAGGGATAACACCCACAAACTGGCCCAATGATCACCCACAAACCGGCCATGCGTCTGATCTGATGGAAGTTCAGGCCCCGCCCCCCATAAATTAGTTTTTTAATAAAGAGGTGTGTTTGAATGTAGTGCTGACATTTAAATGCAGGAGTGTGTTTGTGTGTAGTGTTGGTCTTTGAATGCTGAAATGTATGCATATATACACATCCACTGCCACAAACAGATAAACACACTGACACAGATAAACAGATACTGACAACATACACACACATTGATATACTCACTGACACACAGATACACACATAGATACACACACTGACAAAAATTTAGATAGGCACACAGATACAAACCCTGACACACATGCAAATACACATATACACACTGACACACTGTCATGACTGCTAGTGTGGTCCAACACGCAGAAACTATGTCAACGGATTTTTCTTGTTGGAGCAGGCGGTCGAACATTAGGAGTGTTGAATTCCAACGTGTCGGCTGTCGCAAATCAAGCGCCTCACTGCAGAGGTTGGCAGAGTACACGCTGTAGGCATGACATCCGCTTGCAGACAAGTAACTGCTATTCAATCTATAACAGTGAAAAAAGTTTTTGGGTTTCAAAATGCATGCTATTGTGACACCAGATATGAGTGGCAATGTGCAAATGAGCAGCAGCTACACTTTCCCTCCTCTATCTAAGAATGCAGCTTCAGAATGAATCTAACATGGATGCTATACAGGAGGTGGGAGGGTCTGGAAGGGTGGGTCTGCTGCTGATTGGCTGGAATGTGTCTGCTGACTGTGAGGCACAGGGTCAAAGTTTAGTCAATGATGACGAATAGGGGGCGGATCAAACCGCGCATGTGTTCGCCCGCCGTGGCGAACGCGAACACACTATGTTTGCCGGGAACTATTCACCTGCGAACAGTTCGGTACATCACTAGTCTCAAACTGCCTAGACAGCGCATCTGCCTTGGTGTTCTTGGTCCCAGGCCTATATGTAATTACAAAATTGAATCGGGAGAGGAACAATGACCATCTAGCCTGACGAGAGGACAATCTCTTAGCGTCCCCAATATAAGCTAAATTCTTATGATCGGCTCTTTGGAACCTTCTAAGAGATGCCTCCATTTTTTAAGGACAAGCACAATGGCCAATAATTCCCTATTCCCAATGTCATAATTTCTCTCTGCAGGTGTTAGTTTTCGAGAGAAAAACCCACAGGGATGTAAAGGTGCATCAGGACTTTCTCTTTGAGACAGAATGGCTCCTACTCCTGTTTCTGACGCATCTACTTCTAGAATAAATGGTTTGGTTGGATCGGAATGTGTCAGGACAGGTGCTGAGGCAAATAAAGATTTTAATTGCTCAAATGCCTCTTTTGCTTCCTTGGGCCATGAATTGCGATTTGCTCCTTTTTTGGTTAGGTTAGTAATAGGAGTGATTACAGAGGAAAAACCTTTAATGAACTTGCGGTAATAATTTGCAAAACCTATAAAGCGTTGTGTAGCTTTAAGGCCTTTGGGTAACGGCCATTGTAAGACTGCTTTCAACTTGCGTGGGTCCATTTTGAAACCAGGCAGAGATACAAACTGTATCTCAGTCTGGTCAAACTGGCATTTCTCCAGCTTACAGTAGAGGCTGTTCTTTAACAGGGTTTTTAGTACTATTCTAACATGTTCGTGATGTGTCTCTAGGTCTGGGGAATAGATGAGAATGTCATCTAGATACACTAAAACGAACATGTGGAGTGTAACGGATCGCCTGGCACCCCAACTGGGTACCTCCGTTAAAGGATGCTCCTAGCGTTTCCTGAGGACTCCAAGCACTCTGGCAGACACCACAATCACCGAACCGAAGAAGCATATAAATCCTCTCAAGCATATGAATGCTGTAGACATTTGAATAGGAAACCATACGAATAGGTTTACACTCCTAGCAGTCAAACTGGAACAGCATACAATAAATCCTCCACCAAGAATGAGACGACACTTCACTTTGAGGGTTAAAACAGTAACTCTAGATTTATTCACACAACCTCCTTTTAAGACATTCTCCCATGCAAGGGAGGGATCTACAATAATTATTACAACAGCCAATCCCATAGATGTTACCTCCCACACACCTCCTCCTCTTAGATTAACACTTAACATAATTATATAGTACACACTTTTCCCCAATTCTTGGATGTACCCCAAATATGGGGGGTACACCTTTAAATATGGTACCCCCTGGTAGCCCTGATCTGGGTGAGGAACATATCCAAAATTCACCCAGATCAGACCAGGGGTTCGGGAGTTATGGGCAGGTAAAGATTTGACCGACCGCATGGGTAAAGTATCCGAAAACAGTTCCATGTATTTTGGCCCTGTGGTCGGTCACAGAAAAGGGAATAAAAACACATGAATTGCCTGGGTTATGGAGCCTGGAGAGGATTCGAATGAATCCCCTTGTTTGTGGGGTTCTTTCTACCGAACGGCGGGCCGGTAGTTTCTACACGAAGTGCTGGAGTCTGGAGGTCTCAGCGGTGTTTGCCTAGTCGAGTGTCCGATTTTAGTTCCAGACACTCGACGGCAAAACACCGCTGTTCGGGAGTTTAAGATGGCCGCCGCCATGTGTTTGTTTCCCGAATGGCGGCCACCCAGAGGACAAAGAACACATTACATAGATTTCCAATTACCCGTTTGCAACATTGTTGCAAACGGTAATTGGAGGCACACTTATTCCTGGGTGGTCTGGTTGTTCGGTAGTTTCACTCAATATAATGAATGGAGTGATTCTACCGAACAATCAGATGAATGCTGCATACACATATACAATTTAACCTAACACATAATAACATACATAATATTTAAGACAGCCTGAATGCAATCTGCGACACAGTCTTACAGGGGCATTGGTCCTAAAAGTCATAATATGTCCACGGATGGCCCTTAAAGGGCCAGTAGCAGCAATATAAAATACCACATGCCCAAATAATGCATTCAAATGTACAAATTTACCAGGAGCCATAGTGAGCAGGTAGGAGGAGGGCAGTCAGGCCTCTCCAATGCCCAGTGGCGAGGCGGGTTCCGCCACATGGAGATACTCTCTAAGGACATCGTTAATGAAATCCTGAAACACCGCTGGAGCATTGCATAGTCCAAACGGCATAACTAGGTATTCGTAATGTCCCATTCTCATATTAAACGTGGTCATCCACTTAATTCTGACTAGGTTGTAAGCACTTCTGAGGTCGAGCTTAGTGAAGACTCGAGCTCCTTTCAACCTGTCGAATAACTCAGAAATAAGGGGAATGGGATAGGCGTTTTTTATTGTTATTCTATTCAAACCCCTATAGACTATACAAGGGCGTAGGTCTCCTTCTTAATTAGAAACGAAGAAGAACCCAGCCCCAGCAGGTGAAGAGGATCTACGTATGTGACCCTTTCTGAGAGCATCCTTTATGTACTCTTCTAAACAAAGGTTTTCTTGGGGAGGTAGTGCATATACTCCTCCTTTAGGAGGCATAGTGCCTGGTAACAAATTTATAGCACAGTCGTAGGGTCTATGTGGTTGTAATACCTCCGACTGAATCTTGTTGAATACCTCCTTTAAGTCCAAATACTGCGGTGGGATTTCTGTGGTTAAGGGAGGCGCTATAGGTATATTGATAGTACCAATTGGTTGTGGCACCTGCTTTAAACAAACACCTCTGCATCTCTCACCCCAACCCACGATTTCTCCTTCAACCCAATCTAAACCTGGATTGTGTTTCTGGAGCCAAGGGAAACCAAGTATTATCGGACATGTAGGTGAAGATATAATTTTAAAAACCATTTCTTCAGAATGTAAGATACCCACTGAGACAGTGATCGGCAGGGTTTCGTGCGTGATGAGAGGCTGGGTAAGAGGTCTCCCATTGATAGCCTCTACTGCTATGGGTCTATCTTTCTGCCTTACGGGAGGAGATATTTAGCAGAGAATTCCTTGTCTAGAAAATTCTCCGCTGCCCCAGAGTCAATCATAGCCTCACACTGTACAGCGGTTTTATTACAAGACAAAGTAACTCTTATAAGGAAATGGTTCTTAGTCAATTTAGGGGACATATACATCACACCTAAGGTCAGTCCCCGAACGTGACTTAGGTGCGCAAGTTTACCGGCCGAACCGGACATGAAAATCTTTGATGTCCCCTTATGCCACAATACAAACACAACCCCTCGTTGCGTCTGTGTTGTCTCTCTGCCTCAATGAGTTTAGCATTGCCCAGTTGCATGGGTTCAGGTTCTGGATGTGGAGCATGGCTAATTACAACTGGGTTAGAGAAACGAGGGGCTATGGGTAAGTTAGAACGTCTAGTACATTGTTTGTTTTTCTCTCTTTCTCTGAGCCTGTTATCAATGTCTATCATGTATGCAATAAAGTCATTAAGGTTAACCGGAAGATCTCTGGCTGCGGTCTAGTCTTGTAAATTCTCTGCTAAACCTTCAGAGAAAGCAGCCACCAAACCGCTATTTGTCCAGTCAACCTCAGACGCCAATGTTCTGAACTCTATGGCATAATCAGCTACAGAGCGGTTGCCTTGTTTTATTCTCATTAGGGCTCTGGCAGCGTTCTTTTCTCTGCCTTTTGTCTCAAAAGTAGTTTTAAATGCTGTTAGGAATACATTGTAATCACGGCTACTGGATTTCCACTCTCCCATAAGGGATTAGCCCAGGTTAAAGCCTTACCCATTAATTGGTTCATTAGCTAGCCAATTTTCGATCTATCTGTTGGGAATGGACCAGGGGAAGCTTCAAAGTGGTATTCAATTTGGTTTAGAAAACCTCTAAATTCCTTAGAATCACCTCCAAAACGAGGGGGAGGTGAAAGGGTTATGGACGGTGGTTTGTATGCCACAAGTGCTACTACAGGTGGCGGAGCCACAGGTGGTACAGGAGGTGCCTCCAGATAGGAAGTTCTCTGGAGCAAGGTCTGGCATGCTTGGGCAAACTGATCTAACCTGTGGTCCATATCCTCCACCCTACTCTCACAGGCAATCATATGTTTGCATAGTTTCACAGGATCCATTGCCCTGTCGTAATGTCACGATTGCTAGTGTGGCCCAACATGCAGAAACTATGTAAACATATACAAATAAAAAGAAAGGAAATAAAAGCACAGAGTGTAAACCGGACCTTAGAATGGCCGGACTAATACGCTAGAGACAGAGAATGGTCAAAGGGAAAGCCGAGGTCAAGGAAGCCAGAAATACATAAATACCGTTTAAACAAGCCAAGTCAGAGGAACCAGAATTCGGAATAACCAGGGAAAAGCCAAGATCAGAATACTAGGAAATCAGAATCACAAGGATAAACACACTCTCAGGAAACAAGGAACAGGAAACCATGACAGGGCAAGGAACTGGAGTGAATTAGGGATTTAAATATCCCTCTCTGGGCTCTGATTGGTCAGTGATTGGTCGCGCACATCCGTATAAATTTGAGGGGCGGAGCTTGTGATGGACGCGACCACGTGGTCAGCGCCATCTTTGATTTGGGCGCGATGCCCAGAAGACACGGAAGAGCGGTTCCCGGCTCGCCGATGAGCAGGTAAGCTCGCAATGTTGTCGAAGCCGGGCCGGTCGGGCACGGCTGCGCCATGCGGCGGGCCGGGAGCCGCAACACACACACACACAAATACACACACAGATACAAAGACTGACACACACACAGATACACAGATACACATACTGACAACATACAGATACACACTGACACACATACAGATACACAAACATACACATACACACCCTATCTTTTGCAGGAGGGTGGCTTTACTGGGTCCAGTAGCAGGCTCCCGGCCCAGCCCCCCTCCTTTCTGCATACTCCTTCTGTGTCCCGGTTGGCTTCTGTCTCTTTGGGAGGAAGTCCCCCGGGCTGCTGATAAGCAAGGGCCACAGCGCTCGAGCGGGGCCCCTGCTGACACATGACCATCGGGTCATCCCATGGTTCATCCGAGGGGCCCCCTTTGTGTCTGGGCCCTGGCCACTGCTTACACCTCTGCATGCACACACTCACACAATCCTACATCATACAAATCCTACATCATATAAAACATCTATATTCTATACAGATATTCAAACAACCTATTATGTTGCAGAAAAAAATTATGGTTAGAGTGCAAAAGAAGCAAAAGATTAAAAACCCTGACAGATTCCTGATTTTTTTTAAATGTTGGCACCTATATTTTTTTTTATTAAAAAAAGAAATTCTTCGACCTGCGAACAAGCATAATACAGTTCGGCGTTATGACGTGCTGACGTGTGGACGTGCCCACGTGCGGTATCGTCGTGACGGAAGAGGAGGGGCATCCGCCGGCGAGGGGGATGGCGGGCGATGGCGGGCTTTGAAGCGGCCGCTCTCGGATGAGGCGTCTGCATTCCTGCCGGCATCCTCGTGTCAGCCTTGATGGTCCATCCTAGGAGGCATATATACCGCTCCCCCTCCCCTCAACTCAGCCCTCAACTCAGCATACAATAACGGCAGTTTGCTTTTGCTGTGGCTCTGCCTCGTGTGGGACTTCTCTCTTCTCAAGTGAAGGTACTTTTGATTTCCCACGTGGTCGCTTTCTTTTTTTTTTGCCATAAATTTGCCATAAATTTGTTATAATATGGTATCAAAGACTATTGGAATGAACCGGGTTGTTTAGCCCCCAAGGACCAACATGGGTATTACCCTGTTCATCTCCTGAGACAGAAATTGGGATATATTTTCTTTAACTGTGATTTTCTTACCCCAGTTATTTTTTTTATTTATTTTTTTTTTATTTGGAACATTTGGCAGAATCAGTCTAAACTAATCTAACCTTCCTCACCTGTGTTTTATGAGGTTTTTTTTTTTTTTTTTACTTTTCTGTCACGGACTTCATACCTGGTTTACTTCTTAGAGTGACAAGGATTTCTTAACCCTAAGGATTTGTCCAAACGAGAAGTTGAGAGCTCTCCTAAACGTTTTCAGCTTATCATTGCTGTTTAAGGCTGCAAGTATTCATATTAATCATGTGGGAGAACTTATGTTTCTTTTCTGAATAACGCAGCTGGGGCTCTAGACATTGTTAAAGCCTCGTGGCGCACATTATAATTTTATACTTTGCAATTTTATATATCCTCTATATTAATTTTTCACTTCTGCCTATATATCACACAATATAAGTGGCAATACAATACAACTGAATATGGCTTCAAAGAAATCCACTGATAATAAATCCTCATCAAGAAAGGATAAGAGAGAGGTCTCACAGGACAAGTCACTGAATACCTATTTCTCCCCCCAACATCATAAAAATCCGAAATTGAAAGATAATGTTAATGACTCTACTCTTGAGGCATGTGAAGCCGAGGGGTTAACTACTATTGAAAAAGATCTAATTACGCCTGCTTTATTACGTACTACTTTAAGATCGCATTTGGAAGAAATAAAGAATGAATTGGCGGTGACTGCGGCAGAAATAAAAACAGAATTTAAACAAGAGATAAATATCCTTTCGGTCAATATCCAAAGGATGGAGGACCAATTTAAAGCAATTGATTTCCAAGTTAAATCTCTTACAGACGAGAATAAGAAGGCCCAAAGCAAGATCTTGGCTCTTGAAAATAAATTAATTGATCTAGAAGATCGCAGTCGTCGTAAGAATTTACGTTTTAGGAATATTCCGGAGAAGGATAGACAAGAAGATACTAAACAAATTCTGCTGGACTTTGTTGCAACATTGGGAATTCAGTTCGACCCACATGACCAAATAATAGAAAGGTGTCACAGGATATTCAAACCCCAATCTATTCAGAAAGATCTACCAAGGGACATTATTGCGTGTTTTTTTTCTTATGAATTCAAAGAATCAATTCTAAACTCTGTCAGAACTGGGCAAAGCAATTCTGGACGCTTCCAAAACATTCAGGTCTTTCGGGATCTATCGTATGAAACTCGTCAAAACAGGAAATTATTTAGCTCAGCAACCCAAATTCTCAGAGCTCATAACATAAGATATCCCCTAAAGCTGTCTCTGACACATGAAGAAAAAAGAGAGACTTTTGATTCAAATTCTGATTTACTTGAATGGTTGAGGGGCAAGAAACTACTATAGTAGATCCAGAGCGCTGTGTGGGGTCTGGGGGAGGGGGGGGGGGGGGTGAATCAGGATGATGAATAGATAAGGCAGTTGTTTAATCATCTGACAGGGTTGTGGTGTGTTTTTTTTTTTTTTTTTTTTTCTCTTAATACACATGGTCTAGGTTTGTTAGGTAAATTAATATTATTAGAAACGACAGGGGAAGGATTTTTGGGGTGGTGGATGCGCAGTCTCCTGATATGCGGGGATGATAATGGTATAATATGCGCAATCGCACTACTACAGAATAATTTAACCAACTATTGCGGCCTAAGTAGGGGTGTAAATAATAGATATAAAGTAAATTGGTTGTTTGCTGCAACGTTTTGGAATTTTGTACACTAATTGCTAGACACTGTATAATGCCTATTAGCCTAATTCTACCAATTAGCCTAATTCTACTATTAGCCTAATTCTACCACTATAACACTATTGTAGATGATATTGTAGATGATATGGAAAAACATTTCTTGAGGTCTATGCACAGATATGTCGAAATAATATAATAGCACGATTCATTACTACAGGTATTGTAATTAATATTTTTCTATGAGGTTGAGTATAGGATAATATATGTAATAGCACTTACACAGAACAATTTAGCTAATTTGGATGACTTAAATGAGGTGATAAATAATGTATCTAATAGGTTTGATGCAGGGTAGATAGAGGTTAACTGAGAGACACTTTTTTTTTTTTTTTTTTTTAAGTATATTGCTGGATATTTCTGTAGGGTCCTAAATATGATGTAGTATGTGTAATGGTTTCACCAAAGAACAAATTAATTATTAAGGTGGATTTAACGAGGGTGGTACACAATGTATATATTGTGCTTTGATGAGGATATGAGGTTTATCCACAGATAACATAATGTAATATAATGACACACGGGTTTGATATAATTTTTTTTTTTTTTTTTTTTTGGATGTATATGGTTTATATCTCTGTATGGTGCTAAATATCATATACTGTGCGTAATGGTGTCACCATAGAACAATTTAATTATTATGGTCAACCTATTGACGGTGGCGCACAATATATAGACTGTGCTTTTGACGAGGATATGTGGCTTATCCACAGATATTTTGATAAAATAGAATATAACTACACACTGAGATGTTATGATCTTATAGAACTATATCAATGGATACTGTTCCGTGGTGATGATCATAACTGTCAGGATCGGGTCAGGGATCCAACACGCAGAGTACAAAGAGTAGCAGATACGTATACCGGTCCTTAGAATGGCCGGACTTAACGTATAACTACGATAGAATGGTCAGAGACAAGCCGAGGTCGAGGGAACGAGAAGACAGGTAAGCGAGAGACAAGCCGGGTCAAGGATAACAGAAAGACAGGAGAGTAAATACCAAAGCCGGGTCAGAACCAAAAGACAAGAGAATAACAAAGCACTGTGTGACTAGGCGGACTAGAACCACGACAGGGCAATGAGTGAATGAGAGAGCCACTGTTAAGTATCCTGGCTAGGAAGAGAAGACACGCCTCCGGCGAGTCCTGATTCGTCTCCCGAGATTTGAGTGACAGGACGTTCCGGGTTGGCGTCATGACGTCTACCTCCGGTCCTCCTGTTATAAAAGGAAGTGACTCCCTCGCGGCCGGCGTTAGCAAGACCGAGTGAACCGCGAGGGGCCGAGGAGACATGCCGTCCGGACGGATAAACTTCTAAGTCTCTACCTCTCTCAGAGGTAGAGGCTTCAGGTACCCTGACAGTACCCCCCCTCTCAGATACGCCCACCGGGCGGAAGGAGCCGGGGCGAGATGGAAAGCGGGAGTGAAATGCCCTGCGAAGGCGAGGAGCATGAACATCCTCTTGTGGTACCCAACTCCTCTCCTCAGGACCATATCCCTTCCAGTCAACTAAATATTGTACTCTCCCCCGGGAGACACGAGAATCAATAATGGAGTTAACCTCATACTCCTCCTGACCCTCCACCTGAACAGGGCGCGGAGGGGCGATTGTGGAGGAGAATCTGTTACAGATTAGAGGTTTCAACAATGACACGTGAAAGGAGTTCGGGATGCGTAAAGTAGCTGGGAGGGCTAGACGATACGCCACTGGGTTAATTCGAGTCAAGATCCTGTAGGGACCAATATAACGAGGAGCGAATTTCATGGAAGGAACTTTAAGACGAATATTCCTAGTACTCAACCAAACTCTATCGCCTGGAACAAAATTCGGAGCCGCCCTTCTACGTTTGTCAGCATGTTTCTTAACCAGTACAGAATTGTGTAGAAGAATCTGTCGAGTCTGATCCCACAACTTCCTCAAATTGGCCACATGGACATCAACCGACGGCACTCCTTTGGAAGGAGAAACCGAGGGAAGAATAGATGGATGAAAGCCATAGTTCATGAAGAAGGGGCTTGAATGCGTAGAGTCACAAACGAGATTGTTGTGCGCAAACTCCGCCCAAGGAATCAAACCGACCCAATCGTCCTGGTGTTCGGAAACAAAACAACGTAAGTATTGCTCAATCTTCTGGTTGGTTCGTTCGGCAGCTCCGTTAGACTGAGGATGATAGGCGGACGAAAAATTCAATTTGATGCCTAATTGAGAACAGAACGACCTCCAAAAACGTGAAACAAATTGGGAGCCTCTATCAGAAGTGATCTCCGAGGGAATCCCATGCAAGCGAAAAATCTCTTTAGCAAAGATTTCCGCCAATTCAGGAGAAGTCGGGAGTTTAGGCAAAGGTACGAAATGTGCCATCTTGGTAAACCTATCGACTACGGTGAGGATAACAGTGTGCTTTTTAGAAACAGGCAAATCCACAATAAAGTCCATTGCCACACAGGACCAAGGTTTGTCAGGAATTTCCAGAGGTTGTAGAAGGCCACACGGAAGTGAATGCGGTAGTTTAGTTTTAGTACAGACCACACAAACTCCGATAAAATCCTTAATATCCCTCCGTAACGAAGGCCACCAGAAATCCTTGGAGATCAAAGAATACGTCTTGCGAACACCCGGATGACCAGCCACCTTACTCTCGTGAAGACACTGTAAGAGCTCCAATTGGAGTTCAGGAGGAACGAAAAGTCTGGAAGCCGGAGTCAGTCTAGGTGCCAGATGCTGCAAGCTCCTTATCTGATCAAGTAGCGGAGAATGGACTTTGAGAGTAGTGTTAGCGATAATGTTACACTTGGGTACTATAGAGGACAAAACCGGCTCAGATACGGCAGCAGGTTCATATTGGCGAGATAAGGCGTCGGCTTTAGAATTCTTGGAACCTGGCCTATATGTGAGTACGTAGTTGAAGTGAGTGAGAAATATGGACCAACGAGCCTGTCTAGATGATAGTCGTTTAGCCTCTCCAATATAGGATACGTTTTTATGATCTGTCAAAATAGTAACAGGATGCAAAGTACCCTCCAATAAATGTCTCCACTCCTTCAAGGCCATTATAACCGCTAGTAGTTCCCTGTCACCAATGTCGTATCTGCTTTCAGTACCTGACAATTTTTTGGAAAAGTATCCACAAGGATGTAATGGTTTATCTACACCCAACCTTTGGGACAGAACAGCACCTATACCTGTCTCAGAAGCGTCAACTTCGAGTAGGAAAGGTAGTGTAGTATCAGGGTGAACTAAAATTGGTGCGGAAGCAAACAGCTCCTTGAGTGTCTTAAAAGCCAGAAGTGCTTCAGTAGACCAATTCTTAGTCTCAGCCCCTTGTTTGGTCATATTGGTGATGGGAGCAATGATAGAGGAGTATCCCTTAATGAAACGTCTGTAGTAATTGGAGAAACCAATAAATCTCTGGATAGCCTTGAGACCCTTAGGTAAAGGCCAATCTAATATGGATTGGAGTTTCTCCGGGTCCATTTCAAACCCTTCCCCAGAAATCACATAACCAAGAAAGGTAGTTTGGGATTGGTCAAAGCTGCATTTCTCTAGTTTGCAGTATAAGCCATGCTGAAGGAGTTTGTGTAAAACCCTTCTGACTTGTCCGTGGTGAGTCTCAATATCCCTGGAATGTATAAGTATATCATCAAGGTATACAATCACACAGTCATCTTGAAACTCCCTAAGAACCTCATTAATAAGGTCCTGAAATACCGCCGGGGCATTGCAGAGACCAAAAGGCATTACAGTATACTCATAGTGCCCATATCGAGTATTGAATGCAGTTTTCCACTCGTCACCGTCGTGAATTCTCACCAAATTATAAGCACCTCTAAGGTCTAACTTAGTGAAAATTTTAGAACTTTTTAGTCGATCAAAAAGCTCGGTGATCAAGGGAATCGGATATACATTTCTGATGGTTATCTTGTTAAGACCTCGGTAGTCAATGCAGGGTCTTAAAGAACCATCCTTCTTTTTAACAAAAAAAAATCCAGCCCCAGCAGGAGAGGAGGATCTTCTAATGAACCCCTTGTCTAGGTTTTCACGAATATACTCCTCTAGAACTAAGTTTTCATTCGTAGACAAAGGGTATACATGACCCCTGGGGGGCATGGTACCAGAAAGTAAATTAATTTTGCAATCAAAAGGCCTATGTGGTGGTAAGGTATCAGCCTTTCCTTTGTCAAATACTGCCTTTAAATCTTGATACAAGGACGGTATCTGTACTTTGGTAGAGTCGGTAGCGTTATTAAGTGAGTTGACACTACAAAGAGGTGACACTTTCTTTAAACAATTCTCTTGACAATCCTGACCCCACGAAACTATTTCCCCTGATCTCCAATCTATAACGGGGTTATGTCTCTTAAGCCAGGAGTATCCCAGGACTATGGGAACAGAAGGAGATGAAATGAGTAGTAGGGATATTTCCTCCTTGTGTAGAATACCAGTAGTTAAGTAAAGAGGTGTGGTCTCCCGGAAAATCACAGGCTCAACTAAAGGTCTACCATCAATGGCTTCAACAGCCAAGGGTGTCTTCCTTAACTGGGATGGGATAGTGTGTTTGGTGAGAAACTTTTGGTCGATAAAACTCTCAGCAGCGCCGGAGTCTATCAATGCCATAGTCTCTAAAGTTCCCTTCTCCCAAGTTAAAGAGACCGGTAATAGGAGTCTATGTTCTTTGTAGTTATGAGTAGAGGACAAAATCGAAACACCCAAGGTCTGTCCTCTAGAGAAACTTAGGTGCGAGCGTTTCCCGGACGACTGGGACAGCTCAAACGTACATGACCTCTGGACCCACAATACATACACAGTCCCTCCCTTCTCCTGTACTGTCTCTCCTCCTCTGAGAGACGAGTAAGGCCTAACTGCATAGGTTCTGAAGCCTGTGGATTTTTGGTTTCAGAAATTTGAAATGATGGTGCTAGTCTAAAGGAAGATTTACCGGTTCTATCTCGAGTATTTTGTCTCTCCCTTAGACGTTCGTCAATACGAGAGATAAAGGAAATTAAGTCCTCCAGGTTCTCGGGAAGCTCTCTTGTTGCTACCTCATCAAGTATTACATCAGATAATCCATTTAAGAATACGTCTATATAGGCCTGTTCATTCCATTTTACCTCTGCCGCCAAAGACCTGAACTCTAGTGCGTAATCCACAAGTGTTTGGTTGTCTTGTCTAAGGCGCAACAGTAATCTGGCTGCATTGACCCTCCTGCCAGGAGGATCAAAAGTTCTTTTAAAAGCAGCTACAAAGAATTATAGTTATAGACTAATGGATTATCATTCTCCCACAACGGATTAGCCCATCTCAGAGCTTTCTCAATGAGTAAGGTAATAATAAATCCCACTTTTGCCCTATCGGTAGGGTATGAACGAGGCTGTAGCTCGAAATGAATACTGATCTGGTTCAAAAAGCCACGACACCTCTCAGGAGAACCAGCATAACGTACAGGTGGGGTAACTCGGGAAGAAGCACCTACAGTAGCTACCTCTAGTCCTGAACCCACAGAAGGAGCAGACATATTACGCATCTCCTCAGGTGGATTAATAGGACGAGACAGCAGCGCCTGTAGTGCTAGAGCCATCTGATCCATCCTATGATCCATGGCGTCAAACCTAGGATCAGGAGAACCAAGCTGACAATTTGTACCTGCAGGATCCATGGCCCTGTCGTAATGTCAGGATCGGGTCAGGGATCCAACACGCAGAGTACAAAGAGTAGCAGATACGTATACCGGTCCTTAGAATGGCCGGACTTAACGTATAACTACGATAGAATGGTCAGAGACAAGCCGAGGTCGAGGGAACGAGAAGACAGGTAAGCGAGAGACAAGCCGGGTCAAGGATAACAGAAAGACAGGAGAGTAAATACCAAAGCCGGGTCAGAACCAAAAGACAAGAGAATAACAAAGCACTGTGTGACTAGGCGGACTAGAGCCACGACAGGGCAATGAGTGAATGAGAGAGCCACTGTTAAGTATCCTGGCTAGGAAGAGAAGACACGCCTCCGGCGAGTCCTGATTCGTCTCCCGAGATTTGAGTGACAGGACGTTCCGGGTTGGCGTCATGACGTCTACCTCCGGTCCTCCTGTTATAAAAGGAAGTGACTCCCTCGCGGCCGGCGTTAGCAAGACCGAGTGAACCGCGAGGGGCCGAGGAGACATGCCGTCCGGACGGATAAACTTCTAAGTCTCTACCTCTCTCAGAGGTAGAGGCTTCAGGTACCCTGACAATAACATAGTATATCTAACAGCACTATTATAGAATAATCTGATCTATGGTTATGGCTCAAATTTGGGAATAAACCATTTAAGGATATCTGGCCTATCCATAGATAACATCATGCAATATAAAGACTTACGGGTTTGATATAAATTTTTTTTTTTTTTTTTCTTCTTGCACTATAATTATTATCACTACTCACTATGTTTAAGTAGTGCAAGGTTTGGCCTAACCACTTCCGAGTGGCAGGGGTAGACGGACAATCCAGCACCAGGTGTCCGTATACTATGCCACCCGGATGTATAGCGGTATAAAATAAAGGCTGATATGTACTGCGTTTATCTCGTTTGAAATCAATTGAAATAATCGGAATCTTGTCTATTCGTTACTAGACGAGGTTACTGTTTTATTCTCTATCTATTGGAAATAGCATGATCCTACGAGGCTGCCTTTTTCCCTTTTTTTTTTTTTTTCCCTTCCCCTTGCCTCTCGATGGGTTGCCCCTCTTGGTGTAGTGCTACTACACTGTTTCCGTTGATTTCTATCGCAATCAGAAATCTACGGGTTAATAAAGAGAAAAAAGAACTACGTTCTTTTTAAGTCTGTTTTATGTTGTGTATTGACGCTGAATCCACTACGAATTCATTCGGCGAGATTAGGCGCAATATGTTTGTTGTTGTGTTTTTTTTATGGGTGTTCTTTTCTTGTCTTTTTTTTTTTAGAGCATACGATACCCTTGATAAAGATATTTTATCTAATGATACTAAAGCTTTCTTGCCTCCAGACATCGGGGCTTCGAATAGTATAATATATGTGCAATTTTCGATAACTCCAGATGCTTAGGTTTTTATTGCTAAATGTTCAGGGCATGAATACTAATAAAAAAAGGAGAAGACTATATAATACTCTTAATGAGCATAATGTGCAGGTGGCATTCTTACAAGAAACCCATTGGCTCAAAGATATCAAACAAAGATGGGGAGGGCATAAATACGCTAATATTGTCCACGCCTCACTAAGAGATAACAAAAAAAGAGGAGTTGCAGTTGTGTTTAATTGTAGTATAGAGTTGGAAATTAAATATATTGAATTGGATCCAGAAGCTAGATCCATAATTATTGTTTGCATTATTGATAAAGTGACCTACACTCTTGTTAATGTCTATCTTCCGAATGTTGATCCTATGACTAAATTTGCAACCATAATGGACCGAGTCGATAAAGTATCCAAGGGACATTTAATTATAGCGGGGGATTTTAATTGTGTATGGGATCCTAAAATGGATAAGACGCATATTTCTAAATTTTGTGATAAAAGAACTATTAAACAGGCTAAAAGGCTTTACAATATTTCTAAACAATATAATATCCATGATATATGGAGACTATTACATCCCACTGATAAAGATTACTCTCATCAATCATGTGTGCATGGAACGTATGCACGCATTGATTTCTGTCTCCTTGACGCAAATTCGATATCTATGTGTAACTCAATTGAAATCAGAGAGAATCTATGGTCAGACCATAGCCTCATATTAATGGATCTTGGAAATAAACCCCCTATGGTCCGTACTACATGGAGACTAAACGATGCTCTTCTTAATGATGCAGAGAATAAAAAGGAATTAATTCAATTATTAAACAATTTTTGGCTAGAAAATAGTTCCTCTGATACAACACCGGCAAATAATTGGTGTACACACAAAGCCGTTATGCGTGGTTACTTAATTAAATTAGCCCATAAAATGAGGGTTCTCAATGGTAAGACCCTGACCGATTTATACATTGAGTTTTATAATATATCTAAACTTAATAAACAGAAGCCATCTATAGAATTAAAAACCAAGCTAAACACTTTAAAAAAACAGATCAATTTGAAGGTTGAGCAAAAAATCAAATTAAATATTCACAAACTAAAATTAAACAATTATTATACGGGAAACAGGGCAAATAAAAACTTGACAAAAAGACTGCAAAATCATTACGCCAAAAATAGAGTTGAACAATTGACAGACGGACAAAAGATCTATTCGACACCTTCTGCAATTGGGGAGAGATTTAATCAATTTTATGAGGATCTGTATAATCTCAAACTGTCTCCTAATTTAAACGATATTCAAAATTATCTAGCCTGTACCCAGATTCCTAAAGTTACATCGCAAGACCTAATAATTTTAAATAGGCCCATTTCGGTGGATGAAGTCAAATTGCAAATAAATAGACTTCCTATTAACAAAACTCCGGGACCAGATGGCTTTACGAATATGTATTATAGACAGATGCAGCCTCTATTAAGTAATCCTTTAACAGAAATGTTCAATCAAATAGCCCTAAATAAATCTTTTCCATCTGAATTGTTGCAGGCAAATATTATTCCAATACTGAAACAAAATAAATTAAGCTCTGATCCCGGTAATTATAGACCTATAGCGTTAATCAACACAGACATGAAGCTATACGCAGCAATAATTGCCGAAAGAATTAAGAAAATTATTTCGTCACTGATTCACCCTGATCAAATTGGATTTGTCCCAGGCAGGTTAGCGTCCAACAATACCAGGAGAATAATCGACATTATAGATTGGGCCAATAGAAATGAGCTTCCCCTCCTGACCCTGTCATTAGATGCTGAGAAAGCATTTGACAGGGTCGGGTGGGGCTATCTTAGTGAAGCCCTTAAGGCTTTTGGACTCACGGGCTGGATACACAATGCCATTATGGCTCTCTACTCTTCTCCTTCCGCCAGAACTGTGGGTCCGAACATTACAGCAGGGTGGTTTGCACTCAAAAACGGTACGCGACAGGGATGCCCTCTTTCTCCTCTGTTGTATATCTTGTCTATTGAGCCATTGGCTATTAACATTAGGAATAACGCATTAATAAAAGGTTCGGTGAATGCTAAAATATCTCTTTATGCGGATGACGCGTTACTTACGTTGTCTGCCCCTGAGTCGTCTTTAAAATTTTTAATGTTTGAGATCGATAGATACTCTGTTATCTCAAATTTCAAGCTAAATATAAATAAATCTACGGCAATGTTTATGAACTTGAATAATGAGATAGTAAATAGTTTAGCCCTAAGCTATAAATTTATATGGACCGATTCACAAATAAACTATTTGGGATTAGTTATAACACCTAAAGTGTCAGAAATAATGGAGCGGAATATCTCGATTCTTATGAGAAATATGAACCTCAAACTTAGAAAATGGAGAAATTTAGAAAACTCCTGGCAAGGAAAAATAAACATCATTAATTCATATATTTTGCCTAAATGGCTATATCTGTTTTCCATGATTCCGCTTGGGGTTTCCAGACCTTGGTTGGCGATGATCCAAACATACTTCAACAATTTTATCTGGAATAACAAAAAACCAAGAATTGCCCAAAAGATCTTAACCAAAAAATTGACAAATGGAGGCCTACATTTCCCTAGTATTCTTTATAGTTATCACGCTAGCATTATTAGGCATATATATTTCCTTCAGGACCCTAAACAGGTCTCTGAACCATGGTATATTATGGAGGCCGAAGTGGCCTTTGTAGACAAATTACAATATTTGATGTGGACAGTTACAAGTAAAAATTCAATAAATTCGCCTATAAATAATTCAGCGATACTATCCCAAATATTAGAAGAGTGGATACTAATTAAAAAAAAATTAGGCCTAATAAATATGATACCTAAGACATGTCCCTTGGATATATTTCAACTACTTATACAAGACTTTTCGTTAAAGAATTGGGTCTGCGCGGATAAAATAAGAATTGCAGAAATTATGCAGGGAGACAATATCCTACCTTTCCAGAATATTATTGACACTCTGCATATTCCGCGCAGAGAAATTTTTACTTATCTCCGCATAAAAAACTTCATTCATAAAAACGTGATTAAATCATCTTCCATTTTTGCTAAAAAGTTAGAAGTTATATTTAATTTCCAATCTATTAATAAGATTATGTCAGCTGCAGCATCAATGTTGGAAGCTCTTAAGGAGTCTCCCCACAGATTGATTAAGACGTGGGAACAAGAATTAGAACTGCAAATCTCTCTGGATGATTGGAATGTCTCTTTGAGCCTGGTGAACAAATATATTCACTGTTTGAAACTGTCTGAATGCCACTTTAAAGTCCTCTATAGATGGTACTATACTCCGGCAAGACTGGCGAGAATGTTCCATAATTCCGATCCAACTTGCTGAAGATGTGGTACTCATCCAGGTACTTATATACATATTTGGTGGGCCTGCCCAGCTGTCAAATATCTATGGTCTTGGGCCTTTAATATTTTTACAACTGTGACTACTAATAGAATTATGGAGAATGCCGCTTCTGCTCTTTTACATCTAAACTTGTCATTTGATTCAAAAAAATACATTTGTTTTGCTATTCATTGTTTAGTCGCTGTTAAAATTATTATAGCGAGACAATGGAAATCATCTAAGCCGTACAACAAACGGTTATTGATTGATCAGGTCCTGTTCCAAATATCTATGGAACACGAGATGATCAACAATGAGAACTCGAAGAAAAAACAATGGTATGGTGAGTGGCTGTATAAATACAAGATATTATTTTGCTCCTCCAATAGTCCCTCTTGATTATACCACTATTCGAAATTTAGCAGTTGGTATATGGAAAGCGATGAATATAGATAAGTGACAATATAATACACATAAGCGAGTACTGAAATTAATTGATCATGTGCTCTAGATTTGGTGTAGGGTTTTTACTGTTTGTGTTTTTGTTCCTTTTTTGTGTTTTTATTTCTTTTTTGTGATTGTAGACTATGTTCGTATGTGATATATACTGAGCTATAATTGAACACAAGACAAATCTCGATGATATATAATTTAATGGAATGCTATGTGATTCTGTATTTGTCTGTTAAACAAAATATGAGACCAGTATATTGTTGTATATGTAAAGAAAAAATTCTCTAATAAAAATATATTAAAAAAAAAAAAAAAAAAAAAAAAGAAATTCTTCTCTTTCTTCCTATTTTATCAACTAGAATCTAGACAAAGGGGCTTATGCTAGCGTTTTCAGATTGTGCTGAAACCATGCATCTGATAGGACCCATCAATAACAAAATGTTTGTTTTTTTGTATTAAGCCTTCTTGCTCCTCGGGTGCCTTCAGAAGCCTTTCAGTTGATGTAGCGGTCTAATGAATACTTATGTTTTGCAGGATCAAACACAGTAATAGCCCTATAGGATTTGTCCAGCACTTAAGAGATTAATGTGCCTACATGCAGATGTGCAGGAACTCTCATTCCAGGGGGGATATTCTGGCAGACCAGACCAATTTGTGCTAGTGGCTGTAGAGTGGAGGTTTTTTTTTTTCTAACATAGGTCTCAATTTAAAGGAACACTATAGACAGCCAGACCATGTTATTTTAACGACCCAAGGCTTTTTTGATATGAGACCTATTTGTAACCAAGGCCTTTTGGGCATTTTTGCCATGCGCTCATTCTGCCACAATTTTTCCTTTTCTGTGTAAGTGCATCCATACATATTATATATATATATATATATATATATATATATATATATGTAAAAAGAAAGAAAAATAAAATAGGGATTTCTTCTGATACCCTACATGTATGTATCATGACATACTAAATAGAATTAAATGTTTTAAAAAATGGGAAATAAATACATATTTTCAGTTTTACATGTAATACTTTTTACACACCAAATGCAACAAAAGCAAACTACGGTAACTCAAAATAGGTTCACTACTGCCCTATGTGTCTAGGATTAAAATAATTTTTTAGAAGTTATAAAAACATTACTGAAAGTGTGAATCACGGCTTTAAAACTAAAATTTTGAAAAATGTGTCATGCTGAGATTATAACCTTAATAGTAGTCACATAATCCATAACTGCTACACGAAAAGTATATATTTGTAGATAGTACAACCCACAAGGTATATACATTAAGAGCATTTTGACACATTTTTAATTTAACCATTTTATCACAAACCCAGTAAAATTAGTTAATTTTTGTGTGGGTTTTTTTGGGGGAAATTCTCAGACCAGACATGTCCCACTACTACACACACCACATATTTTTATTTTCCTACTGTTCTCGAGTACAATGAAAATCCGGTAGGGTTATAATCTGACGCTAATGCAACCCTTATTAAACTAGTAATCTAACCCACAATTCTCATAATACTACCTATAGTCCTACCTTTAATCCCAGTACTAATCCCACTTTACAATGGATTCCATCTGTTTATGTCAGCTTCCATGATGCTTTGCCATTCTAAAGGCATTCCAAAGGCATGAAAAGCATCATGGGAGTTGTAGTTCTACAATGGGGTTCCCAAAAGGTAGATCCCCAGATGTTGGAGAACTGCAACTCTCATGATGCTTTGCATGCCTTTAGAATGTCTTTAGAATGACCGGGGCCGCCATCAGTGCATGACAACCATGATGGGTGTCAGGGGCCCGGACTGCTCTGGGAGTTCTGGGCCCCACATTACCTATGTACACACATATATATATATATATATATATATATATATATATATATATATATATATATATATAGCTATTTTTGCTATATATATATGTACCTGATGGTCCCTGGCTACCTGTTTGTTGCAGAGGGGGCCCGCAGCACATGACCGGTGTATCGTCGCCTTATGGGCACCCGGAGCCTTGGACAAAACCCCACATACCTAACCCCAATAAAACACGGACACTAGGGTATATTGGTAAAATTGTCCACAGCTTTATTAAATATATAAATAATAATAACTTAACATAGAAACTTTTTGGGTCATTGCCCTATGCCCCGCCTTTACTTCTGTATCCTTCCGTTAGGTATAACATGCAATGACCCCCTTAATAAATAACATATATATATATATATAACATTGTACCAGCATAAAATCCTTAAAGTGCCAACCATTTATTATAATTTAACCATGGTAGGGGTATACCCAGATACCCCTACCCCACCAGGTTCTGAGCTACTGACAGGACTCGAAACCTACTAACATACCAATAACTATTAACATAACCTTCCTACTGGGGAGCCTATTTCCTCTTCTAGAGCTCCCTATCCCGCCACTGTGACAAAATGGGAACCCCGCTACGGCCAAAAAACCCAGGGAGGGAGGGTGGGACAAACTCAGCAAGGCAGGCAAGTTAAAAGTGATTTTTTCCTAAGATGTCTGCCTACTTATATGACCCAGCCCCTTAACCTCTCCATTAACGACTCCCAATTAGCTTCCTCCTATGCCTGCCTCCTAACCCCTGTCAAGGCTCTTTTCCACTAAGCTGTGCTTTTGTTCCATGGGGCTACACTCTCACTTACATTCCCAAAAGCTCCCCTGTCTCTAACTGTCGCGAGTCCCGCGGCCTTCAGAGTGTTGCCACGGTTACCATGGTAACGATCCGTGCGGCATCCAGGTCGTGAGAGACAGGGTTGCTGCTGGGAAGGAAAGTGAGAGTGTGTTGCGGTGACAGTGTGAGGTGGGGTGACAGTGTGAGGTGGGGTGACAGTGTGAGGTGGGGTGACAGTGTGAGGTGGGGTGACAGTGTGAGGTGGGGTGACAGTGTGAGGTGGGGTGACAGTGTGAGGTGGGGTGACAGTGTGAGGTGGGGTGACAGTGTGAGGGGTCACAGGGTGGGTGACAGAGTAAAAGGTGGGGTGACAGGTGAGGTGGCAGAGTGAGAGGGGGTGACAGGTGAGGTGGCAGGGTGAGAGGGGGTGACAGGTGAGGTGGCAGGGTGAGAGGGGGTGACAGGTGAGGTGGCAGGGTCAGATGTGGGGTGAGAGAGGGTGACAGTGTGTGGGGAGTGACAGGGTAAGTTGACAGAGTAAGGTGGGTGACATAGAGTGGGGGGGTCACAGGGTGGGTGACAGAGTAAGAGGTGGGGTGACAGGTGAGGTGGCAGAGCTAGAGGGGGTGACAGGTGAGGTGGCAGGGTGAGTGACAGGGTCAGATGTTGGGTGAGAGGGGAGGCAGGGTGAGGGGGGTGACAGGGTGAGAGGGGGTAACAGGGTGAGAGGGGGCGACAGTATTAGGGGGTGACAGGTGGGCTGAGAGGGGAGGAAGGGTGAGGGGGTGGCAGGGTGAGAGGGGGTGACAGTATGAGGGGGGGTGACAGTATGAGGGGGGGGTGACAGTATGAGGGGGGTGACAGTATGAGGGGGGGTGACAGTATGAGGGGGGGTGACAGTGTGGGGGTCACAGGGTGGGTGACAGAGTAAGAGGTGGGGTGACAGGGTTACAGGGTGAGAGGTGGGGTGAGAGGGGGTGACAGGTGGGGTGGCAGGGTGAGAGGTGGGGTGGCAGGGACTGACAGGTGGGGTGGCAGCGTGAGAGGGGGGTGACAGGGTGAAAGGGGGGGACAGGTGGGGTGGCAGGGTGAGATGGGGTGACAGGTGGGGTGGCAGGGTGAGAGAGGGGTGACAGGGTGAAATGGCGAGGTGGCAGGGTGAGGGGGTGACAGGTGGGGTGGCAGGGTGAGAAGGTGGTGAGAAGTGGGGTGGCACAGTGAGGGGGGGTGACAGCGTGAGGGGGTAACAGGGTGAGGGGGAGTGACAGGGTGAGGGGAGGGTGACAGGGTGAGATGGGGTGAGGGGAGGCGGCAGGGTGAGATGGGGTGAGGGGGGGCGGCAGGGTGAGATGGGGTGAGGGGGGGCGACAGGGTGAGATGGGGTGAGGGGGGGCGACAGGGTGAGATGGGGTGAGGGGGGGCGACAGGGTGAGATGGGGTGAGGGGGGGCGACAGGGTGAGATGGGGTGAGGGGGGGCGACAGGGTGAGATGGGGTGAGGGGGGGCGACAGGGTGAGATGGGGTGAGGGGGGTGACAGGGTGAGATGGGGTGGGGGGTGACAGGGTGAGGTGGGGTGAGGGGGGGCGACAGGGTGAGATGGGGTGAGGGGGGCGACAGGGTGAGATGGGGTGAGGGGGGGCGACAGGGTGAGATGGGGTGAGGGAGGGTGACAGGGTGAGGGGGGCGACAGGGTGAGATGGGGTGAGGGGGGGCGACAGGGTGAGATGGGGTGAGGGGGGCGACAGGGTGAGATGGGGTGAGGGGGGGCGACAGGGTGAGATGGGGTGAGGGGGGGCGACAGGGTGAGATGGGGTGAGGGGGGGCGACAGGGTGAGGGGGTGACGGGGTGAGGGGGGTGACGGGGTGAGATAGGGTGACAGGGTGAGATGGGGTGAGGGAGGGTGACAGGGTGAGATGGGGTGAGGGAGGGTGACAGGGTGAGATGGGGTGAGGGAGGGTGACAGGGTGAGATGGGGTGAGGGAGGGTGACAGGGTGAGATGGGGTGAGGGAGGGTGACAGGGTGAGATGGGGTGAGGGAGGGTGACAGGGTGAGGGGGGCGACAGGGTGAGATGGGGTGAGGGGGGGCGACAGGGTGAGATGGGGTGAGGGAGGGTGACAGGGTGAGATGGGGTGAGGGAGGGGCGACAGGGTGAGATGGGGTGAGGGGGGGGCGACAGGGTGAGATGGGGTGAGGGGGGGGCGACAGGGTGAGATGGGGTGAGGGGGGTGACAGGGTGAGATGGGGTGAGGGAGGGTGACAGGGTGAGATGGGGTGAGGGAGGGTGACAGGGTGAGATGGGGTGAGGGAGGGTGACAGGGTAAGATGGGGTGGCAGGGTGAGATGTGGTGAGGGGGGTGACATGTGGGATGACAGGGTGAGGGGGGGGGTCAAAATGTACCTTTTTCCCTGGTGGTCCGGTGGGGTCAATCTGTCCCTGGTGGTCCAGTGTCCTGGATGGCTCCCTGGTGGTCCAGTGGGCTTTCCGGTCTGCAGCTCCGCCGGATGCAGAGCTGCAGACCACATGGGGAAAGTCTCGCGATCTCCATTCAGAGCGTTGCCGTGGTAACCCGCGGCAACGCTCTGATTGGCTGGAGATCGCTAGACCTCAGTCTGCAGCTCACACCCGGCGGAGCTGCAGACTGAGGCAGGCTCTCTCCCCAGGCGGCCTGACAGGAGGGGCCTCGCACCCGGTGGCACTAAGGGCAAGCCGCCGGGCCCCCTCCTGTGTCGGGTCCTCGGTCATAGACCGAGAACCCGACATGTCAGTCTGCCCACAGGCGATTTAGGCGGCCGCGAGGCCCCTGACTGCGCGAGGCCTTAGGCGGCCGCCTAAATCGCCTAATTAGAGAGCCGCCTCTGTCCCTGAGGGTGGACTTGGAGGCTACCTTGTGGGTGGACTCAGGGGCAGCCCTGTGGGCACACTCGGGAGGCCCAGACCTTGAGCTGTGTCAGGGGCCCCAAAATTTCTGATGGCAGCCCTGAGAATGACAAAGCATCATGTAGTTTTAAAACTTCTGGGGAATTACCTTTTTGGCACCCCTATTCTACAACATCTGAGGATCTACCTTTCTGGCAACCCTGCTCTTTGGTCTTCCATGCTTCTGTGCAGCGAGCGAAAAAGAAGAAAAGATCGCAGAAACTGACGGTTGGTATTCCAACACAAGTTTCATGTACATGGCTGAAGGACCCTGTTATATACTAAATTTAGAGTTGAGTTTTTTTTGGCAGGGACTGACAGGTGGGGTGGCAGCGTGAGAGGGGGGTGACAGGGTGAAAGGGGGGGACAGGTGGGGTGGCAGGGTGAGATGGGGTGACAGGTGGGGTGGCAGGGTGAGAGAGGGGTGACAGGGTGAAATGGCGAGGTGGCAGGGTGAGGGGGTGACAGGTGGGGTGGCAGGGTGAGAAGGTGGTGAGAAGTGGGGTGGCACAGTGAGGGGGGGTGACAGCGTGAGGGGGTAACAGGGTGAGGGGGAGTGACAGGGTGAGGGGAGGGTGACAGGGTGAGATGGGGTGAGGGGAGGCGGCAGGGTGAGATGGGGTGAGGGGGGGCGGCAGGGTGAGATGGGGTGAGGGGGGGCGACAGGGTGAGATGGGGTGAGGGGGGGCGACAGGGTGAGATGGGGTGAGGGGGGGCGACAGGGTGAGATGGGGTGAGGGGGGGCGACAGGGTGAGATGGGGTGAGGGGGGGCGACAGGGTGAGATGGGGTGAGGGGGGGCGACAGGGTGAGATGGGGTGAGGGGGGTGACAGGGTGAGATGGGGTGGGGGGTGACAGGGTGAGGTGGGGTGAGGGGGGGCGACAGGGTGAGATGGGGTGAGGGGGGCGACAGGGTGAGATGGGGTGAGGGGGGGCGACAGGGTGAGATGGGGTGAGGGAGGGTGACAGGGTGAGGGGGGCGACAGGGTGAGATGGGGTGAGGGGGGGCGACAGGGTGAGATGGGGTGAGGGGGGCGACAGGGTGAGATGGGGTGAGGGGGGGCGACAGGGTGAGATGGGGTGAGGGGGGGCGACAGGGTGAGATGGGGTGAGGGGGGGCGACAGGGTGAGGGGGTGACGGGGTGAGGGGGGTGACGGGGTGAGATAGGGTGACAGGGTGAGATGGGGTGAGGGAGGGTGACAGGGTGAGATGGGGTGAGGGAGGGTGACAGGGTGAGATGGGGTGAGGGAGGGTGACAGGGTGAGATGGGGTGAGGGAGGGTGACAGGGTGAGATGGGGTGAGGGAGGGTGACAGGGTGAGATGGGGTGAGGGAGGGTGACAGGGTGAGGGGGGCGACAGGGTGAGATGGGGTGAGGGGGGGCGACAGGGTGAGATGGGGTGAGGGAGGGTGACAGGGTGAGATGGGGTGAGGGAGGGGCGACAGGGTGAGATGGGGTGAGGGGGGGGCGACAGGGTGAGATGGGGTGAGGGGGGGGCGACAGGGTGAGATGGGGTGAGGGGGGTGACAGGGTGAGATGGGGTGAGGGAGGGTGACAGGGTGAGATGGGGTGAGGGAGGGTGACAGGGTGAGATGGGGTGAGGGAGGGTGACAGGGTAAGATGGGGTGGCAGGGTGAGATGTGGTGAGGGGGGTGACATGTGGGATGACAGGGTGAGGGGGGGGGTCAAAATGTACCTTTTTCCCTGGTGGTCCGGTGGGGTCAATCTGTCCCTGGTGGTCCAGTGTCCTGGATGGCTCCCTGGTGGTCCAGTGGGCTTTCCGGTCTGCAGCTCCGCCGGATGCAGAGCTGCAGACCACATGGGGAAAGTCTCGCGATCTCCATTCAGAGCGTTGCCGTGGTAACCCGCGGCAACGCTCTGATTGGCTGGAGATCGCTAGACCTCAGTCTGCAGCTCACACCCGGCGGAGCTGCAGACTGAGGCAGGCTCTCTCCCCAGGCGGCCTGACAGGAGGGGCCTCGCACCCGGTGGCACTAAGGGCAAGCCGCCGGGCCCCCTCCTGTGTCGGGTCCTCGGTCATAGACCGAGAACCCGACATGTCAGTCTGCCCACAGGCGATTTAGGCGGCCGCGAGGCCCCTGACTGCGCGAGGCCTTAGGCGGCCGCCTAAATCGCCTAATTAGAGAGCCGCCTCTGTCCCTGAGGGTGGACTTGGAGGCTACCTTGTGGGTGGACTCAGGGGCAGCCCTGTGGGCACACTCGGGAGGCCCAGACCTTGAGCTGTGTCAGGGGCCCCAAAATTTCTGATGGCAGCCCTGAGAATGACAAAGCATCATGTAGTTTTAAAACTTCTGGGGAATTACCTTTTTGGCACCCCTATTCTACAACATCTGAGGATCTACCTTTCTGGCAACCCTGCTCTTTGGTCTTCCATGCTTCTGTGCAGCGAGCGAAAAAGAAGAAAAGATCGCAGAAACTGACGGTTGGTATTCCAACACAAGTTTCATGTACATGGCTGAAGGACCCTGTTATATACTAAATTTAGAGTTGAGTTTTTTTTGTTTTTTTACATATACTTCATTAAAAATAAATGTATTTCCTTCAGAACACTACACATGACACCCAAGCATTCAAACAAAAATACTACATACACACACATACAACCCTGCATGCACATACTCCTACTTCATACAAAAAAAAAAAAATACAATTCGCTGCATAGCCAGAAAAGACATATATTTAGAATTTCTGTTAGGGTGCAAAAGAAGCAACAGATAAAAAAAAAAAAAAAAAACACTGACAGATTTAATAAATTGCATCAAATATGTATGAGATTTTGATACATTTTCCCTAAAGTGTCCCTGGAATTGTTTTCAAATGTTGGCACCAAGGTACCATTTTCATTTATGAAAAAAAAATACCTCACTCTCTCTCTTCCTATTATATGGAGTAGACAAATGGGCTAATGCTATGGTTTGCAGATTCTGCTGAATTAGCCATAAATAACAGAAGGTTTTTTATTTTTTTTGTATTATGCCTTCATGCACCTTGGGTGCCTTCAGAAGCCTTTCAGTTGATGTAGCCATATAATCCATGCATATGTTTTGCAGCAAACACAGTGTGTAAGATTTGTCCAGCACTCACAATGTTAAAGTGCCTACAAGCAAATGTGCAGGAATTCTTTCTTTCCAGGGAGTAATTGGCCAGACCAGACCAGTTTGTGTGGCTGTATTATCTAAGATAGGCTGTAAGTGTTTATCAAAAGGTCCTTTGACACAAGGGAAGTATTTCTCTGATAGTAATTAGATGCTGCAAAGATAGGATGCAGCTATTGATGTCTTACAGCTGAGTATTGCCTGAGGGTCAAGTAGGATAATAGTCTACTTGACACAAGTTGCAAAATAGTTTCTAGTTAGCCTTGCCTTTTAACCATGTTCAGAAACAGGAGTTTAGTGTTTATCTTAACAAATCTATTTTATTTAGAATTTAATTCTGTATACCCAGAGCACTATATAAAGTGAAAGGACCACTACAGTGCCAGGAAAACAAACTAATTTTCCTGACACTATAGTGCCCTGAGAGTGCCCCACCCTTAGGGTCCCACTCCCGCTGCGCTGAAGGGGGAGGAAGGGGGTTAATCCCTTACCTTTCTCCAGCGCCAGGCTCCCTCGGCGCTGGGGAATCTCCTCCTTCTTCTGCCATCATCGGATGAATGCGCATGCGCGGCAAGAGCCGCGCGCGCATTCAGCCAGTCCATAGTAAAGCATTCTCAATGCTTTCCTATGGACGCTGGCGTCTTCTCACTGTGAAAATCACAGTGAGAAATGCCTCTAGCGGCTGTCAATGAGACAGCCACTAGAGGCTGGATTAACCCTAAAGTAAACATAGCAGTTTTTCTGAAACTGCTATGTTTACAGCAGAAAGGGTTAATCCTAGATGGAACATGGGGGATGGTTGCACTCACCTGAACATGCTTAAATGGGATGCTACTGGGGGCCATATTATACAATAAACAATACACAAGATCCAGCGCACTCTCCTATCTACTAAACAGCAACTTCAATGTTGACAGATTTTATTAGTTTTTAAAAGTTTTTTTTTAAAAACACCTAATCTAGGCAAAAAAAAATAATGGGGATTTAGTTACATTATATGATCATACATTGCATAAGCCTGCCACAACGTCAATGTACCCCATCTTTGGCAGGTCCTACTCTCACAGTCTAATGTCTGCTCTTATGAGATTAACCCTCTTACTTGGGAAAAAATTCCATCTGAGGCTCTCTGCAGTACAAGACTATCTCAGGTCCCTATTTAGCCTTGTACTGCAGAGAGCCTCAGATGGAATTTTTTTTCCCAAGTAAGAGGGTTAATCTCATAAGAGCAGACATTATGCAATGTATGATCATATAATGTAACTAAATCCCCATTATTATTTTTTTTGCCTAGATTAGGTGTTTTTAAAAAAACTTTTAAAAACTAATAAAATCTGTCAACATTGAAGTTGCTGTTTAGTAGATAGGAGAGTGCGCTGGATCTTGTGTATTGTTAATCCTAGATGGACCTGGCACCCAGACCACTTCATTAAGCTGAAGTGGTCTGGGTGCCTATAGTGGTCCTTTAATGTTTTTGCCAAGAGGTTTTAGGCAATATAACATACAGAAAATTGTTACAATGCTTATCGTAATTTTCTTTTCCTGGCCAATATCCATGTCAGCATCACCTGTGGATTAGCTCCTCCCTCTCAGGAATCCACCTCCCCAGACTAAGCAATTTCGTAACCAAGTCAGTCCAGAAAAGTTTGTTGATGCTGACATGGATATTGGCCAGGAAAAGAAAATTATGGTAAGTATTGTAACAATTTTCTGTTTTCCTGGCCAATCCATGTCAGCATCACCTGTGGGACTTCCCAAGCAAATGTAAAGGGTGGGTGATAAAAAAAACTATTATACCATATCAATGCTATACCAAATTTAATCAAACATTAGTTGTGGAAATAGGACATTTCTATCAAATGAGAAGGCACAGGAGCCTGAAACGTCTAGGCGATAGTGCCTCACAAAAGTGTTGAAAGATGACCAGGCTACAGCCCTACAAACTTCTTCTATAAAAGTATCCGCCAAAGAAGCTGAGACAGCCCTAGGTCGAGAGAGCTTTAACATCTTCCGGCACTGGTTTGTCAGTGACCCTGAATCACAGAAGTAATCCATCTCCTGATAGTCGAAAAAACAGAGGCAAAAATACATTTATGGTAACCAAAAAGGTACAATAAAAGTCTATTTGACTTACTAAATTATTTAGTACGATCAAGGTAAATGCGTATCGACCTAACCCCATGCAAAGCATGCCAAAGGGATTCTTCTTCAGAAGATGGTCTTTCCAAGAAAGAAGGTAGGATAATCTCCTGGTTCAGGTGAAATTAGGAAAGGAACGTTTTAAATGAACATCGGAACCAACCTTAGAACCGCCTTATCTCCAACAAATTGATTAAAACGATGTTCAGATGAAAGAGCTTGTAATTCTGAAGCTCTTCTGGCTGAGGTGATGGCAACATGGAAAACACATTTCAGTGTTAAGACCCCTAAATATGAAGAATCCATAGACTCAAAGGGTGTGCTCCAGCAAAGTCCAATCTTCAATTACTATGAACTATCATAGTAATCTTAACCCAGGGAGTCCCAAACCGCTTGGGCTGTATCTGGGTTCTTCCTTAGGGAGAGGGTCTGAACTCCCCAGGGATGCCATAATGAAAACTAATGGCAGGTAAACGTTAAAATAAAACTGTTGAGCTGCCAAACAGTGGAGGACAGAAAAAAAGACCACTTATTCTGGGGAGTTGGATTCTTTATATACCATCATTTGAAATTTAGATTCCTGTTGTGGCGAAACCAACCTTGCCACTGGGCATTGGAGAAGCCTGTGTGCCCGCCTCCTGCCTGCTGACTATGGCCCCTGGGACATTTGGCCCTTTAAATACAATATTTGGGCATATTGTATTTTATTATGCTGCTGTTGGCCTTTTAAGAACCATCTGGGGACATACTGTGACTTTTGGGAACCATGCCCCTTTGAGACGGTGTCCCCAGTCTTATTTGGGACAATGCTCCTTTAAGACTTTGTCCCCAGTGTCCCCAGACTGTTAATATACTGTGTTCCTGACTTTCTCCCACTTGGGGCTTACTGAACCAGGTACCACACAGGCGGACCACCAAGAAGTGGAAGAGTGCAGACAATTTACCTCCCAGGCTGGGAGCCTGCTGTAGGTAAATTGCCGACCGCTGGGGGGCCGCCATTCGACAAACGAACACGTGGCCGCGGCCATCTTTAATTCAGCTGAAGTTTTACCTTCTCCAGACTTCAATGCATTTGACAGTTCGAACGCCATTCGACAGTTCATTCGACAGTTCGACAATTCAAATGGTTGTCGTTCGTCTGTTTGAACTGACTTTAACATGGGAAATAGACCGACCGCACAGCCTGATTCTCTGGAACTCTTTTGGGCATGTGAATGGCATGTATATTTTGGAAGTTATTAATATTTTGTAAAAACTGTATTTCTCTGCCTGTGATAACTATATTAACCATTGTGTTCAGTAATCATATCACAGGCAGAGGGGGGGGGATTTTTTGTGGGAGTGTCTGTGTGTATTGTACGGATTGATTGGTTGTATTTCAAAACCCTGTGGGCAGTACTATGTTTGTGGATTCTGAATAAAAGAGGCTGTATGTGCCAGTACAGTCAGTTCTACTTCACCCTCAATTTGGAGTGCCGTCTCTTATTGGGGGAATCTGCTACAAGGGATTGCTATGCTTTTCATACTCCCTTGCTAAATCACTACTAATCTCTTGTAAGAGCTTGTTCCTGCATTGCTCTCTGGAGGAGTCTATGGTGGTTATGGTGTCGGCTGGAGTGCTTGGAGCCCTCAGGGAGCGCTAGGAGCATCCATCAACGGAGGTACCCAGTCGAGGTGCCCGTCGATCCGTTACAACTGTCCTATCAGCTGAGCTAACCCACAGGTGATGCTGACATGGATTGGCCAGGAAATATGATTAGACTTGTAAGAATAAACATATTATAGTATAAATTACATGGCTTCTAATTCAGCATGAAGTATTATATACACAACACTTAGTAAGAGGGTTAATCACTAAACAAAATTAACTAAAAGTGTAAAAATGCTTTATTAGGAAAACTTAAACAAAATAAAAATTGAAGTGTATAAACGCGTTTTTACAACAGAGTGCAATGTGCATAGTATTAGTGTGCAACCACAAAATCTGAATAAGTATAATCAAAACATTCTGAACAATTGAATTAAAGTGCAATTTAGTAGTATGACCAATGTCTGATTAACAAGATAATTTGTTAAAGTATGTTAAAGGATCACTATAGTGTCAGGAAAAAAAGCGTTTTTCATGACACTATAGTACCCTGAGGGTTTTCATGACACTATATTGCCCTCCCGTGGTGCTGAAGGGGCTAAAACCCCTTCAGCAGTTTACCTTAATCCAGCGCCGGCGCTGGTGACCTCTCCTCCCCCGCCGATGTCCGCTCCCAAGTGGAGCGGAATGCGCATGCGTGGCAAGTGACGCGCACGCGCATTCAAACTGTCTATAGGAAAGCATTTCTCAATGCTTTCCTATGGACTTTCTGCAGGTTGGATGCGAATTTTGCATCCAGCGTCGCAGATGCGCCTCTAGCTGCTATCAGGAAGACAGCCGCTAGAGGTTGGATTAACCCCTAATGTACATGTAAAGGGTTAAAACCTTAGGGACCTGACACCCAGACCACTTAATTGAGCTGAAGTGGTCTGGGTGACTATAGTGTCCCTTTAATTATAAAATGTAATCCCAGCTGGAAAAAAACTGTTGTAATGTAGATAATATTTTCTAAGTATTAGAGTCTTGGAAAGCCAGTACAAAAAAAAATAATGGGTGCAGGATTTAAGTTTGTTGGCTGAATAATGCACTAATAGCATAGCCAGAACATAGGCTTATCTACTAAATATTGCTCGGTCCTAAATGAAACCTTCCTATATAATAGAACAAAGTATAAAAACGTACATATATCGGCTACTAGACTCAGAAATAACTAATCTTACAAGGTCATTAATAAGTGAAAAACTGTAAAGCCATCTCCATTATAACGTCTTCAAAATTACATCTGCCTCTTCACATCGGCAAAGGAGAATCCCCATAGACCTATTATTAGTTACAAAAATGTAACACAAATGTATCCTGGCTCATAAATAATACTAAGTATATTGAGGAATATGCAGCACACTACTAAAATCCCGCTGCCAAAAGTAAGATTTATCAAATTAGATGTCATATGCTTAGTGTCTGGTGAAAGGAGGCTTGTCTACTAAATGTTGGGAAAGGGGGTTAAAAGCAAACTCCCTATCAATAGAGGGAACAACTGCTTAATTCAGTATAAATTGTGCATTTTGACACTCTGCATGGCAAAAGTATTGAGCAAAGCACTCTCCTCAAAAAGTCAATCAATTAGAGTGAATGCAAAGGGAATGACTATTTGGCGGTGGATGAAATAAACATAAGGAATATCCCATATGGTAGTACTAAGCAAAAGTAGGTCTAATGCTAAATAACCCCATACACACTGTAATTTATAAATTTTTCAAATATCTCCCTCTTTCACCTATAACCTTAACACAACTTGTACTAGACACCTTAGTGAAATAGCGTGTGTAAAGGATCCTGCTATCCGTGCAGCGCTGATCCCTGTAGCGATTCCCGAAATCAAAGCTGCATAGAGTGAAGTAGTAATTATAGCTCCCAATCCCCCAAACATGAGTCGAGACTTCATGAAGGAGTAAAACGATGTGTTTATTGATGGCCAAACTCAGCCCTTTTATGATGGTCTCCCAGCAAGGGAACTCCCACATGGGACCTTGTGGAAGACTGTGACAAAATATACAGAACCAATCAATGTACAGTACAATTATTATACACACCCACAGGAAGAGTGTAACCCCTCCTCTCTATCCTGGAGATAATTAACTTAAGTGGTGGAAGAGAACCTAATTATCTGCAGGCAGAGAGAAACATATTATTTTTATTTTTTTACCAAACAGTATTAAAATACATAACTTATATTTAACCAAACGTAGTCCCCATGTTCCAC
Source organism: Pelobates fuscus (assembly GCF_036172605.1). Classification (NCBI taxonomy): domain Eukaryota; kingdom Metazoa; phylum Chordata; class Amphibia; order Anura; family Pelobatidae; genus Pelobates; species Pelobates fuscus. Next base: position 249,679,221 of record NC_086322.1, read on the forward strand.
ATACCCCCAGATAGCTTGGATCTGAGCGCATATTATAGGTGAATAGCGCTCAGATCCCATGAATACAGTTCTCAATATCGTCGAGTAATATTTATTTCCCCGGTTGTTCGGTAGATTGAATCTGAAAAGAGTTCCATAGTTTTAGCTACCTGAGGTCGGTCTATCTTGTATGGTAGTAAAGTCCCAAACGGTAAAGTGTTGACCGTGTTCGGGAGTTATTAGCCGTATGAATGGGGACTGGGTAGGTCTCAGCGGTGTGTGATCGCATAAGTGTCCAAAAACAGTTCCAGGAGATTGATACTTTTCCCCCGCTGAGCATTCGACTATTTAAAATGGAGACCGCCACGTGTTCGTCAACCGAACGAGGACCACCATGCCTTTCGTCAATTACCTTGCGGTTAACCACAAAGACTGGGTGGTTAATGAGCGGCACACGACCTCAGTGGGAGGTCGGGGAATTCGGTACTTTGTAATTCCACGAAATAGTCATACGTACGCATTTTTTAAACGAAATGCCGTTTCTCTGATACTATTAAAACAGGGATTTCGTTACAGCGTGTCCCCATAAAATAAAAAAAATAACAATGGGTCTGACGCACGTTTCAGTGCCCTTACATCACCAAGGTCAGGGACCACCAAACATTGCCCCCTGGGGGAAGGGCCGGGCCACCAAGCAGGAAGCGACATCGGAACAGGGAAGTCGATTAGCAAATAAAAGTCTGTAACAAAACAACGGTGGTTTCTAAAGGTAATGATGAAATTTCTCGGGGTGAGTGGAAAACAGGCACCAATGGGTAAACATCCGATAAGAATCATGGTCTTTATGTGATGAATCGTAATCTTAGGAATATGCCGTAGATGTTCCACATTCTTACGAAGTTAAACTGAAAGGAGAATATGAAAAGGTTAGGCACTGGTCTTAAAACTGTTTGTAGCAATGACAGTGATCCATCGGATAACATTGAAATAGTATGATTTACGTACTAATTGTACAATCTATAGCAGTTCGATAGTCTAATGATAACAGTGGAGACAACATACCAACATAGCGGTTTAGGGAGAATAAAACCGGAAATAATGGAGAAAAGTGTAGACGTATGAATAAAGTAGTTCCCCTCCTCTCCGGGTGGGAAAATACTCGCCTCCTGTCATTATTAAAATTAAGATTATAAGTACACTAGCGCTAGCATAATCTTCAATTTTACCACATGACAGGAGGCTTCCTATTTTGCATTTTTTAACGCTGATGAATAAGAGACATGGCCGCACCGGATTTCGGGCGGAAATAAAAGGTGCGGAACGTAGATTCTCTAGACCAGTCTGCGGAGCGTAGGATATCTGATAGGGAGGCACCCGCCGTGAAGGCAGAGGACGCCGCCGCTGCACGTACCGAATGGGCCCCGAATGTAGCGTCCACGCCAGCTAGTGATAGGATCCAGTGAACCCATCTAGCTAGGGTGGTCGTAGTGATAGGGACGTGTGGTCTAACGTATGATACTAAGAGTTGACCTTATGGTGGGGACCGAATCGGTAACGTAATTTCCACGTACCACCATAGAGTAGAAACGACACAGAGTTGTGGATCGGTGGGGAAAAAGGGGTAGAACACCGATGTGGAGTCCGTCTTCGTGCGACGGGGTATCCGGAATGTTACTCCTTCTGTGGAGACTGAGAACGCGTCTATGTCGAATGCCCGAATGTCCGACACCCTGCGGAAGGAGACCAGGCAGAGCAAAACCGTGAGTTTTGCTGAGAGTTGTCGGAGAGAGAGCCTGTCGTTAGGTGGCCAGTCTCTCAGGAATCGGAGGACTATTTCGACGTCCCAGAGCCTGGGGGGGCATTGTAATCAGATGCCCCTTAGGAGTCGACATACCAGTGGGTCTTCACCTACCGGGATCCCTAGTATGGGGACGTGAGCTGCAGAGATAGCTGAACGAATTACGTTAAGTGATCTATAAGATTGACCTGATGAGAACAGGTGGGATAGGAAATTCAAAATGGCTGGAATAGAGGCCGTAAATGGATTGAGGTTCCGTTCCATACACCAAGTGGACAAGGAATTCCAAGCAGATAGGTAGCATCTTCTGGTTCCAGGAGCCCATGAAACATAGAATGTGACGGCAGATAAGAACCATTTGGCCCATCTAGTCTGCCCAATTTTCTAAATACTTTCATTAGTCCCTGGCCTTATCTTATAGTTAGGATAGCCTTATGCCTATCTCACGCATGCTTAAACTCCTTTACTGTGTTAACCGCTACCACTTCAGCTGGAAGGCTATTCCATGCATCCACTACCCTCTCAGTAAAGTAATCCTTACTGATATTATTTTTAAACCTTTGTCCCTCTAATTTAAGACTATGTCCTCTTGTTGTCGTAGTTTTTCTTCTTTTAAATATAGTCTCCTCCTTTACTGTGTTGATTCCCTTTATGTATTTAAATGTTTCTATCATATCCCCCCTGTCTCGTCTTTCCTCCAAGCTATACATGTTAAGATCCTTTAACCTTTCCTGTAAGTTTTATCCTGCAATCCATAACCCAGTTTCGTAGCCCTTCTCTGAACTCTCTCTAAGGTATCAATATCCTTCTGAAGATACGGTCTCCAGTACTGCGTACAATACTCCAAGTGAGGTCTCACGAGTGTTCTGTACAACTGTACAATGGCATGAGCACTTCCCTCTTTCTACTGCTAATGCCTCTCCCTATACAACCAAGCATTCTGCTAGCATTTCCTGCTGCTCTATTACATTGTCTGCCTACCTTTAAGTCATCAGAAATAATCACCCCTAAATCCCTCTCCTCAAATGTTGAGGTTAGGACTCTATCAAATATTCTGTACTCTGCCCTTGGGTTTTTACGTCCAAGATGCATTATCTTGCACTTACCCACATTAAATGTCAGTTGCCACAACTCTGACCATTTTTCTAGTTTACCTAAATCATTAGCCATTTGGCTTATCCCTCCTGGAGCATCAACCCTGTTACATATCTTAGTGTCATCAGCAAAAAGACATGCCTTACCATCAAGACCTTCTGCAATATCACTAATAAAAATATTAAAGAGAATGGGTCCAAGTACAGATCCCTGAGGTACCCCACTGGTGACAAGCCCAAGCTTCGAATATACTCCATTGACTACAACCCTCTGTTGCCTGTCACTCAGCCACTGCCTTACCCATTCAACAATACTGGAATCCAAACTTAAATATTGCAGTTTATTGATAAGCCTTCTATGCGCAACAGTGTCAAAAGCCTTACTGAAATCTAGGTAAGCAATGTCTACGGCACCACCCTGATCTATAATTTTAGTAACCCAATCAAAAAAATCAATAAGATTAGTTTGGCATGATCTCCCTGAAGTAAATCCATGTTGTCTCTGATCTTGAAATCCATGTGTTTTTAGATGTTCAACAATCCTATCCTTTAACATGGTTTCCATCACTTTCCCCACTACTGAAGTAAGGCTTACTGGCCTATAGTTGCCCGACTCCTCCCTATTACCTTTCTTGTGAATGGGCACAACATTCGCCAACTTCCAATCTTCTGGGACTACTCCTGTTATCAATGATTGGTTAAATAAATCTGTTAATGGTTTTGCTAGTACACCACTAAGCTATTTTAATAGCTTTGGGTTTATTCCATCAGGTCCCATTGACTTATTTGTCTTTACTTTTGAGAGTTGAAATAGAACCTCTTCCTCTGTAAACTCACGTGTAATAAATGACTCATTTATCCTTTTTCTTAAATGAGGTCCCTTTCCTTCATTTTCATCTGTAAATACCGAACAAAAATAGTCATTGAGGCAGTCAGCTTACCTTTATCCTCTTCTACATACCTTCCTTCTTTTGTTTTTAATCTAACTAATCCTTGTTTTACTTTTCTTTTCTCATTTATGTATCTAAAAAAAGATCCCCCTTTTTTACTGACTGTGCTATTTTCTCTTCTGTGTGTGATTTGGAAGCTCGTATAACTTGCTTAGCCTCTTTCTGCCTAATCTTATAGATCATTCTGTCTTCCTCACTCTGTTTTTTTTATAATTACTAAATGCTAACCTCTTATGATGGAATCCCCTAACAACAACTGCTTTCTATTAGGCCTCACCATAGTCTCCAAGCCTCTCTCCACAACACCACTAGCCTAAATGCCTCTCTCCACAACACCACTAGCCTCAGTGCCTCGCTCCACAACACCACTAGCCTCAAGGCCTCTCTCCACAACACCACTAGCCTCAATGCCTCTCTCCACAACACCACTAGCCTCAGTGCTTCTCTCCACAACACCACTAGCCTCAATGCCTCTCTCCACAACACCACTACCCTCAGTGCCTTTCTCCATATCACCATTACACTCTGAAAGTGCAGAAAATGAATTATGTAGAGCAACAGACTGTGCAATATGCCTTTTATCCACAACTCTAAGTCTACCAGATCCTACAGTGATCCATCTGCCATTCCTAGTATGTCTCTGCGGCAGTGGCTTTGCAGCCGTTCCAGCCTGAGTTTGTTTACCAGATAATTTACAAATCTCAGTCTTCAAAAATACAATCTCCTGCCGCAAGATAGATAACTGTCTACAGATTAGACAACAACCAAACCTCCAAAAAGTGGAACGTGAAACAAATGCATAGCAACTATTACACTGAACTAAGTCTGCCATTCCAATGAGGTGAATAATTTAAATCAAACAAATCTTAACTTTTTATTTATCCTCCTGAATACCTCAGATTACCTCCAGGTTATCTCCAGAATATCTCCAACCACACTTAGAAGCAACACTCTCCAGAATATCTCCAACCACACTTAGAAGCAACACTCTCCAGAATATCTCCAACCACACTTAGAAGCAACACTCTCCAGAATATCCCCAACCACACTTAGAAGCAACACTTAGATGAAGCAATCAAGCTATATTAGCCAAGCCAATGACAACAACCCTTATATAACTCCTAAAATCACCACCCACTAGGAATGTTTAACACCTGGGTAGGCCTCTGCTTATTTGCACACAATAGCTAATTAAACAGCAATCAATAGCAAGTAACTAATCAAATCAAATGCCTTGTAATTACCAACAGGAAATCAAACCTTGTGCAGTCAGTAACCTTTTCCTACAGATGAATCTTACCTGTAACAGTGAGTCCCATAGTAGTTCCTTAGCAGTCTGCGATAGTTCGCCAATTTGCCAGGCACCCCTGAAAGTGTCCAAGCCACCAGATTGAGACGATTGTCCAGGATGAGTGGGTGAGGGTTGCCTTTCGGATCTGTGAGAATGTAATGATGATGAAGTAGTAGAAGAGGATCGTTGTATGACAGGGCTAGGAGGTCCGAGAACCATGGTTGTCCCCTCCATAGCGGAGTGATGAGCACCAGAGAGGTTTGTTGACGTCTCAGGTAGTGTATGGTCCTCTCTATCATGGCAAAGGGAGGGAAGGCGTAGGCTCCCGTGATTGGCCAAGGTTGTAGGAATGCGTCCATTGCTGCGCTCTCCGGGTCGTTTGTCTGTTGTTGCGGGATGCAAATAGATCCAGGTGAAGTGGACCTCGGCGATCCGCAATGTGGGCGAAGATTTGTGGGTCCAGCTTCCAGTCGCTGGTGTCCCACCAGTGGCGTGAGAACCAGTCTGCCATGAGGTTCGTCTCTCCTGGGAGGTATTCTGCTGTGAGGGAGATGTGGGTAGGCAGAAATCGAAGATGTCCTTCATTATTTCTGACAGGAGACTGCTCCGCCCAGGTGGTTGATGTAGCGGACTGCGGAGATGTTGTCCATCTCCGCAGATGTTGTCCAGGATGCAGCAGTCCGACTTGTCCTTTGCTAGGCTGCGGATAGCGAATGACCCAGCTAGGAGTTCTAGGCAATTTATATGCATGTTGAGGTCTTGGGAGGTCCATGCGCCTCCTGTCGATGTATTTTCGCTTGTCGCGCCCCATCCCCAGAGGCTGGTGTCTGATTCCAATATTATGTCGGGTGTCTTTCCGAAGATGGCTCGGCCGTTCCATGCCTCCATGTTGTCTAGCCATCATTTGAGTTCGTCTCTGACTTCCTCTGTCATCGGGACTGGTTGATCGCATGAGGGGTATTCCCTGAGGAAGGAGGCTTTGAGGTGCTGCATTGCCCTGTAATGGAGTGGACCGGGGAATATTGCTTGTATGGAAGCAGAGAGAAGTCCCACTATGCGGGCGAGGGCGCAGAGTGGAATGGTGTGGCAATGGATGGCTCTGCGTCATTCCTTGCGGATGGCCGAGATTTTTGATGTCGGTAGTCGCAGAGTGCTGGAGGTGGAATCTATCTCGAATCCCAGGAATTGTATTGTCTGTGATGGGGAGATAGCCGATTTTTGAAAATTCACTATAAAGCCAAGGATGACAGGAGATCCGTGGCATAGCGTGTGTGTCGTATCAGTCTGGATTTGTCTGAGCAGAACAGCAGGAGGTTGTCCAGGTAGATAATGCAGCGAATTCCTTGCGCTCGAAGATGTGTGACCACGGGCTTCAGTAGTTTGGTGAAGCACCATGGGGCCAAGCGGAGGCCGAAGGGGAGGCACGTGAATTGCCAAGGAAGGTCTTGCCAGTGGAACCGTAGGAATTGTCTGCAGGATTGGTGGACGGGTACTGATAGGTACGCGTCCTTGAGGTCTAGTCTCGTGAACCAATCCCTGTCTTGTAAGAGGTCCCGTAGAAGATGTATGCCTTCCATCTTGAAGTATTTGGATGTGACGTATTCGTTGAGGCGTCGTAGGTTTATGACGGGTTTTCTTCTTTACTAAGAAGATGTTGCTGAAGAAACCTCGAGGGTTGGAGGCGGGTTCGATCGCGCCTTTCGAGTATAGTGTTTGCGGTTCGTTGTTGATGAGAAAGGTATCTTCTGTTGAGCAGTTGATGGGACGTGGTATTTCCTTCTGTAGTGGTTGGTCTACGAAGTCGATGACGTAGCCTTGTATTGTCTGTAGGATCCATGCGAACGTGGAGATGGAGGTCCATTCTTGGAAGAAAAGAGATATGCGACCTGCTGTATGCATTGGAAGATAAAAATTAGTGAAATGGCTGCTTACCTGAGGAGAATCGAGCTCTGCCTCAGGTGCGTGGTCCGCGACCTTTGTCTCCGCCTCGAGTGTAGGAGGATGGTTGGTATCCCACCTCTGGGTAGAAAGGTTGAGGTCTCGTAGAACGGGGGCCTGATGGCCAGAAGCGGCTGGCAGCACGGCCCCTTTGGCGGCCAGCCCTTCCATAAACACCCCTGGAGGGGTTTTGTCTAAAGACTCTCCGCATTGAAGTCTGAGCCTTGTTTAAAGTTGTGAAGATATTTACATGTCTGCTCAAATCTTTTAGAAAAGGATCTCCAAATAGTTTGCCCTGTGCCAGAGGACCTAGTTCTTTGGTGCCCAACTCCACCAACTTCCTGTCGATGCGGAGAAGTGCTGCTTTACGTCGCTCGGATGATAAGGCGACATTGGCATTACCCACAAAGCAGAAGCATCTTTGTGCCCACTCCCGTACATCATGAGCCCATTCGCGCACCATAGCAGCGTCGAATTGATCAGCTTTGGCCAGGGCCTCGTCGGCCAAGTACATTACTCTGGACAGTGGTCCTACTGAATCAAGAAGTTTATCTTGTACCCCTCTAAACCCTTTCTCCACTCCTTTGCGTGGGTCACGGCCACCTCGTGACATAAAGGTGGTGATCACCTGGTTGAATTCTGGTGTTTCGGCAACGTGGTCAGGTAGAAAAGGTCGTGGGCACTCTGACCGCAATCGGTTGCGGACTGTCTTATCCATGGATTTTTGTATCCATAGGTGCATGAACCTTGCTAGGTGGTCGGGTGGTGTCCAGTCGCTTGAGCGTGGATGTCTTATTTTTCTCGGGTCAAAAAGTTTTCTGCGGAAAAAAGGATTGGGATCCGGAGTCTGAGCCCCAAGCGTCCTCATTAGAGTCAGACTGGTCCGCTTGCCATTCATCTAAGATGGCCATGGATTTAGAGTGAGTCTCTTCTTCCTCAGAAGACTATTTGTGTTGCGGGTTCGGGGCGGTGGCTGTAGCGCGGTATTAAAGATGGCCGCTGCGAGTATAGCCGCGGCTGAAACCGGGCTGCGGCAAACGCGGCGAGAGGGAGCCGTCGAGTGACGGTGAGGTAGGGAAGGGGAAAGAACCTGTCAGTGGTTTCGGGACCGTCCGAGGACGGAAAGAAAAACGAGTTGGGAAAAAAGTGTAACTAGAGAAAGAAAAAGGGGGCCGAGACTAGGGAGAGAATAACCCTAGTAGCCCTAGTAAAAGCAGAATAAATGAAGCAAATACAGAGGATTAGTTGAAGAAGTATACAGATAACAAAAACATATAATATAGTAGTAATATAATAAAACAAACATTCATATAGGTATGATAACGGAAGAGCCAAAAACTCTGACCTGTCTGCAATGGAGCAGTAAAGAAAGAGGAGGAGGAGCCTATTTACTGGGATAATATACTCCCTATTGCATTTTCATTGGTTTAAATGGTTTTCACTTTCTTTACTGCTGTGGAGTTTAGTAACGAGAGTAATGCAAAATAGGAAGCCTCATGTCATGTGGTAAAATTATGCACAAATACCTACACTGGCAGACATGCTTAACCCCTTAAGGACCAAACTTCTGGAATAAAATGGAATCATGACATGTCACGCATGCCATGTGTCCTTAAGGGGTTAAACGTAGGGAATACAGTACTTCTATACACTAATCTATGAGAATCAAAATTATAGATATTAAACAACACATAACGCCTAGTAGCAATAATCCAGTACAGGAGCACATGTACAAAATCAAACTATACCAAAAACTTTTCTAAATTATATTTGTCCAATCATTCTGCATTAGTGGGCTATAAAGGCAATTATAATTTGTTACACAAATAAAAGGGGTGAGGGGGAGGCAGATCCAAACAGTAAACAAACTGATCCAATTATATTTCCATGAATGAAGCAAAACAAATAAAACAGATAGGAGTCTAATTGGGAGATAAATGGAATGTTAAACCCCCATCTAGTCCCTGTGGGGCAAGGGTTTTTAATGTAAAATCCAAAAGCATTCCCTTTTAAAGGGACTCTATAGTCACCATATAAAAGCAAGAAAGACAGGTCCCCCAGCCTTCCTTCTTGCTTTTATATGTACTTTCATTTATTAAAAATAAATTTCGAGGTGTTTTTATATTAAAAACTTACCTCCGTTCCAGCGCCGAGCTCCCCGCTAGGCCGCGCCCCCTTTTTCGTCAAAATGACGAAATCGCGGGGCCCAATGGGACGGCTTCGCGCTGCACCAAACGCGTTCTTCATAGAGCGGCATTGAATGCCGCCCTATGAAGAACCTGAGCGCATTACCGCGCATGTGCGCGGAATGCGCGTTCGCGAGCTGAGCTGTCTGACTGACAGCTCAGCTCGCTTTCTAAAATTATCAATAAGGGGGGGGACCTACTGTCCCCCCCCGGCCCCCACCCCTGTGCAGCGGGTGGGGGCCCTAAAATTATCAATAAGGGGGGGACCTACTGTCCCCCCCCGGCCCCCACCCCTGAGCGGCGGGTGGGGGCCCTAAAATGATCAATGAGGGGGGGACCTACTGTCCCCCCCGGCCCCCACCCCTGTGCGGCGGGTGGGGGCCCTAAAATTTTCAATAAGGGGGGGGGGGACCTATTGTCCCCCCCGGCCCCCACCCCTGAGCGGTGGGTGGGGGCCCTAAATACAAAGGGGGGGGGGACCCTAGTTAACCCTCCCCCCCCCCCCAAAAAAAAATATCTCCCTACCTACCCCCCTCACCCTAAAAATAATGAGGGGGGACCATTAACTAAAAACCTGTAAAAAAAGAAAAAATGAGATAAAATCAACTTACCATTCAATGTTTTCTTTCTTCTAAAATCTTCTTTCTTCAGCCCCAAAAAAGGCCAAATAAAAATCCATAATAACCGACGCAATTAAAAAAAAAAAAAAAAAAAAAACGAGCGCAAAAAAAAATAATCCATCTTCACCCATGGAGGGCTCCGCGCAGACTGAGCTCCGCAGGGCGGGGGAAGGCTTATAAAGCCTTGCCCCGCCCTGCAATTATGCTAAGAACACTCTGATTGGTGGGTTTAAGCCAATCAGAGTGCTCTTTGTCATTTTACAAGCGTGGGAAAGTTCTTTGGAATTTTCCCACGCTTGTAAAATGACACAGAGCACTGTGATTGGATGGATTTCAAGCCATCCAATCACAGTGCTCTGTGTCATTTTACAAGCGTGGGAAAGTTCTTTGGAATTTTCCCACGCTTGTAAAATGACACAGAGCACTGTGATTGGATGGATTTCAAGCCATCCAATCACAGTGCTCTGTGTCATTTTACAAGCGTGGGAAAATTCCAAAGAACTTTCCCACGCTTGTAAAATGACAAAGAGCACTGTGATTGGATGGATTTCAAGCCATCCAATCACAGTGCTCTTTGTCATTTTACAAGCGTGGGAAAGTTCTTTGGAATTTTCCCACGCTTGTAAAATGACAAAGAGCACTCTGATTGGCTTAAACCCACCAATCAGAGTGTTCTTAGCCTAATTGCAGGGCGAGGCAAGGCTTTATAAGCCTTCCCCCGCCCTGCGGAGCTCAGTCTGCGCGGAGCCCTCCATGGGTGAAGATGGATTATTTTTTTTGCGCTCGGGTTTTTTATTTTTTTTTTTTATTCCGTCGGTTATTATGGATTTTTATTTGGCCTTTTTTGGGGCTGAAGAAAGAAGATTTTAGAAGAAAGAAAACATCGAATGGTAAGTTGTTTTTATCTTATTTTTTTTTTCTTTACAGGTTTTTAGTTAAAGGGTCCCCCCTCATTATTTTTAGGGTGAGGGGGGTAGGTAGGGAGATAAGTTTTTTGGGGGGAGGGGGGGTGGGGGGGAGAGGGTTAACTAGGGTCCCCACCCCCTTTGTATTTAGGGCCCCCACCCACCGCTCAGGGGTGGGGGCCGGGGGGGGGGGCAGTAGGTCCCCCCCCCCTTATTTTTTATTTTAGGGCCCCCACCTGCCGCACAGGGGTGGGGGCCGGGGGGGGGGGGACAGTAGCCCCCCCCCCTTATTGTGAATTTTAGGGCCCCCACCCGCCGCACAGGGGTGGGGGCCGGGGGGGGACAGTAGGTCCCCTCCCTATTGTGAATTTTAGGGCCCCCACCCACCGCTCAGGGGTGGGGGCCGGGGGGGGGACAGTAGGTCCCCCCCTTATTTTTTATTTTAGGGCCCCCACCCGCCGCACAGGGGTGGGGGCCGGGGGGGGGGACAGTAGCCCGCCCCCTTATTGTGAATTTTAGGGCCCCCACCCCCTTCAACCACTATTGTGGCTGGACAGCATCCCTTTGGGTTCGGGCTTCAGCTGTCAGCTGAAGCCACGCCCACAGCAGTGCTGACAGGCTGTCAGCACACAAAGCGCGTTCACAGTGCTTTGTGTGCTGATAGCCCGTCTGATGCATTCACCCAGAATGCATCGGACGAGAGGCCTTTTTAGGGCCTCTGAACTCGGAAGTCCCTCTGGTGGCCGTCTGATTGACTGCAACAAGAGGTGTTCCAAGCTTCTAATGTAAACACTGCATTTTCTCAGAAAATACAGTGCTTACAAGAAAAAGGCTCCGGGTAGCTGTAGCACTCACCTAAAAAACCTCATTAAGCTGAAGTTGTTCAGGTGACTATAGTGTCCCTTTAAGTAAAAGTCTATCCAGGTCACCTTTGCTCTGAGCAAGCCTAACATGTTCAATTGCACAGAATCGGAGTCCCTTAGTAAAGATCCTTGCTCAGTTTACATATGTGATCCCTAATTCTGGAGGTGGACATATTGCAGTGAGGGAAAATATTAATTTTATAATAATAAATGAAGGGAATAATGCAATATGTTTAATAAACAGAGGGCTCATTGGTGGTGAGTGAGGGCTATTATTTTAATAAATGAGGGGAACTAATGTTACAAAAGTGAGGAAGGCACAAAAAAAATCTCATACTTTAACTTGCCATCAGGTGTCTTCTTCCTTAATCAAATACTTTGTGTTGGGGTAGAAGATAGGCTGGGTCAATGCTTCTAGTGTGAGACATTATTATTATTATAATTATTGGTATTTATATAGCGCCAGCATATTCCGTAGCGCTTCACAATTTTATCAAAGGGGGAGATTTAATAATAAATAAGACAATTACAAAAACTTACAGGAACAATAGGCTGAAGAGGGCCTTGTTCAAATGAGCTTACAGTCTATAGGAGGTGGGGTGGACACAAAACAGGACAGGAGGTAGCAATCAAACAAGGAGGAGTGAAGCAGAGCTGGAGGAGAGAATAGAGTGCTGCCTTTTAGGAGAGAGCAAGGGAGGCAGAGGTTACTCGGGAGGCAATACGCTTTCCTAAAGAAATGTGTTTTGAGGCACTTTTCAAATGATTGAAGACTAGGGGAGAGCTTGATGGTCATAGGCAGCCTATTCCAAAGGAAAGGAGCCACCCATGAGAAGTCCTGCAAGCGTAAGTTGGCCGTATGGGTGTGAGCAGTGGACAGGAGAAGGGGCATACCTGCGGATCAGTGATGAAATATACGAAGGGCTAGAATTGGTCAGTGCTTTATAGGTGTAGATTAGTACCTTGAATTGACTCCTATATGATACAGGAAGCCAATATAAGGACTGACAGAGGGGAGAGGTGTGAGAGGAGCGACAGGAGAGGAAAATCAGTCTATATACCTCCCACCTGGTCATAACACCCACCTTGTCATATAACACCCAGAGTGTTCAGTAGGTGTGCGAATGATTGAGTGGCAGATGTTATACTTTAATAAACTGGTTGTTATGTGTTTTAATGATAAAACAATGTTTTATGGCAAAAACAGTGGATTTGATTTGTTTCCCATAGGGTAGTCCAGGCCTTTTTATTCTTTTTCAACAAAGTCCAAAATTTGGGGTCATCTTATAATCGGCAAATACAGTAATCAATGCTATACAATTAATATAATTATTATATTACCCTAATGTCTGGTCTTGGTGGCGGTAATGAATCCAATGATGACAATTGTGTTTTACCTCAAATAAAAGGTTAAAAAACCCTCTAACACTCACCCTATTCCATCGTCAAGATCCCTCATTGCTGGCTAATTCTCAGCCTCCTCCGACATCAGTGCCTAGGGGGAACCTAATACCACTAGAGGCAGGCTTAACCCTGAAATATAAACATTGTAGTTTCTCTGAAACAGTAATGTTTTAAATTGCAGGGACCTTGTTTAAAACAGTAAAAGGCCTGAATATAGGACAACCCTATGGGGGAAAAATCAAATCGACTGTTTTAAATTGCAGGGTTAAAGGAATAGGTCTGAGTGCCTATACTGTCCCTTTAAATAAATATGTGCATACACTAACACTGACACATACAAACACCTTAACATACGCATATAATCATAGAACCGGGGAAACATTTTGCAGCACCCCTGTGGCACACAGTTTGGGAACCGTGGCTATATATTAAGAGCCCATTGGGCCTAGTGCTGATAATTATGATGGGCCTAATTACAAATCGTATGGACAGAAAACACTAAAACAGTTATACCTCCCAAGAATCATGTATCTGGTGGAGGTGGTGCTAGAGGGAAACTCACAGGATATAGCTATCAGAAAACACATATCCTATGCTAATCTCTCGCTTTGATCTTTCAAGTAAATCCATACCTCCTAACAGCAGTGTCCGGTGAAGCAGGATATCGGTGGGTGGGGTAAAAGGGTGGGCCACTGATGGGATTCACGTAACCAGAACTGCCCAAAGGGACAAACATGCCAAAAAGGGGGCGTGTCTGCATGGTCAGCCTGGCGCAAATGTCAATCATGTAGGATGACCAACCAAGGGCATACTGTGCAGACAGCACCCTGAGCTTGGCAGAAATGCATCTAATGAGGCTCTGGTCCACTCCTCTCCTCAGGGCCGGCGCGTCCAAAAGGCGGCACAGGCGGCCGCCTTAGGGCGCACCGGCTCTGGAGGCGCAAGATTTCAGTGACCGGCAGGAGGGAAGCGCTCCCTCCTGCCAGGTCACCTTCTGGACCCCCGGCGGGCGGCAGCGTTCTAATGAGAGGCGGTGAGGGAGCTCTAACCTGTCTGCTCTGCTCCCTCGCGTGCCGTGTGCTGATTCTGTGGGAGCCGGAATATGACGTCATATTCCGGCTCCCGGCATCAGCAGACAGCCCGCGAGGGAGCAGAGCAGACAGGTTAGAGCTCCCTCGCCGCCTCTCATTAGAACGCTGCCGCCCTCCGCACTGAAGCCCCACTGGACCCCAGGGACACATCCACACCAGCTCTCCAGGTAGGGAGGCTGGGTGGATATTATTATTAATTTGTGTGTGTCTAAAAGTGTATGTGTGAGTGTGTGTGTCTGTGTTTGTGAGTGTGTGTCTGTGAGTGTGTGTCTGAAAGTGTATGTGTGAGTGTGTGTCTGTGAGTGTGTGTCTGAAAGTGTATGTGTGAGTGTGTGTTTGTCTGTGAGTGTGTGTGTGTGTGTCTGTGTATGTGTTTGTCTGTGAGTGTGAGTGTGTGTCTGAGTGTGTGTATGTGTCTGTCAGTGTGTGTGTGTATGTGTCTGTCAGTGTGTGTGTATGTGTTTGTCAGTGTGTGTGTGTGTATGTGTTTGTCTTTGTATGTGTTTGTCTGTGAGTGTGTGTCTGTATGTGTTTGTCTGTGAGTGTGTGTGTCTGTGTGAGTGTGTGTATGTGTTTGTCTGTGAGTGTGTGTCTGTGTATGTGTTTGTCTGTGAGTGTTTCTGTGCGTGTGTGTCTGTATGTGTTTGTCTGTGAGTGTGTGTATGTGTGTGTCTGTGTATGTGTGTGTCTGTGTATGTGTGTATGTGTCTGTCAGTGTGTGTGTGTATGTGTCGGTTAGTGTGTGTGTATGTGTTTGTCAGTGTGTGTGTGTATGTGTTTGTCTTTGTATGTGTTTGTCTGTGAGTGTGTGTCTGTATGTGTTTGTCTGTGAGTGTGTGTGTCTGTGTATGTGTGTGTGTCTGTGAGTGTTTCTGTGTGTGTGTGTCTGTGTATGTGTTTGTCTGTGAGTGTGTGTATGTGTGTGTCTGTGTATGTGTGTATGTGTCTGTGTGTGTCTGTGAATGATTGTATGAATGTGTGTGTCTGTCAGTGTATGAGTGTGTGTTTGTGAGTGTCTGTCAAATCAGTGAGAGTATGTTTGTGATTGAGTGTGTGTCGGTCAATGAATGAGTGTGTGTCAGATCAGTGAGTCCGTGTCTGTCAGTGACGTCTGTGTGTTTGTCATTGAGTGTGTGTGGCTGTTAGTGTGTATACACCACTGAGTGTAGCGTGGCGGAGCGGAGCGCAGTACAGGAGCTTCTGTTTCCTGTACCTGGCCAGACTGAGAGGAGGTGCTCACTGAGAGAGGTACAGAAAACTGAAGCTACTGTAGAGGGTCTGCTCCGCAACGCTACAAGACAGGTAGGAGGCACACCAGGAAGGGGAGTGTGACCGCTAAGAGGGTGGGGGGTGCACCAAGGGACAGAGAGGGGAGGGGAGAGAAAAACCAAGGGACAGGGAAAGGAGGGGGGAGGGGAGAGGAACACTAAGGGACGGGGAAGAGGGAGGGGCTGGTTAGGAGGCACATACGTGAAGATGTTAATTTTAGAGGGGGGGGCGGAAAAATGCATCTTCGCCTATGTACCCAAAAATCCTTGCACCGGCCCTGCCTCTCCTTACCTTTTTACTAGCAGGCAGAAGCTCCTGTTATACAGTCTGGAACAGAGAAAAAGTATATGTTGTGAGTGTAGAAGAAAGGGAACATGCCACAGTGTTAGAGAGACTAAAGCAGCAAGAGCCTTCTCATAGTGTGCAAAGTCAGCTTTACCTTAACTTATTTCATTGTCACCTAGTCCACACAAGTTTTGTTCCCCTACATCCCTCTTAACCCCTTAACACCGCAGCCAAATGTACAAGTTGTGAACGAAACAAAATGTAAACAAAACCTGGCATTTGCGCTATATGTCTGTCAAACCGTAATTCACCTCTTTCATATTAAATGCACCCCCCCTTATTATATATCATTTTATTCAGGGGAAACAGGGCTTTCATTTAATATCAAATATTTAGCTATGAAACATAATTTAATATGAAAAACATGGGAGAAAATAAGATTGTTTTTGATTTTTTTAGTTCTACATGACATTTTAACTGTCAATGTCATAATACTGTTTGCTTTTACTGCAATAAAATGCACATATTTGTATTCAGCAAAGTCTCACGTGTAAAACAGTACCCCCTATGTACAGGTTTTATGGTGTTTTGGAAGTTACAGGGTCAAATATAGCGTGTTACATTTGAAATTGAAATTTGTCAGATTGGTTACGTTGCTTTTGAGACTGTATAGTAGCCCAGGAAATAAATTTACACCCATAATGGCATACCATTTGCAATAGTAGACGACCCAAGGTATTGCAAATGGGGTATGTCCAGTCTTTTTTAGTAGCCATTTGGTCACAAACACTGGCCAAAGTTAGCGTTAGTATTTGTTTGTGTGTGAAAAATGCAAAAAACGCCAATTTTGGCCAGTGTTTGTGACTAAGTGGCTACTAAAAAAGACTGGACATACCCCATTTGCAATACCTTGGGTTGTCTACTATTGCAAATAGTATGTCATCATAGGGGTAATCTTCATTCTTGGGCTACCATAGGGTCATAAAGGCAACGTAAGCAATCTGGCGAATTTTAATGTGAAAAAAATGAAACACAAGCCTTATATTTGACGCTGTAATTTTTGAAAACACCATAAAACCTGTACATGAGGGGTACTGTTGTACTCGGGAGACTTCGCTGAACACAAATATTTGTGTTTCAAAACAGTAAAAAGTATTGCAGCAGTAATATCGTCCGTGTAAGTGCTGTTTGTGCGTGAAAAATGCAAAAAACGTCACTTTTACTGGCGATATCATCATTGTAATACATTTTACTGTTTTGAAACACTAATATTTGTGTTCGGCGAAGTCTCCCGAGTAAAACAGTACCCCCCATGTACAGGTTTTATGGTGTCTTGGAAAGTTATAGGGTTAAATATAGTGCTAGCAAATTAAATTCCTTATACTTTCGGCATGGGTTGTCAGGCAGGTCCCGCTAATTGTAATTAATTAGGATACCTAATTATGTAAAATTATTACATAAATATATGTGTAGAATTAATATATGTATATATATACATATGTGTATATATACGTATATATATATTTTTTTTTTTTAAATATGTTTTATTTATATATAGGTATATATATAGTGATATATACGTATATATTTATGTATATAGATATATATATATTATTTCGTTCTACGTGTATTTTGATATAAATATATATATATTAATATCACAATACAGTTAGAACGAAATAAAACACATCTATATATTTTTTAATATTTTATTTTTAATTATTTTTTTATTTAATTTTTTTACGTATTTACATATTTATTTTTTTATATTATTTATAAATATATATATAAAACAATAATTATATATATATTTAATCAGTATCAGTCTACGTGTAATTTGATATTAATATATATATAATTATATATATATTAATATTAAAATACACCTAGACGGTGTATGTGTATGTGTATATATATATATACTTAGATCATATATATATAATATATATATATATGATCTAAGTATATATATATATATTTTTTTTTACACTTTTAACTTTATTTTATTTTATTTTCAGCCAGCAGGGGGGCCAACTGTCATTACAGTTGGTCCCCCTGCTGGCAATGCCTGAGCCAGCTATACCGGCCATGTGATTGTGAGGTCCTCGCAAGGACCTCACTCTCACATGACCGGGAGGGACCGGAGGAGGCAGATCTGCCGCGGGGGGCTCCCTGGGAGTCCCCCCAACCGCGATCGCCGGTCCCCCCAAACGTCCTGCGGCGTTTAGAGCCGCTTTTAAAAGGACGTAAATATACGCCCGGCGGACATAAGGGGTTAAGTTTCCATACTTAAGCAAGAGCATGTGAAGAGTAGTAAAAAAAAAAGGTTTTATTTTTAAAATCATTGGGCCTATTTCATAGGCATTAATGTGTTAATCTGGCACTGCATGCACTTTTACAGTGCTTTTCACCAACAAGATTGTAAACTAACCCAAAACCTAGAGTTCATATGGTTACAAACTTGAAAATGTAAATGTCGTTTATGAAACATTGTGTAAAATTTGTTTTTAATTTCTTTCAATGCTTGCATGTACTCTGAATAAGACTACCCGAGTGATGAAATCAATAAATACAAAAGCAGAGTGGTCTCAAAATGATTATAATCATTTCATTTATTTTCCTCAATCAACTAGATTTTAATGACAATTTCAATATATCAATAGCAGCTGCAAACCAAGGATAAGCAAACATTCTCTAAAAAAACAAGGGCATGTTTATCCAGAGCATGCTAATCATTGATGGTATCTGATCAGCACAGGACAAGATTGTTGTTTGTTGCCTAAAATGTAGAGTAATGCTGGAAAATTCCTATGGTTAAACATATGTTGCATGGTGCTTTATCTAGTCTGTCCATTGAGAAGGGAGGACAAACACGTCTATTCAAAAAATACTACATAATCTATGAACCACCTTAGACAGCAAAAGTAGTAGTGAAACAATTCTGAGAATTCAAAAGATATAGAATGGACATGGAAACCCTTCATGCAATGGGAGTCTATATAATACAATATCTTCAAGAAAACTTCATGAATTCTCAAGACTGGTTCATCTTTGTATCCTTCGCAGCTGATCTAAGAAACACCTTCTTAATATTTTTCCCCATATGGTTCCACCTGTGTGAGTCAGTTGGCATCAAGCTTATATGGGTCGCTGTAATTGGGGACTGGCTCAATCTCGTTTTTAAGTGGTGAGTACTTTATACAATAAAGTAACAACAAATATTCCAGTATTTTAAACAGTTTTGCATTATATGACAACATGTATATGGGTTGGTGGGAATAGAACCGCAGTAGCCCATGTAATTTGAAAATCCCACTACATAATCAATTTATTTATGATCATATTTTATTTGAACAAGTGATGAAGTATTTGTATTTATTTTTCTATAATGTTATTGATGTCAGTTTAACTTGTGCTATGGAAAACAATTTGACAATTATCTATTCATTATAATTTGGATGCCAAAATCACTGATGTTAGCGCCCTTTTAGAGGCGAAAAGCCATTGTGTTAACGAGAACACTTAATTGAGAGCATATCTGAGGGCAGATTATCAGGTTCTGCAAAACTAAAATAAACGTTATCATTAAGAGTATTCTCCCTATACTGTATGTGGATAAGACATTAACCGGAGGCAATTGTCTAAGTTCTAAACCAGAAGAAAGCTTAGAATTTGTGCTATATGTTTGTTCAACCATAATTTAACTCTTTCAAATTACGTTTCCCCACACTTATTGTATATCGTGTTCTGGACAATTTTGACATCAAATATTTAGATATAAAATATAATATGAATGATATCTAAACAAGTAAAGGGTTAACTTTTATTTTTTTTTAACCTTCAGGGTTTACATTTATTTAGTTAGTTACTTAAATATTTGCAAATTATTTATTTCTTTAGCTACGGTGGGTAGAAGTTAGTGGGGAAATTGGGTAATTTACTGTTAGGCTAGTTAGGTGTTAACAGTAAAAAAAAAAAGTTTTAAAAAGTTAAAAAAGTTAAAAGCTAAAAAAAGCTTTTAAAAGTAAAACAAAATGTTTAAAAAAGGGAAAAAAATACGTATTACCTCTTCACTTGGTACAGGCTAGTGAAAAAATGATCCCGCGCTAAAGTTCAAAATACAGGGAGTGCAGAATTATTAGGCAAGTTGTATTTTTGAGGATTAATTTTATTATTGAACAACAACCATGTTCTCAATGAACCCAAAAAACTCATTAATATCAAAGCTGAATATTTTTGGAAGTAGTTTTTAGTTTGTTTTTAGTTATAGCTATTTTAGGGGGATATCTGTGTGTGCAGGTGACTATTACTGTGCATAATTATTAGGCAACTTAACAAAAAACAAATATATACCCATTTCAATTATTTATTTTTACCAGTGAAACCAATATAACATCTCAACATTCACAAATATACATTTCTGACATTCAAAAACATAACAAAAACAAATCAGTGACCAATATAGCCACCTTTCTTTGCAAGGACACTCAAAAGCCTGCCATCCATGGATTCTGTCAGTGTTTTGATCTGTTCACCATCAACATTGCGTGCAGCAGCAACCACAGCCTCCCAGACACTGTTCAGAGATGTGTACTGTTTTCCCTCCTTGTAAATCTCACATTTGTTGATGGACCACAGGTTCTCAATGGGGTTCAGATCAGGTGAACAAGGAGGCCATGTCATTAGATTTACTTCTTTTATACCCTTTCTTGCCAGCCACGCTGTGGAGTACTTGGACGCGTGTGATGGAGCATTGTCCTGCATGAAAATCATGTTTTTCTTGAAGGATGCAGACTTCTTCCTGTACCACTGCTTGAAGAAGGTGTCTTCCAGAAACTGGGAGTTGAGCTTGACTCCATCCTCAACCAGAAAAGGCCCCACAAGCTCATCTTTGATGATACCAGCCCAAACCAGTACTCCACCTCCACCTTGCTGGCGTCTGAGTCGGACTGGAGCTCTCTGCCCTTTACCAATCCATCCATCTGGCCCATCAAGACTCTCATTTCATCAGTCCATAAAACCTTAGAAAAATCAGTCTTGAGATATTTCTTGGCCCAGTCTTGACGTTTCAGCTTGTGTGTCTTGTTCAGTGGTGGTCGTCTTCAGCCTTTCTTACCTTGGCCATGTCTCTGAGTATTGCACACCTTGTGCTTTCGGGCACTCCAGTGATGTTGCAGCTCTGAAATATGGCCAAACTGGTGGCAAGTGGCATCTTGGCAGCTGCACGCTTGACTTTTCTCAGTTCATGGGCAGTTATTTTGCGCCTTGGTTTCTCCACACACTTCTTGCGACCCTGTTAACTATTTTGAATGAAACGCTTGATTGTTCGATGATCACGCTTCAGAAGCTTTGCAATTTTAAGAGTGCTGCATCCCTCTGCAAGATATCTCACTATTTTTAACTTTTCTGAGCCTGTCAAGTCCTTCTTTTTTTTTTTTTTTTTAATTCTTTATTTTTGTTGTGCATAATATGACAAAAGAGCTTGCACAGCCACGACAGCATGGGCAAGTACAATAATGACATTAAGGAAAGACATCATCATGGCATACGTAAAAACAGCACAATTTTTTAAAGTTAAAGAAATCTAGATGTTAACAGTGTATGTTCACGTTTAGTTGAAGTAAGTTATACTTAAGAGGAAACAGGCTTGAAGAACAGGCGTATAGACAGGCGTATATAAACAAGCTTTGAAAACAGGCTTATTGATCAGGCTTGGTAAACAGGCTTATGGCTCAGGTATATGAGTCAGGTTTAGAGATCAGGTTTAGAGATCAGATTTAGAGATCAGATTTAGAGATCAAGTTTAGAGATCAGGTTTAGAGATCAGGTTTAGAGATCAGATTTAGAAATCGAGATTGGAAATCAGGCGTATAAGACAGGTTTAAAGATCACACTTATAAAGCCGGCTCAAAGAGCAGGCGTAGAGAATGTGTCTCATAGCAGTTTAACAGTTTAAACAATAATGCCGAAATGGTTATACATGCTTATAGCAAGAAAAAAGAGTAAAAAATAAAAAATAAATAAATAAAAGAATAAGAGTGTGAAAAACGAAAATGTTTCGCCAGCTTGTTGGGTGCTTTATATCAGACATGCCAGGGGATTGTAAGTCACAGCATAGTGAATCAGGATGGGCTCTACTGCAGGTGACCCTTGGTGGTGAGGGCCGCAGGAATGCCTGGCAGAGTGGTTGCGACCAGGTATGGGGCTGATAATGCTTTCCTGATAGAGGTAGTCCCTGGGTCAGTCCGTGTCCGTCAAGCCTTTATCCCTTGTTGCTGAGTCGTTCCGTCTTGGGTGAAGGCTATGAGGGGCTGGAGCAGTATGCTCTGGTGTCGTACAGCCGCCGCTCCCTTCTGTGTGCCGGTGCTTGGCATTTAGGGGAGTGAGGCTTCTTGACGTAGGGCATTCTCCCCTGATTGCTTCTGTGGTTTGGTTGCCACCAGCCTCTTCAGTTTCAGCTGCTCGGTCGCTGCCCAGCTCCTGAAAGCTGCTTGCTGCACTGATATTTGAGTCAGCTTTGTCTGTGTGGAATTTCACGATGAGGGCTGCCGCCATCTTAGACGTGTGGCCTGCGGTTGTGTTTAGGCTTTCCACTCGCATAAATAAATGTTTCCGCCCCACACATAAGCCACTAACCTCGCTCTGTGTAACGCAGTGTAGTGAGCTGATCCATCCCTGCAGCAGGTTACTGTGGTGCTCAGATGGCGCTGGATGGTTCCTGCTGTATGCAAGCTCCAGTCCGTGGGTACTTCGCTCATGTGGCTGGCGTGCGGCGGCCATCTTGGGAGGGTGCTGCCGTTGAGTTTTCCCCAGCAGGGTGATTGTGTGCCGCCAGGCTTGGCATGATAGGAGTTGCTGGAGGGGATGTAGACCGGGATGACCCCCCCGGTCCAGAGGGGGGGGGAGGAGGCCGGACCCCAGCCGGAGACCCGGGAGAGCGGCCGTCTCTTCCCGGCTCAAGCTCCAACACGCTTCGGGCCTACTTCGGGTTACTGTAGGTCCCAGATAGGGTCTTGAGGGGTATCTCCTCGTACCCCAGGGTCTGGGGCTCCGCTTGATCTCCGTTGCCGGTTGATAGGGAGAGTTTGCCTCCAGTTTGCGCCGGTTTTCAGTCCCCCAAAGCGGGAGCTCAGACAGAGCACGTCTGATCCCGCCGGCGGTCCGGCCCCGCCCCCCTCAAGTCCTTCTTTTGACCCATTTCGCCAAAGGAAAGGAAGTTGCCTAATAATTATGCACACCTGATATAGGGTGTTGATGTCATTAGACCACACCCCTTCTCATTACAGAGATGCACATCACCTAATATGCTTAATTGGTAGTAGGCTTTCGAGCCTATACAGCTTGGAGTAAGACAACATGCATAAAGAGGATGATGTGGTCAAAATACTAATTTGCCTAATAATTCTGCACGCAGTGTATGCCTTTTGAAACACCCTGGGGTGTCTTCTTTAGGAAATGGCATGCCTTTGTGAAGTAATTGGAAAACACAACCTGCTAAAAAAAAATCCAAAGTGGGGCAGGGACCAGCGTAAATTAAAACTTAAATGGCTGTGTCTCAAATGTGCCCCTTCAGTGTTGTCATATACCTGGTAAAGGTACATACGAGGGCAGAGGCGTAACTAGAATCCACTGGGCCCCGGTGTGAAAATTGCCCTGGGGGCCCCACTCCCATGTGTCTCATCCCCCCTGCTCGGTGTCTAATTCCTGCGCCCAAGACCCCCCATGTGCCTCATTCCCTCTGCCCCACAGCCCCTCTAGTCCCGGAGGACTCCTAAAGATAGGTGCACCAAGCAATAAAAATAATTTGTGAGTGTGTGTGTGTCTGAAAGTAAGTGTGCCTGTCAGTAAGTGTGTGTCTGTCAGTAAGAATGTGTGTATGTCAGTGAGTGAGTGTGTTTGTCAGTGAGTGTGTGTCTGTCAGTGAGTGAGTGTGTGTCTGTTAGTGAGTGTGTGTCTGTCAGTAAGTGTGTGTGTCTGTCAGTGAGTGTGTGTTTGTGTTGGTCAGTGAGTGTGTGTGTCTGTCTGTCTGTCAGTGAGTGTGTGGTTGTCTGTCTGCCAGTAAGTGTGTGTGTAAGTGTATGTGTCTGCGAATAAGTGTGTCTGTCATTGAGTGTGTGTGTGTGTCAGCGAGTGTGTCTGTCTAGTAAGTGGTTGTCTGTCAGTGTGTGTGTGTCTGCCTGTCAGTGTGTATGTGTGTCTGCCTGTCAGTGAGTGTGTGTCTGTCATGGTTTATGTGTGTGTGCCAGTGTGTCTGTCAGCAGGGCCAGCATTTAGGGTGTGAAAGCTGTGCGGTCACGCAGGGCGCCATGACAACAGAGGCACCCGGTCCCCAATACAGCTTGCAAGTTGGGGACACCAGCATATTCAATTTAAACGATTCCCTGGTGGTCCACTGGTGTGCACCAGCAGTAGGTGCAGTCAGATCATATCTTCTCCCTCATGGTTCCGACGCTCAGTTAGTGAGTCAGAGCACAGACTCAGAGATTCTCAGCCTGCGCTCTGACAGCATTGAAAGTTGGAGCTGCGAAGGAGTGGGTATGGCAAAGATCCATTATAAAACCAGGAAAAGGTGGGCATGAATGGTGAGCTGATTCGGTGGTGCAGTGGGCCACTCAACTGGGTTTGCCCCCCAGGCCTACGGCTGCAAGCCCTACCCTGAACCTAAGCACCCTAGAAATTAGAATTACCCTGTGATGGCATACCATTTAAAAAAAAAAATTGACAACACAGGGTATTCCAAATGGTATATTTTGAGTTGTTTTGTGTAGTCACTTTACAGGCAGCTAACAAGCTGACAATCTGTCAATCAGGACAAGCCAAGGGCAAGAATACGGAATGACATACAGAGTCACAAACAGCCAAGGTAAGGAATACAGAATAACATACAGAGTCATATACAAAGTCTTAGAACGTAATATTTTAACTCAGTATGTTACACTTTAAAACACTGAGAAGCACATAGACCTGGTAGATATGGGCAGTGACGGCAACAGTACATTGATTCCCTCCGAGATCATCTTTTGTTACAGACTCGGCACTCTTTCTGGGATGACTTTTGTCAGGCTCTAGGGACAATTCTGCAAAGAAAGTGCCTTGTGCAGAGTCTTTGGAGATCTTTGTATTGAAATGTAGAAGGATAAGGGGCTGGCTAAATAAACTCAAACTCAAATCAGATAAAAACTTTATGGTAAATTCTAAGAAAGCTTGTGACTTCCTTGTGGTCGCTCTTTTGTACAGTATATGAGTCATATACTGCGTTAGGTATACTACAATTTAGTTATACAATATTTTTGTTTTGCCATGAAACAGATTTGGATGAATTAACAGCCACATCTACTCCCCCATATTATTTTTCCATTCATGCATCACTTATGCTAACGGACACTGGATCTATATTCTCATCGTGAATTGTGAACAGGATTTACATGTCAGTTTTGAACTTGTAACTAAGGAGTAGCATATCAACATGGCCACTGTCACTTTACGTTTTTTGCCAAATGTCAGTTTCTGGGGGGAAACTTTCTGATTCTTCCACACTGTGCCACTGGCTAAGGACAATGTAAAATAAACATTTAAATAAATCTATCCTAGTGTAAAAATTGTCTAGCCATAAGTAACAGCCTTTATTCCTCAAGGTAAGGAGGAGATCCCACAAAATTATGCCATTTGTGCCCACAGAATAAGGGCAGCTTGGTGGATCCAGATGGCTATATTTGTTTTTGTAAAAAAAGGCACTGGGTGTTTTCACTGAAATTGTAGATTATACTAGCTTTAGTGTAACTATAATCTTAATTTTATTAATGACAGGAGGCGAATATTTGCTTAAGTCTCTCTTTACTAGAACTCCACAGCAGCACATTAACATAGAGATAAAAACACCAGAGACAAAAAAAAATCATGAATCTATAAAAGGCTTCTCCCAACTAACTATTTCCTCTTTCATGCTGCGACAAATAAAGTACATGAACAATACACCACAAATACAATAACAGGAGAAACAAACATAACATAACGATGAATGCCATGCGAACTAGAAACCGTGGAACCAGTGGGTGAAGCCTTGACCTTTATCCTGTAGAGTAGTCGGATCTAAGAACTGTAGCCAAACCATTAAACTGAAACGAGAGAAACACAGTCGAAAACACTGATTAGCGAATGAAATGTACTGAGAAAACATGAATCCCCATCGTAAATACTGACAGTATAATATCCCAGATAGTGAAAAAACCTGAACCCCCATCATAAAATACTGACGGTACCGTATCCCAGATAAACCCCAAGTCCCCCAGATAACCAACCTAGCCCAGGAGACCAGGTGAATAAACAACAAGTCAGTCAAACCAACAAACAACAAAGGGAGGGAGAAACTGGGAGGGAAATATTTGCCTCCTGTCATTAATAAAATTATGATTATAGTTACACTAAAGCTAGTATAATCTACAATTTTATAGCATGACAGGAGGCTTCATATTTGCTGTTTTAACGCTCGGACAGCAAAGACCAAAGAAACACAATCCGCCGTACCAACCTAAACTCTGCGAAGATAGCTCCTCGTAACCGGCAGGAAAGTGTACAATGCCCGCCATGTTGGTATCTGAAGTCGCAGTGTTACGGACTGAAGTGAACCAAAAAAACCTATACGCCCCGCCAATGCCAACCACAACCAAGCGGTACATGAAGGGCGAGAAAAAGGGAAGAACCATTTAAACAAACGGTGACGTCGAACACCGCCTAAAGGTGGGAGCACTACCAAAGTAATAATATGACCCTCGGGTCCGACTAAGGCTGATGGACAGCTAAGGTCCGAACCACCGAACCCATCTGAAAGAAAAAACAAGGTATAATAACTGAATTAAATCCAGAATCAGTGAATGGACAAAACCGGACAGAAACCACCATAGGAGCATGACAAAAATGTGTGTACCCCCTGGGGAGATGAATACCCATCATCAGGATCCGTAAAGGGAATTCTAAGCAGAGCGAGGCCCGCTGACAACAGTTGTACGCGCTACCTAATCTAATTGATATGGCAGTCCCTGTTAATAAAGTGACCAAACAATACCCGAACCCTGTAAATTTGCGGTAGCAAAATTAGGAGATCCGTACCAGACCCAACTACGTCAGGGTCGCCATGCAGACCAAAGTCTCACAATCCCCGAGATCAAATGAGCAAGGGTCCAGGGAATCCAGGAACTGCAGACCGAGGCACGTGTAGAAAGGTCCTGAGACCAAACAAACGGAGGAGACTCATCCGCGTCTCCGTGTCGAACACTCCTTGAGGGAAGCGTCCATCGCTGAGCAAATGGGTCCGTCATCCAGCCGAACTGGTCGGGGCCTGATGGGTCCTCCTCCGTGGGTCCTCCCAGAGAAAACTATTCCATACGTACAAGTAACTCGGGCAGTGGAGAGCGTAGGAGGCACCCCCTTGCGTCCAATCCACCCTCCAGGACGCCATTCCTTGAGATGTAGAGGAGGTTTTCCCTGCTTGAAAAAAAAACTAAATCCAGGGACTCTAACCAGGGAAAACGCAGGGAGCGTCTGACCTTTCGGTCTGGGAGGCACCTCGCAGGGTAGACCATACAGCAAGATGTCCTATATCGATGAAGAGTCGCGTCCGGGTCCCAACGCGTGGAAAACGAGAAAGATCTGTTCAGATAGTTCTGGTATTCCTGAATGTCCTCAATTCCTCCCAACCAGGTTGTATTGTCGCCCAAATGACTGATGCACAAGATACCTATCTCACCAGGGAGAAAATAGAGGACACCTTACCAGAACTGGGCCCCGCGGTCGATAGAAGTTTCTTGAGGGCCGCGTCTAATTCAAAGCAACTAATGAATATACGTTCAATCGTAGACTCATGCCAGGACTCCGAGGGGCTCAGATCCCTTTATCCCAAGCACCTCCAGCGGTCCAACTTGCGTTTAGGATAGGGTCGTCTGCCACCCCAGACTCGGGGCCCCGTCTGGGATGTCATCCGAAAGTGGAGGCAAGTGTGAAATTCCGGGTCAAGGTTCCAATCCCCTATAAAAGGTACGGGTTGGCACTGAGATAAGCTTCCGTCAAGTATTTCCATGTAAAATAGGACACCTCTTATACTTCCTCGTATGTTCTGCTAGCACAACTCACTCGTGTAGCGGAGAACAATCAGCTTGCCAGTGCGGACTTCATAGTATAGGCACTGCAGTGGGCCGCTCTCAGGATCTCCTGAATACTAGACAGGTGCTTAACCAGCAAAACCGCAGTGCCTCATCGGGGTCTAAGTCTGGGTTTGCGGCTACTTTGTTCGGGAGCCCGGCTAGGAATACCGCTCGAATTATCCTGCGGGCTTCTCAAGCCAGTGGTCTACGGGCCCATAAATGCACCGATGGTGCTAGGTGATCAGGCAGAGACCATTCCAAAGAAACCAGGTGAGCAATGGATCGAGGGTCGAACAGGGGTTTGTTTAAGTCGATCCACGAGACAACCTCTTTTTCCAAGGACGTCGGGGCCCCTGTAGCGGACTTTGTTCTACATCTCATGGTGCCACTAGGGGCCTTCATCATAATCCCCAACCTGTGGTGTAACACCAAATTAATATAAATATTTTACACAAGGTTCGTCTACATTAAAAGGTATTTATTTAGAAGACAACAACACAATACTATAAATGTATCACAAACACACAGCCCAGACCCACGGAGCAACAACCCTTTTAAATCTATCTATCTATATAGTAATCCCCTTCCCCACACGTTTGATCTCACCCACGGTTAGGCCTTCACATCTAGTAATGGCTCACTGCTGTAAGTCCAACATCACATCCACCAAGGAAGAAAAGGAAGCAATAGAGTATAACATGGTTCACCAAGATAGCACATGGCGTCTGCACATCTGCTCAGCAGCACAGCCAAGAAGGAACAGAGAGGAATGAGGATAGAGGGGAGTGGCTATCTCTCTCCTGACTTGTAAAAGGTATTGAGTTACCTACTTAACATATCAAAGGATAAAGCTTATCCCCCTGTAAGAAAGATCTACATGAACTTGATCAGATGACCCCTGGTCACCATGTTAGTTTGATGACAGAATGTCACCACATTCCCTCACTTTTTCTTCTCTTATGTTGAGCACATTTAAAAATAATAATATTTCCCTCTTATCTATCTAAACTATGAGATCTGAAGTAGGAAAGGGGAGCACAAGAATTAGTGTGAGTGAGTTGAGTAAGGTAAAAGAAAACAGTCAAATAGGGGTTGCATCACCCCACATTCCCCCACTTTTTCTTCATCTATGTTGCTCCGTTATCTAGTTATCCCTCTAGTACAAGAGAACCTAGTGGGAGCAAAAACCTGATATACAGGAGAAATTCAACCCACCGTCCCTCCGGAATAGTTCCCTCAGCGACATAAGTTCTCCTGTACTTTCCTATGGCTGTCAATTCACATTTTATACAAATTTGTCAAAAAACAAAACAAAAAAAAAAAAAAGAAATTTAGGTGAATGTGTGTGTGTGTGTTAAATATGTATGTATGTGCAATGTATGAGAGAGAAACAAAAACAAAACAAAAAAACATTTCAAATATATACCCCTTTTCAAGTTTCTTCCTCATCTATATCATTGCCACACAAAAGTATAGTGTAATTATGAGAATGAGTACTAGTGGCAGAGTTTGTAGAGTCTGTAGGACTGGATGTGATATTTGCGGAATTCCATATTCTTAATCCAGTTCCGACTCCTCCCAGAAGGGCTGCAAATATGTCCAGTTTTTCCTGACTCCCTGCTTTGCCTAAACCATTGCCGCCGTTGTTCCGGACACCTTGGAGGAATAGAAGGATTATTAAAATGTAGACTCTAATCTTTTTAAACTGACTCCCTTATTTGGAGTATCTTCTGCCCGCATTGCCTGTCTCCCATCCCTACTGTGATACAGCTTATACTTATCCATCCTGTAACAAGGATCCACCACAATCTTCTGTTGACACACATCATCATCCTAATGCAGCTTTGCCTTGCTCTGTGGGAACACTAGATCTCATCATTAGAACTGTATAGCTATATGGGAGACTGGAAAACTCAGAGAAAGAATCAAAACAAAAGAAAAACAAACATACATACAGATGTAGAGAGATACAAAAATTATGAGAGTTATTGATTGCTGGGACCCCCCAATTGATCAATCTTTTCCTACTCTCTCATCTGTTCCCTCAGTGCTTTCACACCTGCCTCCAATCTTTCAGTCTTCTCTTTAGGTCCCAGACCTCCTTTTTTTGCTCTATTTGCTCCCCTCATAAACCAATGTGTAAAAGTATTAAAGTCGTTATTTGGCATACTTCCCCACCATTTCTGGAAATTATCTTTATCTGTGATTGACATAGTCCTTGTCTGCCTAGAGAAGCTAGTAGGCATTTCTCTTGCATTAAAGTGTTCAGTTATAATTAAAGGGGCTTGTGGGACACAGTTAAGAATTGACACATTTCCCTTCTGTTTTGTTCCCAGCACTGGTTCTTTAAAATAAGACTGGCCTGGGCATACTCTAGGAATCTCCTTATCCCATTTATTTGTGTTTTCTTTAATTTTCATTTTATATTCCGTGACTAGGTCTTGGAGTTCAGTGATCTTAGCACTATATGCATCTCTCTGTTGTTCTGTTTCTCTTAACTCCTTTTCCAACCCCTCAATCATTTTGTTTGTTCTTAGGGCAGCTATTTTAAAACAATCTCTTTCATCAAGAGCATCTTCCATTTTATTAGTGGTTACTAAATTAGCTTGCTGCAATTCGAGTACCATGCTTGCCAAACCCCTTATTACAGCAACAACCGCTTGTGCCACCAAGCTTTTCCTTTTCTTAATATTGCACTTTTTATTAGTAACAATCTGTGTCAAAACATCCATAAAACCTTCATATTTTCCACAATTGGGGCCTGCTGGTTCTGGAAGCTCATATGGTCCATCATGTTTGTCAATGTCATTCTTGAAGTACTCTAGTACTTCTACAGAAAAATACTTAGTACCCAGAAATGACATTTTAAAACTGAGCTCTCTCTGAGTCTTTAACAATGGGATTAATTTAAAAAAAAGAAAACTGAAACTGGCTCCAAAGAGATTAAACTATTTGAGAAACTTAATTACATTAACCTATTCAAGCAAACTCTTGTCTTTTAAGAAAAAAACTTCACAGACTTCAAAACCAGTAAATTAGCCTAAATTATCATAGGGTAGGCATTATACCTAAACTAGGATATTCAAGACACACAATAAAAGTATAAAGGATGGAAGCCTAACGTGTATTAAAATGCAGGCCTGAAAAAAAAAATGAAACATTTTTCTTTCTAGGCCTGTACTATGATAGCCAAAACACAACAAAACTCAACTCAAATATTTGAAACACACAAAAAACAATAACCTGTATTATACCTTTGTTTTATGTATCAAAATAAGCTAGCACAATATAAAGGATTAAAAACAATGTATTCAAAATTGAGGCCTATGCTGGTAGTGTATATAAGAAAAAAAATGAAGGCCTGAAACAACTACTAGTGATACCGGAGAAACTGACGGAAGCAAAGCACAGAGAGATGGACACAGGTTTCTTCAGGAAGGAAGAGATTCTTTATTGGATCACCGATCGGGACTCAGAGGGACTAATGTCACCAAAATACAGCAAGTTCTGAGCCCCGGACAATAGTGCAGGCTCCTTATATAGGCACATAACTCCTCCCATATTAAGCTCCACCCGCACATTCTCTTGACCAATCAATACAAGTAAGAATTAACTTCCTGCTTGACCGCATGGCTTGTCCAGCACAATGGAGGAGGGGAATACTATATCCTGTATTCTTGCACATGCTCCGTACACTACTGATCGTATCTTGCCTCGTGCAACCAACTGATCGATACGTCAGCATATGCACATACACATGCCACGTGGTAATCTCGGCCTACTAAATTTATTTTTACCGAGATTCCACCACATTTCCCCCTTTGATGCCTCTTGATATTTCACAATTACTTGAGGCATCACTTAACCTTGGTTTGCATACACCGCAAGTTACCTTGAACCAGACCAGACTTATCCTATGATGTGAATCTTCAACACTCATCTTCCTGCATTGGTTCTCCCTGATCTAGAGCCTTATATTTATAAATTGCCATTATCTGTGCAGCAGCCTTCCTCTCTGCTATATTTTCTATCAGGCTTTGCACAGACCTAACTACTAAGGGTATAAGACACGGCAGGAGTAGACACAACATTAAAATCAATAGGACTCCACCTACCACTGCCTTAAGCCCTCCAAACCACTCATACCAGCTACCAAACCAACTACTTGGATTGTACCCTTTCCATACCTGAGTAGGCACATGCGCTAGTTTAACCATATGGCTAGTAACCTCAGCTATTGCTTGCCCTTCGTCATCTATTTGAAGACAGCAATTGCTCAGGTTGAACTTCCCACATACACCTCCCTCTACTGCCAAAAGGTAATCCAAGGCTAATCTATTTTGGTAGACTGCTGTCCTCATCCTGGTATTGTGCTTCGCTAGAAGATTGAGCGCTTGTGATGTCTCGTTAGTGATGATCTCAACCACTGCCTGTAATCTTATAATACGGTTGAGCATATAAATAGGGGTTCTATAACCAAAGGTACCATCTTCTGCCCACGTGGCTGGCCCATAATAATCTATAATACGCTGGGGAGGCCATTCATTATCTTCCCAGGTGCCTATCTCTATGGGTCCCCTTTTCTTCCTATGATTCACATCATACACTTTAACACCTAAAGTCTCACCTGTTTCGATAGGTAACAAGAAGAAGGATGGTTTGAGCATACCCAACACACATGCCCCTTCCCAGTCCTGTGGCAACTCCGAATAGGCTTTCTTACCACAGATCCAGTACAAATTTGCTGGGGCTCTCCAGTTAGATGTGATGGATAAATCAAACCACACATCCTTTAAATTGGCGTATCTAGCAAACGGGTTAGATGGTTCTGAGACATTTGAAGCCGACCACCAAGTTGTATTTTTGTATCATCATCATAAGCTTTTTGCCCTAGACAAGTTAATTATCCTACAGAAGTATTATACATCATTCCTTTCCTCGCTATGCAAACATAACCTATGATGGAGGTCTTTAATCTCCACTCAGATTTACCTCTAACACTCATATGATAATCGGCTTGTGTAGATATTAATTGGTCAACTGCCTCAGAACCGGACATTACCTCCTTTGCTTCCCAAGGCCATTGGTCTCCCATGTTAGTACCTCCACACACATAGCAGTTGGTAACATTAAGACTACCGGCAATACTTTCAGCTAAATCAATGAACAGGTTTTTAGCATTATGGGGGATCTTATTATCTATGCTCATCTCTTCATAAAAGGAATGATATACTTGATGAGTTTTGGGAGGTTACCGTATCAGTCTCTATCCCTATAAACAATATTGTCCCAGGATCTAAACCCGTCCCATATATTTGAAACCCAAATAAATTACCATATTTATCTAAGAACTTGTCGGGGTTATTTATAAGTATATGGATTGGATTGCATTCCATAGACTTACAATATAGATTGGTAGGCAACTTAGTCACAATCATGTCCTTGTCTGCTGTCTGTCCCCAAGTTACCCACCCCACACAAGACCAATATGGGCAAAAGTTATAATCTCTATTTGGGCATCTAGGACTCACATATTTATTTTTACTACTGGGACAAATATATTTATCGTTAGACCCATACGTCCTCTCCCATCTAAGATCCCCACATACATTCCACGGCTTTCTACCACTTGATATCGCTTTACACGCATCAAATAGCAGAACACCTGAAGAATATACGGATTCTAATACCGTCTTATTAATTAGGGTCCCCTGAGGATCTCCATTCCTGAGAGTCAACCAAATTGTACGGGGTTGATACTCTGGACTGAAGCACTTAGGTTCTCCTACTCCTAAATGGCACACACTATATTCTATATTTAAGTATCTACATCTTGATACATCTCCTTTACACTCATATTGTGAATGCCAAATTAGGGTCTGGGATATATGGTTACCTGTTCTTGTAGTCTTAATGCATACCTCACAGCTAGGAGTGTCGGTACCTCTACCTTCCTGAATATAAAAATACACATAAATAAACATTATTATAAGCACATCTTTCGTCGTCATCCTCAGTCTTCGTCCGTGCGAAGGCACCTCAGCTTCCAGGATGTAAGGGCTGCAGGGAATGGAGTTCTGCTCGTCTTCACAGGGGTCCCTTCGAGACTTATCCTGACTTATACACTCGTTGGTGGGTGGACAGGCTTTATTATGGCCTTCTCACTCACTTACCAAATCTCTGAAACAATAAAATTTGTAATCCACAAGGTTCCTCGTCACTCCGACTGAGTCGTGCGTTTTAACCGGATCTTGCAGGGATTCTCTGGATCTGCTGTAACTTGCCAAGAATCGACTGCTGCTGGTTTAACCCTGGAGTGATGTATCCACGGAGTCACTTCGGCTACTTTTATCGCTGTAGGGGTAGACAAAGGAACAACATAAGGACCTCTCCACTTGGGCCCTAACGGTACATTATTCCACTCTTTAATCCACACTTGGTCTCCTGGGTGGTAACTATGAACTGGGGGATAAATATTCACAGGTAATCTATCTTGTACCCATTTCTGTACCTCCTCCATAGTCTTACCCAACTCTACAACCTGCTGCCGGGTAATTCCTTCTCCCAACTGACTCAAATCCCCCCTTAAGTTACCAAGTACGGGAGGTGGTCGCCCATACATGATTTCAAAAGGAGAGAGGCCCATCCTTCTGGTAGGTGTACTGCGGATTCGCAATAGAGCTATGGGCAAGAGAACGTTCCACTTAAGTTGGGTTTCCTGACACATTTTAGCCAACTGATTCTTAATAGTTCTATTCATTCTCTCTACCTTACCAGAACTCTGGGGTCTATATGCCATATGAAGCCTCCACTTTATACCAAGCATATGAGTCAGTTGTTGTAGGCACTGATGAACAAAAGCTGGACCATTGTCCGATCCTATAGAGCAGGGTAGTCCATATCGTGGTATTATTTCTCGTAGCAGGAATCTCACAACTTCTCCTGCTTTCTCCGTACGAGTAGGACATGCTTCTACCCAGCCTGAATAGGTACACACAACTACCAGCAGGTAGCGATGTCCACCAGATTTAGGCATTACTGTATAGTCAATTTGTAAATCGGACATGGGGAGTCCCCCCGTAAACTGGACTCCTGGTGGCTTTACTGGTCCTTGCCTTGCATTATTTTTAGCACACGTTACACATCTTCGTACAATGGCCTGAGTCAAGTTGGACAATCTTGGTATGTAGAAATGTTTTCTGAGAGATTCTTCTGTACTGTCTCTCCCAGAATGTGTCCCGTTGTGATAGTTCTGGACAATTTCTACCGCTAGTGATGCTGGAATGACTATTCTTCCATCTTCTAACTGATACCATTTGTTCTCCAAATACTTTCCAGGTTCAGTCTTTAACCACTCCTCTTCTTGAGCTGTATAAACTGGAGTCCATTGAGACAGTGGAGTTGGTATAAGAGCAGCTATATGCCCCACATACTCCTGTCTTCCCGATTCAGCGGCACGCTTAGCCGCACTGTCTGCCATCCGATTTCCTTTGGTTACATCACCATCTCCTCTCAGATGCGCTCGACAATGTATAATACCGACTTCTTTCGGCTCCCACACTGCTTCCAATAGTTGTAGGATTTCAGCTGCGTACTTGATTTCTTTGCCTTCTGAATTCAATAGTCCTCTTTCTTTATACAAAGCTCCGTGGGCATGAGTGGTTAAAAACGCATACTTGGAGTCCGTGTAGATGTTCACTCTTAAACCTTCAGCCAATTGTAACGCTCGTGTCAGTGCTATTAATTCTGTCTTTTGTGCTGATGTTCCTTTTGCCAGTGGCCGAGCTTCTATCACCTTGTCTATCGTTGTTACTGCATATCCTGCATAGCGGATCCCTTCTTTCACATAACTACTGCTGTCGGTGTAATATTGAATGTAGCGAAAGCCACTTCGCCACTGTGTTTTGGAGGGGGCTGCTTGCCCGCCTCTTACCGTGTGACTACGGTCCCTGGGCGATTTGGCCCTTTATGCACGGTATTTGGGCATACTGTGTTTTATCGTGCGGCTACTGGCCCTTTAAGCACAGTGAATGGACTTTTATTGTACTGTGCTGGCCTTTTAAAAACAGTGTATGGACATACTGAAACTTTTTGGACACTTCCTCTTCCCCTCCCCCGGATCCATTGTTCTCCAGCAGGGTGTTGTCCCAGGGACAAGGAAAAGCCATGCTTGCAAGTGAAAACAAAGGACTTCGACCTAACCGTTAAACCCCTGAACCTATTCAAGTGAATTTTGGATATGTTTGTCCCCAAGTTATACTGGTTAAAATAATATAAGTTTTATGTATGTACGATGTTAACTCACAAAGTTATAAAAATGTATAAAAAGTGTAACTTTTCAGCTTGGAGATAATTGAGTAGATACAGTAATTGACTCAATTATCTCCTAAGCAGAGGGGAGGAATATGCTGGGTGTGTTTCTATTGTCCCATTGTGTCTGATTGGCTGCTGTACTTGCATTGTATGTGTTGTAATGTGTTTATTGGTTGTTCTGCAAAACCCTGTGAGCAGTACTAGGTTTTGTGGATTGTGAATAAAAAGGGCTGCAAGCTAGCAGCCAGGGAGTTCTATTTTTACCCTCAACTTGAGTCCTGTCTCTTATTGGGGGAATCTGCTACAAGGGATTGCTATGCTAGGCATATTCCCTTGCTATAATCACTGAGCTCTTGTAAGAGCTTGTTCCTGCTTCGTTCTGAAGGGAGATAGCTGCAGCCTGCGGTGCTTATGGTGTCTGGTGGAGTGCTTGGAGTCCTCTGGAAGCGCTAGGAGCATCTTTCAACGGAGGTACCCAGTCGGGGTGCCAGGCGATCCGTTACATTGGTGGCAAGCGGTGGGATGGCGTCCTAGTGCGAGGAGAAGCAGCTCAGAGACACCGGTAACTTGTGGAGTTGTGCAGCGTCCCTATCTTCAGCAACATAATGGAACCAGCAGTGGCTACAGCAAGCATGGCGTATAGCTACTCCGTACTAGAGTTTGGCACGATGGTAGGGTTGCGCCTGAAGTTTTACGGACCCAATCCAGAGGAGAAATACGTGAGGTTTGTGTGGGACATGGTGACCCGGAACCTACAACACAGGGCGTTGAGGGAAGGCCAGTGGGCACGTTGGGAGAAACTCCAGCCACAGGTAGAGTGGGACGAGGAAGAAACCGAGGTGGCCGGTGGAGATGGGACCGAGGTCTCTCTACCGGCCCTACAGGGATGCTGGGCACCCGGCCCAGATCCCCAGCGGCAGTATGTTTTACAGGGAGGGGAGACAGTCGGTCTCACTCCCCAGCGGCAGAATGTGTTATTGGAGGAAGAGACAACCGGTCTCCCTCCCCAACAGCAACCAGAGGTACCCGAGGTAGAGGACCTCATAGACTGGTCCTGGGAGGACCCCCTGCAGGCAGGTGGAGATGGGACCGAGATCTCTCCACCGGCCCTACAGGGATGCTGGGCAACCGGCCCAGATCCCCAACTAGAGCTGGAGTTACAGAAAGTGGAGAGCATCGACCTCCCCCCCCAGCAGCAGCCGGAGTACCAGGGGGAGGTAAGTGATATTTCTCCTCCCCAGTCAACTCCTTTGTTCCCTGACCCCCCAGCAGAAGAGCTGGCAACTGGGCAGAGCGCCGCTGGCCTCTGTCCTCCCTTGTTTCCTTCCCCTGAGCCTGACTTTCTACAGGCTGCCTCAGCGGAAGAGCTGGCAACTGGGCAGAGCGCCGCTGGCCTCTGTCCTTCCTTTTTTCCTTACCCTGAGACTACCCCAGCTCTGACCCCGGAGCAGAGCACATCGGGCATCTGGCCCCCAAGTACTCACAGCCATTTGCCCAGCAAGGCCGAGGGTGCCACAGTTTCACCCCACAACTTGGGACCTACAGGCCAGTATGACTTATTGTTGGGGGGCTATTCTGTGAATTCTTTATTGTGGGGGGGCTACACTGCTAAATTTGTTTTGTGGGTTAGACCCTCTGTGAACTATGTACCGTGGGTGGGCCATTCTGTGAATTCTTTATTGTGGGGGGGCTACACTGCTAAATTTGTTTTGTGGGTGGGCTACTCTGCTAATTTTGTTTTATGGGTGGGCTGCCCGACTAATCTAGGTACTGACCGGCAGAAGGTCAGGTACCTGGTTAGTCTACCCCCGAATGGGAAGATATGTAGCGAAAGCCACTTCGCCACTGTGTTTTGGAGGGGGCTGCTTGCCCGCCTCTTACCGTGTGACTACGGTCCCTGGGCGATTTGGCCCTTTATGCACGGTATTTGGGCATACTGTGTTTTATCGTGCGGCTACTGGCCCTTTAAGCACAGTGAATGGACTTTTATTGTACTGTGCTGGCCTTTTAAAAACAGTGTATGGACATACTGAAACTTTTTGGACACTTCCTCTTCCCCTCCCCCGGATCCATTGTTCTCCAGCAGGGTGTTGTCCCAGGGACAAGGAAAAGCCATGCTTGCAAGTGAAAACAAAGGACTTCGACCTAACCGTTAAACCCCTGAACCTATTCAAGTGAATTTTGGATATGTTTGTCCCCAAGTTATACTGGTTAAAATAATATAAGTTTTATGTATGTACGATGTTAACTCACAAAGTTATAAAAATGTATAAAAAGTGTAACTTTTCAGCTTGGAGATAATTGAGTAGATACAGTAATTGACTCAATTATCTCCTAAGCAGAGGGGAGGAATATGCTGGGTGTGTTTCTATTGTCCCATTGTGTCTGATTGGCTGCTGTACTTGCATTGTATGTGTTGTAATGTGTTTATTGGTTGTTCTGCAAAACCCTGTGAGCAGTACTAGGTTTTGTGGATTGTGAATAAAAAGGGCTGCAAGCTAGCAGCCAGGGAGTTCTATTTTTACCCTCAACTTGAGTCCTGTCTCTTATTGGGGGAATCTGCTACAAGGGATTGCTATGCTAGGCATATTCCCTTGCTATAATCACTGAGCTCTTGTAAGAGCTTGTTCCTGCTTCGTTCTGAAGGGAGATAGCTGCAGCCTGCGGTGCTTATGGTGTCTGGTGGAGTGCTTGGAGTCCTCTGGAAGCGCTAGGAGCATCTTTCAACGGAGGTACCCAGTCGGGGTGCCAGGCGATCCGTTACATTGAACATCGGGGTTCTGGATGGGAAAATCACGAAGATCTGGTCTACTTGAAAATACTTCATCCATCACTTCCAAACAATCATGTTGACTTTCAGTAGATTGTGGCAAAAGGGTAGCTGGATTTAAGGTATTTACAGTCTCTAAATGCACTCTTGGGTTTTCACACAACATTGCTTGATAATTGGTCATACGGCTGTTACTAAACCAATGATTTCCTTTGTAATCCAACAACGTCTGTACTGCATGTGGGACTCGTACATAAAGTTCTTGACCCAGAGTGAGTTTATCGGCTTCAGCTACTAGCAGGGCGGCTGCAGCTACGGCTCTTAGACAAGGTGGAAGTCTGCTGGCCACTGCATCCAGTTGCTTGGACATATAGGCAACAGGTCTTTGCCATTATCCCAAGTACTGTGTCAATACTCCCACAGCCATTCTTCTTTGCTCATGTACATACAGGTAGAATGGTCGTGTGTGATCAGGTAGACCTAATGCTGGGGCGCTCATCAAAGCCTTCTTCACATCTTCAAATGCCGTTTGCTGTTCTTGAGTCCATAAGAAGGGGTCGTGCTCTGTACCTTTGATAGCTGCATACAGAGGTTTTGCCAGTATCGCGTAGCTGGGAATCCATATCCTACAGAAGCCTGCTGCCCCCAAGAATTCTCGCACTTGTCTTCTATTCTTGGGTATTGGTATTTGGCACACAGCTTCTTTTCTCTCTGGCCCCATAATTCTTTGACCTTCAGAGATATGGAATCCCAGATATTTGACAGTTGGCAAACACAACTGAGCCTTCTTTCTGGACACCTTGTATCCTGCCTTCCAGAGAATGTGTAGTAGATCGTGCATTGCTTGCTGACATATTTCCTTTGTAACTGCTGCTATCAACAAGTCATCTACATATTGTAACAGTACACACTCTCCTGGGATAGACTCGAAATCCAGTAGATCTTGACTTAGAGCTGAACCAAATAGGGTAGGTGAATTTTTAAACCCTTGGGGCAGTCTTGTCCAGGTCATTTGGCGTTTTGAGCCCGTTACAGCGTTTTCACATTGGAAAGCGAAGATACATTGGCTTTCTGCGGCAATTCGGAGGCAAAAGAAGGCATCTTTGAGATCTAAGACTGTAAAATAAGTAGCCCCGCCCGGAATTAAAGCAAGCAGGTTATATGGATTGGGCACAACTGGATGTATACTAACAACCGCATCATTGACTGCTCTCAAGTCCTGCACAGGTCGATACTCATCTGTACCGGGCTTTTGAACAGGCAGCAATGGGGTGTTCCAGGGGGAAGTACAGAATTTTAGGATACCATACCGTATGAACTTATCCAGATAAGATTGGATGTTCTTCTTAGCCTTCTGCGGGATGTGATATTGTCTTAGGCTCACTGGATAAACCCCAAGTTTTAGTTCGATTTTAATAGGTGGAATATTGCGGGCCAGTCCTGGTGGGTTGTTCTCTGCCCAAACTTCTGGTATGTTGAATAAGGATTCATCACTCCTAGGGTTTTGGCTAGTCAACGCTGTATAAAGTCGCCACTCTTCTTCCTTTGGTACGGATAATGTCATAATACCTGAAGGTCCATTAAACTTTAAGGATGTTGTTCCATTTGGTAGGAACGTAATCTGCGCTTGTAATTTGGACAGCATATCACGTCCCAGCAATTGGACTGGACATTCACTACGTCGCCTCCCAATGTACAGAGTCGACTTTTAAGAACCGGTTTTTCAGCACTTCTTCCAGTTGCTCCTATTACAGTAATAGTTCTTCCAGATGGAGGAGCAACTAGATTAGTCACCACCGAATGTTCAGCACCAGTGTCGATCATGAACGCACTCCTTTTTCCCCCTATTGATACATCGACCATAGGCTCTGCTCGACCAAGGGGGATGGAGCCCGGTCGGTATCAATAGTCCTCCATGACCGTGTCAGCCAATCCTACAAAGTCCCTACCTTCTCTATCGCGGGACCTTTGCGCTGCTGGATAATACCTATCTTCCCTAACACTTCCTCTGTTCCCATTGCTCCCTCTATTACCATTACTCCCTCCGGGGCCTCCTCTACCTCTCGCTCTGCCTCTAAAGTTTCCGTAACCTGCCCTGGGTTGGTCTCTCTCGTACTGCTCTCTTTGCGGACACTCGTTCCTCCAATGCCCTTCTTCCTTGCAGTACGCGCACTGATTCCTACTCAAAGGCTCCCTATTCCATCTACTATCGCCTCTATCTGGGCCCCGTCTATCTACGCCTGCGATCGCTACCGCTAGCATATCTGCCTTTTTACGCATCTTGCGCTCTTCCTCTTTCTTACTTTCTGTTTCCCTGTTCATATATACTTTATTTGCTACGTCCATTAGTTGGGTGATAGACATACCTGCAAACCCTTCTAACTTCTGTAGCTTGCGCTTAATATCTCCGTAAGCTTGGCTGACAAAGGCGGAGTTCACCATTCGGGAGTTATCAGCGTCTTCCGGATTAAAGGGGGTATACAAGCGGTATGCCTCCAATAATCGGTCATAAAAGACACTGGGCGCTTCATCACTTTTCTGAATCACCTCAACTGTCTTCGACATGTTAATAGCTTTCTTTCCTCCAGCTTTCATGCCAGCAATTATAGCGTCTCTATAGGCTTTAAGTTGAACCATATCTGCGCCATTAACATTCCAATCGGGATCGGTATTAGGGTAATGTGTTGCGGCCCATGCTGCCGGATTGGCTTGATTTAAAGCACGGGCTCTATCCTCTAGCGCTTTAATGGCCGCTTGGTTAATCCTTGTCCTTTCCTCATTATTGAACAATGTCATTAATAACTGCTGGCAATCAGCCCATGTCGGGTTATGTGTCTGAACTATCGAGGTGAACAGATCGGTCATAGCTTGTGGTTTCTCAGTGTACGAGGAGTTGTGGGTCTTCCAATTCAAGAGATCGGTAGTCGTGAACGGGACATATACGAAGACTGGGTAAGCATGTGCCATTTGACCTGCGGCATCGATATAGGCTGACCCAGGATTCAGACGAAGAGGCATCTGATAATGTTTTAGTTGTTGGGTACCGGTCAGTTGTCGGGTTAGTATGGGGCTACGTGAAGGGGCGTCAGTTAGAGGTTCCGGTCGGGGGGTAATAGAGCATGAGGATGTGGGAGCTTGATTTTGGGAAAAGTTGGTAAATAAAATACTCCGAGCCGAGCTAGAAGAAGCTTGACCGGAAGTTTGAAGTGGCGCCAAATCAGGATATTCAGATCTAATGGAAGGGGAGATTTAATACGAGAGGGGGTGGATTCTGTACTAGAGGAGGAAGCGGAAGTGGATGGGGGCAATGGGGGAAGGGGTGCAGAACTTCCTGCATTCGCGTCACTTCCTCTTAAAGGAAAGTAAGGGGGCGGCAAAGGGATCTCGGACTCAGGGGGCATGTCCAAAATGGGCCTAACCACAGTCCTAGTGGACAAACAAGTCCTGGCCACCATGAGGCGACATTGCTCCTCGTGGCATATCTGAATCCATTTTGGCGAGTCATTTACGGCCTGTCTCCAACAATCAATATATGGAAACTGCCCGTAAAGTTCAGGCCTACCTGATACAGCCACGTGTACACGCTGTACCAGAGTTGGATCCAAACTGCCACGTGGCGGCCATGCCGCAACCAAAGTAGGCCACTCCCTAGTGCACAAAGTGACCAAACGTACAGGAGACATTTTAACCCCAAAATCACATGTTTTGAATCCCTTTTTAAAATTCTTTACCATACAACCTAAGGGATCCGGAATCGTTGACTCCGACGCGCCCATACTTATCAATGGAACGTCGTTGACAACGAATACTATGCACGCGTTCTATTCAACAGTCACACCCGTTTCCTCTGGCAACAGCACCACGTGGTACGGTTACCAAGTGAAAGGTACACAATAACACAATAAACACTCAGGGAATTCCCGTACACACACAGCTGTTACACCAGTCACTAAATAATCAATATCATGCCCTTTGGCGAAACTATACAGTCACCCACGCTATAATTCTCTATATATGAATTACCCGTCTATAACACACCCCAGTAACATCGTCTTTTACACAATTTAAGGTCACAATACAATTATTAGTGGTTATGGTGTTAAACATGCATTAGACGACAATGATTAGTACTTATATACAGTGTCAGTAAATATACAGGGTTATGGTACCGTGCACTATAATACAGCAACACACTATTAACACTCTCGCTAGACGGCTGAGCTCGCGCTATCTAACAAGATATACACTTTACTAAACAATCTTTAACACATTTACAATCCCAACTAAACTATTTGCCAGTACCTTGAATGGACTACCTAAAACTATATATACCCGTTTTGGTTAGCCACACTGCCCAAGCACCACATATAGCGAACTAGAGGACCGAATTTACACAGACGCCTCTTAGTCTATTACTCTATCAAAAATCTAGTGGGTTCCAAATTTACACGCCTTCCCACTTAGCCAAGATAGGTTGAGAGCTAGCGAACTGAATTTACACAGGAGCCGCTTAGTCTCCCGGTCCCTCCGACCTAGCGAACGTAATATACACCCTAGAACGCTAGTCTAGACAAGACACCGGTGTCCGGCTAGGGCTATTTACACAGGACCCCGCCTGACTCCAAACCAAATCAAACGGTCTTACTAAAGAGCGTTCGATTGAGCGGTGCGCCTTCGCTCCTTCCCTCCGACAGAGGGGGCAGATTCCATACACAGATTTAAACCCCTTTTGGGCCTACCGCACAATCGGTATACCCCTAGTGGGTCTGCCGTCTAAAACAGCAGTTGTCTTACCTCCTCGTTCCTGAACCTGAGTTCACACTCATCGACGGGGACACCCCAGCACTTCTTACGTAGAGGCCGATGATCTCCTGGACAACAGACCAGTGGCGCCGAGACGAAGGGAGGTCCACGGAGAAGTTCAGGGGTGCAGCCGTAGAGAACGTGGGCAAAGATAGACCGTCTCACGCCTCTGCCTCTCAGCTACCGTTGAACTATGAGCTTCCCGGCCAATGCACCAAATGATACCGGAGAAACTGACGGAAGCAAAGCACAGAGAGATGGACACAGGTTTCTTCAGGAAGGAAGAGATTCTTTATTGGATCACCGATCGGGACTCAGAGGGACTAATGTCACCAAAATACAGCAAGTTCTGAGCCCCGGACAATAGTGCAGGCTCCTTATATAGGCACATAACTCCTCCCATATTAAGCTCCACCCGCACATTCTCTTGACCAATCAATACAAGTAAGAATTAACTTCCTGCTTGACCGCATGGCTTGTCCAGCACAATGGAGGAGGGGAATACTATATCCTGTATTCTTGCACATGCTCCGTACACTACTGATCGTATCTTGCCTCGTGCAACCAACTGATCGATACGTCAGCATATGCACATACACATGCCACGTG
Organism: Pelobates fuscus; assembly: GCF_036172605.1. NCBI lineage: Eukaryota > Metazoa > Chordata > Amphibia > Anura > Pelobatidae > Pelobates > Pelobates fuscus. The sequence continues at coordinate 249,723,526 of NC_086322.1, forward strand.
GTAATCTCGGCCTACTAAATGTATTTTTACCGAGATTCCACCACACTAGGCCTGACAAACTCAAAATATTTGAAACACACAAAAAAACTAATATATTCAAAATTGACGCCTAATGCCTAAGCTAGTATATTAAAATAGAGGTCTGCACTAGGATACAAAGAAAAATCAAATCAGCATTCAAATGCAAAAATAGGCCGCATGGAAGCCTATTATAATGCAGGGCTAGGCCTGCATTAATAATACTCATTAATACTCAATAATACTCAATTCAGATATTTGAAACACACAAAAACTGTAATAATATATTCAAAACTGAGGCCTGATGCCTAAGCTGGTACATTAAAATGGAGGCCTGAACTAGACTCCAAACACAATCAGCCCTTGATTTCCCTTGCAGAGGATAATTAAACAAAGTACTTTTTTTTTTTTCCCTCCCCAAAAAAATAAATCTGACTATCTATTAATGTGTTATTACCTCATAAATAACATTTGTAGAAGTCTAAAATTCGTTGGTCGCCAGATGTGGTGTAACACCAAATTAATATAAATATTTTACACAAGGTTCGTCTACATTAAAAGGTATTTATTTAGAAGACAACAACACAATACTATAAATGTATCACAAACACACAGCCCAGACCCACGGAGCAACAACCCTTTTAAATCTATCTATCTATATAGTAATCCCCTTCCCCACACGTTTGATCTCACACACGGTTAGGCCTTCACATCTAGTAATGGCTCACTGCTGTAAGTCCAACATCACATCCACCAAGGAAGAAAAGGAAGCAATAGAGTATAACATGGTTCACCAAGATAGCACATGGAGTCTGCACATCTGCTCAGCAGCACAGCCAAGAAGGAACAGAGAGGAATGAGGATAGAGGGGAGTGTCTCTCTCCTGACTTGTAAAAGGTATTGAGTTACCTACTTAACATATCAAAGGATAAAGCTTATCCCCCTGTAAGAAAGATCTACATGAACTTGATCACATGACCCCTGGTCACCATGTTAGTTTGATGACAGAATGTCACCACACAACCCCATCGTCCTCTCCCTCCGAGGAGAACCGGTCCGCCCGCCATTCAGCTACGGCGGCCATGGTGGGGGTTTACGGGGACCTTCACCCCTGTGCCACATAGGTAGTGTCGTCTGGCCGTCAAGGTCGATCATATCAGGGCTAGACACTACACTACGGAGTCTAATCTTTCCAGGCGTCTGGTTCTGGGCCTTCACCCTACCCGTAGTGCTTATGCGCCCTTGCCTGCTCTCCACTAGGAGAGTCTGACTCCTCCAAGTCGTCTGCCTTTTTAAGAAGGCGGTCACTGCCACGTCCGGTGGTCATCGCCTCCCCCGTGCCATATAGGCAGGGCCGTCTGGCCGATTGCAGAGGGGTTAGCCGCTCCTCTGATTCTTATTTTTCTGGGAGCCTGGTTCAGGGCATTCACCCTTCCAGTAGCACTCATGCGCACTTGCCTGCTCTCCTCAAGGAGAGTCTGACTCATTCAAGTCACTGGTTCAGGGCCTTCAGCCTTCCAGTAGCGCCTATGTGCCCTTGCCTGCTCTCCTCTAGGAGAGTCTGACTCATTCAAGTTGCCTGCCGTTTTAAAGGTGGGCCCTCTAACGTTACACTCCTGATAAGCTTAAGGGAGGACCCTGGCTGAAGCCTAATTCCACGGAGGCGGTCACTGCCATAGTAGTCATTGTCTGCGCTGTTAACCCGGATAAGGGTTCTCCTGTGCAGCGGTCCCAGGCAAAGCGACCTCAAGGAGTATAGAGGACAAGAGTCACCGGCAGGGAGATAGGGGCAGCACCCCATATAGTGACCGAGGCAAGTTGGGCAGCGAATGCAATGCACAAGCGTGAGTATGTGGCAGTAGGCTTGGCATGCAGACATTCTGGCACAGACAGCACAGGCCAGATCAATGGGGCACAGACAAATCAGGCCAATCAATGGGGCACAGAAAAAGCAGGCCAATCAATGGGTCACAGACAAAGCAGGCCAATCAGTAAGGCACGGACAAAGCCGGCGAAATGCTGGGGCACCGACAAGTCAGGACCTTCAGAGATGTACAGGTGAGGAACTGCGCATTCCATTCTTCCGATAAAATGTACCCTTCGCTAAGATGTACATAACACTTCTTCAGATTATTAGCACATAACACATTTCTGTGTCACTGTAATTAACACTCTTCTGTATAACTGTAATTAACACTCTTCTGTGTAACTGTACGTAACCTTCTTCCGTGTAACTGTACATAACACTCTTCTGTGCAGCCGTGCATAACATCCTTCTGTGTAAACATACAATACGTTCTTCTGTGTAACCGTACCTAACGCTCTTCTGTGTAACCGTGAGGTGTCACTCTCCTCTAGCTCGCACATTAGAATATCATAAGCCTCCTCCTCCACTGTAAAGTAACAAGATATGGCAATTTAAAAAAATATGTATTTACTTATTTTTCCCTTACCTGACGAACAACAACTTCCTCAACCTATACCTAGTTCTTACTTCCACCCACAGCGAACCCTACACCCAAATCAAAAAAAAGAAAATGACTGTTCCCTGTGACCAGCACTGAAAAGGTTTTTAAAAAAAAATCAGGTTTATCTAATAGAATTTTACTAAAAAAAGGTTTAAATCATAAAAAATAAAGGTCAAATTTGACAAAAAAAGATTCTGACCACAAACAAAATTCTGAATAGTACCAGTGTACTGTTCAAGCTGATCTCAGTACTAACATTGTGATTTGGATTTAGAGAGTTGTATGTATAAAGAAACGTTTTTAAATACAATCCTGAATAAGAAGAAATGGATAATAATTGGATTTGATCACTATGAGTCTTGATATCCTCAGGCGTGGAATATCAATTCATTGGCATAATCCTGTCCAATGGTATAATTGTGATATAGAATGCGTTGATGTGGTTTTGCAGATACAATTGCCCATAGGTGCCAGGGGAGGGGACAATAGGCACCACCCTTAAAATTTTAAGTAGCCCCCACCGATGTCCAAGTATGGGTTTATGGGAACGTCAATGTTTTCCCCATTATTTCACAGGGCTTTGCATTCCGAATGGGCCAGAATGCAGCCTGTTGGTTTTGCCCCAGTCAGATCGGAGCTTCGGAAATGCCTGGTGGGCTGTGAAGGCAATGGGCTAAGGCCCACAAAGGTGATCAAAGGATCTCCCCTGCCAGCTCATGTGGAACCGGCACTGTGAGCAGGGCCGGCCTTAGGCATTTGGGCGCCCTGTGCAAAAAATCTTCACAGCGCCCCCCCTCCCCCCTCCCCCACTCCTTACCCCTTCCCACACACCCTGTCACACACACACACACACACAGGCAGACAGCCACACACAAACACACAGGCAGACAGCCACACACAAACACACAGGCAGACAGCCAAACACACAGAGGCAAACAGCCACACACACACACACACACAGACAAACAGTCAAACACACACAGACAAACAGTCAAACACACACTGTCAGACAGCCACACACACACACACACACACTGGCAGACAGTCACACACACACACGCAGACAGTCACACACACACGCAGACAGTCACACACACACATGCGCAGACAGTCTCACACACACACACACACACACACACACAAACATAGGCAAACAGTCACACACACATAGGCAAACAGTCACGCACACACAGTCAGACACACACACTCACTAACAGACAAACACACTCACAGACACACACTAACAGACACACACACTAACAGACACAGACACACACTAACAGACACAGACACACACTAACATACACAGACACACACTAACATACACAGACACAGACACACACTAACATACACACACACACACTAACATACACACACACACACACACACACACACACACACATACACACTAACAGACACACATACTCACCCACATTAACACATTTTTTTAAATTTATTTAGACACCCCGCCTCCCAGCCTCCTTACCTTTGGGAATGCTGGGGGGGTCTCTTCCTCCCTGGTGGTCCAGTGGCTGCTGGGCTGGGCAGGCGGCGCTGGCGGGCGGCTGGCGAGGGAGCACTTCCTCTGAGCTGTTTGCTCAGCTCCCTCGCATGCCGCAGAGTGAGGCTGGGAGCCGGAATATGACGTCATATTCCGGCTCCTAGCCTCACTCTGCGGCGCGCGAGGGAGCTGAGCATACAGCTCAGAGGAAGTGCTCCCTCGCCAGCCGCCCGCCAGCGCCGCCCGACCGCCCAGCAGCCCGGCATGTCTGTTAGCCGCAAGGCTAACAAGACATTTGCCTTGGGCATTTGGGGGCGGCTTTTTTTGCCGCCCCCTGGAAAATGCCGCCCAAGGCAAATGCCTTGTTAGCATTGCGGCTAACAGACATGCCGTGTGAGCTATGCGGCCGCAGGGCGCCCCCTGCACCATGGCGCCCTGTGCGGCCGCACAGCTCGCACACCCCTAAGGCCGGCCCTGACTGTGAGTGCCTTCACGAGCTGGTGGGGAGATCAAAGTGAGGGGAGAGGAGGCTGAATGTTCCTCCTGTGAGCCCGTAGATCAACACAGTGCAGTACGGGATCTCAGGAGAGTAGTGATCTGAGCCTGCAGCACGTGGAGCTGCACTCCTACACACACTGCACCCCTCACACACACTTCACCCCTCACAAACACTACAACCCTCACACATACTGAAGTCCTACCACACACTGCGCTCACACACACTACACCTCTCACATTTATTGCATCCATCACACTCATTTCAGTCACACACACCGCAACCGCACCTCTCACACACTAGACACCCTATAGACAATACATCCCTTATACACACACACTGACTGCCTACACAGACTAGATCCCCAGTATGCAAACACACACACTTTCTATAGCCCCTACACACAACACATCACCTATACACTACAGTCCCTTGACACCCATTTATCAACCACTTTTGGAGACACCAGAGACAAGTCACAAGCATGTAATTAAATTCACTTGAGCTCCCTTTTTCTGATGCAAGAGTTCTTTAGCAGGGCTCTGCCCATGGGCTGCCCTGGAAGATCATTGAATAAGTAGGATCACAGTGGCGGATCCACAGTGGCTTACACACTCTGCACCCTTCAATGCACCCTACACATAGACACACACTGCTCCCCTCACGAGCATACATATTGCACCCCTCTTCTTTTTCCAGCTGTGCTGCGTTTCGCCTCCGGTTCCAGTTGGGGGCCATATTGGATGTACGGAGGGGGTTCACATCTAGTTGGTGCCGAGTTACCGGGCGGATCCTAGAGCTTCCCCCGGACTTTCATCTTTGTCCATAGGTTGTCGCAGAGCTGATCATAGAACTCCCTCGTGTGTTTTGGAGGTTTGTTGAGTGTGCTCTGTGTTGTGAGTTTTGCCTGGCGCGCCATCTTGATCTGGCGTTGGCGGGTCCAAGTTGCCTTACGTTTGGTCGCTTGGTTAAGCTGTGGTGCAGGGGTAATCATCCCCATGAGGACCTGGATAACCCCCACAGGTCCAAAGGGGGGGGTAGCAGGGCTGCTGTGGTATCACGCTTGTGGGCATGTCCCCTGACGGGCGGTCGGACGCTTCCTTCTGCCCTCGGGCCTCGCTCTATTTTAGGCCGCCGCGTGACCGGCAATGAGTTTTCCGCCGCGCACAGGTGCCGGACTAGTGTCGATTTGTTGCTCACGATCTGCTGAGTCGGTCCCCGACCCCTGTGTGCTGCCAGCTCTGGTAGGTCGCACCATACTCGCTTAATTTTGCTCATCTTTGTGGGAGCTCGTGTGAAGTGCGTCCGGCCATCTTGGCTGCCAGGCCCTGCCCCCCTACTGTAATTCTAAGAGACACACCCCCTCTTTGAGAAGGGGACCTGTTTTGTTTTACATGTGTCCAAGTTAATCCAGAAAGAGAGGAATCTGTGATGCCGAAATGGTTATTAGCCAGGGAGAGAAAATGACGGCAAGTATTTTCTGTGTTCCTGTCTAATCCACGTCAGGATCATTAATGGGGCTTTTAAAGTTCAAAAAGGGTGGGAATAAATGGCACCCAAAATATATAGTCGCAGCAAAACGTTATTAACGAGAAAATGCAGAATAAAGGACACTACGCCCAAAGGACTAAGTAGAAGGTCCCAAAACATATAGACGATAATGTCCAACGAATTTGTTGGAGAAAGACAGCCCTGGTGGCATGAGCCTTGACTACTTCAGGCACAGTTTTCCCAACCACTTTGTAAACCTTTAGAATTGCCGGTGTTATCCATCTGTGTATAGTGGAGATTGAAGCAGACATGCCTTAGTGATATCCAAAAGGAATTATGAATAGCTTGGTAGATTATCCACTTGGTTCTTTCAGGATTAATTCATAATGCTCTAACCACACTGAGGTTATGCCATAAAAAAAAAAAAAAAAAATCTTGATTTAGATGGAATTTCAGTATGACGTTTGTTTACCCAGGGATACTGCCCAATCACAATAAGCTTTCCAAATCTTTGTAGTATGTATTGAAAGTAGTAGATTACCTTGAGGATGGTTTTAACCACCTGATCTGAGAGGCCTCTAGCATTCAGAATATTCTTTTCAACTTCCAAGTCCTCAGCTGGAACTGTCCTGGGTTGTTGTTAAACACTGGGCCTTGAAATAGGAAATTCAGTTTGACTGGAATTTCCCATAGTTCATTCTGTGATAACCGGAGAAATAGCAGAAATCATTGTCTCCTGGGCCAATATGTGAGAATGGGAGTCATTTCCACCTCCTCTTTCCATATTTTCCTGAGAATCCTCAGAATGAATGGGAAAGGGGGAAATACATATACCATACAAAAGTTCAATTTCTGCAATAGATCATCATGTCCTTTTGCCCTCGGATCGAACCTCCTGAAAAAGAAAATTAGAGTTGATTGTTAGTAATTGTTGCCATCAGACCGATTTCCTGCTTCCCCATTTTCTCTATATCATCTGAAAAGTTTCTGTATTCAGTTTCCATTTTCCAGGCTCTATGCAGTTTCAGTTTAGATAGACCACAACTTTGTTGAGCCTTCCTCGCAGGTGGATAGCTAACAGACCTAGGTTCTGTTGTGGTGGAAAGATGATTGGAATGGTCTCTTGTATTAATCTCTTGCTCTTTGTACTACCTTCTGGTAGTTCACAGGAGACTCATATAGCCTGATGTTGACATGTGTCAACACTGCAGACTCTACTTTGTTTACTACTCTGTTGATCCTGTATTCTGTCCAATTTGCTCTTTTGCTGATACAAGTCCCTGGAAAGTTGATATCTTGCAATTGAGTCTGAATAACCATTTCCATTTGTTTCTTGAATTCGGTTGTGCACTCATTTGCCAGTAGGATGTCATCCAGGTAATCAAAAATCATGATACCTTTCTCTATCTTTAAGGTTTATCAGAATCTTGGAGAAGGTCCTGGGTGCGGAGCTCAGGCTGAAAGATATACCTTAAAACTGGAAGTGACTGTTGAAAATCATCTATCTTAGAAATTGCCCATGTGTTACTGCAATTTGAATGTGATAATAAGCCTCCTGTAGATCTATAGAGATTAGTGATTCCAATGAGTGAAGTTGTGAAAGGATGGACTGAAAACACTGTTTTGAATTTAATTTTTTTAAATCCAATATCATTCTATATTCTCCTGATTGTTTTGGAGCTAGGGAAACTAGAGAGTATATGTCTTGGAATTCGTGTCCAGCAGGAACTTGGCAAATGTCTTCCTGTTGTTGAATCTTTTATTGGCAATCTCTTTTCCTTCTGAAACTGTAAATCAGACAGACAGTGAGTTGTCTTGGACATTCGTCTTTGAATTCTAGATGGTAATCTCTTTAAATAATAGAGAGAGCATATTGATCTCTTAATTGAAAGGGTCAGACGTGATAGCATTTTCAAAGATGGGTTGCTACCTTGAAGTTCTCAACCCTGCCCCTTCAATAGAATTTACCTTTACCTCTTTGAGATTTTGAGGATTGACCTTGTTGTCACTTCCAGAAGGAAGGTTGGCTGTACTTTCATGCTGGCTTGTATGCCCTGGAATCACAGAATGAGGATTGGACTCTACCCCAGTCATGTCCAAAGTCCGGCCCGCGTTCCGGTTTAATACGGCCCCAGAGGTTATTGGCTAATCCTATCTGTTGTGGCCACCAGTGAATCCCTGAGCGCTGCTCAGAATCCCTGGTTCTTTGAACGCCGCGGTCCTGAGCGGTGCGCAGGGATTCACTAGGGCCAAGAGATGTCGAGAACGCAGATGGACGTGCAGTCTCTGCTCGTACTCATTCTGAGTTCTTGCGATCTCTTGGACGTCGACATCGCAGGATTTGGTTTGGAGGCAGAGAATAAAGGGGCAGAGAATGAAGGGGCAGAGAATGAAGGTGCAGAGAATGCAGGGACAGAAAATGGAGGGACAGAGAATGCAGGGACAGAAAATGGAGGGACAGAGAATGAAGGTACAGAGAATGAAGGGGCAGAATAAAAGAGAGAAGGGGCAGAGAATGAAGGGGCAGAATAAAATAAATCCAAAGTAAATGAATAAAGACATTGTATTTAATCCCTCCCCTTGTTATACATCGTCCTGTTCCTTCTCTACTATTACACACAACTTTACCTCTTGCACCATCATACACATTTGTTAACTCTCCTGTCATCTCTCCTCCCCATTATCCACCTCCCTGCCATCTCCCACCCCCATATACCCACCTCCCTGCCATCAGGGCCGCCATCAGGGCATGACAACCATAACAGTTGTCATGGGCCCGGCGGCCCGGGCCCCACATGTGGGGCCCATCGGGTGGCCCACACACTTAGGGCCACCCGATGAGCCCCCTCCTTGAGGGGCCCGGTCGCGCTATACAACGGCCATAGCGCTGACCGGGCCCCTTTAAAAAAAAAAGCAGCCGCAAGTGCTGCTGGGAGGAAGTGCTCACTTCCTCCCAGCTCACTCCGCGCGGGAGGAGCGCAACCGCCCGCCCAGCCGTAAAGAGGGAGAGCCCGGCAATGAATCCCCAGCCACCCTCCTGCAAAGAAAAGGTAAGAGACAGGAGGGTGGCTGGAAAATGAGCTGTGTGTGTGCATGTATGTATGTCTGTGTCTGTCTGTGTGTATGTATGTATGTATGTATGTCTGTCTGTATGCATGTATGTGTATGTCTGTCTGTGTCTGTATGCATGTATGTGTATGTATGTGTGTGTGTCTGTATGTATGTCTGTGTGTCTGTATGTATGTCTGTGTGTGTGTCTGTATGTATGTCTGTGTGTCTGTATGCATGTATGTGTATGTGTGTCTGTCTGTATGTATGTCTGTATGCATGTATGTGTATGTCTGTCTGTCTGTATGCGTGTCTGTATGCATGTATGTGTGTGTCTGTATGCATGTCTGTGTGTCTGTATGCATGTCTGTGTATGTATGTCTGTCTGAATGTATGTCTGTTTGTCTGTATGTTTATGTATGTATGTCTGTCTGGATGCATGCATGTCTGTCTGTATGTCTATGTCTGTCTGTATGCGTGTATGTCTGTGTGTCTGGATGCATGTATGTGTATGTATGTCTGTCTGCATGTCTGTATGCATGTATGTCTATGTATGTATGTCTGTCTGTATGCATGTATGTCTGTGTGTCTGGATGCATGTATGTGTATGTATGTCTGTCTGTGTATGTATGTCTGTCTACATGCATGTATGTCTGTCCGTATGTCTATGTGTGTATGTATGTATGTCTGTGTGTATGTCTATGTATGTCTATGTATGTATGTCTGTCTGTATGTATGTCTGGATGCATGTCTGTGTGTATGTCTATGTCTGTCTGACTGCATGCATGCATGTCTACGTATGTATGTCTGTCTATGTATGTTTGTGTATGTCTGTATGCATACATGTATGTCTATGTATGTGTATATGTATGTCTGTATGTCATTATATATGTATATATGTATGTCTGTATGTCAGTATGAATGTATGTCTGCATATTATTATGAACGTAGGTCTGTGTGTATGTGTGTATGGATGTCTGTATGCATGTATGTCTGTCAGTATGTCTGTATATATGCATGTATGTCAGTCTGTATGTCTGTATGCCATTATGAATGTATGTGTGTATGGATGTCAGTGTCTGTATGTATGAATGTGTGTATGTATGTATGTATGTATGTCGGTGTCTGTATGTATGTGTGTCTGTCTGTCACTATGTATGCCTGTGTGTATGTGTCAGTATGTATGCCTGTATGCGTGTATGTCTGTTTCAGTATGTGTGTCTGTTAGTATGTATCAGTGTGTGCGTTTGTGTCTGTGTGTGGACCCAGTGAGCGGTATTTGGAGGCGGGCCCCAGGGGGCCCAGACCCTGAGCTGAGTTAGGGGCCCCAAAATTTCTGGTGGCGGCCCTGCCTGCCATCATCCACCCCCCCAGAATAAAAGAGAGAAGCGACATAATAAAAGAGAGAAGGGACAGAATAAAAGAGAGAAGGGACAGAATAAAAGAGAAAAGGGACAGAATAAAAGAGAAAAGGGACAGAATAAAAGAGAGAAGGGACAGAATGAATAGACAGAATAAAAGAGAGAAGGGACAGAATAAAGAGAGGCAGAAAAGTATGCTGCTTGCAATACATTTTGCAAAAAAAAGTTCATTTGCATTTAATTTTAATGGTTCAAAGAATGTCAGGCAAAATGGTTGTCCCTCACGCATGTTCACTTCATCAAATTTGGCCCTCTTTGAAAAAAGTTTGGACACCCCTGCTCTACCCCATCCAGTTGGATATCTCTTGGTTCTTCTATCTTGTGGGAGAAGCGCCTTTTCCCCCTCAGCTTTGGACATTGCTTCATCTAAAGCTTTACCAAAGAGGAGATGCCCTAGAAAAGGGAGTATATATAAATTTGTTTTTGATGAATTATCAGCTCCCCAGGATCTGAGCCACAGGGCTCTTCTAGCTGCCATAGATTAACCCAAAACTTTAGAAATTAGTTTTGCAATATCCACTGATGCTTCACTAATAAAATCCGGTGCCAATTTTAAATCCCTGGGTATCTCAAGAAGCATTTCCCTGTTGGTTCCATTTTATTGTCTCCACTTTAGGTCATCTTCCAAACTCTTAAAGCTCTAGACAAAGAAGTTAATGCCACCGAAGGATACATAGCTGCTCCTAAGGACGTTTATATGTTTTGATGAGTTTTGCGTCCATGTGTTTCTTCATAGATTCCCTCAGTGATGCCACACAATATAGCTTGGTTGCTTCATCTAAGTGTTGCTTCTAAGTGTGTGTGGTTGGAGATATTCTGGAGATAACCTGGAGGTAATCTGAGGTATTCAGGAGGATAAATAAAAAGTTAAGATTTGTTTGATTTAAATTATTCACCTCATTGGAATGGCAGACTTAGTTCAGTGTAATAGTTGCTATGCATTTGTTTCACGTTCCACTTTTTGGAGGTTTGGTTGTTGTCTAATCTGTAGACAGTTTTCTATCTTGCGGCAGGAGATTGTATTTTTGAAGTCTGAGATTTGTAAATTTTCTGGTAAACAAACTCAGGCTGGAACTGCTGCAAAGCCACTGCCGCAGAGACATACTAGGAATGGCAGATGGATCACTGTAGGATCTGGTAGACTTAGAGTTGTGGATAAAAGGCATATTGCACAGTCTGTTGCTCTACATAATTCATTTTCTGCACTTTCAGAGTGTAATGGTGTTATGGAGACAGGCACTGAGGCTAGTGGTGTTGTAGAGAGAGGAACTGAGGCTAGTGGTGTTGTGGAGAGAGGAACTAAGGCTAGTGGTGTTGTGGAGACTATGGTGAGGCCCAATAGAAAGCAGTTGTTGTTGGGGGATTCCATCATAAGAGGTGTGGAGATGGACAATGGTGGTCTTGTGAGGTGTTTTCCCGGAGCTACTGTCTCAGGAGACGTATCTGTAATATTGTTAAGCGAGCAAAGCAGGAAGGGGAATTGGATGTACTTGTCCATCTAGGGACAAATGACTTGGCTTGCAATGAGGTTTAAGAGGTTAAGGAAGTTTTTAGTGTTTTTGCCAATGATATACGGCAGGTTGCTTCCACACTGTCATTCTCTGAAGTTCTGCCTGTGCATAACACTCAGAACGACAGGCGGATGCGTATTAGGGACTTTAACTTGTGGCTTGGTGAATGGTGTCGGGAGCAAGGATTTGGCTTTATTTCTCATGGTAGCTCTGTTTGGAATGGGAATAAACTGTACAAAAAAGATGGTTTGCATCTTTATCAAAAGGGAACAAATGTTCTCAGTGAGCAGTTCAGAGGTTTTGCTAGGATGTATTTAAACTAGGAGGGGGGGGGGGCAAAAGGGTGATAAAACATCAATCCAATTGTCCCCCAAAACAAGGACAGAAGGTGCTTGTAGCAAGTAGGTTAAAAAATGATAAGCTTAGAGTCATGTCTACAAATGCTCGCACTTTAGGGAATAAGATCCATGAACTTGTGGCAATAATGGCAACTGATAGTGTAGATTTAGTCGCTGTTACTGAGACATGGTATAATGAGAAAAATTACTGGGACATAGCAATACCAGGGTACTCTTTATATAGAAAAGACAGGGAAGGCAGGAAAGGGGGCGGGGTGGCCCTGTATGTGAAGGATAGCATAAAATGTAGCCTAATAAAAGTTAGTGAGGTGAACATAGAGTCCGTTTGGGTTACGTTAGAATTTGGTAATCACACAGTAATTCGTGTAGGTGTGATTTATATGCCCCCAGGACAAATTGAAGAGTTAGATAATCTACTAGTTGAGGAAATAGCTAAAATGACAATGAAGGGGGAAGTTATCATCATGGGTGACTTTAATCTTCCTGATGTGAATTGGAAAACAAAAATAGCTGCTTGTGCCAGGAGCACACATATTCTAAACTCCCTACTGGGATTGTCTCTAAAACAAGTCGTTGAGGAGCCAACTCGTAAAGCGGCCATACTAGATTTAGTGTTAACAAATGGAGATTTGGTATCCGATATTACTGTAGGTGAAAGTTTAGGATCCAGTGATCATCAGTCAGTGTGGTTTAATATAAGAACAGTGACTGAGTCACACCACACAAAAACAAAAGTTTTAGACTTTAGAAAAACAGACTTTTCTAGAAATTAGAATATGTGTAAAGGAGTCATTATCAGACTGGAGCAATTTAAATGGCGTCCAAGTGAAATGGGATTATTTAAAAGTTGCACTACTGAAGGCAACAGAAAATTGCATTAGGCTTGTCAGTAAAAGCAAAAAATTCAAGAAACCACTGTGGTACTCCGCAGATGTGGCCAAAATAGTAAAAAACTAAATGTTAGCATTCAGTAATTATAAAAAAAAAAAACAGAGTGAGGAAGACAGGATGATCTATAAGATTAGGCAGAAAGAGGCTAAGCTAGTTATAAGAGCTTCCAAATCACACACAGAAGAGAAAATAGCACAGTCAGTAAAAAAGGGGGACAAAACTTTTTTTAGATACATAAATGAGAAAAGAAAAGTAAAACAAGGATTAGTTAGATTAAAAACAAAAGAAGGAAGGTATGTAGAAGAGGATAAAGGTCTAGCTGACTGCCTCAATGAATATTTTTGTTCGGTATTTACAGATGAAAATGAAGGAGAGGGACCTCAGTTAAGAAAAAGCATAAATTAGTTATTTATTACACGTGAGTTTACAGAGGAAGAGGTTCTATTTCAACTCTCAAAAGTAAAGACAAATAAGGCAATGGGACCTGATGGAATACACTCAAAGCTATTAAAAGAGCTTAGTGGTGTACTAGCAAAACCATTAACAGATTTATTTAACCAATCATTGATAACAGGAGTGGTCCCAGAAGATTGGAAGTTGGCGAATGTTGTGCCCATTCACAAGAAAGGTAATAGGGAGGAGTCGGGCAACTATAGGTTAGTAAGGCTCACTTCAGTAGTGGGGAAAGTCATGGAAACAATGTTAAAGGATAGGATTGTTGAACATCTAAAAACACATGGATTATAAGATCAGAGACAACATGGGTTTACTTCAGGGAGATCATGCCAAACTAATCTTATTGATTTTTTGGATTCGGTAACTAAAATTATAGATCAGGGTGGTGCAGTAGACATTGCTTACCTAGATTTCAGTAAGGCTTTTGACACTGTTGCACATAGAAGGCTTATCAATAAACTGCAATCTTTAAGTTTTGATTCTAATATTGTTGAATGGGTGAGGCAGTGGCTGAGTGACAGGCAACAGAGGGTTGTAGTCAATGGAGTATATTCGAAGCTTGGGCTTGTCACCAGTGGGGTACCTCAGGGATCTGTACTTGGACCTATTCTCTTTAATATTTTTATTAGTGATATTGCAGGTCTTGATTGTAAGGTATGTCTTTTTGCTGATGATACTAAGATATGTAACAGGGTTGATGTTCCAGGAGGGATAAGCCAAATGGCTAATGATTAAGGTAAACTAGAAAAATGGTCAGACTTGTGGCAACTGACATTTAACCCCTTCCCGACTGCGGACGTATCAGGTACGTCTGGCAGAAAACAGTCCATAATGACCTTGGACGTACCTGGTACGTCTGCACCTATTTTGAGCTCTGGAAGCTCTGATAGTATAGCAGTGATGTACTGCATGTGATGAGTGCCTTGAGGGGTCCTGGCACTCCGTGCATATAAAATAATATATATAAAAAAATAAATATAAAATAAAGAAAATGATCAATATTAACTCCCCCCCCCTTTTTTTTCCGAAAGGCAGTGAATCATGGGGCTTCTGGGGGGCGTCCCTAGCATGCCGCATCATAAGGGGCAGGCTGGAGTCATACAATCACAGCTTGCCCCATTAGCAATTTCATCCCAAGTGTGTTCCCCATTTCTCTGATTAGTGTGGATCTGCCTCCCTCTCTTCACTTGTGTTTTAGTGTGAGAGAGAGAGAGAGAGAGAGAGAGATCTGTGGTTTAGCTAGAGAGATTTAGGTATTTATAGGTAGGGATTTGTAAAATCTTGAGACCCAAAGGCTCTTTTCAGAGCCATTAACCCCTGTCTTGCCAGTGATCACTATAATCACTGGCTCTTGCACAGCAGATCTTTTCTGCTGTTTGTGCCTTTTTTTTAGGGGTTCATTTTTTTGTGATCTTTTTTGAGACCCAAAAGCTCTTTTCAGAACGATTAACCCCTGCCCTGCCAGTGATCACTATACAGATCACAGGCTCTTGCACAGCATCACTTATTTTGCTGTCTGTTCATTTTTTCAGGGGTTATTTTTTTTTTTTTTGTGACAGGTCACTAAGTAAAGCAATTGTGATCATGGCACACGGGTCACGGAAGACAACCCGCGCTGAGCAGTCATATGCCACCCTTGCGCTAGAGTCTGACGCGTCTATGTCAGACTCTGACCCTGATTTTGACCCTGCCAGGTGCTCAGATACATCATCACTCGATACAGTGTCTACTGCTAGTGATGTATCTGGTGATGTTGTATCTGTGCCTGCTAGTCCCCCTGCCAGAAGGAGACGTGCTGCTCCAGCTGGCAGAACTGCTGAGGAGTGGGTAGTGCCTCATAACCAGAGGCCAGACATCCCATCCTTTACTGCAAATCCTGGCATTAATTTGGATGTCACAGGATTTAGCCCTCAGCAGTTTATGGAGGTGTTTCTGGGCGATGATGTATTGGGGAACATTGTCGCCCAAACTAATTTATATGCCCATCAATTCCGAGCTAAAAAACCGGACTCTTTTTTGGCAAAGCAGCAATGGGCCCCCATCGATGTGCCAGAATTTAAAAGATTCTGGGCATTGACTATGCTGATGGGCATCATAAAGAAGCCCTCCATCCGCTCCTACTGGAGCAGTAGCCCCATCTGCTCTACCCCCATTTACTCCCAATGTATGTCGAGGAAGAGGTATGAAATGATTCTGCATTTCATGCACTTCAGCGACAACAGCCTGTGTCCCCCTAGGGAGCATCCCCAGTTTGACAGGCTGTATAAAATCCGCCCCCTGATTACCCACTTTGCTGCCAGGTTTGCAGAGGTTTATACACCTGGAAGGAATATATGCGTGGATGAATCCCTGATGAAGTATAAGGGAAGGCTGGGATTCAAGCAGTATGTTCCTTCCAAGCGCTCTAGGTATGGTGTAAAGATGTATAAGCTCTGTGATAGCGAGACTGGGTATACTCAGGCCTTCCGGGTGTACGAGGGAAAGGATAGCCACCTTGACCCTCCAGGTTGCCCAGAACATATGGGAACCAGTGGCAAGATTGTCTGGGACCTGATATTCCCCCTGATGAACAAAGGGTACCACTTGTATACTGACAATTTTTATACAAGTGTCCCTTTGTTCAAGCTACTGTACTGTTTTGATACAGTAGCTTGCGGCACAATTAAAAAGAACAGCACAGGTTTCCCAGGACAACTTGCACGCACCCGGCTACGGAGGGGGGAGACCTCAGCTCTGCGCCAAGAGGAGCTGTTGGCAGTTAAGTACAGAGACAAGAAGGATGTGTACCTTCTTACCACCATCCACACTGAGGGGACTGTGGAGGTCCCTGTACGTGTCAGAGCTGAGAGAACGAGGAAGCCAGTGTGCATCAAGGCCTATAACCGTCATATGGGTGGGGTTGATCTGGCAGATCAGCTGCTGCAGCCCTACCTAGTTATACGAAAGACAAGGGCCTGGTACAAAAAGGTTGCAATCTACCTAATGCAGATTGCAACCCACAACGCTTTCTTGTTGTTCAAAAAAGCAAACCCCGGGACGCAACTGAGCTTTTTACAGTTTCAGCTCCAGATCATTTCGGGGATTTTGTACCGTGATGCACCTGCTCCCCGGGCGGTGATGGAAGAGAGCAGAGTTGGGGCTACACATTTTATTTTTAAAATCCCCCCTACTGCGGCAAAACAGAGTCCCCAAAAAAGATGCAGGGTCTGTTCTAAGAGGGGGCAGAGAAAAGACAGTGTATATTACTGTCCTGATTGCCCTGGGCAGCCTGGACTCTGCATTGGAGACTGTTTCAAACGATACCACACGCTGGCCCATTTTTAATTTATTTTTTGCCGTTCAGTTATTTTTTTTTGGTGTCTTTTTCTTTGGGGGGGGTTGTTACATTTACCCCGTGCATGGGGGGCATGGGTGTCCTTAGGAGGCCTCGCAGAAAACAACCCTGTAAGGGGTCCGCGGGCGGCTAGTAGGGGAGGCTGCTCGCAACTCGCAGCACTCACCCTCAGTCCATCGCCGCCCGCGGTCTCCCCTCCTCCTACCTGTCGGCGAGCGGCGTCACGCCTCCCAGCGGCAGCATGTATAACGCTGCACGCTGAAAGGTCGTTGATTTATGCAAACGCCGGGGTCACGTGAGTGACCCGGCGTTAAAGCAACAGTACCACAATCACAGTGGGAGGCTTAGATATCTCCCACATGTGATTGTTAATTCTGATTGGAAGTTATCCAATCAGAATTTAACCTAGGGTATTTATACTCACCTTTCCTGTTCCTCCCTGCCCTGTTGTGGTCTTTGCTGTATAGTATTGATTCTGAACTTGTGATTTGTGGTTACGTACTCTCTGGCTTGTTAAGCTGACTTTGTGACTTTCTCCTACCCTTTGACCTCGGCTTGTTTCTCGTTATTCTGTTTTCTGGTTCCCCTGACTCGGCTTGTCTCCTGACTATTCTGTGTGTGCTTAGCCCGGCCACTCTAAGGTCCGGTACGGCACCTTTTCTGTGTGTGTGTGTGTGTGTGTCTGTTAGCGTGTTAGGTTCCCGGAATCGTGATAAACCCGGGGTGTGTTCCACAGTCAAAAAGCGGTGTGCGTGTCTACGTTTCAAGTATGTACCCTTTTGTGGCGATATATAAAACTGGGGTATGTGTTAAGCCCCAAGCTAAAGATAGGCCTATCAGAAGACATACTCTCAATTTCAAGTCAAATGGCAAGTCATTCAATTGTTACCGTACCTTCCCCAAATCCTGGCAGACCTATGCATGGGGGGGGGGCATGGGTGTCCTTAGGAGGCCTCGCAGAAAACAACCCGGGGTGTGTTCTTGCAAAAACCAACAGCAGGCTCTCCTAAATCACAGTCAAATAGCGGTGTGCGTGTGTAAAATTGAGGATTGAACAGTTACCTCCACACACGTTCTTCAACTTGTTTTATCTTTTTTCTGGCTAAAAAAAAGTTGCATCAAAGCACTCCACATACATGCAATACCTCGGGGTGTCTACGTTTCAAGTATGTACCCTTTTGTGGCGATATATAAAACTGGGGTATGTGTTAAGCCCCAAGCTAAAGATAGGCCTATCAGAAGACATACTCTCAATTTCAAGTCAAATGGCAAGTCATTCAATTGTTACCGTACCTTCCCCAAATCCTGGCAGACCTATGCATGGGGGGGGGGCATGGGTGTCCTTAGGAGGCCTCGCAGAAAACAACCCGGGGTGTGTTCTTGCAATAACCAACAGCGGGCTCTCCTAAATCACAGTCAAATAGCGGTGTGCGTGTGTAAAATTGAGGATTGAACAGTTACCTCCACACACGTTCTTCAACTTGTTTTATCTTTTTTCTGGCTAAAAAAAAGTTGCATCAAAGCACTCCACATACATGCAATACCTCGGGGTGTCTACGTTTCAAGTATGTACCCTTTTGTGGCGATATATAAAACTGGGGTATGTGTTAAGCCCCAAGCTAAAGATAGGCCTATCAGAAGACATACTCTCAATTTCAACTCAAATGGCAAGTCATTCAATTGTTACCGTACCTTCCCCAAATCCTGGCAGACCTATGCATGGGGGGGGGGCATGGGTGTCCTTAGGAGGCCTCGCAGAAAACAACCCGGGGTGTGTTCTTGCAATAACCAACAGCGGGCTCTCCTAAATCACAGTCAAATAGCGGTGTGCGTGTGTAAAATTGAGGATTGAACAGTTACCTCCACACACGTTCTTCAACTTGTTTTATCTTTTTTCTGGCTAAAAAAAAGTTGCATCAAAGCACTCCACATACATGCAATACCTCGGGGTGTCTACGTTTCAAGTATGTACCCTTTTGTGGCGATATATAAAACTGGGGTATGTGTTAAGCCCCAAGCTAAAGATAGGCCTATCAGAAGACATACTCTCAATTTCAACTCAAATGGCAAGTCATTCAATTGTTACCGTACCTTCCCCAAATCCTGGCAGACCTATGCATGGGGGGGGGCATGGGTGTCCTTAGGAGGCCTCGCAGAAAACAACCCGGGGTGTGTTCTTGCAATAACCAACAGCGGGCTCTCCTAAATCACAGTCAAATAGCGGTGTGCGTGTGTAAAATTGAGGATTGAACAGTTACCTCCACACACGTTCTTCAACTTGTTTTATCTTTTTTCTGGCTAAAAAAAAGTTGCATCAAAGCACTCCACATACTTGCAATACCTCGGGGTGTGTACGTTTCAAGTATGTACCCTTTTGTGGCGATATATAAAACTGGGGTATGTGATAAGCCCCAAGCTAAAGATAGGCCTATCAGAAGACATACTCTCAATTTCAACTCAAATGGCAAGTCATTCAATTGTTACCGTACCTTCCCCAAATCCTGGCAGACCTATGCATGGGGGGGGCATGGGTGTCCTTAGGAGGCCTCGCAGAAAACAACCCGGGGTGTGTTCTTGCAATAACCAACAGCGGGCTCTCCTAAATCACAGTCACATAGCGGTGTGCGTGTGTAAAATTGAGGATTGAACAGTTACCTCCACACACGTTCAACTACTGTGGGGTGTAAACTTTTCAAATATATGCACGCTCATGGCAAGAAAATACATTGGGATATCTGATAAGGCCCTCAAAACAAGATAGGCAAACAAGATATATAAAATTTGAAAAACGCATATCAGACATTTTTCTTTGCACCCCCCCAGTGAACCCGACAAACGTATGCATGAGTGTTATCGCTGTACTCGGGAGATGATGCCAAGTACATATTGTGGTGTCCTTTGGCAGTAACACCTAACAGGAGCTTAGAATCTATGCACAAAGTAGAATGTGTGAGTGAAAAATAACACCACAAAAACGTTTGACAGAGACTGGTGGTAGAATTAGTGCATGTAAAGTGTTCAAATGCCACCATGTGAAATGCCCTAGGGTGTGTACTTTTCAAAAACATACAGTTTGACTGAGGTGAATTACATTGGTCGGCTTCAGACATGTTCCAACTGGGACATGGGTGCATGATGGCCAGCTGTGTTTTTTTTTGTTTGTTTTTTTATCATATTTTACTTTTTTTATTCTAGTACATTATATGATATGATGAAAATGATGGTATCTTTAGAATGGACATTTAATAGCGAGAAAAATGGTATATAATATGTATGGGTACAGTAAATGTGTAAGAGGCAAATTACATCTAAACACAACCACTGCAGAAATGTAAAAAGAGCCCTGGTCCTTAACGGTAATACAATTGAAAAATGGCCTGGTCACTAAGGGGTTACTGTGGATAAGTGCAAGATAATGCATCTTGGACGTAAAAGCCCAAGGGCAGAGTACAGAATATTTGATAGAGTCCTAACCTCAACATCTGAGGAAAGGGATTTAGGGGTGATTATTTCTGATGACTTAAAGGTAGGCAGACAATGTAACAGAGCAGCAGGAAATGCTAGCAGAATGCTTGGTTGTATAGGGAGAGGTATTAGCAGTAGAAAGAGGGAAGTGCTCATGCCATTGTACAGAACACTGGTGAGACCTCACTTGGAGTATTGTCAGGGCCAGATTAAGAGCCCAGTGGGCCTGGTGCTGACAATTATGATGGGCCTATTTACAGAATCTTATCGACCAAAAACACTAAAACAAGCATACCTCCCAAGCATCATTTATCTGATAGAGATGGTATTGGAGGGAAACTCAAAGGATGCAGCTATACGAAAACACATTCTATGCTAATCTCTCTCTAATTTATGCTTTCATCTTTCAAGTAAATCCATACCCCCAGCAGCAGTGTCCAGTGAAGCAGGAAGTCAATGGGCGGGGTAAAAGGGTGCATTATCTAAACTAATTTTATTGTCAGCCTGTCCACACAAGTCTTGTTCCCATTCATCTATCTTAAGCTTCCAAACTTAAAGGGACACTATAGTCACCAGAACAACTACAGCGTTTTGTATTTGTTCTGGTAAGTAGAATCATTCCCTTCAGGCTTTTTGCAGTAAACACTGTCTTTTCAGAGAACATAACTCCAATTGCCACTCCTTAGATGGCTGCTAGAGGTGCTTCCTGGGAAAGTACTGCCTAGTGTGCAGCACTGCCATTCAGTGTCTCCACCCTCTGCATGCAGACACTGAACTTTCCTCATAAAGATGCATTGAATCAATTTTTATTTATGAGGAGATGTTGCCTAGTTGACAGTCTCAGCCAATCCTATGGGGAAGCATTGTCATTTGCTCAGACCACCACTTCTGATGATGTCAGCAGACAGTGTCAGTTCAGAGGCAGACCCTGCAGCTGCAGACTTGAATACAAGTAAGAGTTTACTATATTTAGGGAGGTTCATGGATTGCAGGATAAAACTTACCAGGAAAGGTTAAAGGATCTTACCATATAATATACATACATATAAAAAGGTGGAGCTCCTAAGAATATGATACAGTCGGTATTCTGTAAAACAAAATTATACAGGCAATAGTGCAACACTGTAAAATGGGCATTAAAAGTGTATAAGCTGAAATATTATAACTCACAAGCCTGGAGTCATACCCTCATATGACTCAGGTGGTATACGCCTCTGGACCATTCAAGGATGTCCCAATCCTTTTTCTCTCTTTGGGGACTCGGTGGTTCCTTTAAGGGTGCTTGATGCTTTGTGCTTTCCCTTTAAATTTGCTGCTAATAGAGATGCAAAATCCCAAAGGAATTCCAGAAAAAGGGTGCTTTATTGTAGATAAAAATTCAAATATAAAATCAAACATATATATATATATAAAATAAAAGATTAAAAAATAAGTTCCAGATATTAGTCCGGTTTGACTCAATAGTCTACAACAGTGTCCAAAACGCGTTTCGCCTTACAAAAGGCTTCCTCAGTTGGCTGTTATGTGGATCTTTTCCTCTCTTTCCTGTTTAAATATCCTCCAATGTTTTGAAGTGGTGTAGGGGTTACCACTTATTAGGTGTTTGAGCACAATCTTCCAATTAGTGCACAGAATCGGCTTTATTACTTAAAGGATCTTAACATGTATAGCTTGGAGGAAAGACGAGACAGGGGGATATAATAGAAACATTTAAATACATAAAGGGAATCAACACAGTAAAGGAGGAGACTATATTTAAAAGAAGAAAAACTACCACAACAAGAGGACAAAGTCTTAAATTAGAGGGGCAAAGGTTTAAAAATAATATCCGGAAGTTTTACTTTACTGAAAGGGTAGTGGATGCATGGAATAGCCTTCCAGCGGAAGTGGTAGAGGTTAACACAGTAAAGGAGTTTAAGCATGCGTGGGATAGGCATAAGGCTATCCTAACTATAAGATAAGGCCAGGGTCTAATGAAAGTATTTAGAAAATTGGGCAGACTAGATGGGCCGAATGGTTCTTATCTGCCGTCACATTCTATGTTTCTATGTTTCTATGTTTCTACACTATCAATGGAAAAAATGGTTTTCTTTGCCAACTTTATGATTGCTGCATCTACATTGGGTGCCTTATTCCAATTCTTGATGTCTGAAGTCAGGAAGGGGCAGTACTGGGGGAACGGGGGGCAGCGGCATGCAAAAGTCAGGGATGGGGTGACGGGAGGAGCCTCCCTACCAATTGTAGGGAGGCTGGATGGGCCTAAAAAAGTAAAACCACAAATAATAAAATGAACGTGCCTCTCTGTCAGTGTATGTGTGTGTCTGTCAGTGAGTGTGTCTGTCAGTGATAGTGTTTCAAATCAGTGAAAGTGTGTGTCTGTCATTGAGAGTGTGTGTGTGTCTCTCAGTGAGTGTCTCTGTCAGTGTGTGTATCTGACAGTGTGTGTGTCTGTCAATGTATGTGTGTGTGTCTGTCAGTGATTGTGTCTTTCAATGTACAGTTGTAATCCAAATTATTTAACCCCCATTAAAAATCTGGTTTATTGTCAAAATTTACAGACTTTCAGCTGTTTGCAGTGAACAGATCAAACAAAAGCAATGGAAATAGCTCAATACAATGGAATGCTTCAAGTAGTTTCCCCATATTCAACTGAAAATGCAACTTATAATAACTAATAACAGTCTCAAAATTATTCAATCCCCTGAATAGAATCACTCAAAGAGCACAAATATGCAAAACATGTGTTGTCTCAGGCAAAACGTATGTAGATAATCAAGGGATTCATTAGTTGCATTAGGTGCACTTGGAATACCTGAACTGGCTAGGGGTTTGTTGAGTGTCATGTTTGACTGCATTTTAGAAATATGGTCCACAAAGGTAACAAAAGAGATCATCGCACTTTACAAGCAAAGAACAGGAAGGATTTAGATAGACTGGGGGGCTGGGCACTCAAATGGCAGATGAAATTTAATGTTGAAAAATGCAAAGTTATGCACTTCGGCGTAAAGAATACACAAGCAACGTATACCCTTAATGGAAGCGAATTAGGGATAACAACACACGAAAAGGACTTGGGAATTGTTATAGACAACAAACTATGCAACAATGTGCAATGTCAATCAGCAGTGGCCAAGGCCAGTAAGGTATTGTCATGCATGAAAAAGGGCATTCATTCTCGGGACGAGAATATCATTTTGCCTCTCTATAAATCACTGGTAAGACCACATATTGAATATGCTGTGCAATTTTGGGCACCTGTTCTAAAGAAGGATATCATGGCACTAGAAAAAGTGCAGAGGCGGGCTACAAAATTAATAAAAGGAATGGAACATATCAGCTATGAAGAAAGGTTAACAAATTTAAACCTATTTAGTTTAGAAAAACGTCGCCTGAGAGGGGATATGATAACATTATACAAATATATTCGGGGCCAATACAAACCATTGTGTGGAAATCTATTCACAAACCGGACTTTACATAGGACACGAGGCCATGCGTTTAGACTGGAAGAAAGAAGATTTCGTCTAAGGCAAAGGAAAGGTTTTTTTACTGTAAGAACAATCAGGATGTGGAATTCTCTGCCTGAAGAAGTGGTTTTATCAGAGTCCATACAGATGTTCAAACAGCTACTAGATGCATACTTGCAAAGACAGAATATTCAAGGATATAATATTTCAATGTAGGGTAATAACTGCTTGATTCAAGGATAAATCTGACTGCCATTCTGGGGTCAAGAAGGAATTTTTTGTCCTAGCTTGTTGCAAAATTGTGCTTCAAACTGGGTTTTTTTCTTTTCTTTTGGATAAACAGCAAAAAACAGGTGTGAGGAAGGCTGAACTTGATGGACGCAAGTCTCTTTTCAGCTATCTAACTATGTAACTATGTAACAGGATACAAAAAGATAGCAAAGGCACTGAATGTTCCTAGAGACACAGTTAGAAGCATAGTTTGCAAGTTCAAAGTTGAAGGAACAGTGATTACACTGTCTGGACGGGGCAGAAAAGGAAAGCTACCAATGGCTGCAACCAGATTTGTGAGAAGGCAGGTTGTAAAAAGACTTGGTGGCAACAGACACTGTGATTTTAGTGAGCACATTAACCCCTTAAGGACACATGACATGTGTGACATGTCATGATTCCCTTTTATTTGAGAAAGTTGGTCCTTAAGGGGTTAAGGCGCATACTCAACACAAAAGGTTTTCATGCTAGAACTCCAAGACGTACACCACTACTGAACCAAAAGCACAAGAAAAGTTAGCTCCAATGTGCTCCAAATCATATAAATAAGCCAAATAAGTTTTGAATTCTGTTCGGTGGAGAGATCAATAAAAACAATTGAAGAAGAATGAAGCATATGCTGAAAAAAAATACTCTGCCTGCAGTTAAGCATGGTGATGGCTCGGTGATGCTCTGGGGCCGCTTTGAATCCTCTGGCACTGTAAACCTGCAGCGTGTGAAAGGCAAGATGGATTCACTGAAGTATCAGGAAAACCTAGGGGAAAATGTCATGCCATCTGTGGGGAACCTGAAGCTTTGGCGTCATTGGACCTTTCAACAAGACAGTGATCCCAAGCATACCGCAAATTTCACCAAGGCTTGGTTGCAGAAAAGTCATGGAAAATTCTACAGTGGCTATCACAGTCACCTGACTTGAACCCCATAGAAGACCTCTGGTGGGATTTGAAGAAGGCAGTTGCAGCACACAAACCCAAGATTATTACTGAACTGAAGGCTATTGCTCATGAGCAATGGGCTAAGATTCCTCAGGAATGCTGCCAGAAACTGGTGGCTAGCTATGAAATGCATTTTCAGCAGGTTATACCAGCAAAAAGGTACTTTACTGAGTGCTCATGTGTGATGCATTCCAAAAGAAATGAGCCATTTTGGATTTGCTGAACGCGTCTGGATGTAAAAAAAAAGCCTGTCATTTGCGCATGATTGCGCTAAAGGAAAGCAGCAAAAACCTATAGGAGAGTACAACTCCCTAGGAGGGCCATATTGAAAAACTTCTGGCCGGTGAACTTTAAAAGAAATATTAAAGCTGCCTAACAGGACAGGAGTTGTGGAGTTGGGACCTTTTATAATATTAATTCAACTGAATATTTCTGTCCTCTCAGCTGAGAAGGAGGAGTTTAGCTCATTAGTGATGCTGACATGAATTAGTAATGCTGACATGGATTAGTCAGGAAACACTTGTTCCATTTTTTATTACAATGATTTATTTTTGAATAGTTTATACATGCATGTAGTATCTGTGTTGGTATTTTTTTAATGTAGTGGATTATGATATCACTTTTACTTTCTCTGTTATAACTGCAAAACATTTCTCACAGGATCCTCTTTGGGCAGAGACCTTACTGGTGGGTCCATGAAACTTCCTTCTATGTGAATGTCACAGCTCCGGATATCAAACAATTTTCTGTAACATGTGAGACTGGTCCAGGTAAGAACTTATATTCAATTAATGGATATTTTAAATAAAAGCCAACAGACCAGTAAGTATTATTTAAATATATGTTCTTCGAGGATAGGGGTAAGACCCTCCAGATAACTTTGCATGGGAGTGGACTGATGTGTGCTGTTTGGGTTATCTACTACTATTTGTAAATACACTGGTATGTCTTCAATGTGGCAGGGGGAGGGGAGGGGGGTGTTGTTGCTAGATGGCAAAAAGACAAAGGGCTTTAGTCCAAAGGTATATTGTATGGGCCCTCCCACATATAGTGACTTAGCCCCTCTCAAAGCCCTACTCTATGCTACAGGATATGTCCTTCCCTAAACCCTCACATGTTCTATGAATCACATTTTCCAGACCATTATTCATGGCAGCATTTACTCATGGGTTAGCTCCTGTGATAATGAATTACATTATAACAAATTCATTATAACAAATACATTAATTCAGAGTAATGTATAAACCTATATTTATAAACTGCACGTCTACTATATTAATCCTATGACACCCTGGACTACATCGTTACACCAGACTTGTAAAATTAAGCCTGTACCCACATCAGAATACAAAAAATGGTTTAGAGCGGTTCAGCCTATAAGAGGAGGATCTCCTCCATAGTTTTTAAATATATGTTTTTTTGGTATATGTATGTTTTTGCAACAATGAGGGAAGATATTAGAGATTATGGGGTAGAGAAGGATGCAAAAATGACTTGGGAAATAACATGATAAAGATGCTCACACTTAATGTCCAAGGTATGAATACGATAGCAAAAAGATCTCTACCATATAAATACTTAGTCGAAAAAAGCAGATGGATCTAGTATTTTTACAAGAAACCCATTGGAGGCAGACAGACAAACAAAAGTGGGGAGGTAAAAAATTTCCGCTTATCTTGCATGCTTCTGATAAAGACAAAAAAAAATGTGGAGTAGCTATAATATTTGGTGAGAAAATCAAGGTAAAAATGATTCATCAAGTACAGGATGTTAAAGGTAGATTTATGGTCATAATATGTAAAATTAACTCCATTTTTTTAACACCCTGTAATGTGTATCTTCCAAACTATTCACCAGTGACCATTACCAAGAACTGTATTAGAAAAAATAGAAGAAATTAAAGTGGGAAATGTAATACTGGCTGGAGACTTTAATGCGGTTTTAGATCCAGAAATAGATAAAAAAAATAATGAAAGGAAATAAATTAAATTAAATAGTGGTGAAACAAGCTAAAGCTTTACAGAAAATCAAAGACAAATTCAATATGTTCGATATTTGGAGAATTCATAACCCCAACAAAATGGACTATACGCATTTTTCTAATGTCCATTACTCTTACTCAAGATTGGACATGATCTGGACAGATCCAAGTCTTATTGATATAATCAAAAAAATAGATATTAATTAAATAGTATGGACGGATCATAATAGAGTCTTGTGTGAAATAGGTGTCTGTAAACTTGAGAGGGAAGCATATACCTGGCGTTTAAATGATACTTTGCTTGGTTCCGAATTAAATAAAACCTATATAGAAAATAATATTAAAAAAATATTTTTTTAAATTCTTTATTTTTCATTGTGCAGGAGGTAACAGAGCATTTAACAATGCCACGACGGCTTACATACAAAGATTATAACACAGTTTTTCACATTTATGGCTTGTACATATCAGCACATTTTTAAGTAAAATTATAAACAGGCTATGCATACGCTGTTATTCGTAAGCATCAACAGGTAAAGGTTAATTAGATATCGACGCACGCTGGATGTGGCGAGTGGTGAGCTAAATGGAGTGAGTGTCGTGAGAGTAGGACATAGGTGAAGGACATTAGTGTATAGAAGCACATTACTGTAGAACAGACCTAAGTAAAAATACAAGGTTATAATAATATAGTAACAGCACGTTTAAGCATGAGCATGACTAGTTAAATTAGGCGATCATATGACTTAGCAAAAATATGAGCATTGGGTCGCTGTTAGTCGAGTCACCTAGCTTATACCAACATGCGCATAACAAATTAAACTAGCCAATAATATGGCTTATCAAAAATATGAGCATTGGGTCGTTGTTAGACGAGTCACCTAGCATATATCATCATGTGCATAACAAATTAAACTAGGCAATAATATGGCTTGGCAAAAGTATGAGCATTGGGTCGCTGTTAGTCGAGTTGCCTAGCTTATTCCAACATGTGCATAACAAATTAAACCAGGCAATAATATGGCTTAGCAAAAATACGAGCATAAAAATTATTTTAAAGAAAATAATACAGAAATTATTGACCCGACCACTTTGTGGTGTGCCTTTAAGGCTGTAATAAGAGGTCATTTTATTAAGCTCCAAAGCCAGGTCGATAAAAAGACTACCTTATCCTACTTATATACTCAAATAAGAAATTTGACTCAAATAAATAAACAATTTCTGTCTCCTGAAAATTACGAAAAAATATTAGTAATGAAAGAAAATATAAAGCAAAAACTCATGGAAAGAACTGCTAAAAGTATGGATAGATTAAAATTAAAATATTATTCTAAAGGCAATAGAGCTGATAAAATGCTATCCCAAAAACTTAGAAAACAAAAGGGACAGAACAGAGTGGAAAAATGTATAAATAATGGAAATATAGTAACAGCTCCCAAAGAAATAGGACAACAGTTTAACATATTTTATAGTAACTTATATAACATACCCCAAACCCCAATAGTTGAAAACATTGAAAAATATCTTGAAAGCATAAATGAATTCCAGTTAACAGCATCAGATAATGAGCTATTAAACAAGAATATAACCATGGATGAGATTATGGCAGCCATAAATGGGCTAGAAAGATCTAAAACTCCAGGTCCAGATGGGTTCAGTAACTTGTTTTACAAAACATTTAAGGAATTGCTTTGACCTCATTTGACAAATGCTTTCAACAAAGCTGCAGGTAGAGGATTTCTGCCTGCAGAGATGTTGAACACTAACATCTTGCCAATTCTAAAACATAATAAGAACCCCACCGATGTTAAAAATTATCGCTCAATATCTCTATACGCTTCAGTTTTGGCTGCCAGAATAAAGACACTTCTCCCATTAATAATACATAGAGATCAAAGAGGATATGTTCCGGGCAGAAATTCTTAAACAAGTATAAGAAGAATTATTAACATTTTAGATGATGCAAACAGAAATAAGGTCCCAGTTTTGGCTCTGTCAATCAATGCTGAAAAAGCATTTGACAGAGTCAACTGGAGATACCTAGAAGCTGTCCTATAACACTATGGCCTCCAAGGATGGATTAAGAAAGCCATTATGGCTCTCTACGTAAATCCAGTTGCACGTACCATAGGACCTAGCATTACTGCCCCATGGTTTCAACTTAGAAACGGAACTCGACAGGGGTGTCCGCTTTCACCATTACTTTATTTACTGTCTATTGAGCCATTAGCCGAAAATATTAGAAATAACAAAAAGATTAATGGCTATAAAATAATGGATGTGGATCAAAAGATTAGTTTATACGCTGACGATATCTTAATTACTATAACAGACCCTAAAATCTCATTGGAGTTCCTTGTGCAAGAAATTGCCCGATATAGTCATATATCAAATTATAAATTAAATATAAATAAATCTATGATCATGGATATTAATCTTGATAAGAAAACGCAGCAAGAGATTAAGAATAGATATGATTTTCTTTGGGTTGAAAAGAGTATGGATTACTTAGGAATTAAAATCATCAGACAGGGCTAATAAGATCATGGAGATGAATTTTCTAGAGTTACTATTAAAGCTCAACAGATGGTTAAAAGATCGTAGAAACTTAGAAATCACCTTCTGGGGAAGAATACATGTGATTAATTCATATGTAATACCAAAATGAAACTATATGTTCCAAATGCTACCACTCCACATATTGAACTATTGGCTTGAATTGATACAAAAAGGTTTTACTCAAAATATTTGGAAAGGCAAGAAACCAAGATTGAAGCAGTCAGTACTTACACAAAAATTAAATAAAGGCGGACTTGCCTATCCGTTAATAACGAATAACTATAAAGCAGCTACAATTCTGCATATTTATAGAATGCAAGTAGAAGATAATAAAAATGAGGGATGGTATCAGATGGAAATAAATACAGGTAAAGTTTATAATTTGGATTGCTTAATTTGGAACATAGATAAATCTAATAAAAAAAGAATACTCCAATGTTATTTTAACACATTTAATAAACAGTTGGGTTAAAATAAAGAAAGTATTAAATATTGAAAAAAGAGTTCCAAGCTATTTAGAGTTAAACACTGTAGAAAAACAAGTAGAAGATTTAAATCTTAAGGATTGGAAACAAGCAGGGATTCTACGATTGGCACAATTATTATTATTATTATTATTATTATTATTGCCATTTATATAGCGCCAACAGATTCCGTAGCGCTTTACAATATTTTGAGAGGGGGATGTAACAATAAATAAGACAATTACAAGAAAACTTACAGGAATAATAGGTTGAAGAGGACCCTGCTCAAATGAGCTTACAGTCTATAGGAAGTGGGGTATTAGAAACATTAGGATAGGAAATTGACAGATTATTAGGATAGGATTATTGACAGATGGAACAATTAAAACCTTTGTTCAAATAACACAGGAGTATAGCCTTCCATCTAAAGAGTTGTTTAATTTCTTAAGACTTAAAAGCTATATGATGACTCACTTAATTACATCAAATTCTAAGTTAAGTAATTTGATCAATTTATTATTTACCGTATATACTCGAGTATAAGCCGACCCGAATATAAGCCGAGGCCCCTAATTTTACCCCAAAAAACTGGGAAAACGTATTGACTCGAGTATAAGACTAGGGTGGGAAATGCAGCAGCTACTGGTAAATTTCTAAATAAAATTAGATCCTAAAAAAATTATATTAATTGAATATTTATTTACAGTGTGTGTATATAATGAATGCAGTGTGTGTGTATGAGTGCAGTGTGCATGAGTGCAGTGCGTGTATGAGTGCAGTGTGTGTGTGTATGAGTGCAGTGTGTGTGAGTGCAGTGTGTGTGAGTGCAATGTGTGTGTGTGAGTGCAGTGTGTGTGAATGCAGTGTGTGTGAATGCAGTGTGTGTGAGTGCAGTGTGTGTGAGTGCAGTGTGTGTATATGAATGAAGTGTGAGTGTGTGATGCAGTGTGTGATGCAGTGTGTGTTTGTGTATGTGTTGGTGGGGGTGGGCATTTGATATATTATTAATTATTTTTTTTTTATATTATTATTTTTTTGGGTATTATTATTTATTATTTAATTATTATTAATTTTTTTTTAAATTATCTTTTTTTTTCGTCCCCCCTCCCTGCTTGCTAGCTGGCCAGGGAGGGGGGCTCCTTCCCTGGTGGTCCAGTGTCATTGGCAGTTCAGTGGGGGGAGAGGGGGGCTGGCAGAGCTGTACTTACCTTTCCTGCAGCTCCTGTCAGCTCTCTCCTACTCCGCGCGGTCTGTGCAGCTCCCTCTGTCAGCTCCCAGTGTAAGTCTCGCGAGAGCCGCGGCTCTCGCGAGACTTACACTGGGAGCTGACCGAGGTGCTGAACGGACGGCGCGGAGGAGGAGAGAGCCGACAGGAGCTGCAGGAAAGGTAAGTACAGCTCTGCCAGCCCCCACAGCCCCCAGTCTGTATTATGGCAATGCAAATTGCCATAATACAGACTCTGACTCGAGTATAAGCCGAGTTGGGGTTTTTCAGCACAAAAAATGTGCTGGAAAACGAACCACTAATTCTACCTAATTCTTTCAAAATCCAACTCTGTTGCAATGTTATGTATTGTATTGTTGTATTGTCTTGTAAACTTGTTTAAATTAATGTATTGTAAGTTATGTAAATGTATTACGTTTTGTTTGTATGTCTTTACCTTCTATGTAAGAAATCTATATCAATGGAAGATTTGATTATATTTACTGAAGTGTAAAGTAATATTGGTAGTATTGTTATTTAAAAAGAAAAATGTTGGGGGCCGGGGCCTGACTGTCATGGAGCACAGATGTGTTTCGCAGGAGCTCCTCCACAGTCTTAGCATTGACAAAGACATAGGGCCCATTCAGCCTGATTACGGGACCACCTGGAGCCCACTCCGGCGCCTAACATTGCTGGGCCCGGTAGCAGGGGTCGGTGACCTAATGAAAGCCGAGCAAAACCACTAGCGAGAGCATGCGGCCTAGTATGCACCGGGCGGGGGAGGCGGCCGCTCTTCCGCTCCGTAGACACTCAGCGACTGCTATAGAGGAGCAGATGCCCCGTTACCCCCCCTGGGACCATCGGGGGTGATCACAGTCCAACTCGGGAGAGGGAAACCCCACAGGGGAGAAGGAGAGGTGAAGGCTGGCAGGCAAGCAACTAAACCCACTACTGACCCACCCCTAATGGCGGACACCTTGTGCCTCCCTCGCAACCAAGATCCCACTACAGAGACCATGTTTCAGGCGAAACTAGAGGCCATCCTAGCGGCTTTCTGGAGAAAACTGGAGAGACAGGCACTGCAACAGGTCCTGCTACAGGCAAGCAGCCCCTTACCCGAATGGCGCCCTGCACGAGCAAAGAGCATACCCACGGCTCTCGCAGGGAAGAGGAGCCCGCGGAGAAGGCAGCCCAGGTCTCACGTGTCTTATCAGCACAAGCAGCGGCAAAAGCAAAGCCAAACACGGGGGAGACTTGCGCCTGCACCCAGCCGAGGGTCTCCGGTGATCCTGGCAGACAATGCCCGAGGGACTGCTCGGCTCCACATGGCAAGACCGGAGCCCTAAGACATGAAGCACATCGCTAAACTGCCCACACGCAAGTTATTTTGCCTGACCACATTACAGAATCTCGCATACCAAGGAGGTCAGGCGCCAAGACAAGGGATAGGGTGAAATCCCACAGAGGTACCACCAGTGCATTTCAGTTACCACCATGCCCTTAATCCGCCGGCTGATTTGCACCAACCCTGGCATGGACTGTTTGCGCCACATTACCTACTCGGATGACTACCCTTACAACCCTGAAAGTACCTAGTGACCATGGCGCCCTGCCCGAGCTCAACCGCATTATTTTTAAGCATTATTCTCTGGGCTGGACTTGGACTATAACCCCCATAACTACCATCCGGGGACCAATACACATGGAACCTGCTTATTCCCAAGTTCCCCACAGGGGCATCTATCTCCTGCAGAAATAACCCATGGTTATATATGTCATGTCACTATATATGTCTATACATGTTCCTAGCCTAGTAACCAATGGCACTCTAACTGCCTCCCTACCTAGCCTGTTTACCTAACACTAAATGACCCTGAGCCCTAGTGCAGATCAAATGTTGTTTTATGCAGTTTTGTCATAGCTAAACGTGTACCTAACCTGCTCACATGAGCTAAACAGGAGAAAACACTTGAAAAGCGACATCAATATATATATATATTAAAACATGCAGTAGAACCTAATGCCTAGCTAAGATACCACCATGTTAGAATACTTGTTCACCCAAGCAAGGTTAGCATTATAAACCAGATTAGCAATGTTTTAATCTCTAGAACTAATACTCTGTTATTTCATGTTATCTTGTTTGACCTAACTTTGTATCACACCTTTTTTGATAAGCAGATCTGGAGACACTACTTGACAAGCGACAATAATACATTTAAAAATGTGCAGTATCTTCTAATGCCTACCTACGGTACCACTATGTCTGAATAACCGCTTACCCTAGCTGTTGGAGCATTGTAAGCCTGTGTTCTATCCTTGCACAAAGAAAATAAAGAATAAAAAAAAAAAAATAATAATAATCAAAAAATTTTGAATAAAAAATAATGGATCAAAAAAAAAATGGTTCAGCGCTAATCAACAGAAATAGTCAGCAACCCTAAAACCCTTTATAGAATATACAGAAAAAAAAAGGCTGCACCAATAGACAATATAAAAAATTAATAGATTTTTGGAATAAACAGGAAATAAGTCAATGTGATAGCCCTCACAAATCATAGTCTTGTGATAGTAGACGTTTAGTCTTTAGTACAGCAAGGACTTTTCTTTGGGTATGGTAGCTGTCTATTTTATTTTATAGAGCCTTAGCCAGCTCTAGTGTGTATAGCGTGTTGTGGTATAATCCCCACTTATAGGATATATTGGAGTTGTCCGTTTGGTTCACGATGACAGGTACCCAGGTAGAAATAGATAAGGCGACAGATAGTGCTCTCAATAAAAAGTGATGTATATGATAAAAATAGTTAAAATATGCTCACAAATATGGCAGACTAACTGCTCTATGACAGTGTTGGTGGTTTGACCCCACCTAGGATTGCTTTGGAGTAGAGATAAAATATGCCAGGAAGTATGAAAACAGTATTAAAACTAAATTAAAAAAAAGTAATTGGCACAGCACACAAGTGTAGTGACCAAAAGCCTTTAATAGTTAAAATACAAAGTAATAACATCCATTAACACGTTTTTACCAGTATGGAATTTTTAAAATTTAGTAAAAAAAAAAAAAATTACCCACATCAGTACAAGTAAGCTTGTACCCAGTGGTGTATTTTGAATTCATGCTGCCCTAGGCATGACGAAACTCAGGCAACCCCCTAATCAAAATTTGCCACACCCCTTCCTGTCAAAGCTGCACCTCTTCCTATTTAGGACCAACATGCACTGACATACACACACATACAGACACACACACTCACTGACAGACACACACACACATTCACTGACAGACACCACACTAACAGACACACTCACAGACATACACTGAAAGACACACCCATTTACTTACAGACACAGGCACTCACCAGACATTCACTGAAAGACACGCACACTTACTCACAGACATACACTGACAGACACACACACTTGCTAACATACATACACTGGCAGACACACACATTCACTGACAGACACACTCACTAACAGACATACACTGGCAGACACAGACACATTCATTAACAGACATACACTGGCAGATATATGTATTTATATCTGACCCAATCATCTGGGGTGGCAAGACATAGCCCCTTACATATTATTGGTCAATATATATATTTGTTTTTTCTAATATAAAATATTCCTTTCAGAGTCAAACATTCAATTATACAGTAAGCATACTCACATGCAGACACAGACCATCTCACTGACATACGCAAGCTCATTGATACACAGCGTCATAGACAAACAATCTCACTGATATATATAAGCTCATTGACATAAATACACAAGTTTACAGATGCACACAAATAGGCTCACTAACAGACAATCTCACTGACATGCACAGACAAGCTTATTGGCATACACACACACAAATGTAGTACAGACAAACTCTGACACGCACAAACTTACTACAGACAAGCTCTGACCTGCACAAGCTTACTACAGACAAGCTCACTCACTAAAATGCACACACACACAAGTTCACTCATTAGCAGGCACACACACAACCTCTCTCACTAGCAGACATATACACACAGACAAGCTCACTCACTAGCAGGCACACACAAGCTCTCTCTCACGCGCAGGCACACACACACACAAGCTCTCTCACTAGCAGACACACACACACAGACAAGCTCACTCACTAGGAGGCACACACACACAAGCTCTGTCACTAGCAGGCACACACACACAAGCTCTCTCACTAGCAGACACACACACACAAACAAGCTCACTCACTTGCCAGCACACGCACACACACAGGCAGGGCTGGCGCCACCGTTAGGTGAACTAGGCATTCGCCTGCTGGGGGTGCCCACCGGGAATTTCCTGGTGGGCTCAACCCGTCTTGAGTCCTGTCACAGTATGGCAGAGCAGGCACCTTCTTACCTTGATGACAGGTGCCTGCTCTGCCATAAAATTCCGGTGACTGGAGGAGAGGGGGGAAGGAGAAGGCAGCGAGGGAGGCTGTTCTTGCAGCCTCTCACTCCTCCCTCACGCGCCCTCTGTGATGCCGTGAGCCGGAATATGACGTCATTCCGGCCCCGGCATACTAAACGGCAGGCGGGAGGAGTGAGGAGCTGCCCCACACTGGATCCTAGGGAGGTGAGTGTTTAAGTGTTTGTCAGTGAGTGTGTGTGTGACACCGAGTGTCTGCCTGTGTGTGTGTGTGTGTCAGTGAGTGCCTGTGTCTGTCAGTGAGTGTCTGTCAGTGAGTGAGTGTATGTCTGTCACTGAGTGTCTGTCTGTGTGTGTGTCTCTCAGTGAGTGAGTATATGTCTGTCAGTGAGTGTGTGTGTGTCTCTCTCTCAGTGAGTGAGTATATGTCTGTCAGTGAATGTGTGTGTCTGTCAGTGACTGTGTGTGTCTATCTGTCTGTCACTGAGTGAGTGTATATCTGTCAGTGAGTGAGTGTATGTCTGTCAGTGAATGTGTGTGTCTGTCAGTGACTAAGTGAGTGTATATCTGTCAGTGAGTGTGTGCATCAGTGAGTGAGTGTATGTCTGTCACTGAGTGTCTGTGTGAGTGTGTGTGTCAGTGAGTAAGTGTATGTCTGTCAGTGTGTGTGTGTTTGTCTGTCATTGAGTGAGTATGTCTGTCAGTGAGTGTGTGTGTGTGTGTGTGTGTGTCAGTGAGTGTGTATGTATGTCAGTGAGTCTGTGTGTATGTCTGTCAGTGAGTGTCTGTGTGTGTGTCTGTCAGTGATTGAGTGTATGTCTGTCGGTGAGTGTGTGTGTGTCAGTGAGTGTGTGTGTGTATGTCTCTCAGTAAGTGTCGGTGTGTGTTTGTCAGTGAGTGAGTATATGCATGTCAGTGTGTGTGTGTGTGTGTTTGTCTGTCACTGAGTGAGTATGTCTGTCAGTGAGTGTGTTTGTATCAGTGAGTGAGTGTGTATGTCTGTCAGTGAGTCTGTGTGTATGTTTGTCAGTGAGTGTCTGTCAGTGATTGAGTGTATGTCTGTCAGTGAGTGTCTGTGTGTGTGTGTGTGTGTGTGTGTGTGTGTCAGTAAGTGAGTGTATGTGTGTCAGCTTGTGTGTGTCTGTCAGTGAGTGACATGAAGGGGCGGCAAAATTGATCTTTGCCTAGGACAGCAGAAATCCTTGCACCGGACCTGCACACAGACAAGCTCACTCACTAGCAGGCATACACACACACACAAGCTCATTTACACACACACACAATCAGGCACACACACACACACACACAGACAAGCTCACTTGCTAGCAGGCACACACACACAGACAAGCTCACTCACTAGCAGGCACACACACACACACAGACAAGCTCACTCGCTAGCACACACACACACACACACAATCACTGTCATGGCTGAAGCTTACCTGGTAGGTGAAGTTTCCATTTTGTAGCCTCTTCCTTCCGGCGAGCAACGTGTGGGGGCGGGGCTTACGCGAGGGAGGCGGAGCTATGTTCAGGAGGCGGGGCTTGTGTGCGGAGGCAGGGCATGCAGCCGAAATTAAGGTTAATTGTGCTGGGAGACTGACAGGGCTGATCAGGGCTGATCAGGGCTGTCAGACCGGCCCCAGGTACCGCAGCCCACCGGGAATTTTCCCGGTATCCCGGTGGGCCAGTCTGGCCCTGCTGCACAATGTGTGTGAGGGGCACATAGTGCAGCAGGGGGTGTGAGGGGCACATGATGCAGCAGAGTGTGTGAGGGGGATATGGGGCAGGAGGCGCTGCAAGGGGTAAAAAAAATATATATAATTCTAAATTATTTAAAATGTATGTTGACAGTGGTAATCAGTTTCCCTTGTGGTCTGGTGATTGAACATGCAGACCACACGCACTGGGCCAATACCATGGCAACACTCTGATACAAAGGCTGAGGATCCCCTCTTTTTAACTTTGGTCTGGCGAGTGAGGGTGTTCTTTGATCTCCACATCAGTCTCTACTGTCTCTGAGCCTGCAATCAGACAGCGTTGGCTCTGCAGGGGCCAATCGGGGAAATCATTGCATCTTCCTTGTTGGTTTCAGCCCATGACCACCACGGCCTAGTTTGCCAAGTTTTCACAATGGTCAGCCTAAGCCTGGCTTCAATTAGAATTTATTGAACACACATAACCAACAGAGCAATGTTTTGGTCTCACAACCTGTCACAAGCCCTTCAATTCAGCTATGTCTACCTTAAACTTAAATTGAGTGCTTGTTTGTGAACTGTTTGAGTGCATGTTTGTGAGCAATAAGAAAACTTGCACTTACTGACACATATTCCCAAAGACACATACAAAGACTCTGATTGACAAACACACACATCTTCATCTGCACACAAACATACAGATTTACACAGCCTAATTGTTCATCAAACACAGTTCATGCCTCCTAACAAGCAGGGTGCTGGTAGGAGTGGATAGTGAAGGGAGCAGGCCAGTGATGTAAATGCTATTGAGGGCAGACCATGCAGAAAGTATTGTTGTCTCTGCCAGATCCTAGTGACTTGAGTACTGCACAAGTGCGTGTAATGATGCGCTTGTGCTACACTTTTCCCTGGTGTCCCAAAAGCGGTACACCAGGGAATCACTTCCCTGCTTTCAATGAGAGCATCCACCTTGCTTATGAGGTGTGTGAACACTGGCATTACTGTGGCCAAAACTTTCTGACACATCCCTAAATGATTTAAGAACTACCACTAGCTGGCCCACTATTGTCCAATCCTCACACCCCAGTGGGAGAAAACACCAGTGTACTGGCTGGAATATAGACTATGGATTGTCACTGTTCCAAAATTCTTAATAGCATGTCTAAAGTGGAGCGCCAATGCATGCTCACATCAGGCAACAGATGGCAAAGCCGTCTTTTCTCTTTCTCATGCTTCAAGAACTGGCTAGCCTTCAAACTACTATGGTCACGTATGGTTGTGTTACCTCCTGAATTGCAGCCTTCACTACAAGATGTAGGATATGTGCAGAACAGTGTACACCTACGAAGGAACCATCCAACAGAACTTTGACCATGTTAGTAGCTCTGTGGTTGACCACAAACCCAATGTGCCTTCTGCCTGTTCTACCACTATTTGTATGATTACCTGTGAAACAGATCCCCTATACTCCGTCTAAGTAGTTCTCCCAAGACCCAAGTGAAGCAGTGATTAAAGCACTGAGCTACCCAAAAAATCAGCCAAGACTTTATGAAGGGTACAAGAAGACTGGTTTATTATGGCCCAGTGACCAGCTTATATACACAGACCCCCAGCAGGGGGTCTCCGACAGTAATATAGTAAACCACTCCCACAACATGCCCAGGACACTCCCACAACACGCCCAGGAGTCTCTTTGTCTGGGAAATAATTTTGTGTACTTTGCTTAACTAATTATCTCCCAACACTAGAGTTACAAAATATAAAACATAAAATAATAAAAATACATACAACACATATAGAAACCACCACAAATATTATATCTGTATAGCCTGGATTTGAGCTCCCAAGTTGTCCAAATAGCGCTCAGATCCTACGAACACAGCTGAATCGCCACCGGGGTAAAGTTTTAAAGTTTCGGGAGTTCCATACGAACAAACTGTCGAATGGTTTCCCTGGCTAATAGGTAGCGATTGTTCGCCTTGTTCGTGCGAACAATCCTACCGAACAGTGCTCTCCTTACTTGTCATGGAAAGAAGCAGGCGTTCATGTGATTTTATCGGTGTTCGCGAGGTCGAGTGTCTGACTTATAGTTCCAGACACTTGACGACCAAGTCCTGCTGCCTGCGTTTGTGTGACAAGATGACTGCCCTTTTCTCCAGCGCGGTGGTCAGTGTTCGGTAGACTGTAATTGCCGAACTGGGGAAATGTATTTGTGTTCGAGAAACTATATACCACAAACTAGGAGGGAAATGTCTTGCCAACACACTGTATATGGCCCATAGTCGGTGGGCAGGAGGCCAGCTACAACACTCCTCCAGGAGTTCATGGCAAATGTCCAGGGTAAGAAGCGTTTGTCACAACCTGGAAAATGTTTTCTAAAGTGTGGCTTTCTTCCATCACTTCAGCATGTAGCAGTAGAGATCAATAGCACTAGTATCCTACAAACCTACATCTAGCCTTCCATGTTACAAAAGGGTGAATCTAATTCACTACCTCCACCATACCCGTGACAGCATACTAGTACTAGTGAGAAGACACATTACCCTTCCCCTAGTAGTCACTTCTTTGTTGCATAATTTACACTTTGAAGTGCAATGCATTTTCTTCAATCCTTTGTTTTACTGCTACTTTAGATGATTTTGCAGGGGAGCTAAAGCAAAAAATAGCCTTTAAACTAGCACTTGGTTGAATAACGCTAATGGAATTTAAGAAATACCACTAGTGAGTGTTAAAGGTAGTGGTGGTGGGGTTGATGGTAACAATGGATGATTTACTTGTGTCAGTGGTCGCAGTGTTACTACTGTTTCCTACTGTTTCCTACTGGATGAGGCAATTTGAAAGTAGAGAGAGATGGCCATGGTGGAGAAGATGCAAGAAAATAGTGCACACTAATTGGAGAAAATAGTGGGCCCCTGACTGTCTGTAGATTCTCCTCTTGTAATTCCTCTGGCTTAGAGTCGAGTTCCTCTTGGGACAGGCAATATGTGCAGAGGTGGGGAAAAGAGCAATATCATTACCAGGTTCATTACCAAACACCACAACCATACATTGTGTTCTCTACTCGTTCATTAGAGCTACCTGTTCTACTCTACCTGTTCATTAGAGCTTTTCGCCGATGTCACCAAAGAACAAGACTCTGCTGAGCTCTCCCTTAGTTGCTTCTTGGTGGGGCTAAAAGAAGCAGGAAGTAACCTTGGGAATGGCAATAAGTCCACTGGTTTCATCAATCGCTTGCTTCAACCATAAAGCACAAAATGTATCATGGCTCAACTAGCTGTGGTAGAAGGAGCTGCAGTGCTTGTGGAAACAGCAGCAAATGTTATGGAGGAACTGGTAGTCATATTTGTGGGCATAGCCAACTGTTTTGCTGCACATACAGAGCAAAGGATTCATAGGAAAATACTGTGCTAATTGTCTTTATGACCATGGCACACTAATGCTTTTAATGCACGATCTGTCAACATCGATTCCCTATTTTAACAACATTTTTAATGTTCTGTGCGCATTTGCCATACCTAAGAAGATACTGCGTTATGCACTTTTTTGTCTGTATTGTATTGAAGATTTGTGAAAATCAAATAAAAATGACAGTGTATTGTATACTAAACTTTACTTTTTGAAAATTGTGACTTCAAGCAATCAGTATTCTGCTCACAGGCCACATGTCTAACAACAACTTCTAGTATTATGAATGAGGTAACTATTAATCATTAATAATTCATTTGTTATTAAAATATGTTTTTACATATTGTTTTTAGTGTTGACATTTTTGGAGGATTTGTATTTTTTTCAATAAACTGCATCAAACACCTGCATTCTGTAGCAAATATAGTGTCAGTTTTTAAAGGCAGGTCTCTGTTTTATATTACAGGTAGTCCATCAGGGCATGCTATGGGTTCCTCTGCTGTGTATTATGTGATGGCATGTGCTGTTCTCACTATGCTTCTAAACAACAACTCTTCTTTCAAAAGCAAGTGAGTAATATGTGAATTTCACTTTTACGTAAATACTTATTTTTGCGTATAGAATATATTTAAACTAACACTGAGTTCCCAAATAAATCTATTTAAAAGCCCTCATCTCAATGTTTGGCTTAATAGCACATGACCGGTGTTGGCCTATATATTGTATAAAGGTATAGGATGTATAATTTCTCCAGATTATTCAGTCCTCCCAACATTTTAAATAGAGAAAGAGGGACACTTATTTTAGAGATGTGAGTGGGGGTGTGGTCAGGGCCCTACTCTGAGAAATTTTAGGTGATTTACTAACAACAGTTTATTCAATGGCAAATGAAATTTAGAACAAAAACAATGTATCTTATTTACAGAGACTGATAATTTATCTCATTTATTGTAGTTTAAAGACACATTACTGTGAGTATTAATGCTGTGGAGCTCTGTTAGACACACCAATATAACCTAGGTTAGCAGGACACAGGTACCAAATAGATACTGTCCTATCAAATACATATGGCTGCTTACCGGTAAATGTTTTCAATGTATAGGATTCTGCATTTATAATAGTCAGCTCCTGGCCCATTTAAGCTCTT
Source organism: Pelobates fuscus (assembly GCF_036172605.1). NCBI lineage: Eukaryota > Metazoa > Chordata > Amphibia > Anura > Pelobatidae > Pelobates > Pelobates fuscus. The sequence goes on from NC_086322.1 coordinate 249,765,509, forward strand.
AATCCTGCACTGCATAGTATAGTACCGAAATGCAGCATTCCCGCATTAGCATATTATATAATATATTACTGAATGGCTTGGATGTGAATAGGATAATATATATATTTTTATTTCGTTCTTAGTTTATTAGCTACCCACAGTCTGTAGACTTAATTGTTCTGCTCAATTTACTATGAAAACTCCTCATAACTATTTTAACTTTAATTTTGTTAGGTGTCTGCGAATGGCACTGTGGTCACTTTTCTGGGCAGTCCAAATTAATGTATGCTTGTCTAGAGTATTTGTAGCTGCACATTTCCCTCATCAAGTCATTTTTGGTGTAATTTCAGGTGAGTCACATTTTATTATTATTTTTTCTCCCTAAATTTATGTGATACAAAAAAACATTGATTCAAATAAAATCTGCTGTTAAAACAGGACTGAGTTTCTATATGCAAACAGAATATTTCCCCACACAGAGCAACATAATGCATAAGACCATTCTGTATCCAAGTCTTAGTTTCTGAGGTACAACATAAAATCTATCCTTATACAGAGCAATAAACTGCATAATACCAACCTTTATCCAGGGCTGAGTGATAGGGCACAAACTGTATCACCTCTTGGCACAGAGTAAATGTAATAGTGACAGATTTATAAACAGATAATGTGTATCACACATTACATATTTCTCACATCTATTTATGTGTCAATTCCCACACTTGTTGATAGAGGTGCTGACTTCAAATCACTATTCAATATATTTCAGACCTAAGTGCATAGCCTCAGTTCTCCTCTGTAGTGTGGGTGACTTGGAGTTATCAGCTTTCTACACATGAAAGCTGTTGGCTAAAATTTAACTCCAGAAAGCCATTGCTATGTTTTGTGATGACACGTGCAACTGTGTTTTTTAGACACTGAATGGAACACTATAGTTTAGGAACACAAACATGATTTCCGAACGCTGTAGTGATCCTCTACCTATGTAGGTATCCACTCCCCTGCATGTATTTAAAAAGTAAGATTTACTTTTTTGCAACCAAAGGCAGGGCCGGACTGGGAAAACAAATCGGCCTAGGCATTTTTTGAATCACAGCAGCCCACTGAGAAGGGGCCAGAGAGGGGGATGTTTTGTAACAAAAAGCACGCCCCTCTCAAGTGAAATGTTGGGTCAATGCTCTTCCAGGGCAGCCCTTGCACAAAGTCCTGCTGAAGAGCTCTCGCATGAGAAAAAGTGCAAGCAAATTCATTAACTTGTCTCTAGTGTCTCAATAAGTGGGATACCAGAGGACAGTATGGCCAGGAAAGTGTATTGTGCAGTGTATTGTGTTTGGAGCCTGCTTGTGTAATTTCATGTGTGTAGAGTGAGTTCGTTATGGTGTGGCGTTTTGTATAAATGTCGGTTTCAGTTGTGTTGTGTTTGTGGTGTAATATGTGTGTGCATACAGGATCCAGAGTGTGCATGTCAGGAATGTAGTGTGTGTAAGATGTGCAGTGTGTGCCTATAGGGGATCTATGGTGTGTAGAGGTTGTAGCATGTGTGGAGGACCCTAAGTATGTATAGGAGATTTAGTTTGTGTAAAGGAATCAGAGTGTGTATAAGGATTTTAATATGTGCAGAAGATCCAGGGGTGCAGTGTGTGGGGGGATGCAGTGTGTGTGGAGGGGGGAGGGGTGCTGTGTGTTTGTGTGTGGGGTGCAGTGTGTGGGGGATTGCAGTATGTGTTAAGTGTGCAGTATGTGTGGTGTGCAGGGTGTGCAGTGTGTGTGTGTGTGGGGGGGGGGTGCAGTGGATCAGATTAAAGAACATATACATGTGTATTTTTTTTTTAATATATAGTTTATATCCCCCCTCCCTTCTTACCTTTGCCTAGGTAGGGGGGGCATTGCCAGCAAGCCCTGGTGGTCTTAGTGAGGAGTGAATTATAGCCTGTGGCTCCTATGGTCGGAGTGTTGCCGCTGTTACCATGAGTGTGGTCATGGTAACAGCGGCAACACCCCCGACCTCATGAGAAGAACTTGGCAGAGACTAGAACTCCCCCAGGTCCTCTCTCTCCTCTTCCTCACCTGCTGGCTGCCCATTTCAATGCCTTTGGGCTGGTGAAGGAGATCTACACAGCAGGTCCGGTGTATTGCTAGCACTGGTCCTGCCTGTGGCCTGACCTGCGGCATGCCAGTCTCTGTGCTGGCTGTCCACAGGGTAAAACTGTGCATGAGCAGCAAAATGCCACGCTGCACCAGTGAAATGCTCTCAATGAGTTTTCTGAGCTATAACTGAGCTATTTAGTTGCTCCAATGGCCATTGGAGGGAATGCCCGTCTGCCAACGTCAAGACAGACCCCCCTAAACGGGTCCTAACAGTGGTATGCAAAGTAGTGTTTATAAGAAAGTAGTAAAAAAGATGGTCAGGCATTACATAATTCAAAACGCATGACAGTATATTCCTAATGCCCACTTCTAGTGTTAAAGACCGTTTTTCAATTTTCTCTTTGATGAATCCTGACCAAATTATGAGCACTCCTGGGGTCTAGTTTGCTAAACACCGTAGAACCTTGCAATTTATCAAACAACTTTTTTACTAGAGGGATCAGATAAGCATTCTTTACAGTGATATGGTTTAAACTTTTATAATCAATGCAGGGCCTAAAATCCCCTCTTTTTTGGAAACAAAAAAAGAACCTGCCCCAGCAGGAGCCCGTTCTAATATATTCCTCCATCACTTTGTTCTCTACCTCCAGGAAGCATAGAGCCGGGTAAAAAAAATCAATGGCACAGTCGTATCACCGATGGAATGGTAGCTTCTCTGGCTCTTTTTTTTCAAACACCTCTCTAAGAACAGTAAACTGTACAGGTATACTAGTAGACAGAAGAGCAGTGCTGGGTACAATAAGGGTATGAGTAGGTATGACTCTTTGTAGACAAGTTGCCCTACGTGTAGACTCCCAGAAGGTAATTTTCCTCTTTTGCAGCTAATACAATGTAAAAAAAGACAGCCACAAAAAGACCCATCTTCACGTATTGAAGGTTCCATGAAGATTCCACCACTCCCCTCTCCCCTCCCCTCCACCCAACCCCCCCCCCCCACCGAATTTTCTTAATTCCATCTTCTTTCCATTTCCTGCATTTAGAATTGAGAATGAAAAGAAGCATGTTCTGCCTGTGTGAGTCGGTTCCCCTGAGATTCTCACAAGCGACAACCCATGATCCCTGATGTTACACTGATTCTGTTTCTCTCTTTGCCTTCAAACAGTTACTACTGTGCATCTTAGTTTAGTTTAGTTTAAATCTTCCAGAGTCGATCTCGAAGCCGAGAAATTGGATGACTCTGGATGGGGACAGTGACGATTTTTCTTGGTTTATGACAAACCCCAAGGATTAGATTAATCCAGATGTATAGTTCGTCTGCGAACGTAGCCTGGATGCATCTTCGCAGAGAAGTAAGAGGTCGTCGAGGTAGATCAAACAACGGATGCCCCTTTCTCGAAGATGTGCGGTGACTGGTTTGAGCAGTTTGGTGAAGCACCACGGGGCGCAATTCAGGCCGAATGGAAGGCAGGTGAATTGGAAAATCCGGTGGTGCCAATGAAAGCGGAGAAACTGACTGGATGGGTGTACTGGTACCGAGAGGTAAGCGTCCTTGAGGTCGAGACGAGTGAACCAATCGCCTGGTCGGAGAATGTCTCTGAGGAGGTGAATCCCTTCCATTTTGAAATGTCTGTAGATAACGAAAGAGTTCAGTTGACGGAGATTGATTACTGGGTGAAAGTCCCCTGATTTCTTCTTGACTAGGAAGATGGAGCTGAGGAAACCTTCGTCTAGAGGAGCGAGTTGAATTGCCCCTTTTGTTAGAAGAGAACGTAGTTCTGAATCTAGAAGAAGACTCTGAGACTTTGACATTTTTGGATAGTGAGGATAACCTATTTGAGAAGGGAGAGAGTGAAACTCTATGGAATAACCCTGAACTGTGTTTAGGACCCAGGTATCTGAAGACAGTGTCTTCCACATGTCTACACAGTGTGATAACCTGCCCGCATGATAAACAGTAAAAAGGTGAAAGGAAGGAAATCTCACCTGTTGGGTATCTGTTGTGTCCGCGGGATCTGTATCCTCTTCCTCTATCCGCCCTTTGGGTGTAAGAGCCTCTTGTTTGATAGTTGGGGAAGAATGATGAAGTTGGGGTTCTCTGGCGTTGGTTTGTGGTCCAGAAACGGCTGACTGTATGACCCCTTGTACGGCCAGCCCTGCCAAAAACCCGTGAGGGTTGATGATGAAATACCCTTTTCATGGATGACTGCGCCTTGTTTAGTGTGGCGTATAGGTTTACATGCTTATGTAATTCTTTAATATATGGTTCTCCAAACAATAGACCCTTTGCTTTGGGGCCCAATTCTTTGGTTCCCAAGTCAGCTAACTTGGCATCCATACACAGCAGCACTGCTTTTCTACGCTCAGTACAGAGGGATGTATTAGCATTGCCCAGCAGGCAAATAGAGCATAGCGCCCATTCTCTAATCACAGATGGGTCTAGAGGGCCTTCATTAGATAAGGCTTCATCAGCCCGTAGAAGAATTTTAGCTAGTGGTCCTAGGATATCTAGCATTTTGTCTTGGGTCAGGCGTAGGCTGCGCTCAATGCCCTTCTTTGGGTCACGGCCCGATCTGGCCAGATATGTGTAGAGCAGCATATCAAACTTCGGGGTCACCGTGACCTTATCCGGTAGAGTGGGTCTAGGGCATTCCGCTCGTAGTTTTTTTATGGATCTCCTGCTCTAGGGGTCTTCTGATCCAAAAATGAATATACTGGGAAAGATGGTCTGGTAGTGACCATTCAGATGATTGGGGATATCTAATTTGCCTCGGGTCAAACAGAGGCTGGCCAAGTGCATCCAGAAAAGATTCAGCGTCCCCAGATGGATTCGATCCGGGTATCGTAACTTCGGTTGGGAGTTCTCCCATGATAGATTGAGGGAGAGGTGCTCCTTTAAAGGATGTCTCGGGCCAGTCTTCCTTATCTTCTGAGGAGTGGCAGAATAGGCCAGTGTTAGAATGTATTTTAAGGCCGTCACGGAATATCACAGTTTGTTACAATTCCACATTGCAAGCTGTAATTGGGGGTCACCCAGTATAAATCACCTCAGGGAATACTTTTTCACACCCGTATAGAGGTATAGTGGCACAGACAAAGCGGGCCAATCATGGGCTGTATAAAATAACAGCAATCATATTTTAATTAGTTAAATAACCTTATACACATGCACAGTGTATATTTGAGATGTATCAATCATAAAGTATATTTGTGTTAAGGGCTCATGATAGTACAGAAGATACAAACACTGTTAGGTGTGGGATGGTATTAAAAGAGCAAGTCGGTTGTGGTGTGCCGAAACCGACGATGAGGTAGGCCTGTAAATAAAGAGGGCCCACCAAGAAGAAATGTAAGAAGAAGGAGTTAATAATGAGGAGTGGGTGGGAGGGTGATGCAGCGCTGACCTCGAACGGTATGGAGCCAGGTAAGGGGTGTCCCTTAAGTAGGGAGAAGGTGAGTCATACGCCCCTCCCACAATTACAGGCCAAAAGGCCTTAATACTTGTGTTAAGGGCTCATGATAGTACAGAAGATACAAACACTGTTAGGTGTGGGATGGTATTAAAAGAGCAAGTCGGTTGTGGTGTGCCGAAACCGACGATGAGGTAGGCCTGTAAATAAAGAGGGCAAAAAGTAGAAAATCACATTTATTACGAAACGAGCAATATACATACTTTAACCAGACATATCTTGAAAGGCATTTCTAACCTCTTGTACTGGGTTAGGTATGTATCTAGAGTATGCAGAAGACTTCCAGCGTCCTAGTGACTTGATAACATGTACTGGAATGTTTGCACTGGACGCTGTAGTGGCTGCTCCTATGCGGAAGGAGTGGCCCGAATAGTTAGTTGCTTTTAGGCCTAGTTGTGTAAGTAATGACCTGACGTGGGTCATGAAGGTGGTGGTAATGAGTACAGAACCTTGTAGAAAGAAAAGTGGTTGAGATGGTGATGCTGTTATAACCTGGGTATATGTGTCCAGTAATGTGACGGGGCACCATTCGTTGTGGGTAGGATAGTATCTAACCTCTACCGGAGGTGCGTGTTGATTGGTTTTAGAGTGATGCAGAGCCAAGATATAGTAATCCATGTGTTTCGTTAAGTGTGAGTGAAGCAGAATGTGAGTGTACTGGGTTGTATTGATGGCGGTAAATTCTCTTGGTCTTAAAAACCCATAAAAGGCCAAATAGATAGCTGTTTTAATAACAAGGTTTGTTTTGGTGGCAAAGGGTTTTAAATCTAGTAGTTTGGAAAGATCTTTGAAAATATTGATGTCTATGGGTAGCCTTTGTGCAGTACGTGGGGGTTCGGATCTCTGAATACCCCTAAGGATGTTTTTGATCTGGTAGGAGGACATGAAACTAGTGTTGTTTGGTTGTAATGTTAACATATGATGTTGTACGCCTGTTAGATATAGCTTGATTGTGTTGTATGATAATTTGAGTTTGAGGTGGCAAAAGGAAGCAAAACCCAACAAGGATGTCATAATGAAAGGTTGTGCGATATTGTGTGATTACAGAAATCTTTTGAATAGAAGGAAGGCTCTGTCATAGGTCTTCCGGGTATTGGATGATAGCGCTAATTGTGACAATGTCCGGCTGTGTTGCATGATAGCGTCTAATCCATTACTAGTTGTTGGAATGGTGGAGTGGTCGTGGCTGTGCGTGCAGCTGACAGAAGTATTTGTCGAAAAGCCTGTAAATTGAAACGAGACAAATGGTCAGCAGCCGTGTTGCATACACCTGGGACATGCACACAAACCAAGAAAAATTTGTGACACGCAGCCAGCCAGGTGAGTTTCCTCAAGAACCTCATAATGGTCAGTGATTTGGATCGACCTTTGTTGATGATGTGACATGTTGCTTGGTTGTCTGAGTAGCAACGTACTGACGCACCTGCCCATAGATGCCCCCATGTCACGGCAGCTGCCACAATGGGATATATCTCAAATAGAGCTGAGGTAGTTGAAAAATTCTCCAGGGGGGCGTGGTCTGACTGCCAAACCGAACGGTCGCATGTGTATGGAGCTCCCGACCAAAAGACCGACAAGCATAGCAAATATAGACACCCAGACCGGAATTACCGTACCCAGCAGTTACCTCAGGAGCCCTAAAGCCCGATGGGGAAAAAGACAAAGAAACCGAGGCAAGACATGCCCCGAATGGGCATGAACATCGGAGATTTATGGCGGCAGGCCCAAGGAGCACAAGGGCTCAAAATGGCGTCCATAACTGGGGACAGCTCGGACCTCTCTGATGATTTCTCCTATGGAACGGAGGAGGGATACATACCAGCTGCGGCGCCACTTCCACCACAGACCCCAGCCAAAGTGCAGGACACGGCTCCAGTGACGGCCACCCTATTAAAAGAACTTCTAGCGGGGCTGCAAAAGAATTTACAGGCCGACATGGCAACTATCCGACAAGACCTCAAAGGCCTGACGGGCCGAATAGGGGCGCTGGAAACAAACTCACTCACCTGCAAGCAGCAGCTCACAACCCTCCAACAAGAGGTTAGAGATCTGCAAACTTTAACCTGCTCTTATGAGTGCCGTTTTGCCACCCTCGAAGATTCCCGCCGCCGGAACAATGTAAAGGTTAGAGGGGTCCCTGACAATGTGCCCGACGAGGAGCTCCCACACGTGGTGAGGAGGTTGCTGTCGGCCCTACTCACGCCCAAACAGTCCAGAGCAATGGACACAGAAAGCATTTTCCGAGTGCCCAAATCAACCAAGGCACCGGCTTCAGCAACCAGGGACATGATAATACAATTTGTCCGGGGAAAGGATAAAGCAGCCTTTTTAACCGCGCTGCGCGGCAACTCACCATTCGCCTTCGAAGGCATGACACTGACTTTCTACGCGGACCTGAGCGGCAACACCCTGGCATGGCGCCGGGAAATGCGCCCGATCACCACCCTCTTACAGCAGAATAAAATCACCTATCGATGGCGCCCGGCTCGCACCCTCTCAATCCTGCAAGGAAATACAACGCATACCATACGGGACCTCCGAGAGGCCACGATGATCCTGCAGCGTCTAGGAATTCCCCATCACTCCCTCAACACAGACGCCCCGAAACCAGCACATCACCCAACACACGGATGGAACCCGGGTGCCACGGCTGAGTTTACACCCAGACAGCCCGCCCAGGGCACACAGGACACTGCCAGAGCCTAATTCTCCAAAGGGCCGCCTGTCGCAGGCCGAACCCACGACATACCCATTTCACGGAAGGTGACTTGAATCACATTCCCACATGCATATTCCCATATGTTGGCTACACACCCTCGAAGTGGACACACATCCACAATGTGACCCTTATCCTTTGTTCTTTTTTGCCTTCTGATTATCGTTTTTTGTCTTTTGTTTTTCCTCGTATCTCCAGCCAAGGGGCTCCTTGGGCTGGACATAACCGAGCTGAATCCAAGGTCTGGCTAAGCTCCACCTTACGGAGACTACCGGCTGCACTGTCATGTTAAACGCATAGACTTTAGCACTGGGCCACGACAGGCTTTGCTATAATAATTTTACCGTTGTTATTGTTTAAATTGTTTAAATTGTTTAAACTGCTCTCTATGGCACGTAAAATAGGCTACACACACCACACCTCTCAGCAAACAACCAGGGGACTGGACAACCGAAGGCCACACCAATAGGGCACCTAGGCTACTCGTAACAGGATTGACCGTACTCGTATAACCAGTAATATATCCCCCAGATAGAGAGGAAAGGAAATGACACAATCGCAGGCCGCACTCACCCGCTTCCTAACCCTCAGCGTCATGGCGTATACACAATGGGGTGACACACCACATAGGCGCACTGTTTAGCTACTCAGCTACACAACATCGGCCCAACAGTTACCGACGCAAACAACAGACCCCTGTGACGCACAGAGAGCCCGCAAGTACTACACATGACAGCAAGAACCACTACATAGCTTGATCTCGTGCATCACACATAATTTTACTCTCAAACAAGACAACTCATCGACATAACTGTTAGAACTAATGTTTTAAGCGCATGTATAATCTAACTCTACTTACACGATGGCAAAACACTCAGATATATCTGAACCTGCGTAGCCACATAAACGACAAGATAGTCACTACAGCACGATGTTACCAGTTACAAAAAGCAGTCTTGTATATATTTTATTTTATTTCAACTGACAAGATACCTCATAGTATTAGCCCTAATACAAACTAAAATGTGCCTGACTAATAAATGTCACAACCCGCAATGCTGTAATAATGATGTGATATATACCCTGTTACCGCTGTTGTGGCGTAATGAGGATGCGTGTTTATTTTTTGTGCACATCAAAAATAAAGAATTTAAAAAAAAAAAAAAAAATTCTCCAGGTCCTGAACCTCTGGAGGCCAACTACCCCAAAGCCATTCATTCCCGTAAATTGCTGCAAAACCTGTGGTAGACGCCGCGTCTGACCAGATGGTAGGTGAAGAGTCAGACAGTTCAGGGAGGAACATGCTTATCCCATTCCAGGTGGTTACAACATTTTTCCACATAAGTAGGTCTGCCGTGGCGTGGGTATCCAGGGGTAACCTGTGTGCATCATTGCCAAACAATGGGAACATGTGTAGGAGCCGTGAGATGAAAGCCCGGCCTTGAGGTATAATGCGCATGGCAAAATTTAGTGACCCAAGTAGAGATTGCAATTCTTTGCGGTTGCAAGTACCGAGGTGTAAGTAGAGGTTGATGTTGGTAAGGATGTTCTCTATCTTGGTGTGTGGCAGGCTGGCTTGCATGTTGGCTGAGTCTAATATGATCCCTAGGAAAGTGATGACTGTATCTGGTCCTTCGGTTTTGGTGGGGGAAACCGGGACGCCCACCTGTTCGAACAGACTGATGGTTTCTATGAGGCTACTGGGTGGGGAAATATTGTCTTCGATTAGTAAGAAATCATCCAGGTAGTGTATAACTGTAGGGCATCTGGCTACGTTTAACAATAACCAGCATAGTGTTTCGGCGAATACGTTGAAAATGGCCGGACTACTTTTTGAACCAAATGTTAAGCGTGAGAAAAAGTAGTAGTACCCGGCCCACTTAATGCCATGCAGATGCCATAGTGTAGGGTGGATAGGCAATAATTTGAAAGCATTGGTTATGTCAGTCTTGCTGAGCCATGCTCCAACCCCTGCCTGCATGATAGCCGTAATGGCGTGGTCTATGGTGGAGTATTGAAGGGAAAATTCCTCAGAGGGGATAAGGGAGTTCAGACTTGGTGTGGCAGAGGTGTGAGGTGCCGACAGATCGATGATAAGTCTTTGTTTGTGGGAAGACTTCCCCGTGACAATACCAATGGGATTTGTCCTCCATGTGGTAAAAGGAGAGGACTGAAATGATCCTAATAAGAAGCCCTCTGCCACTTCTTTGGCTATAAGAGTGCTGACCGCTGAAGGGTTTTGTTGGGCAGATTGCAGATTAGGGCATTCAAGGATTCCTGTAGGCATGTGTATTAGACCAGTATGGAATCCTTGTGATAGACCAGTGATGATGTAGACCACCAGGTGTCTAGATGGATGTTGTGACAGTAATGCCGTGAGTACAGAAATATTTATATCCGTTAAGTATTGCTTAGGGTACATTTTATTTGGACACATGGTTTTCGCATGTGCCCTAAAACATTTGGAACATATGTGCAATAACCTACATCCGCTGTAATGACAAGCACCGACATTGAAATTATTACAAATTTGGGATTTCCCCAAAAACGTAATAGGACGTCCCAGTTTATCTTTGGGCGTTTTCTCTGCTGAACCAACGGGACCAGTGCCCTGTGAAGTAGTGGGTTCGTTTGCCGTGGTAGGACAAAAATTGGCCGTATGGGCCATGGAGGAGCAGTATGCACAGGCCGGTGTTCTTAGACCTGCAAAGTGTCTGCAGAAAATGACCGTATCGATCTTACTCCAGTTGGATCTTTTCCCGTACTGAGAGAAGGCGCCAGACACTTTGGCAGAAAAAGATCTATGGTAGTCATAGAAAGCTGACCCACCATATTTGTTGCCCAGGTCCACCAGCCTGTGCATATACAGGTCAAACTCCTCACGTCTGTGGGGATATACAGTACACATCACATCTCGATAAATACCGAAAGCTAAAACAAATTCTGGAATAGTAAGTTTCCTATTTAAACGTGCATCCCTAGCTTTTATCACCACAGAAACATCGTCGTAAGCGTAAGTTTTATGTTCCACTATATCCTGGGAGGCAATGAGTAGTGAGGCCAGATTGACATCTTTACCTTCCAGGATATCTTTTTTGAGGTGTTCGGGTATCATGTGGGCAGGGTGAACCTCGTCATCGTCCGAGGTGATGGCTGTGGAGACTGATTGCAATCCCGCCACTGCCGTGGGGATCGCCGCGGTCCTTCCAGCCATGGTGAGGGCTGTAGTGACCGATTCAAGTGACTCCAGCCTAGAATTAACCTTGCTCATAGAGGCCATGAGGGATGTGAGCATGCCATGAATGTCTCCTGGGTTGGACTGGCTAGATCCCTCCCCGGCATCCCTATTGTCGGTTGAGGTGTGCAGTAATTTGTAAAGTTCTGCTTTCCTTGCCGTTGCTGGGAAAGGAATATGTCGTCTCTTGAGTTCGCTAGTGATGCGAGGGATAGTCCACGACCTGAAAGAAGCTGGGCTAGCCATATCCTCCTCCCGTGATGGAGTGTTTTCTCTTGCTGGAGTACTTGGGATGGAAAAATCCTCTACCCCTTCTTGAGACATACTAGATGAGAAAATATATGGTTAGCGTGAAAAACCCCAGGGGATGTACTGGCACGCTAATTATGCCGGATAAGGCGAAACATTAATCTTGTTATTTGGTGACAGGTGAGGCCCTACTAGTTGCCAAGTGGCTTTGAGAGGCTCTATCTATGCGTTGGCGCGAGGGGTTATTGAGGCCGCCCGTCGTAGCGGCAGGAGTTCGTAGGCCTCTCGGTGACGATAAAAGAAAAACAGGGGAAGGGAGTGACGGGTGACGCCCTCTCTATAATTTTGCGAGGCGGCTAACTTACGTGTGGCCCGGGGGGCGTTACCTCCGAAACGTTGAGGCGGGGTGTTGGCCTCGCGGACCACTACGCGATAGGCAAAAAGCCCAGAGGGGAGATACCTATTTGGGCCTATAACCCCTACCATTTGCCAGTACTCTAAGTCCTATGTTGAGATGGAACCGTATGTGATATATGGTGTGAGCAGGCTTAACGTACCTGATAGTATGCAAGTGATTGATAAGCGACAGGTATAGAAACAACCTGGAAAACCTAGAGGTTGGAAACAAGATACGCCAAGTGTGAGATTTGGATCCTTGATACCAAAGACTAAACACTGTAGTGCATTTATATATACATATGTAAGGGAAATGTATATGAATGGTGTCTACTTAACTGGTCATGTTATGTGTCTCTATGGTGATGAGAGTAATGAGTATGCTTGCTAGTGTTAGTAGTCTAATGTGGTGTAGTATTGTGATCATGTAGTTTAATTTAGGGTGTTAAATATAACTTCTACAGGAATATGTAAGAAGAAAAAAGTAATCATGTAATTTTATTATAAAATACCGAAATATTGACGTATGAGTGGTTGAATCAAGGCGTGTGATTTAACCCGAAAGTACATGAAATAATTTACGACCGAGTTCTTGTGTATGTAATTTGAGTACATAAAGAAAAAGTCAGCATATGACACGTGCCATGTAATGAAAAGTGTACATAGTGTGTTTACACAGGGAGAGGAAAAAAAACAAAAAAAACGTATGTTTAAAACAAATTCTCTAAGTGCAGATGGAAGGTACAAAAATAATGTAAAGTTGTTTAAGCAAAAACTATGTATATGTATACCAGGATTAATATATTATGATCTAAAAATACATAGAGTCCTAACCTAAGTATAATTAATGTGACAGCATAATTAATGAAAAAACATGCTATAATCGTTATATGTATATTATATACAGGCTGTGATACTTAATGAACTATAATCTGTAGAGAGAGAGAAAAAAAAATCCTACTATCAGGTATTAAAACTGATAATATAGCAACCAACTGAAAATAAAAGGAGGGAAAAGCAAAGCATAAGAATGCTACATACTTGGTACATGTTTTCCGGCAACCAGAGGGTTAATTTGCCTGAGACTTGGCCGTAAAGCGTGTGGCCGTAAAGTAAGGCTGAAAATTATTGCGACGCCGTGGGAAGTGATCCGGGCGACGGACTTACGTTTGAGAAGTCCTGAGGACTCAATCAGCGAAGAAGACCGTTTTTTGTGCGTGGCTGGCCGTGGAAAGACCTGTAAGGAGTTCCTGGACACAGTTGACACTGAAGAAAAACGCGGAGTTTCCGAAAGCAAGATGGCGCCGTCCGTGAACCGGAAGTGGATTCAGGATGCAGCGCTGACCTCGAACGGTATGGAGCCAGGTAAGGGGTGTCCCTTAAGTAGGGAGAAGGTGAGTCATACGCCCCTCCCACAATTACAGGCCAAAAGGCCTTAATACATGTGGAATTGTTCAAAATAAATATTTAGAGAAATGTGACTCCAGTTATTGGTAGGAATATATTGGGTGTAAATCCAAGTAAAACAGTATTGTGTTGAGAATAAAATGTGCAAGGTAGTTTGTATGCAGTATAAATTTCTCCCCTAGAGGGAGGTAGTCTGAGACAAAGATGCACTATTATTTGAAGTGAAAACTCCCTCCTTTAGTGAGGGGAGTATGCAGGAAAAATATATATTAAACTTATAATTAAAATGATTAATTTAAACAGTAGAAGATTTGTATAAATATATTTGACCGCTGTGTTAAGCGGTATATTGGCCGCCGCACGGCCGGAGGAAAAGCAGATCGCGGCTCCAAGAAAATGTCTGCCGCGATCTCGCGCGTGCGCACTAGAGAAGAGAGGAAGCCGTTTGGATCCCGTGGAGGAGCGCGAGATTCAAGATGGCCGCCGTGCGCACTGAGGACCGTTGGAGGCGTTCTCCACAGTCCGAAAAGCCCGGGAAAACGGGGCAAGAATGCCGCCGAAGAAAACCGGGCTAGAGCAAAGGTGAAAAGTAATAAAACGGATAAAAGTGACAAAATAAACAGGATAAATAAAGAAATACCAAAGAAATAACTATATGAGGAAAAAATATATATTTAAAAGATGAGTTTAGGAAAGTAAAAGGTAAATGAGCAAACTAAAAATTATATGATATAAGTAGAATATGTATATATATAAACAGAAAAATATGAATAAAGCAGATGACAGATAGATTAATAGATAAACCACAGAAACCCACAGAAGTAGGAGACAGTGGCACTCTGACCTGTACAGGTGTGAAGCAGCAAAGAAAGAGGGAATGACATCACTGGGAGGGACTTATATACCTTGTTATCCCTTTTTTCTGATTGGTTACCTTGTTACTAAGTAAAAAAGTGCTGCTGTGAAGCTTAAGTAAAGAAAGTCTTAAGCAAATACGAAGCCTCCTGTCATGTTATAAAATTGTATGTTTACTTCTGTTGCAATGCGATCTAGTATTCACCCAAGTAAAAGTATTTAGTGGGATGAGGCATTAAGAATATCTTATTCAGATAAATGACAGTTAAAATTTAAACATTTCCTATAAAAACATAACATACAGGGATACAATTTCTAATTAGTGGGGTAATAGCTGCTTGATCCAAGGAGACATCTGACTGCTATTTTTGGGGTCAAGAAGGAATTTTTTCCTAGTTTGTTGCAAAATTGGAAGCGCTTCAGACTGGGTTTTTTGCCTTCTTTTGGATCAACAGCAAAAGCATATGTGAGGAAGGCTGAACTTGATGGACGCAAGTCTCTTTTCAGCTATGTAACTATGTAACTATGTAACTATAACTAAATGCCTTGATGTAAAATAATATATAGAATTTTATTTTTAGTTTCCCAGACCCTCTTTGTGTCTCTTTCCCCCAGCACCTTGTCTATTTCTCCTGCAGCCTCTCTATGTCTCTTTGTGTCTACCCCCAGACCCTCAATTCCATATGTCTCATTTTCTCCCCCAGCCCCTCCATTTCACGCGTCTCATTTTCTTTCCCCAGCCCCTTAATGTGTCTTATTTCCTCCCCCAGACCCTCCATTTATGTGTTTCATTCCCTCAGTCCTCCATGTCTCATTCCCCTAGCTCCCCACACCGTGTCTCATTCCCCCAGAACCCCCATGTTTGTCTCATTTCTCTAGCTCCCCCCATACAGTGAGGGAAAAAAGTATTTGATCCCCTGCTGATTTTGAACTATTGCCCACTGACTAAGAAATGATAAGTCTATAATTTAATGGTACGTGTATTTTAACTGTGAGAGACAGAATAGCAAAACATTTTTCCAGAAAAACACATGTCAAAAAATTTATAAATTGATCTGCATGTCAATGAGTGAAATAAGTATTTGATCCCTTATCAATCAGCAAGATTTCTGGCTCCCAATATACAGGTAATGAGCTGAGATTAGGAGCACTATCTTAAAGGAAGTGCTCCTAATCTCAGTTTGTTACCTGTATTAAAGACACCTGTCAACAGAAGCAATCAATCAATCAGATTCCAAACTCTCAACCATGGCCATGACCAGAGAGCTGCCCAAGGATGTCAGGGACAAGATTGTAGACCTACACAAGGCTAGAATGGGCTACAAGACCATTGCCAAGCAGCTTGGTGAGAAGGTGACAACAGTTGGTGCAATTATTTGCAAATGGAAAAAACACATAACTCTCAGTCTCCCTTGGTCTGGTGCTCCATGCAAGATCTCACCTCGTGCAGTTTCAATGACCATGAGAATGGTGAGGAATTAGCCCAGAAATACACGGGAGGATCGTGTTAATGATCTCAAGTGAGCTGGGACCATAGTCACCAAGAAAACAAATGGTAACACACTACACCGCGAAGGACTGAAATCATGCAGCGCCTGTAGCAGTAGCGTACACACAATCCATGGGCCCCGGTGCAAAACTGATCCGAGTCTGACTCCCTCCTCCTTCTTCCTCCTGAGCGGGCTCTGATAGCTGGGAGGAGTGCCTGGGGAGTCACTTACTCCCAGCAGTGAGACTCACAGGGGGCCCGGTCGCGCTGATAATCTATCTCCATCAGGTGGCCCTGACAGCATGGACTATTGGTTAATTGGATTACTTCCCAATTATCTCCAGGATAGAAGACTCTGTGGAACTGGTTTTGGGCAGAAAAGCCATGCTTCATTTGGTCACAAAGGACTACGATCTATCTTTTGAACCACTGGACCAATTTGTATGTTTGTATTTGGAGTATGCTGATTCTGAAAATGTAAGTTTTATGTGAATGTGATGCATACTTTTAAAGTTATGAATAATGTGGAAAAACGGTATTTCTCTGCCTGTTATAATTACATTACCCATTGTGTAAGGTAATTGTATCACAGGCAGAGGGGAGGATCTTGTGTGGGAGTGTCTGAGTGTATTGTACGTGTTTTTGGGTTGTTTTCCAAAACCCTTTGGGTGGTACTAATGTGTATATAAGAACAATAAACCCACAGCTCTGTCTGTTCACTGCTTGACCCTCAACATGGAGCTTTGTCTCATTCTTAGGGGGATTTACTGTATGCTGATCCAGTTTGACTGCTAGGAGTGTAAACCTATTCGTATGTTTTTTCCTATTCGGCTGTTTACAGCATTCGTATGGTTCCGGTTCAGCTGTTTACAGCATTCATATGCTTCTCCGGTTCGGTGGATTGGTGTCAACAGTAGCTGTGCCTGTGTCTCGGGAAGGGGAAGATCTACTAAACGGCTGTTAACCCCTCTTATGCCTGGGGGTGCCGTAACAATCGTGTTATCATTATAGCTGTGATAAAAAATCCCAATACATTAAGTGAGTAAGAGAGAAGAAAGGAGAAAGACATGCATACGTTTAAAAACATTTCACATACCAAGGCAAGATTCTGGAATTTATACATAACATTCTGTAGCAATTAAATTAAAGAGAAAGGAAGCATAAGGCTATTAAGGCTCATAGTCAATTAACAAGATATAGATCCAGATCCACGGAGGGAGAGATCTCTGATGGATCTAGAGATATGAAAAACAAACTTTGTATATTTATTTATTTATAGCTCTGTGTGTCTAGGGGAATATTCACTATGCATTGCATAGGTAAAACAATTCATTTTCCATCAGGGACAATGCAAAACAATGTATAACTTTTTTGACATGAGTTTTTATGGATTTTTGTTGTTGTTGTTGTAACGGACCGTTTCACTTACAAGAGGATAAAAACCGTTTAGGCCATAATCCCCTTTTCCATAGACCAGCAGCTACTGCAAGCACCAATCTCCCGAACTGCAAACTGTACGAATTCACCAACTCCCGATTTGGAAACACACGAACCCTGGAATCAGCCGAACAGGAAAAGCATACAATCCGCTTACACTCCTGGCAGTCAGCATACAATCCAATTCCCCCAAAAACGCGACGACACATCGGTTTGAGGGTCAAGCAGAATCTGGTTTACTGAGGGCTACCTGCCCAGTATTTATGCAGGGCCAAATGGGAGACTGAAAGAACAGACAGACATGTATCACTTTAGTACATACAGCCACAATACTTTCCCACAATGCATCCTGGCTTCCTCCTCTCTGTCCTGGAGATAATTAGAGAAGTAATTCAATTATCTCCCAGGACAGAGGCAAGACTCCATTATGCACGTGGTGATACAAATACAGTCTATCACTTTAAAATACATAAAGACACATTTTATACATAAAACACAGACATGTAACATATCCCCAGATAGCTCAGGTCTGAGTGCACATTATTAGGTGAATGGCACTCAGACCACACGAATACAGTTTAATTGCCATGGAGCTAAAGTCTTTAATTACACGAACAGGCTCCATGGCATGGCTATCTGGGTTAAAACATTCACATAAAACAAGCTATCGAATTTCCATGCATTCGCCCAATCCATACGAATAGAACCAGGAGTTGGAGGTTCAGCGGTGCCTGCACGTAAAAGTGTACGGGTTTGGTGCATGGAAGCCAGGCAGACAAGCGCTGGCTGCCCGGGGAGCTCCGGAACACCGCCATCGTGTGGCGGCTAAGTGTAACCGCGACCACCCAGTAACAATCAATTAAGCTGCGGTTAACCGCAGCTACTGGGTGGTAAATGGAGGGCACACTCCAGCTTCTGGGTGGCCCATTAACAGCGCCGGCCGGCTTCCCACGGCTCTGGGGAAGCTGATAAACGGATGTTTGTTCGGTAGATAGAATCTGCTGAACGGCTGTGTAGAGAGGGAGAAATAAATCCTCCTGCACAGCAAAATTAACCCTTTAGCTGCCGGTCCATTATCTAAAGGCAGCAGGCGGGCAACCAGGCTCCTCCAGTTCACAGTGGCGAGGTTGGCTTTGCCACACTTCTCCCCTTTACCAATTAGACAAACAGGGTACCTGACCTCCTGCCGGTCAGTGCCCTGGTTAGTCCAGCAACCCACCCACAAAGCAGAAACAGCAGTACAGCCCACCCACAATGCAGAAACAGCAGTACAGCCCACCCACAATAACTGGCTATTACACCTGGGTAGAGGAGAACTTTGTCCAGGTCCAGGTGTCTCACCACGGCTGTGTACCGGACTGGTAGTCTGCCTTGGTGGGTTGCTCAGTGGGCAGAGACCAGCAGTACTCTGCCCTGGTGCCAGTACTACCGCGGAAGTAGCCTGGTTGGAGCCTGGTTGAGGGAGGGAGAGACTGTCTGTCTCCCCTCTGGCTACACCGCTCTGTGGCTGGGGGACAGGACCGACCGTAACTACCCCTTGGGCTGTAAGTGCAGAGACTACGGTCCCATCTGCACAGTTGCGGGGCTTAACATCTCCCCTTGGTGGGTTAGGCTGCTGCTGGAGAGAGGGTGTAACAAGCTCCTCTCTCTGGACTGTCAACTGCCGCTGGGGAGAGGGGTTAACAGGCTCCTCTCCCTGACACTCTCTCTGCTGATGGAGAGGGGGACCAGCTGTCTCCCCTTTCATTATTTTGTCCTGCTGCTGGGGTGCGAGACTGACGGTCTCTGCTCCCTGCAGGACACCCTGCCGCTGGGGAGGAAGGACGACACCTTCAGCTCCCTGGGATACACACTGCCGCTGGGGAGGAAGGATTGCACCCTCAGCTCCCTGGGGTGCACACTGCCGCGGGGGAGGAAGGATTGCACCCTCAGCTCCCTGGGGTACACACTGCCGCTGGGGAGGAAGGATTGCACCCTCAGCTCCCTGGGACACACACTGCCACTGGGGAGGAAGGATGGCACCTTCCGCTCCCTGGGGTACACACTGCCGCTGGGGAGGAAGGACGACACCTTCAGCTCCCTGGGACTTACTCTGCCGCTGGGGAGGAAGGACGACACCTTCGGCTCCCTGGGTTACACACTGCAGTTGGTGAGGAAGGAACGGCACCTTCGGCTCCCTGGGGTACACACTGCCGCTGGGGGAGAAGGACGGCACCTTCAGCTCCCTGGGTTACACACTGCCGCTGGGGAGGAAGGACGGCACCTTCGGCTCCCTGGGATACAATCTGCCGCTGGGGAGGAAGGATGGCACCTTCCGCTCCCTGGGGTACACACTGCCGCTGGGGAGGAAGGACGACACCTTCAGCTCCCTGGGGTACACACTGCCGCTGGGGAGGAAGGACGACACCTTCAGCTCCCTGGGACTTACTCTGCCGCAGGGGAGGAAGGACGACACCTTCGGCTCCCTGGGTTACACACTGCCGCTGGGAGGAAGGACGGCACCTTCGGCTCCCTGGGGTACACACTGCCGCTGGGGAGGAAGGACGGCACCTTCAGCTCCCTGGGTTACACACTGCCGCTGGGGAGGAAGGACGCCAACTTCGACACCCTGGGCTACACACTGCCGCTGGGGAGGAAGGACGACACCTTCAGCTCCCTGGGGTACACACTGCCGCTGGGAGGAAGGACTGCACCTTCGGCTCCCTGGGTTACACACTGCCGCTGGGGAGGAAGGACGACACCTTCGGCTCCCTGTGGTACACACTGCCGCTGGGGAGGAAGGACTGCACCTTTGGCTCCCTGGGCTACACACTGCCGCTGGGGAGGATGGACGACACCATCAGCTCCCTGGGACTTACTCTGCCGCTGGGGAGGAAGGACGACACCTTCGGCTTCCTGTGATACAATCTGCCACTGGGGAGGAAGGACAACAACTTCAGCTCCCTGGGGTACACACTGCCGCTGGGGAGGAAGGACGGTACCTTCTGCTCCCTGGGACACACACTGCCGCTGGGGAGGAAGGACGGCACCTTCCGCTCCCTATGATACACACTGCCGCTGGGGAGGAAGGACGACACCTTCAGCTCCCTGTGATACAATCTGCCGCTGGGGAGGAAGGACGGCACCTTCAGCTCCCTGGGACTTACTCTGCCGCTGGGGAGGAAGGACGGCGCCTTCAGCTCCCTGCAGTACACACTGCCGCTGGGGAGGAAGGACGGTACCTTTGGCTCCCTGGGACTCACACTGCTGCTGGGGATCTGAGTCTGCTGCCCACCATCCCGTTGGGCCCGGTGAAGAGACCTCGGTCCCATCTCCACCTGCCTGTTGTGGTTCCTCACAGGACCAATCTATGAGGACCCCTACTTCGGGTTCTTCCTGCCGCCTCAGGGGGAGACGGCTAACCTCCTCGGATGCAGCCTCTACTCGGCTGCTGTAACACTCTTTCCGCTGAGCATACTCTCCGTCCATCCATGAGTTTCGCTCAGCCATGACCTGGTTCCAGATCACCTGGAATATCTCCATGGATACATCACCCCCATACTGGGCAACTCGCTGCCTCACCTCGGCCAGCCAATCATCTTCAGCGTCAGAGCCTTCCATACTTGTCTGCTCCAAGTCGC
Organism: Pelobates fuscus; assembly: GCF_036172605.1. Classification (NCBI taxonomy): domain Eukaryota; kingdom Metazoa; phylum Chordata; class Amphibia; order Anura; family Pelobatidae; genus Pelobates; species Pelobates fuscus. The sequence goes on from NC_086322.1 coordinate 249,786,447, forward strand.
TGGATACCTCTGCTGCCAGGGGCGCTGCACGAGTGCTAGCGTTGCCCTCAATTTGTAACTCCAAGGAATGGTGTTGCCCTGTAGCTGCCCTCCTGGGCTGTGGGAATGATCCCGCCACTTGCCACCAATTGTAACGGACCATTTCACTTACAAGAGGATAAAAAACGTTTAGGCCATAATCCCCTTTTCCATAGACCAGCAGCTACTGCAAGCACCAATCTCCCGAACTGCAAACTGTACGAATTCACCAACTCCCGAACTGGAAACACACGAACCCTGGAATCAGCCGAACAGGAAAAGCATACAATCCGCTTACACTCCTGGCAGTCAGCATACAATCCAATTCCCCCAAAAACGAGACGACACATCGGTTTGAGGGTCAAGCAGAATCTGGTTTACTGAGGGCTGCCTGCCCAGTATTTATGCAGGACCAAATGGGAGACTGAAACAACAGACAGACATGTATCACTTTAGTACAGCCACAATACTTTCCCACAATGCATCCTGGCTTCCTCCTCTCTGTCCTGGAGATAATTAGAGAAGTAATTCAATTATCTCCCAGGACAGAGGCAAGACTCCATTATGCACGTGGTGATACAAATACAGTCTATCACTTTAAAATACATAAAGACACATTTTATACATAAAACACAGACATGTAACATATCCCCAGATAGCTCAGGTCTGAGTGCTCATTATTAGCTGAATGGCACTCAGACTACACGAATACAGTTTAATTGCCATGGAGCTAAAGTCTTTAATTACACGAACAGGCTCCATGGCATGGCTATCTGGGTTAAAACATTCACATAAAACAAACTACCGAATTTCCATGCATTCGCCCAATCCATACGAATAGAACCAGGAGTTGGAGGTTCAGCGGTGCCTGCACGTGTACGGGTTTGGTGCATGGAAGCCAGGCAGACAAGCGCTGGCTGCCCGGGGAGCTCCGGAACACCGCCATCGTGTGGCGGCTAAGTGTAACCGCGACCACCCAGTAACAATCAATTAAGCTGCGGTTAACCGCAGCTACTGGGTGGTCAACTGCCGGCACACGCTTGTTAAGCCGCGGTTAACCGCAGCTTCAGGGAGGTAAATGGAGGGCACACTCCAGCTTCTGGGTGGCCCATTAACAGCGCCGGCCGGCTTCCCACGGCTCTGGGGAAGCTGATAAACGGCTGTTTGTTCGGTAGATAGAATCTACCGAACGGCTGTGCAGAGAGGGAGAAATAAATCCTCCTGCACAGCAAAATTAACCCTTTAGCTGTCGGTCCATAATCTAAAGGCAGCAGGCGGGCAACCAGGCTCCTCCAGTTCACAGTGGCGAGGTTGGCTTCGCCACAGTTGTTATTCTGTCTCTCACTGTTAAAATACACCTACTATTAAAATTATAGACTGATCATTTCTTAGTCAGTGGGCAAACGTTCAAAATCAGCAGGGGATAAAATACTTTTTTCCCTCACTGTATGTGTCTCAGTCACCCAGATACCCCTATGTGTTTCCTTCTCCCATCTCCCCAATATATGTCTCATTCCCCCAGGCCGCCGTGTGTCTCTTTCACCCAGATCTTCCTGTGTCACAGTCCCCTAGCTCCCCCATATGTGTCTCACTCCCCCAGCTCCCAAATATGTCTCTCTCCCCTAGCCCCCATATATACCCCATGTGTCTCATTTCTCCAGCCCCAGCCATATGTGTGTCATTCCCCCAGCTCCCCCATAGGTGACTCATTCCATCAGTTCCCCCATATGTGTCTTATTTCTGCTCTTCCCCCCATGTGTCTCCTCACCTCACTCATGAGCTGCGGACCAGGGTAGAGGAGCTCCAGTAACCTCTACCCTGGTCTGACAGGAAGCAGTTCAGCGTTTCATGCACACACTTTCTCTCAGACTGGGGAAGAGCTTCAGCTCCTCTCCTCCGGTCCGCTCTCACCCACACTACATTCAGAGACTGGCAAAAGAGGAGCGCTGTGTTGCACACTCTCCTCTTGCAGGTCAGCCGGGTCTTACGCCCCCAGGGCCATTGCGCAATAAGGCAGACGTCTGTGCCGCCTTATGGTAGTGCCGGCTCGGTGCCCACCAGAATCAAGGTAAGTGGCAAACTGTTGTACTTGGGGTGCTACAGAGGGTTATAGTGGTTATGATGCCTATTTTAACCCTTTAACACAATATTTATAGATTCTGGATGTCACTGTCTAAAATTACCAACACATTAAATTAAGATTGGAATTTCATTCTTTTTAAATATGTGTGCTATTTTTACTTGTGAGCATTACATAGTGCTGTATTATTGGTTTATAGTTTGGTTATCATAAAATTATTATTGTGACGCTATATTTTTGGAATTAAGCAGGATATCCAATCTCTCCCCCACCCCTCCCTTAAGCAACATATTGCATAATGGCATAATGACTTTCACACATGGTAATAAAAGTAATATGAACATTCCTAATTTTGTGGATTTACAAACATCTAAAAAACTTTTAATTATTTTCTCTCATTTATAGGCATGGCAGTGGCAGAAGTTTTCAACCATATCCAAATGATCTACAGTGCCAGTTTGAAAGAATATATTTCAACAACTGTATTCCTTTTTTCATTTGCATTGGGCTTCTACTTACTGCTGAAGGTTTTTGGTATTGACCTTCTGTGGACAATAGAGAAAGCAAAGAAATGGTGTGCCCAGCCAGAGTGGATCCACATTGATACTCATCCTTTTGCTGGCCTGCTTAGGAACCTTGGTATTTTCTGTGGTCTTGGGCTGGCTCTAAATTCTCAGATGTACAAATACAGTTGTAGAGCTAAGCAAGGACAACCATTCCCCTACCAAATCAGCTGCATTGTAGCTTCATTGCTAATTCTAAATCTCTTTGACTCTTTTGAACTTCCAGCTAAAATGGAGATGCTCTATTACTTTTTGTCCTTCTCTAAAAGTGTTGCTGTTTCACTGGCTACTGTTGGAATCATTCCTTACTTCATATCACATTTTTTTTTTATCTATAAGAAGGACATATAATGGGAGTTCACTGGTTTGGACAAAAACAGTATATTATTCTTAAAAAAAAATAAAAACTAAGACAAAGAAAAATCCTTTTCCAAGTAGCAGATTTCTTCAATTTAATTATATTTTTAGAAGTCAAACCTTTATATTATTTATCCATACAAATGCCTTTTGTTTTTTGCTTTGTTTGCAAACTAAACATGATGAAATAAAAACTGTGACATGTATGCACAAACAATAGCTATATTAAGGTAAACTATAGGCTAGGAATACACAATTGTATTCCTAGCACAATAGTACTCTTTAGTGCCCCCCTCACTTGCGGGCCCCCCTCACTTGCGTGCCCCCCAACCCCACCCCATAGCTCAGAACTTTGTCACTTACCTGAATCCAGCACCAATATCACTCAGTGATGGGTCAGACTCCAACTCTGCTTGGGGACCAAATGCACATGCTTGGCTAGCGCCACGATCGCATTAGGACAACCCCTTAGGAAAGCATTGAATCAATGCTTTCCTATGAGGTTTTAGCTGACAGTGGACGTCCTCATGTAAAAGTTGCCTAACGACCCTGAAGTGCCTCTAGTGACTGTCTGGTAGACAGCCACTAGAGGTGGAGTAAACCCTGCAAGGTAAATATTGGGGGCACTGCATCCAGATCACTTCAATGAGCTGAAGTGGTCTGGCTGTCCATAGTGCCCCTTTAAGAAAGGAGAGTCATGTGCATTTACACTTGTAACGCATTAATGCCATGTGCATTAAACTTTAAACTTGTACAGCATTTCTCTGTAGATGTTGGACTGTGATTGAGTACATCCAATGCATGGTAATATAATTACTCTGGTCAATTGTAGAGGTAGGTCCATTGTCTGTTTGCTTCTGTTACACTATTCAATCTAGTATTCACCCTAGTAAAAGTATTTAGTGGCATTAAGGATGTCTTATTCAGAGAAAGGACAGATAACGTTTAAACATTTAATATAACATTTATAGAACTTTATTTTTAGTTTATTTTTGAGATATATGGGCATTTAACATTTATTTTCTGGTTGATTTTATTACATATGATGTGGTTTAAGCATTGAGTGACCTGGTAACTTTAATTTGTGTTTGCAACTCTGGTATATGAAGGTAAACAAAAATATATTATATTTCTCCAAAAATAAGCATATCGAGACTATCAAGCAAACTTTCACACAAAAGTTTGCAGCAGGGGAAGATAGTCAGCGACGTACCCACATTAAGATCCGGGGTATCCCAGCCACAATCTTGGCAGAAGAACTGCCACATTATATCCGGCAACTTGTAGCCACCATCTTGCCTCACACTGTGACAAACATTTTTTTCAAAGATGGAGACGACGGAGTCGCACCATTTAAGCCTACAACGGTTTGACACCCCTGGCTTTTGAAAGCTCTCCGCTCATGTTTTAACAGGATCTCACAAAGACCATCCTCCTTATGCGAAAGCTCTGTCACTGCTCAACGCTCTGCAAATATGGCCTATAAGTAGGGAGCAATCTGCTCCTTCATAGTAACCTATACTGGGACTTCCCAAACTTTAACACGGAGGAAAGAGGCATCAATGTTCCTCAGCAATCTGCGGCTATCCACCCTAAACCAGGCACCAACTAGGAGCTCACCAGCAGAACTTTGGGATCCATCAACTGTCGTCCCCTTTGTCCCGAGGGAATCGAGATTGCAGCAGGCTGTCTGGGACGTTCCACCCTAAACCAGGCTCTGACTGGGAGCTCACCAGCAGAACTTTGATATCCATGCACGGTTGCCCGAGGGAATCGAGATCACAGCCGGCGGTCCCATGACTGCTAGAGCTCAGGCACTCTGCTGCACAAGCATTGGAACTCTGGATGGGTCTACATGGACATTTGGTAAAAATAGAAAATAAATCAAGGCACTCCAAATGAATTCCAAGAAAAAGGCAGTTTATTGGAACCAGCAGCTACAAAGCGACGTTTCAACCCCTAAGGGTCTTTATCAAGCGACTGAAGCACACACAAATAATGCAATATATAGGTGCATAGCATATTAAATCAGTGAATACACATGTGATACAATAATTGATTGATAACATCAAAGTTAAACATCTGAGTAAAATATAATTGTCTCACCAATCATCAACTTCCAAATCAGGGATGTCAAGGAGCCTAGGTGGGCACAGCCAATGAATTCACAATTTGTTAATCAATGAACCCAAATCTCTTTAATAGATTTATTATACACAGGAAGGATCCAATATAAATTGATTAAGTGAGGAATTCCAATCTAATTAAAAGCCTTTTTAAGCCACAGGTGCTTTTCCTTTCTCTCCAGGATTCTTCCTGCTCTATTAAGGGGGAGGACACTAAATCAATAGGTATTTTTAACCTAACGGATATGACTCTTACAAAACCACAAATTGAAGTCTTAAGAAAGGGATTTAAATTTGTTCCATCAGAATTTAATAAACCATTTGACACATTTATTGATATAAATAAATTTACTCGGAAAATGTGTATCAAATTATTTTTTGACAAAATATCCCCTCCAGAGCCCTTAGAAGGCCTCCAAGAGTTTCATCATACCCAGCTCAAGAAGACATCCACATTTTTTCCCAGGCATTTGATAAATGGGGGGATGAAGGTATTTGAGCGTCTAGTGATGGACGATGTGAGAAATTTAAATAATAATAGTAAGAGGAATTATAAAAGGGATAATTTGGATTTTCTTCAAAGGAAAGCACTAAAGGAACTCCGGACAAACAAAGAAATAATCATAAAACCCGCCGATAAAGGGGGTGGGGTGGTTATACAAAGGAGAGATCAATATGTGAAGGAAATCTACAGGCAATTGGATGATCCAAGCACATATAAAGAACTAAAGGGTGACCCCATAGGACAGATTAAAAAGGAGTACGCATCTCTCTTGGGCAGGGGTAAGGCACTGGGAATCTTAAATAGGGACGAGTTCCAATATTTGGACTCTGCCATAGGTAGGACCCCGGTATTTTACACCCTGCCAAAGATACATAAAAGTGAGGACAATCCGCCTGGCAGGCCCATAGTGTCAGGGGTGGGGTCACTTCTGAGCAATTTGTCAGAATATATAGACAAGCAATTACAACCCTTGGTGATTGTACAACCATCCTACTTATGTGACTCTATGTCACTGTTGGACCCCCTTAAAGAGATCAGATGGGATAGTAATATGCTATTGGTGACTTGTGACGTTTCAAGTCTGTACACGAGTATACCACATTTGTCTGGCTGCGAAGCAGTCGAATATTTCCTTAAAAACCATAGTGAATTGAAAGAATTGCAGGTGAACTTTATCCTAGATGGAATTAGACTTATCCTCTGCAACAATTATTTTTGGTTTGACCACAAGTTTTTTTTGCAGCTTAAGGGGACGACGATGGGGACCAGGTTCGCGCCCAGCTACGCCAATTTATTTATGGCGCATTGGGAGAACCTGTTTTTAACGGAAGAAGGTAGCTGGGCGCGTAGCCTGGTCCTTTATCGTCGTTTTATAGACGACATCTTTTTTATCTGGCGCGGTGATGCAGAATCACTGCGGCCATTCTTAGAATTCTTGAAACTTCAACATCCAGACATTAAATTGACAAGCGAGTACAGTACATCTAATATCAACTTCCTGGACTTAAATATCTATGTAGACAATGAAGCTATTAAGACCAAGACTTTCTTTAAGAAGGTCGACGTAAATGGTTACATAGAAATGTCCAGTTGCCACTATGAATCCTGGCTACGAAGTATCCCTAAGGGCCAGTTCCTTAGGTTGTTCAGGAATTGTAGTGATGCTGAAGTGTTTGAGGAACAGGCAGTCTGCCTGAGAGACAGGTTTGTAGAGAAGAAATATGACGCCAAGGAATTGGACAGTTGTATTAATTCCATTAAAAAGATGGACCGAAATAAGGCTCTGAAGAAAAAGATGTCGAGTGAGGGGAGGAAGGGTGCAGACCAAGTACCAATCATTTTAAATTATAGTGAAGATGCCAAGCAAATCAAGCATATTATCCACAGACATTGGCGGATCCTTAAATCAGATCCGAATCTGAAGGAAATTATTGGTGACAAGCCACGTATTATTTATAGAGGGGCAAAAAACTTAAAGCAACATCTAACTACAAGCTTCATTAGGGACAAAGGGGAAGGAAAAAACTTCTTTGGACTGGAAAAGGGTTTTTATCCCTGTAAGTCCTGCTCAGCTTGTAAGAAAACAATATTTGGCAAACAAAAACAGACAGAATTCACTTCCCGTTCTACTAATCGAATATTTAAAATCCATCAGGTTCTAACCTGTAACTCCACTAATGTCATATACCTCCTCTGGTGCCCATGTGGTCTGCAATACATTGGAATGACTACCAGCGCATTTAAAACCAGGGCTGCAGAACATGTGGGCAATATCCAGAGGGGGTATATGAAGCATAGTGTATCGGCACACTTCACTGAGAAACATGGCGGTGATCCTTCTTTATTGTCATACACTGTCATCTTCAAGAAATTTAAGAATTGGAGGGGTGATAATAATGTCAAAGAGCTAGCGAAGATAGAGGGCAAGTGGATTTTCGACGTTAATACCCTATCCCCGAAGGGATTGAATTTAGATTTTGAGTTTATACATTTTTTATAGAATCCATATATTTTTTAGAATTTATTTTACTTGAATTACCAGGTTTAGAAGGCTATACTTGCTTTCTGTTTAATTGTTATCTAAATGTGGGGTTTCTGTGGCTACGCATTGCATTGTTTAATGTATATAATTAAATAGCTTTTCTAAGAATACATTGCTCTATTTCACTCTAAACACAAAGAGATTGATGTTAGTGAATATAATACTTGTATTGTGTATGCCATTTATAGATTTTATTTTTAATCTTTAATTTTTTTTATTTTGTTATGATATTCTGCAAATATGGAGGCTAAGGTTGCTATGGGGACTCAACCATAACAGTTAAGAGCAACCAACATCCTGAACGCCGCGTTTCAGCGTGCGTTCCAGCCGGCCGAAAAAACGGAAGTGACGTCGCCCGCCAAACCGGAAGTGACGCGACGCCGGTACGAAATTGAATCCAGGTGAACGGGACAGATAGGACTTATAAAAGAAGACCCAACAGAACATGAAGACAAGCACTGGAGGAAGGCTGTTAGCCGAAACGCGTCTGCTTCAATCTTCTGCATATTTATATTTGTTATTTTATGTGTATTTTTGACACTCTGGGCTACAAAAAAGATAGGGGTAAGTGGAACTCCAATTTTGTTATATATATACTATTGTCTGCTTTGGGTTCCACCCCCATAGTGCCCATTAGTGTCTATACTTTTTTATAAATTTTTATATAATAAATATATTTTGCATCTAAATTTTGGAGTCTCATCTATCTGGATCACCTGGATCGTTAGCCAGTATTGGCACCCCTGAGCCTGTTTTACAGAGCCTGGCACGGCTCTGGAGAATGTGAGTGAGAGTCACACACATATCTATTACACATTTTTTATTATACAGTTTGCACTATGTTGTTGTCTTTTATTATTTTTTTTTCTATTTTAGTTTATACCCAAATCCAGTTCTACGCTGTTTGCATTACAGTCCAGTCCCATATTGGTCCTATATTGGTAATATTACAAATTTCTGCTGTGATCACATTGGGGAGGTGTATATACTGGTATATATTCCTTTTAATTGTATTAAATTCAAGTAATTGCAACAGGAATGACAGTGATGGGTCTTTAAAGCCTAACAGTGTCAAGGCCTCACCCATTGCCGTCATTCCTTCATCATGAGGAATAGAAGTATACAAACTAGTGACATCAAAAGTCACCAATGTCAAATTTTGTGCATTCTTGATTGTTTTAATTTTTTCCAACACCTCAAATGTATCTTTAACATGAGACTTAATTTGATCCAAAAAAGGTCTAGACAATTGATCCAAGAATTTTGCAAGAGGGGACAAAAGAGACCCTATCCCCGCTACTATTGGACGCCCAGGAGGATTAATAAGAGACTTATGGATCTTGGGCAAAATATACAATGTGGAGATAACTGGAAAAGAGACAGTAATTTAGTTAAATAGCTGTTTATCAATGATTCGATTATCCAGTGCTATCTTTAAGCACAAATCAATTTTCTTTTTTAAAACTAGTGTAGGGTCAATTGAAGTTTTTCTATAAGTATCACTGTCACTAAGCTGTCTCTCTATCTCTCTCACATAGTCGCTTCTATTCAACACGACAATGGCTCCGCCTTTATCGGACGGTTTTATTATCAAATTTTGATTTTTCTGTAACATTATAAGAGACTTTTGCTGAGTCTTAGTCAAATTACTCTGAACATATTTGTTCTTTTTATGATCTCTTTGAATCAAATTATCAACATCTTTTTTAACCATTTCAACAAATGTCTCCACAGCATGATCACTAATCTGTGGATTAAATTTGCTTACATTTTTTAATTTAGTGTCACTCAATTTTAAATTGGTGTTAATGACCTCTGATGTCAATGGTAAGGGGACAATTCTAGAAAAAAAGACTTTAAGCCTAATGTTATGAAAAAAACGACATAAATCAACATCAATATCTATCGGTCTTGGTCTATAAAGAGGACAAAAAGTCAAACCTTTCTTCAAGATGGAAATATCAATATACAAATTAGATGAGGACAAGTTAATAACTACTGAATCTTCTTCCTCTTCTGAGGGCCCCTGTGTTTCCACATTCCTGGCAATGTCCGATTTTTTGTAACCACTCCTTCTGATTCTTCTGAAGTTTCTCCGCTTGACATTCGCCTGTGTGGGGGAGTCTCCCCTAAAAAATATGCTGAATTGTTGGTAGAATTACCTTCTTGTGAAGAATTAGAGCGTATTTGGGAGAAGCCAGATTTAAATTTAGAATTGTCTCTCCTAAGTTCCCTTGGTGGTTTTCGCACTGGAAATCTTTGAAATTTATTTTTATTTTATATTTGGACTGATTAACAGTTTATTTTCTTAAGGCTCAATTGGCTATGGTTATTAGTATTTTTTTATTGTTTATTTTTTTTACTTGTATTACTGTATATTTTGCCATGCTTACTGTTTAAGGCCTGCTACCACCACCACAAGGCATACATACACTTGTTATAGGCAGCTGCTCATATCTCAAATATTACTACTTGCGTCCTCCTTTACTCCTCCCCACTCTTTACTCCCCCCACCACCACCCTCTTGCTTAGGGGCCCCCACCCTGGATGCCTAGGACCTTAACTTAACAGCTTCATGGGATAATTTGGCTTTACAAGACCTGTATCTAACTGTAAATGCATCCTGCGCATCCTCTGCTTAGGCTTGTTCATGTCATGTTTATTAGACCATATATTTTGTCCACTGTCTTGTCATGCTGATCATACACATTAACACTCGATACGCATATACTCGCTGACACACCAGCGTCAACCGTTAACACACTTGTCTTGCTCAGGACATTTCACATGTCAAACTCAGCCTCCCTCTTGTCCATTGCTATAACATGTTTTTGTTATTTAAAAATGGTGCACTATCATTGATGAACATGCTATGCTTGCATCTGCTTCTATGTATCTTGACTTTGTCTCGTGTTATTTGTCTGAAATGGTAAGCAATAAAGAATAAAGAAAAAGTGTGTGTGTTGTTGCAAGAATAGAAATACAATACATTTAAAATGTTTTTAAAACACCACACTTTCATTAAAACATTAAAGTAGACATGAATGGCAAATATATTACTGTTACATATTATAACATTGTATAAGTTCTTCAGTCATGTTCAAATTTTGCTGAATCGATAGTGACCCACATTTTTGCTAGCAGGCTTATTTACCTTAGTGAGAATAACTGGAAATTCAAAGAGAATTTCTAATTTAGTAAAAATAGAAACATAGAAACATAGAATGTGACGGCAGATAAGAACCATTCGGCCCATCTAGTCTGCCCAGTTTTCTAAATACTTTCATTAGTCCCTGGCATTATCTTATAGTTAGGATAGCCTTATGCCTATCCCACGCATGCTTAAACTCCTTTACTGTGTTAACCTCTACCACTTCAGCTGGAAGGCTATTCCATGCATCCACTACCCTCTCAGTAAAGTAATACTTCATGACATTATTTTTAAACCTTTGTCCCTCTAATTTAAGACTATGTCCTCTTGTTGTGGTAGTTTTTCTTCTTTTAAATATAGTCTCCTCCTTTACTGTGTTGATTCCCTTTATGTATTTAAATGTTTCTATCATATCCCCCCTGTCTCGTCTTTCCACCAAGCTATACATGTTAAGATCCTTTAACCTTTCCTGGTAAGTTTTATCCTGCAATCCATGAACCAGTTTAGTAGCCCTTCTTTGAACTCTCTCTAAGGTATCAATATCCTTCTGAAGATATGGTCTCCAGTACTGTGTACAGTACTCCAAGTGAGGTCTCACCAGTGTTCTGTACAATGGCATGAGCACTTCCCTCTTTCTACTGCTAATACCTCTCCCTATACAACCAAGCATTCTTCTAGCATTTCCTGCTGCTCTATTACATTGTCTGCCTACCTTTAAGTCCTCAGAAATAATCACCCCTAAATCCCTTTCCTCAGATGTTGAGGTTAGGACTCTATCAAATATGCTGTACTCTTGTGAATGGGCACAACATTCGCTAACTTCCAATCTTCTGGAACTACTCCTGTTAACAATGATTGGTTAAATAAATCTGTTAATGGTTTTGCTAGTACACCACTAAGCTCTTTTAATAGCTTTGGGTGTATTCCATCAGGTCCCATTGACTTATTTGTCTTTACTTTTGACAGTTGAAATAGAACCTCTTCCTCTGTAAACTCATGTGTAATAAATGACTAATTTATCCATTTTTTTAACGGAGGTCCCTTTTCTTCATTTTCAGCTATAAATACCGAACAAAAATATTCATTGAGGCAGTCATCTAGACCTTTATCCTCATCTACATACCTTCCTTCTTTTGTTTTTATTCTAACTAATCCTTGTTTTACTTTTCTTTTCTCATTTATGTATCTAAAAAAAGTTTTGTCCCCCTTTTTTTACTGACTGTGCTATTTTCTCTTCTGTGTGTGATTTGGAAGCTCTTATAACTTGCCTAGCCTCTTTCTGCCTAATCTTATAGGCCATTCTGTCTTCCTCACTCTGGGTTTTTTTATAATTACTAAATGCTAACTTTTTGTTTTTTACTATTTTGGCCACATCTGCGGAGTACCACAGTGGTTTCTTGAATTTTTTGCTTTTACTGACAAGCCTAATGCAATTTTCTGTTGCCTTCAGTAGTGCAGCTTTTAAATAATCCCATTTCTTTTGGACTCCATTTAAGTTGCTCCAGTCTGATAATGACTCCTTTACACATATTCTAATTTTAGAAAAGTCTGTTTTTCTAAAGTCTAAAACTTTTGTTTTTGTGTGGTGTGACTCAGTCACTGTTCTTATATTAAACCACACTGACTGATGATCACTGGATCCTAAACTTTCACCTACAGTAATATCTGATAACAAATCTCCATTTGTTAACACTAAATCTAGTATGGCCTCTTTACGAGTTGGCTCCTCAACGACTTGTTTTAGAGACAATCCCAGTAGGGAGTTTAGAATATGTGTGCTTCTGGCACAAGTAGCTATTTTTGTTTTCCAATTCACATCAGGAAGATTAAAGTCACCCATGATGATAACTTCCCCCTTCATTGTCATTTTAGCTATTTCTTCAACTAGTAGATTATCTAACTCTTCAATTTGTCCTGGGGGCCTATAAATCACACCTACACGAATTACTGTGTGATTACCAAATTCTAACGTAACCCAAATGGACTCTATGTTCGTCTCACTAACCTTTATTAGGCTAGATTTTATGCTATCCTTCACATACAGGGCCACCCCTCCCCCTTTCTTGCCTTCCCTGTCTTTTCTATATAAAGAGTACCCTGGTATTGCTATGTCCCAGTCATTTTTTTCATTATACCATGTCTCAGTAACAGCGACGAAATCTACACTATCAGTTGCCATTATTGCCACAAGTTCATGGATCTTATTCCCTAAACTGCGAGCATTTGTAGACATGACTCTATGCTTATCATTTTTTAATACACTTGCTACAGGCACCTTCTGTCCTTGTTTTGGGGGACAATTGGATTGATGTTTTATCACCCTTTTGCCCCCCCTCCTAGTTTAAATACATCCTAGCAAAACCTCTGAACTGCTCACTGAGAACATTTGTTCCCTTTTGAGAAAGATGCAAACCATCTTTTTTGTACAGTTTATTTCCATTCCAAACAGAGCTACCATGAGAAATAAAGCCAAATCCTTGCTCCCGACACCATTCACCAAGCCACAAGTTAAAGTCCCTAATACGCATCCGCCTGTCGTTCTGAGTGTTATGCACAGGCAGAACTTCAGAGAATGACAGTGTGGAAGCAACCTGCCGTATATCATTGGCAAAAACACTAAAAACTTCCTTAACCTCTGAAACCTCATTGCAAGCCAAGTCATTTGTCCCTAAATGGACAAGTACATCCAATTCCCCTTCCTGCTTTGCTTGCTTAACAATATTACAGATATGTCTCTTGTCTCTGTGAGCAGTAGCTCCGGGAAGACACCTCACAAGACCACCATTGTCCATCTCCACACCTCTTATGATGGAATCCCCCAACAACAACTGCTTTCTATTAGGCCTCACCATAGTCTTCAAGCCTCTCTGCACAAAACCACTGGCCTCAGTGCCTCTCTGCACAACACCACTAGCCTTAGTGCCTCTCTGCACAACACCACTAGCCTCAGTGCCTCTCTGCACAACACCACTAGCCTCAGTGCCTCTCTCCACAACAGCACTAGCCTCAGTGCCTCTCTCCACAACACCTCTAGCCTCAGTGTCTCTCTGCACAACACCACTACCCTCAGTGCCTCTCTGCACAACACCACTGGCCTCAGTGCCTCTCTGCACAACACCACTGGCCTCAGTGCCTCTCTCCACAACACCTCTAGCCTCAGTGCCTCTCTGCACAACACCACTAGCCTCAATGCCTCTCTGCACAACACCACTAGCCTCAGTGCCTCTCTGCACAACACCACTAGCCTCAGTGCCTCTCTGCACAGCACCACTAGCCTCAGTGCCTCTCTGCACAGCACCACTAGCCTCAGTGCCTCTCTGCACAACACCACTAGCCTCAGTGCCTGTCTCCATGACACCATTACACTCTGAAAGTGCAGAAAATGAATTATGTAGAACAACAGACTGTGCAATATGCCTTTTATCCACAACTCTAAGTCTACCAGATCCTACAGTAATCCATCTGCCATTCCTAGTATGTCTCTGTGGCAGTGGCTTTGCAGCAGTTCAAGCCTGAGTTTGTTTACCAGATAATTTACAAATCTCAGACTTCAAAAATACAATCTCCTGCCGCAAGATAGAGAACTGTCTACAGATTAGACAACAACCAAACCTCCAAAAAGTGGAACGCAAAACAAATGCATAGCAACTATTACACTGAACTAAGTCTGCAATTCCAATGAGGTGAATTATTTAAATCAAACGAATCTTAACTTTTTTTTTATCCTCCTGAATACCTCAGATTACCTCCAGGTTATCTCCAGAATATCTCCAACCACAGACACTTAGAAGCAACACTCTCCAGAATATCTCCAACCACAGACACTTAGAAGCAACACTCTCCAGAATATCTCCAACCACAGACACTTAGAAGCGACACTTAGATGAAGCAACCAAGCTATATTAGCCAAGCTAATGACAACAACTCTTATATACTCCTAAAATCACCTCCCACTAGGAATGTTTAACACCTGGGTAGGCCTCTGCTTATTTGCAAACAATAGCTAATTTAAACAGCAATCAATAGCAAGTAGCTAACTAATCAAATCAAATGCCTTATAATTACCAACAGGAAATCAAACCTTGTGCAATCAGTAACCTGTTCCTACAGTTGAATCTTACCTGTAACAGTAAAAAAGAAAACTCTTAGCACAACTCTTAGACAGTTGAAGCTTCTGTAAAACTCTCCAGAATATCTCCAACCACAGACACTTAGAAGCAACACTTAGATGAAGCAACCAAGCTATATTAGCCAAGCTAATGACAACAACTCTTATATACTCCTAAAATCACCTCACACTAGGAATGTTTAACACCTGGGTAGGCCTCTGCTTATTTGCAAACAATAGCTAATTTAAACAGCAATCAATAGCAAGTAGCTAACTAATCAAATCAAATGCCTTATAATTACCAACAGGAAATCAAACCTTGTGCAATCAGTAACCTGTTCCTACAGATGAATCTTACCTGTAACAGTAAAAAAGAAAACTCTTAGCACAACTCTCAGACAGTTGAAGCTTCTGTAAAACTCTCCAGAATATCTCCAACCACAGACACTTAGAAGCAACACTTAGATGAAGCAACCAAGCTAGATTAGCCAAGCTAAAAATACCCCAATTGAAAACAGAATTGGTCAGTTTTTTGGTCAGTAACTAATGGGGGATGGGGAATTCACAGGAGACATTTGCACTGCCTTTCAATCATCCACACTTCCTTTTGAAAACTCAAACCCTAATCCAGACTCATGCTTTTTGCATTTTAACTGTAAATTACATTTTAACTATAAAGTAGATCTACATAAATGTATACTAGACATGTGCAATTAGTTTCGGTCCGAATGTAAATTCGGACGAATTTCGGGCAATTCAGACATTCAGGTATTTCAGAATGTCCGAATAGCTGAATTGCCGAAGTTACGAATTGCCGAAGTGCCAAAGTGTTAAAGTGACGAAGTTCCGAAGCACAATATTGCTAAGTACTAATATACTTACCCAGTGGAAGAATGAAGAATGTTACACTGTATACAAGTTTAAATAAAAAGTATACAAACATAGCCAGGATTCAGCTGTAAGCATTTGCAACACTTACAACAATCAAGTAACACACATTCATATAAAATGTAAGTTACTTAGCCTGTCAATGTAATGACAGGAATGAATAAGTAGATAGCTCCCTAATACTTAGTATTAGTAAATTATGCCCCTACTCGCTATACCGTGAGTAGGGGCATGTCTATTAAACAGTGAGCAGCCTGTGGTTGCTCACTGTAAACAACAAAACAAAAAAAAATGTCCCCCATCCTGAGCCCCCACCCATGCCGCGCGAGTGGGGACTTCTAACCTAAAGCGGGGACCTATTGCCCCCTGGCCCCCACCCCTGAACGGCAGGTGGGGGCCCTAAAGTAAAATAAGGGGGGGACCTGTTGTCTTCCCCCCCGGCCCCCACCCCTGAGCGGTGGGTGGGGGCCCTAAAGTAAAATAATGGGGGTACACCTATTGTCCTCCCCCCACCCACCCCAGAGCGGCTGGTGGAGGCACTATATACCAATAATACCTAATGTCCTCCCTCCTGGCCCCCACCCCTGAGCGGTGGGTGGGGGCCCTAAATTAGAATAAGGGGGTACATAATGTCCTCCCCCCTGACCCCCACCCCTGAGCAGTGAGTAAGGGCCCTAAATTAGAATAAGGGGGGACCTAATGTCCTCCCTCCTGGCCCCCACCCCTGAGCAGTGGGTGGGGGCCCTAAATAATAATTTAACCCCCCATGTGACTAGAGGTCCCCAAACCCCTAGTCACCCCCCCTCCCAAAATTAATGAGGGGGGACCATTAACTAAGTACCTGTAAAAAAAATGATAAAACTTACCATTTGAGGTCTTCTTTTTTCTAAAATCTTCTTTTTTCAGCCCCAAAAAAGGGCAAATAAAAATCCATAATGACTGTCGCAATAAGGAAAAAAACAAAAAACCTGAGCGCAAAAAAAAAAATCCATCTTCACCCATGGAGGGCTCCGCGCAGACTGAGCTCTGCAGGGCGGGGAAAGGCTTATAAAGCCTTGCCCCATCCTGCAATCAGGCTCAGAGCACTCTGGTTGGTTTAAGCCATCCAATCAGCTCTGACAGGAAAATGAACAGACTGACAGGTAAGTCTCAACATTTACCTGTCACAGCACTCTGATTGGTTGGCTTGAAATCAACCCAATCAGAGTGCTTTGTGTCATTTTACACAGCGTGGGAAAGTTCTTTGGAATTTTCCCATGCTGTGTAATTTGACTGATAACTCTCTGATTGGTTACTTTCTTTTCTTTTTTTTTGTCAATCTCTTTTTATTGAAATTTTGTTTTTATTATACCCTTGCGGGTCAAGAATATTTGAAATGTACATTATACATAATCATGAAAACATAGTACGGCATGAACAATAGCACTTAAACGAAATCATGTACTAGAGAATGTGGACCTGCAATGGTATGTTATCGTGAGTGTGTGAATTGTTTCGGTCGGGAGCCGTGCTGAGTTGCGACCGCTCCGGCTCGTGGTCAGGCTCCGCCCCCTCCTGATTGGTTACTTTCAATCCACCAATCAGAGTGTTGTTATGAGTCAAATTACACTGTTTAATAGACATGTCCCTACTCGCAGTATAGCGAGCAGGGGAAACATTTACTAATACTAAGTAATTTTTACTTAATAATGGTAAATTTGCCTGAAAGACTAATTTAGGTCTTTCAGCCTTTTGGTAGATAACTCCCTAATTCCGTGGAAATTAGGGAGTTATCTACTAAGCGGCTGGAAGAGAAGTGCCGAAGTCCTGAAATTCCAAAATTCCGAAGTGCCGAAGTGCCGAAGTGTCGAAGTTCCGAAGTGCCGAACCGAACCGAATCGAAGTCCCAAATTGCCGAAGTCACGAATTTCGGAATGCCAAACCGAACCGAAATTTTTCCCCATGCACATGCCTAATGTATACCACCCACAATTGAGAGGTATGAAATTGCGACAGGCCTAAGTCAGTGTGCCCGTGATGCAGTTTGTGTCACTGGTGATGCCCAATAGAGTTGGTCATGCCCAGAATTGGGGAAGGACTACCAAAGAAGAGGCCCTAAACTGAAATTCTGGAATACGGCTAAAGCCCAGGAGTGTAGAGACGTGGGGAGTAGTAAGATTAGCAGACAGAGTAAGAATTTACAATTTTTTTTAAATAATAATAATAAAATAAACCAACAGTAACTTTAACTGTCTGCTTGCACAAGAACCTCTTGTAACAAAATGAGGAAGTTTTTAGATACAAGCATACAGAAGGAACAGTATGTATTGGGATTGCTGAGTCTTGGCTAAATGGAACAATTGATTGAGCTGTTAACTTAAGTGGATATGCATTATTTTGGAAGAATATAAAAAAATTGCAAAAGTGGGAGAAGTATGGTTATATACCAATCCTGAATTGAAGAAAAGTGTAAATGAAATGATATGTGATTATACAGGTGAGGATGTGAAAGTCTTATGGTTAGATATTTGCTAAGGTGGGAATAGGGTAAGTTTGTCAATAGTACAAATATGTTACAGACCCTCATATTGATGGGGGAAAGCAATTGCTATTTGGGCTGCACATTTGGGTAATTTGCTAGTCATTGGAGATTTTAATTATCCAAGCATTGGCTTGGCTAGAGGGACTGATATTAAGCAAAAAAGGGTGAGACTCAAGGGGCAGAATGTCTGACCCTGAGGTCAGAGGGGGACTTAGTGGGTAATATGGGCATAACCCAGATAATTAAGAGGAAAATAAGGATACCCTGAATGGCTTTGTTGGGAAAAGAGATCCGGGTGTATAATCACACGGATACCATATCTCAGACAAACATACAGGATGTTACCCACATATTGAGTAAGAACTCAATTGAAAAGGTTTAAAATAAAATAAAAAAAATCTTTATTGCATATGTTAGACTAAACAGAAAAATCTGTGAAAACAAGTGCAAGCAAACTGTGCTAGTGATTTAAAAAGAAAGGGAAAAATATAGTGTATTATGTAAAGCTATTGTAGAGATAGAAAAGATGGAAAGTAGCTTATATAAACTGACACACTGTATAAGATGTCTTATAGATAGCCACTAATGTCAATATGTTGCAAAAGAGTTTATCACCCAGGTTTACAGACTCAATTAAAGCAGTTTAAAAATTCAAATGGATTGGAGTTGATATTTGTATAGTGTTTAAACAAATATATCTGGAACAGCAAGAATTGACTCCTTATCTTGTTTGGAGTATAAGATACAATCTACAGGAGTGAGGAATTGAGATGGTTAACTATTTTGTAAGGGAGAAAAAAAAATACCCTTTAAGTTTGCCTTCAATAGGATTATAATATGAGTATATAATTTAACCCCTTAAGGACACATGACGTGTGTGACACGTCATGATTCCCTTTTATTCCAGAAGTTTGGTCCTTAAGGGGTTAAGGTAAAGAAAGGGGACAAAGAGTCCCTTGCAATAAATTTAAACTAGAGGTATGGATGGTAAGAAACTTTTGAATGAATCCTCTAGTAAATAAAAACTCATATAAACACAGTATCTAGGGTATTAGCAGCATATTACTTAGATGGGTACTTCCCATCAAGATCAGGGCATTCTAAATCCCAGTTTGGATACTTAGTAAAGTTATATCTAGATAATACATTCCATATAGATAGGTGAATATAAAAGTCTGCCCCAGTTCCCAGATCCCTCTGAGTGGCTATATCTAAACACCCTATAATCCAGAGTTATAGCTGCTAAGTGTTCGCAGTCGAATGTGGATGAAATATAGCAATCATAGATTGTCTTTCAAAAGTTTAAAAAGAAAAGCCTAACGGCAGCTTCTGCATGACGCGCGTTTTGGCGCTAAGATGCGCCTTTCTCAAGAGCGTGGATTGTTATGTAGCCCACCGGTTATTTTAAAGGGAAAAGGACCGCCCCTTCTATTATGTCCATTGGGCATGGAGCTGACAATTATGATGGACCTAATTACAGAATCTTATCAACAGAAAACACTAAAACAGTTATAGAGGTGGTGCTGGAGGGAAAATCACAGGATATAGATATCAGAAAACATATACCCTATGCTCATCTCTCGCTTTCATCTTTCAAGTAAATCCATACCACCTAATAGCAGTGTCTGGTGAAACAGGATGTTAGTGGGCAGGGTAAAAGGGTGGGCCACTGATGTGGGACAAACATGCCCCAAAAGACGGCGTGTCTGCACAAAGAATTAGATGGTCATCCTGGGTGAATGACAATCATGTAGGATGACCAACCAAGGGCATACTGTGCAGACAGCACCCTGAGCTTGGCATGACTGTGTTTAATGATGTGCTAACTCTATGCTTTCTAAGGACTGTCCCCTAGCACTCACTGGTCCACTCCTCCCCTAACCTTCTTACAAGCAGGCAGAATCTCCTGTTATACAGTCTGGGACAGAGAAAAGTTATGTAGTGACTGTAGACGAAATGGAACATGCCACAATGTTTGAGAGACTGAAGCAGCAAGAGCATTTGCATAGTGCACAAAGTCCTCTTTACCTTAACTAATTTAATTGCCAACCAGTCCACATAAGTTTTGTTCCCCTACATCCCTTTCCATACTTAAGCAAGAGCATATGAAGAGTATTAAAAATAAATATATATTTTTGTGTGTTTTTTTTTTTTTTTAAATCATTGGGCCTATTCCATTTGCATGGGCCTGGGGCTGCAGCTCCATCAGTCCCTATGTTAATCCGGCCTTGGATTACCGCAGGGTTCTATTCTTAGTTTATTTCTCTCTAATTTGTTTATAAATGGTCTTATAGTGTGCATTGAAAATCATGTGTCTGCATTTGCAAACAACACTAAATTAGGTAAGAAAACAGTTTGAATGTGATATAACTTCGTTACAGAGGGATTTGGCTACATTGGGGAAATGGGCAGCTAAGTGGCAGGTGACATTCAATACAGATAAATGCAAAGTCATGCATGGTGGATTAAGGAAACCAAAAGCAATTTATACATTAAATGGGGTTGAGCTGAAAATAACTTTAACCCCTTAAGGACACATGACATGTGTGACATGTCATGATTCCCTTTTATTCCAGAAGTTTGGTCCTTAAGGGGTTAAATGTAAAGATAACATAGATAAATGTAAAAACCTTATAGATAACAAACCAGGCAACAGTATGCAATGTGGTCTGCCATTGCAAATACTACCAGAGTGCTATCATGTAGAGAAAGGGAATTCACATCAAATATAATTTTGCATCTTTATAAATCAATAGTAAGAAATCACCTTGACTATGTGTTGCAAAGGCCGTACCGCAAACACATGATAAAGAAAGATGTTGCAGAACTAGAAAAAATGCAGAGCTAAGGTACATAATTAATAAGGGTGGGGATATTAGTTAGAAAGGCTAGAAAACTGTATTTGTTTTCTTTACAAAAAAATCATGCCCAGAGAGGATATTGTAGCATTATAAAATATATACAGGATAAGTACAAACCGCTAGATGATAATCTGCTCGTTAACAGGAATATACAACAAACAAGAGGCCATCCATTGAGACTGAAAGAAAAGCTTTTTCACTTACTGCAGGGAAAATCTTTTTTAACAGTAAGAACCAGAAAGATGTGGAATTCTCTACCAAAAGAGGTTGTGAATTCTTTTGATATTTTTCCAAAAATATAGATGATTTTTTGGGGGAAACAATTGACTAGTCCAGGTTATAATTAACATGTATATAAATACAATGGAACTTCAGAACTCAAACTTAATCTGTTCCAGAAGGCTGTTTGATTTTCGACTTGTTCGAGAACCGAATCAACATTTCCCATAAGAATTAGTGTAAATTTGATTAATCCGTTCCAGACCCCCAAAATTACAGCATTTTAACACACATTTTACAGTTTAATAATGCTTACATGCATAAACTCATATAGGAAAGACTTCACACTAGCCATTGGGCTGTTCTTTTATTCAGCAGCTATAGCTGAATCTACTTTTTATCGTTTTGTTTTTAATAGAAAACGTTCCTTTTTATTGTTATTTTATTTTAATAAATATTTTGGCTATCTATGCCATTTTCTCATACCCAATATTGGAGAGTGGAATCTTTTGTTTTCTTCCTACACAACTGGGCATACCTATCGAGCTGGGAACCATCTGGAGATCAAGTGGGACCAGCAATCCAGTTAGGAGAGGGACATCCTTCCATTAAACGTCCCAAGGCGCTACTAGTGAGAGCCACACATAATTGGCTCCGCGTTTGCGAGTACCACATCTGCATATTCTATACTGTTCAGTTATATTAACTGTATTACACTATTGTGTGTGTTGTATATTTTACAGATTTATCCAGAAGTGTGACTTTCCACCTACTGTATGTATTCACTCATATAGGAAAGAATTAATAAACACAATGTACAGTAAACTAAATGAAAATGTAACTTTACTTTACCTGTAATGATGAGAGTTGATGGCATAAGTGGAAAGGAGAAGATATACTATTGTTTGGATGGGGATAGGTAACTGTTCTTCTGGCATTTAAAATGTGTCTTAAGTGTGTCTAATTGAACATGTTTGTTGCATGATTTGTTCGGAGGACCGAGGATTGTTCTCTTACTGAGAAATTTTTTTACTCAAAATTTTTTTTCCACTTCTGAATAGTTTGAGAAGGGGACCGTTCAAGTTATGAGGTTCCACTGTAGGTTGTTGATCCCATGAGAAATCTGATTGCTATAATGGAGTCATGGAGACATATTGTTCCCCCTTGTGTGGCATAATTGGCCATTGCTTCAAACTGGGAGTGGGCGTTACCTTCTGTTTTCAACCTAGATGTAAATATGTAAATATAATTATAAAATACTACCAAGTGATACCTCACTCATAAATAACGAAGATAAATATATATTTATATATATATATATATATATATATATATATATATATATATATGTAAATTTATTGACACAACATAGTGAATTGGATATAGTCCTAATCTGTCCTATATAAGGACACAAGAAGTATACATATAAATGTCACAATATGTTGGTTTGCTCACCACAGTTAAAGTGCAAGAAAGAATCTAAAGTGCTGAATATCAGATCACCATAAGTACTGCCTAAATGTACAAATAGTCTAAAGTGCAACACAATACACTCTACTGTCTTGTGCTTGCCTCGGTGCCTATTCTAGGCCTTGGTATATTTCTCCAGATAAGTGCACTCAAAGGACTTCGTAGTGAGAATAATTTTCTTTTATAACACACATAAAAATCATCAACACTTCCGTCCTGCATAGACTTTTTTCAAGACCTGGTCTTGACGATTTGTATGTGTGTTATGTATAATTATTCTCACTACAAAGTCTTCTTGAGTGCACTTTTCTGGAGAAATATATATATATATATATACATATACTCAGTCATAGTCAGTGGATAGTCAATACAGACAAATATGCACACACCAGTCAAGCCATAAGACTTGCTTTTCCCACAATTTGCAGTGATGTTACTACTGCAAGGGATTCTGGGTGGGCATATGCAAATTAGTTCAATCAATATTTACCCTTTAGCCTCATTATTCCATTTTAACCATGGACTGTATACAACAGGCTTGAAACACACACACACACATATATATATAGTGTCCGCCATTAATGGGGTAATTGAACCATTAGCAAAAGGGCTTGATGCACTTTTTAAGGCATCAGTTGAAGCCTTGGAAACGTGCATAAAGGATACACCAACACTACTGCATGAATAAGCCAAAATAACATTCCAGGAGAACAAGCCTATTTTGATTACTATGGACGTAAAGAGCCTTTACACTGTTATCCCCCATACACTGGGGGGTGGAAGCGATGAGAAGGGTGTTAGCCCAATCAACAGTGTACAAGGGTCCCCCTGTTGAATTTGTGTTGGAAGTTTTAACACTAGCTCTAGAACACAACTATTTTCGTTTCGAGAGAGAGTGGTTTCTACAAGTAGCAGGCACATACATGGGGGCGGCCATGGCCCCCATGCATGCAAACGCATATATGTATACTTATGAAAAAGACAACATAATGTCTACATTTGCCCACCTCATACAAGGTTATTATCGTTTCATCGACGATCTGCTTATTGTCTGGATAGGGACACTGGATGAAGCACACAACATGGTTGAACAACTGAACCAACTACCATCTCCAGTCAGACTGACGGCTAACATCAGTACTCACACAGTCCAATACTTAGAATTGTTGAATTATCCATAGGAGAAAGTAACATAGAGTACAGCCTCTATTCCAAAGATACGGATCATAATACCTTGCTTCATGCGCAAAGTGCACACCCAGAAGCCCTGATAAAATCTTTACCTAAAGCACAATATCTTAGAGTGATGAGGAACAATTCCAACGGTATAAAGAAGGAAATACAGTTAAGGGAAATGACGAAAAAATTCTTGAATCGAGGATACCAAATCTATAAGGCACTGGAAGAAGCTAAAGCACCAGTTGCAGAGAAGGACAGTGCTCCCCTTCAAAGTTTGGTTCTTCCAATGATATACCACAGCTCTTCCACTCAGATATCATCTGCTATTCGCAAAAACTGGAGGATATTGTCAACAGATGACACGCTTCCCAAAGTGCTTCACGAAAAGCCACTAATCTGGGCGGGGCCTGACCGGGGAGCAGCACAGACACGCTTTCCGTGGGCTCCTGAACCTGATCCCGGTTTTTGGCGAAAATCAGCGGGAAATCAAACAATCCTGTACCCCAACTCACCCCACCTTGTGACACGAAGGCAGGGGTACCGGGGGACACCAAGCACGACTCAATGCCCGCTGCGAAGCCAGTCTGGTGGCCTGGGGCCTACATCATGCTGGGCTGGAGAGAGACGGCCACTCTCCCGGCCCACCAAACTACGAAGCACCCAAAGCATCGGGCCTTCCCTCCTCCCTCAGGACCGGCGTCGGTTATCCCGGTCCATACTAGCATGCAATACACGACCATGAAGACGACAAACACTGGCGAGAGCTAAAAGCTTGTACCAAACCAGCAAGCGACCGTACACAAAATGGCGACCATAGACCTTACAGCTGAGCCAACACCCCCTCAGCCCCTACATGAACGACTGGACGCTCTGTTCCAACGCTTCTGGGAGAGGCTGGAGTGGCAGAGGACCCAACGAACCCTCACTCAGCACGAGGAGGTGAAGCAGGCAGGGGCCAAGAGGCGACGAGAGCAGACCCCGGGCAAAGCCACCCTATACTTACAGACGGAGTGCCCATCCAGGCGGGGGCCCACCAGGAGAATCCCTCCAGTATACCGACCACACCGCAGGAGGGTCACCTGCCGCCGGCGACGGAGAACAACCAGGACCCTTCATAGAACCCATACCGGGAAAGACCCGGCCCCGAGAGGCTACCGAGTCTGTGGACACGAGGTATTGGCCCCACGTGAAGCCTGGAGCTGGGGAGAAGTTTCCCGCCGCGCTCTGGATATCACCATGCAGATCCACCTGACAATCCCACTACAGCTCACCCCAAGGGGAATAGGGTGATCGAGCAGAACACTAACAGCCTACCTCCCCACACCTACCAAAGGATGCGGCACAGATATTCAGGGAGGCTGGCGATGGGAACACACCATAGCAGAACCCATCTTCTTTACGCCCATACGGATGTTATGCACTTATTCAAGCATAACGAGATGGACTGGCCAACATGGCCGATTAAGACTGCAGAGACGCATAACCAGTTAAGCTTTCCTCACCGCACCCGTTGATATACCGCAGTATAAACACAGTACAGCGCTTATTTTCCTTTACAGGGAACATGAGGGGGCTATACGCCAGTTATTTAGATACCAAATGTGTAACGTATTTGATGTTGTCACTACCCAGCCATAAAGCACACCAGGTTAGGTATGAGACTTCATTATTTAGCCTGTTTAACCATAACCATAACTGCTTAGCAATTTTGGAGCCTAGGGTCGTTTGCCTATAGTTCCTGTTTAAATTGAGAGGCCATACGATTAACGTATGTGATACTCAAGTGTGTCTCCAGCCAACTTAGTGGTACAGTTAACAGGTTAAGGCACTCATGTTGAATTTTACCTGTTGAGGTTACACTCATGTTTAAAACAATACATAAACCTGCTCAAGAATACACGTTGCCCTTTTATTATGCCTAGCGTGCACCATAAGCGTGGTCCTAGCTAAACCTGTTCATGTATAAATGTTTAATGTAGACAGTGCCTAACATGTACCTCAAACTTTCTGATCTCTACACTCTTATAGCTACATGGTAGGATAAGTTGTAACAAGTCGTTCGATTAGCCTGTTCAGTATTTGTCATATTTTAATGTCAATGAAAGCACATGTACTAGGATCAGCAGACCATGTTGTACTTTAATCAAGTCTAACAAGACCTAGCAAGCCAGCAAAGCACTAGTTACAATGGAAAGTTCGCACTCGCCTCGCTGCATCTCATTTTAGCCGGTTTGTAATATGTTTCCATTAAACGACATACAAAAAAAAAATGAGGCATTAATATTCTAGAAATTTAATCAATCAATATTTTCGCTGTATTACCCCTATTCTGTTGATCACTCATGCATTTCCCTTTCTTTATTCTGTACCCAACACGTATGCTTTAATAAAAGAGAGATTGACAAAGAAAAGCCACTAATCTGTCATAAGAGAAATAAAAATCTGAAAGATTTATTAGTACACACAGATCCTCTGAGAAGCTAAGCCAAAGAAAATAAGACACAGAACCGTGGATCAGTACGGTGCTTGGGATGTGTGACATGCGGGCATATGACTCCATCTAAGAGCTTTTCCCACCCTCATACAACTAAGAAATATCTTATTCATCATACCATCACGTGCAGAACCACACATGTAATTTATAAACTTACATGTCCATGTGGATTGGTTTATGTTGGGAAAACTGAAACGGCCCTATGCGAAAGGATCAGAGGACACCGCTCAAGCATCAGGCTAGCCTACAGGGACGGGGTGTCTGATAAACCGGTGGCGAAACACTTTTTACAGTATAAGCACCCGCTTTCCTCACTGAAGTTTTTGGGAATAGATCATGTGCCAGTTTCCAGAAGAGCCGGTGACAAGGGCAAAGCTTTACTTAACCGTGAAACCTACTGGATCTCCGAATTAAATACAGTGTCTCCAAAGGGACTTAATGAGACAATCTCATTCCACTCTTTCCTATGATTTTTGGTTCCAGCTTGATTTTGGGTTTAACATGTATATATGTATATATGTATATTATAGTGTAGTATAGTTACCGTATATACTTGAGTATAAGCCGACCCGAATATAAGCCGAGGCCCCTAATTTTACCCCCAAAAACTGGGAAAACTTATTGAATCGAGTATAAGACTAGGGTGGGAAATGCAGCAGCTACTGGTAAATTTCTAAATAAAATTAGATCCTAAAAAAAATATATTAATTGAATATTTATTTACAGTGTGTGTATAATGAATGCAGTGTGTGTGTATGAATGCAGCGTGAGTGTATGAATGCAGCGTGAGTGTATGAATGCAGCGTGAGTGTATGAGTGCAGCATGTGTGTATGAGTGCAGCGTGTGTGTATGAGTGCAGCGTGTGTGTATGAGTGCAGCGTGTGTATGAGTGCAGCGTGTGTATGAATGCAGTGTGTGTATGAATGCAGTGTGTGTGTATGAATGCAGTGTGTGTGTATGAATGCAGTGTGTGTGTACAAGTGCAGTGTGTGTGTACGAGTGCAGTGTGTGTGTACGAGTGCAGTGTGTGTATGAGTGCAGTGTGTGTATGAGTGCAGTGTGTGTGTATGAGTGCAGTGTGTGTGTATGAGTGCAGTGTGTGTGTGTGTGCAGTGTGTGTGTGTGTGTGTGTGTGTGTGTGTGTTGCAGAGCCTTGGTGGGGGTTGGGCAATTTTTAAAAAAAAAAATATTATCTTAATTTTTTTTATTATTTATTATTATTTGTATTTAATTTCATTATTATTTGTTTTTTATTATTTAATGTAATTATTATTAATATATTTTTTTTTCGGCCCCCCTCCCTGCTTGATATATGGCAGGGAGGGGGGCTCTCCTTCCCTGGTGGTCCAGCATTGGCAGTTCAGTGGGGGCTGTGGGGACTGGGGGCTGTGGGGGCTGTGGGGACTCCTCCTCCGCGCCGTCCGGTCAGCTCTTCTGTCAGCTCCCACTGTAAGTCTCGCGAGAGCCACGGCTCTCGCGAGACTTACACTGGGAGCTGACCGAGGTGCTGAACGGACGGCGCGGAGGAGGAGAGAGCTGACAGGAGCTGCAGGAGCAGTAAGTAACGCTCTCTGCAGCCCCCACAGCCCCTGTCTGTATTATGGCAATGCAAATTGCCATAATACAGACTATTGACTCGAGTATAAGCCGAGTTGGGGTTTTTCAGCACAAAAAATGTGCTGAAAAACTCGGCGTATACTCGAGTATATACGGTAGTTTGTATTTTGTAACTATAGCATTAAATTTGCACAGTCACTGTCACTTCATGTTAATATTAGAGTAATTCACATTGAGTCCATATTGAGCTAAATATGAAAGTATGCTTATTCCCCATAGTCGTATTAGTATATTCATAAGCCAAAGAAGGTCAGCAGTAATTAAGTGATTTTGGGGTCTTGTTATGGCCCCAGCCCTCTTAAACTGGCACATAAGGCTAGCTGTCCACTTTTTTGGACCCTAAGAGGTTAATGTTAGCATAGCTTATGAAAAGTAGGCATTACCCATAATAGTAAGCCTTTATGAAGTGAATATTTTTTGTTGTCAAACACCAGGCTATAGATGTTATCACAAGCTCCTATATGTATATTCATAATCTGTTTTGATCGTTTAGGTAATCAGCAGAATACTCTATATAATGCTATAATTAGTAGAATACCCTTTTACACACACAAAGGCACTTTATTTCTAAACTTGCACATTATGACCACGATTTCACTTTAAATTAGTGAAAGCACCTCATTTAGACCTCTGTTAAATAGCTGTCATTGGGTCTATTTATATTTAAAGTATGCACTTTATATATAATGCATGTATTTTTAGATCTCTAGCATTCTTTTTTTCGTTTATTTTCATAGACCGGGTTTTTAACTTAGTGTAATCCTCCATATTATCCCCATTGCGACAAGTGTTTATACTACGTCGCCATGGAAACACACATAATGATGTCACTACTTGCACAGGTGCACAGAGGAGCACAGGACGCCGGTCAGTAACACATAACACCTGTGGGTAAGCCAATTTACTTAATTCACTCTATGTATAATGCTATATATGTCTGTTTTTTAATTCACATTGTTAGAACTGTTGATCTTGAGGAAAGTCCCGTGTAGTGGACTGAAACGTCGATCATTTTAAATATGCTTTAATAAAATTTGGATTTTTTATTTGGACCGTGAGTGCTGCTACCTCTTTAGATTTCTTGGATATTTAAAGCCTTGGCTTAGCACCCGGCACACAAGGGACATTTAAAGCGTGAGTGCAAGAGCATTTTTTCTTTTATTTATATATATATATATATATATATATATATATATATGTAAAAAATAGATACAATTCGTATCTTGTAATACCTTTTTTATTGGACTAACAGAATTTTTTAGTGACAAGCTTTCGGGATAACCTCCCTTTCTCAAGTCTGAAGCATTTCTGAGCAAGACGACACATAGAATTCAAAGTTGAGTTGTGATATAGGGGTTAAAGCGACATGAGTGTAGATAAGACACAGGTTTGGTAGAAAATAGACACCATCTTTGTAGAGGGTCATAAATATCTTTCTGAAGAGCAAAATATATTTATGACCCTCTACAAAGATGGTGTCTATTTTCTACCAAACCTGTGTCTTATCTACACTCATGTCGCTTTAACCCCTATATCACAACTCAACTTTGAATTCTATGTGTCGTCTTGCTCAGAAATGCTTCAGACTTGAGAAAGGGAGGTTATCCCGAAAGCTTGTCACTAAAAAATTCTGTTAGTCCAATAAAAAAGGTATTACAAGATACGAATTTTATCTATTTTTTACATCTACATCACTGGACTAATACGGCTACAATTTCTACTTATATATATATATATATATGTAGAAAGGCCATTAGGCCTGAATTTGTGGGAGGAGTAAGTCCCCTACTTAAACTCCCAGCCCCTACTCACCTCTGCCGATCCCTGTACAAACACTACAAACATATATTAATTAACACAATCTTCAAGGGTAATACTGGTAAAACCCTACATTTTCATTTTAATTTACTACGTTTTCTCCTTAGGTTACGCAGTCATTAATTTTAGCCTCTGTTACATTTCTTTGGCTCCACGGATTGCCTTGTTTTCTTGTATTTCTGCATAAAGTTAGCAAATTCAAGTTCTTGTATTTACAAACCCAGGTATAGTATTTACTCACTTTGGTTTCAACCATGTCTATGCCTCAAAACAACATGCACTCTAAACTTGTCACAGTATAAATTGGTTATTTAAAACATACTGTCACAGCCTTCGCTAATTATAAAATATTCAATGGGTTTAATCCATAGCTCCAGATTTATTCTAGGCCTCCTCCGGTTTCTACGTTAAAAAAACACGGTGCCTAGGGAGATATCAGCTATGCCTCACTGATAATGCCTAACAAGGCTGAAACGATCGTCTGGGGTTGTTGTGTCTCTCGTGCAGAGGGAACTTGCTGGCATTTCGGATCTGGACTGCCCGTATGGGTGGGACCAGTCTGATATGTTTCAGAGAAGTTCTCTCTATAATGGCACAAGATGAGCAAAAAACAGCTTGAGAACTGAGCGGGGACCGACCGAAGAGCAGGCTATTTCAGCTGCTGCCCGTTCTCAGTATTCTCTTGCGACCCATTTTTTACTCTCCACAAGTTTAAAGGGATAATCCAGACGTGGACCCCTTGCTCACGGTGCCTAGGGAGATATCAGCTATGCCTCACTGATGATGCCTAACAAGGCTGAAACGATCGTCTGGGGTTGCTGTGTCTCTCGTGCAGAGTGAACTTGCTGGCATTTCGGATATGGACTGCCAGTATGGGTGGGACCAGTCTGATATGTTTCAGAGAAGTTCTCTCTGTAATGGCACTAGATGAGCAAAAAATAGCTTGAGAACTGAGCGGGGACCGGCTATTTCAGCTGCTGCCCGTTCTCAGTATTCTCTTGCGACCCAATTTTTACTCTCCACGTTAAAAAAACAGTTACGCGGGGGCGGAGCTTGACAGCCGAGACAAGCGGTCGCAATACTCTGGAGCTCCGAGGCACAAACAAGAAAAACCCGAAAAATACCCATACAAATGACAACTAAACAACGGCAGAAGCCCCCAGCCTACACCCTAACAACATGGGATGCAAAACAAACAAAAAAAAAACGGGGAAAAACAACCCGGGACTCACCATAGGAGACATGTGGAGGCAGGCCCGAGGCGCAAACGAAGCCAACATGGCGGCACTCCACAGGGGATGCTCGGACTTCTCCGACGACCTCTCAGGTGAGAAATACTTACCAGCCCACATGGCAGGACGGTCCTCACCACCCACCAATGCCACACCGGACTCCACACCACAGTGTCAATCCTTAAGCAAATACTAGCTGACCACCATGACGACATCCATAAGGACATCACTGCACTGAGGGGAGACCTAAAGGGGGTAACAACCCGCCTAAATGCAATGGAGAACCGAACCAAAACAAACACCAGGGACATAGGGGAACTCAAACGTACTGTGCAGGATCTACAACTACAGCAATGCTCCCACGAACACCGCATGGCCGAGAACGAAGACGCCAGACGTCTTAAGGAATGAATTTTTTCTTTATGTTCCAACACTACAAGAATGTTTTGTTTTTGTATTAATTTTCATTGTCATGTGTGATTACTGTTTTAGCACAGTTATTTATAAATATGGTTGTGCTCAAAAGTTTGCATACCCTTGGAGGATTGGTAATATATGTACCATTTTTTAAGAAAACATGAGCAGGCAAACCACATTTCTTTTATTACTTGTAGGACTCATATTCAACTGTAGATTATAACAGAATGGCACAATCATAAAACAAAACATGGCAACAAAGAAAAACATGAAATGACCCCAGTTTAAAAGTCTGCATACCCTTAGTTCTCAATATTGTTTGTGTATTAACCCCTTTAGCATCAATGACAGCATGCAGTCTTTTGTAATTGTTGACTGTGAGGCTCATAATTCTTGAAGGTGGTATACCTGCCCATTCGTCTTGGCAAAATGCCTCCAGGTCATGCAAAGTCTTTGGTCATCTTGCATGAACCGCACGTTTGATATCTCCCCAGAGAGGCTCGATGATAGGTCAGGAGACTGAGCCACTACAGAACCTTCACTTTTTCTGCTGTAACCACTGCAGGGTCAACTTGGTCTTGTGCTTAGGGTCATTGTCATGCTGGAAAGTCCAAGAGAGTACCATGCACAGCCTTCGTGCAGAAGAATGAAAATTGTCTTCCAGTATTTTCTGATAACATGCAGCATTCATCTTGCCATCAATTTTCACAAGATTCCCCATTCCTTTAGAGCTCATACTCCCCCAAAATATGAGTGAGCCACCACCACGCTTCACAGTGGGGATGGCATTCTTTTCACTATAGTCCTTGGTGACCCTTCTCCAAACATAGCACGTATGGTTGTGACCATAAAGCACATTTTTGATCTTGTCACTCCAAATTACATTGTGCCAGAAGCTGTGAGGCATGTCAAGGTGTTGTCAGGCAGATTGTAAAAAAGGCTTCTTTCTGGCAACTTGACCATGCAGTTCATTTTTGTTCAAGTATTGTCGTATTGTGCTCCTTGAAACAACCACACTGCCTTTTTCCAGAGCAGCCTGTATTTCTCCAGAGGTTACCTGTTGGTTTTTCTTTATATCCCAAACAATTATTCTGGCAGTTGTGGCTTAAATCTTTCTTGGTCTACCTGACCTTGGCTTGGTATCAAGAGATCCCCGAATTTTCAACTTCTTATAAGTGATTGAACAGGCTTTGGATATCTTTTTATATCCTTTTCCATCTTTATAAAGTTGCATTACCTTGTTACGCAGGTCTTTTGACAGTTCTATTCTGCTTCCCATGGCTCGGTATCTAGCTTGCTCAGCTAACAAACTCATTGACTATGTATACATAGACACTAATTGCAATTTAAAAAGTCACAGGTATGGAAAATGAACATTTAATTGCCATTTGAACCTTGTGTGTCTGTAACAAGGCCAAACAGTCAAGGGTATGTAAACTTTTGATCAGGGCCAAACAACTATGTGATAATAAATGCCTTCATGTGATCACTAACCTTCAATAAAATAATTTTTTTGCATGGTCAGTCATATTTTCACAATCTATGACAAAATGTCACAATTTCTGCCAGAGTATGCAAACGTTTGAGCACAACTGTAACTATCCTATGTTTATTTATATATTTGTTAATTCAATCAAACAACATTCTCATCACATACATTGTGGTTTGATTTCTTTGGGAGTTTGCAAGAATGCAAAATAGCAGAATATATGTGTATAGGTAACAGACACACAAATTATTAACATAATTTGAAATATTATAGGTTGTGATACCATCATGAACATTTTCCATAATCACTTCATGATCAAACGTTCATGATGGTAATTTTTTATGGCCTAGGTGGGGAAACTGTATACAGTATCCCCATGAGTTGTAAAACTGCGACATCCATGATATTGTCAGCATAAGCAGGTGTTGTAATAAGTATTATATTGTAGTGGAGTATTAAAGCATGTTGAAAGGAGTCGTTTTGACCCTCTCTTTTAAGACATGCATGCAATAATGGTGTAGAACTGGCTCCCATAAAACTACCATCTGTGCATAACAAAGGTTTATTGCATTCAAAAAAACTATTCACAAGGAAATAGGATCCTAAATGATATGTGGGTTCTAGTCCTTACTATATAGCAACTATGATAAGATAACTATCAAATGGTTTTCTGCATCTGGAATTTCTGGAAACATCTATTTACAATAGAAAATGTATTTACTTTTTATTTGGTGCTTTTTAACACTATATATATATTGTATATTTTCCATATGATCCATATTCAAAACGCATAATAGGCAAGTGCAAAACCTTTGTCTTAGATATATTATGCAGTTAGAGGTAAAAAGTTAGAGGTATGGTTGTTTGGCACGTATAAACTGTCTTCTAGGAATATCTTTTTCGGCTTATATAGCTAGGGGGTAACATGTTTCTTTTATGTTCTTTGTGGTCATTAGGTGCTTTGACCCTTACACTTGGTTGAACTCTTGAATCTTACAGCCTGTGGACTAGTGACTGCTTAACCCTTTCTTCACAATACGGAACCCAAACATCAACAATCTAAATGCACACAAACAGATACACACTGTCAGTGTTAGAGACAAATTAGTCTCAGCAGTAAAGTGATTAATATGAACCCAACATCCAGATATAGTAAAAAACTTTTTTATCTGTTCTAATGTTATGAACACCTCATACGTCTGGAATCTAATTTTGTTTTTAGCATTTTTTTTTCCCGGCAATTACAAGATTAAAATCCTATGTTAAAGTGAAGGTTTGCAAAATTTGGCATTAATTAATAATAATAAAAGAATAATTAATTGTGATCAAGATGTTTGCCTAGTGGCATTCTAACACTTTTGACATTACTATTTTACCATAAATGTTTGCCAGAACATCTGGTTTTATATTTTTGTTTTCACAGGTACACACTCAACAATAAAGTTTTGCATCAATATTGCAGTCCTAAAGGGTGGGCTGATGCAGAACACAAGCCCACATTATGTAGAGATACCTGTTCCCACCCCTGAGTACAGAAATATTATCATTTATTATAATTTATAGCTTCTCAGGTATTTTTTGGAAAGTTATAGGATCAAACTAGAGACCTGCTCATTTCAGAATTCAAATTTCTGAAGTCCACAATTTTAGATAACAAAGTAGGCAGCAGTGTACAATATAGTTTGCCATTGCAAAGGCTAGCAAGGTTCTGCAATGCTTACAAAAGGGACATTGAATCACATGATCAAAATATAATTTTGCATTTTTTTCTTCTTTAAATTTTATAATCTTTATTGTTTTTTTTACATTAAAACAAGACTGGGGGGGCGGAGCCTGCGCCTAAACCGGAGCGGTCGCAATAAACACCAGCTCCGCAACTTTTCATCCAAAACCCCTCAAAAATAAGCCAAAACACCCACACTCAAAAGCAACCCACCCGAAAGCGCAGAGGACACAACCCCGACATGCCATATACCGTTCTTCCAGGCGGCCCAGGAACGCCCAGGAAAAACCAAAAAAACGGGGCCTACCTCACCACTCAAAACCTGGACCTGGCGGCACTGTTTGGCGCCTACACTCAGTCGGGTACGTCTGGGGAGAGGCTGGCACCACAAGCTGCAACACAACCGCCGAGATGGGACGTAAGTCACCAAGATCACCCCCACAGACCACATCAGACAGGACGCAGAACTCAGAGACTATGCCCCAACGGCAGCCACCATCTAAAATGGCGCCGCCGGGGAACAACGGGTCTGCAGAGATCCCGGAGGGCCCCCCACCAACAAAGACACACTCACAGCCCGTCCGGCCACACACTGGGCTCGCCACACCAGCTGCAGGGGAAGGCTCTGCTCCGGTCACCCAGCGGGACTTCCAAAACCTGGTGGGAGAAATCAAACACTTACTTACCAACGTGGCAGCAATACAGGCAGACATACAAAAAGTCAATGACAGAGTGCGAACAGCAGAGGGGGATATTGCCGACCTCAAACAAGGTATGAACTTGGTACAAGACACTATCCAACACCTACAAACCATGCAACAAGCACTCTCCTTGCACCAAGCCACACTGGATGACAGGTCCAGGAGGAATCATCTCAAAATAAGGAGTATTCCAGACACAGTGACCCCAGAAGAACTCCCCCACTACGTGAGACGACTGGTGGCCACCATCCTACCGGCTGCACACGCCTAAAAAGTCACCTTGGACGGGACATACCGCCTACCTAAGTCCAGCAGAGCCCCAGCAACGGCTGTACAGGATGCCATAGTCCGATTCTCTATTCTACTATTGAAGTAGCGTTCATATATCCTCTGGTTGTCCAGCTCAGCTTGTAAGGCCAAAATGGAAGGGATGCACTGGGATTTCCAAGTCAGAACTATTAAGTGTTGAGCTGTGAGGGCGACATGGTATATTTGTTTTTTCACTTGTGAAGGCACCTCAGTTGGTATATTTTTTTTTTTTTAAAAGTACATGAGTGGGCTACGGAACAGCTTAAGTTCTTGTATAAGTACTCCCATGAAGTCCAAAAAAGGCAAAATCTGTGTGCTTTGACACCATATGTGCAGCACTGATGCTATATAGCAGGGGTTCCCAACCCGTGGTACGCGTACCCCCACAGATACAATTCAGTGCCCCAGGGGGTACGCGGAAAAAAAGTTGGCAATGGGGGCGGTGTAACCGCCCAGCATGGGTTGGGATCTGCATGGTGAGCGGGTCCATCGGGTGGCCCTGTGTGCATGTGCTGTGAGGGGCCCGGTTGTGCGCTGCAGCGCATTAATACCCCTTCTAACTTGACCGGGATGCTGGGAGGAAATAAGAGCGAGACGCACACTTCCTCCCAGCTGTAACACACCAAGCCGCGCGGGAAAGAGTTGCGAAGGGGGGAGAGGCTGACGGGACCGGGAAAGAAGATATTCTCCCTCAACTCCCAACAGGCACGTGTGTGTTTTGGGTTTCAGAATTAGAGATGTCGCGAACATAAAATTTTCAGTTCGCAAACGGCAAACGCCAACTTCCGCAAATGTTCGCGAACGGGCGAACTGCCATAGACTTCAATAGGCAGGCGGATTTTAAAACCCACAGGGACTCTTTCTGGCCACAAAAGTGATGGAAAAGTTGTTTCAAGGGGACTAACACCTGGACTGTGGCATGCCGGAGGGGGATACATGGCAAAACTCCCATGGAAAATTACATAGTTGATGCAGTCTGGTTTTAATCCATAAAGGGCATAAATCACCTAACATTCCTAAATTGTTTGGAATAACGTGCTTTAAAACATCAGGTATGATGTTGTATCGATCAGGTAGTGTAAGGGTTACGCCCGCTTCACAGTGACAGACCAAACTCCCCGTTTAACGCACCGCAAACAACCGCAAACAGTCCATTTGCACAACCGCAAACTCCCCATTTGCACAAGGTTGGATACCAAGCTAGCCATATCCCCTTCCTTGTCCTCACTGATGTCATTGAAGGTCTCTTCCTCCACCCAGCCAGGTACAACACCAAGGGTCCCCGAAAGGTGACAACAAGCCCCCCGTATTTTTTTTTTTAATGTACACTACTGTTACACCAGATATGAGTTGCACTGGTGTGACACTGTGCCCTGGCAGGCCCTGAAACGCACACGTGTGAAGGAAACTGACTGCTATTATTTCACAGTCAAATTTCTAGTTTTTTTTTTTTTATGTACATTACTGTTACACCAGATATGAGTTGCACTGGCGTGACACGGTGCCCTGGCAGGCCCTGAAACGCACACGTGTGAAGAAAACTGACTGCTATTATATTACAGTCAAAAAAGTTTTTTGTTTTTTTTAAATGCACGCTATTGTGACACCAGATATGAGTGGTGGCACTGGGCAAGTGGGCACAGTATACGCTGTGAGCCTGATACACACGCTGGCAGGCAGGCAACTGCAATTAGATTACACAGAAAAACAAAAAAAGCAGACTGATGTTCTAGCCCTAAAAAGGGCTTTTTGGGGTGCTGTCCTTACAGCAGAGATCAGATGAGTCCTTCAGGACTGTAGTGGACACTGAATACACTAGCCTATCTATCGATTTCCCTATTAAATCAGCAGCAGCTACACTGTCCCTCCTCTCACTAAGAATGCAGCTTCCGGGGGGCAGGGCCTAGCTGTCATGGAGGAAAGACGCACTTTGTGTGAGCTCCCTCAATATCTCACTTTAAGCAGCTATCAACAAGCGAATTTCACCCCACAAGGGGATGACCCAGCAATGTTGCTCCTACCTGACCGACCCAACATGCTTAATAGCGGTCAGCAACTCGAAAGAGTCTTACTTACCTCCGCGTGGCAAGTGTGGCCTGGTGCTCACCCGATCCTGGGATGCCCAGGAGCAGCTACTTCCCGGCAGGAGCTCCGTTACCCCCCCCTCGGACCGGTGGGGGTTATTCCGGTCCACCCCTGAGAGGCTGTCTGGAGCTAATGGACGCACAGAGCACCGCCGCCCAGGCTGACATACTCATCTGCGACTCTCCCAATATGGCGGCAGCCGCGTGTCCTCCTGGTACCAGCAAAGCATGGCAGGATATTGAGTCTAAGCTGGACAGACTCTTTAATCAATTTTGGAAGCAAATAACAAGCAGGAAGCCCCAACAAGCTCCACCACAGCCCCAACAAGCTCCACCACAGCTAAGCGAAGCAGTCCGCATTAAAATCCACCAATGCAAAAGGCGTCGAAGACGGGACCGGAGGCACAAACAGAAATGCAGAGCCTGCCCCACGTCAAGCACTCGCCTCCAACTTAAGCCACCACAATCCCGCACCAGACGTGAAGCACCACCAGGACAGATACGACCACCCGACAAAACAAGCTTCCACCACCTCAAGCCGCGAACCCGGGACTCAGCCAGAGACTTGCCTTTGTTGTTCCAGGTATCAGGGACTCCCAGTGTCTGCACCTGGCGCCCAGAAGGGTGAGCACAAGCAGTAAACAGCAGCCTGCCAAGCATGTCCCACTATAGCCAATCCTCCACACCATGCCTTTAATCACATCAACTGCTCTCTGCACATTAACTAATCGTAAAGTACCAAGCGTTTAAACATGTCATTATTTCACCTCCTAAAGAGTTTATTGTCGTAGTTCCTACATGCCTTTACCTTAACCGTTCATGTATTATGTTATTCACTAGTCTCATCTCATGGGGCGACTCACACTTGATTTATAACTAGTGGTGGAGCTGCTGATATATATACACAGTTGATCACGTGCAAGCTACACCCTAAACATGACAGCCATCTTTCACAACAAAGTACTGCTATATACTCATACCCTCAGTGCAACTAGCCATGATATACGCACGTTTAGCCTAGCATGCTCAAATATAACACACTTCCTAAATAAATAAATTATACAAAAAAAAAGAATGCAGCTTCCGAATTAATCTAAAATGGATGCTGTCCAGGAGGTGGGAGGGTCTGGGAGGGAGGGTCTGCTGCTGATTGGCTGGAATGTGTCTGCTGACTGTGAGGTACAGGGTCAAAGTTT
Source organism: Pelobates fuscus (assembly GCF_036172605.1). Classification (NCBI taxonomy): domain Eukaryota; kingdom Metazoa; phylum Chordata; class Amphibia; order Anura; family Pelobatidae; genus Pelobates; species Pelobates fuscus. The sequence goes on from NC_086322.1 coordinate 249,825,615, forward strand.
ACTCAATGATGACGAATAGGGGGCGGACCGAATATCGCATATGTTCGCCCGCCGTGGCGAACACGAACAAGCTATGTTCGCCAGGAACTATTCGCCAGCGAACCGTTCGGGACATCTCTATTCAGAATGTATGTAGTGTTTGTATCTGTGTATGTGTATCTGTATATCTTTATGTCTGTGTGTGTGTGTATATCTGTATGTCTGTTTATCTGTGTGTGTGTCTGTAAATCTGTGTATTTGTGCACGTCTGCAAGTCTGTATTTGTGTGTATGTGTATCTGTATTTCTAAAGAAAAAAACGATTATAAATAGAATGGCGCAAATGGGAGAAGGATCTTAGTACATGCAGCAACCAACAAAAACAAATCCTGGTAAAACGATTTGAACACAAAATAACTTACAGTAGTGATGGTGCACAACAACAAAAATCGTATTCACTATGGACCTCTTCTAGAGAGTGAAAGTAACCCTGTGTACATGAAATTAGGTGTTTACAGAGTGGAAATATTATGAATAATTGAAACACAAACAGTGGTTGTGGTAAAACAAAGCACAATCTGTAGGTATACTTGCAAACATGGAAATCACCCTGACACCTATTAACAAAAACAGAAAGAGAGCTCCTAGTGCAGCATAGTAATTCACTTATAAATATATAAAATAAAGCAAACAGAGGTGCCCTTTACGTGTTAAACTCACAATATTGGAGTGGTAAAAGCACCACTCGTTGCTATATCACTCAGGGAGGATCAGCCCCTAGAGTGCGTGGGATCCGTGGAAAGGAAGCTTGCAATCCTGATCTCAGGTAAGTATACTATATTAATAGCAAATTAAAAACAGCAAAACTTGTTGTGGAGGTAGTTAGTCCGCTCACCAGCCTCAGGAAACCGCAAAGAAAGTTCCATATACTCATGCAATGTAAAAAAATCTTCCGGCTGTTATCCTACTCTGCCTGTAGCTCCTCTCTGCTCTCTTGCGCTGTCTAATGATGCTGGGAGCTGGAATATGACATCACTCCCCAGCATCATTACAGAGAGTGCGAGGGAGCAGAGAGGAGCTGTAGGTAGAATACTGCTCCCTCGTATGCAGGAAGAGAGCAGACCTACTCAGCTCTCCCAAAGGTAGGGAGGCTGAGTGGGGTTCAATTAAAACAAAAATATTAGTGTGCCTGTCAGAGTGAGTGTGTGTGTGTGTGTGTGTGCCTGTCAGAGAGTCTGTGTGTGCCTGTCAGAGTGAGTTTGTACCTGTCAGTGTGTGTGTGTGTGTGTCTGCCAGTGTGCGTGTGTGCAAGTCCGTCAGAGTTTGTGTGTGCAAGCCTGTTGTCAGCATGAGTGTGTATGTGAGCCTTTCAGAGTGTGTGCACCTGTCAGTGTGTGCGTGCGTTTAGGTACCAAAGGAAGAAAGGCTGAGTGGGGTTCAAATAAAACAAAAATGTAAGTGTGTGTGAGCCTGTTAGAGTGTGTGCCTGTCAGAGTGTGTGTATGTGAGCCTGTCAGAGTGAGTGTGTGTGAGCCTGTCAGTGTGTGTGTTAGAAAAATAAGAAAAGGGTCAGCAGACAAAACTGGAAAAAATCCAGCACTATAAATGTATTTGGGCAATTCAAATTATTATTATTATTTCTTTTTTTTTTTGCTTTGAATTGCTGATCAATTTGGTGCCCATGCGGATATGACATATGCATTTAAAATAGACCTATCGGTTAGGCGGATATCTAATACTTCCCTGAAGATTCTGTATCAGCACTAACTTTGGGAGAAGCAAGTAATCTGCATATAAGAGCAAAAAATGTGCTGTTATTAGCAAGAAGTCCACATACAGAACTGTTTTGTGCTATATAATTTTGTATTTCTTTTTTTTTTTTTTTCCTTTATACATATATATATGTTTTTCTATATATATGTCAGGTGGTTCTTTTTATAAGAAACCACTTACGGAGATTTAAGATTGTGTTCTGCATCCTATAAGCCGACCCGAATATAAGCCGAGGCCCCTAATTTTACCCCCAAAAACTGGGAAAACTTATTGACTCGAGTATAAGACTATGGTGGGAAATGCAGCAGCTACTGGTAAATTTCTAAATAAAATTAGATCCTTAAAAAATTATATTAATTGAATATTTATTTACAGTGTGTGTATATAATGAATGCAGTGTGTGTGTATGAGAATGCAGAGTGTGTGTATGAGAATGCAGAGTGTGTGTATGAGAATGCAGTGTGTGTATGAGTGCAGTGTGTATATGAGTGCAGTGTGTATATGAATGCAGTGTGTATATGAGTGCAGTGTGTATATGAGTGCAGTGTGTATATGAATGCAGTGTGTGTGTATGAGAATGCTGTGTGTATGAGTGCAGTGTGTGTGTATGAGAATGCTGTGTATGAGTGCAGTGTGTGTGTATGAGTGCAGTGTGTGTATGAATGCAGTGTGTGTGTATGAATGCTGTGTGTATGAGTGCAGTGTGTGTGTGTATGAGAATGCTGTGTGTATGAGTGCAGTGTGTGTGTATGAATGCAGTGTGTGTGTATGAATGCAGTGTGTGTGTATGAGTGCAGTGTGTGTGTGTATGAGAATGCTGTGTGTATGAGTGCAGTGTGTGTGTGTATGAATGCATTGTGTGTGTATGAATGCAGTGTGTGTGTGTGTGTATGAATGCTGTGTGTGTGTATGAATGTTGTGTGTATGAGTGCAGTGTGTGTGTATGAGAATGCTGTGTGTGTATGAATACAGTGTGTGTGCATGAATGCAGTGTGTGTGCATGAATGCAGTGTGTGTGCATGAATGATGTGTGTATGCATGAATGATGTGTGTATGAGTGCAGTGTGTGTGTATGAGAATGCTGTGTGTATGAGTGCAGTGTGTGTGTATGAATGCAGTGTGTGTGTGTATGAGTGCAGTGTGTGTGTATGAATGCAGTGTGTGTGTATGAATGCTGTGTGTGTGTATGAATGCTGTGTATGAGTGCAGTGTGTGTGTATGAGAATGCTGTGTGTATGAGTGCTGTGTGTGTGTATGAATGCAGTGTGTGTGCATGAATGCAGTGTGTGTGTGTATGAGTGCAGTGTGTGTGTGTGTGAATGCAGTGTGTGTATGTGTGTGTGTGTAATGCAGAGTGTGATGCAGAGCCTTGGTGGGGGGTGGGCATTTTTATTTTTTAATTATTATTTTAATATTTCTTTTTGTTTCATTACATTTTTTTTATTATTATTATTATTTTATTTTATTATTATTATTTATTTAATTATTATTATTTTTTTATTATTATTATTATTAATATATGTATGCATTTTTTCGCCCCCCCTCCCTGCTTGCTAGCTGGCCAGGGAGGGGGGCTCTCCTTCCCTGGTGGTCCAGTGGATGGGCACTGTGTAGGAGGGGGCTGTGGGGGCTGCAGAGAGATGTTACTTACCTTTCCTGCAGCTCCTGTCAGCTCTCTCCTCCTCCGCCGGTCCGTTCAGCACCTCGGTCAGCTCCCAGTGTAAATCTCGCGAGAGCCGCGGCTCTCGCGAGATTTACACTGTGAGCTGACAGAAGAGCTGAACGGACGGGCGGAGGAGGAGAGAGCTGACAGGAGCTGCAGGAAAGGTAAGTAACATTTCTCTGCAGCCCCCACAGCCCCTGTCTGTATTATGGCAATGCAAATGACTCGAGTATAAGCCGAGTTGGGGTTTTTCAGCACAAAAAATGTGCTGAAAAACTCGGCTTATACTCGAGTATATACGGTATATAAATCAGTAGTCTTGGGTATCCATGAATTATATGGGAAATCATTCAAGTACCTAGACACTTGCAGGTAAAGACAAGGCGTAAAAGAAGAGAGAAAAATTTATCAGGTTTTTTTCACCTACTTCACAAAAGGATACAGTCAAAATTCCAATTCCCCCGTTAGCTCAAAAGGACAGATTATCATATGGAAAGGTACAAGCAGCAGAGCAATTTGATTTATCCATTGATCATGAACAATCAACAATTACCCCAGATTTATTAAAAGCTTCCTTAGAAACTCAATGGGAACTTTTAAGACCAAAGATCCAACTTGCACAAGAGCTTAAGAAAGATATTAAATCTGAAATATTGGATCTAGGGAACAGAGTCCAGTCCTTGGAAGAGAAAATGTAATCCATACAGGCTTCCTCATATGACACTAAAGATCAAATAAATTAACTAGAATTAAATGTAGATTCAATGCAGAATAGGATAACAGACCTAGAAGATAGGTCCAGAAGGAATAATATAAGAATCAGAAACATACCCGAAACCATTAACATAAATTAGAGCTATACATCCTTGAATTCTTTGAAACTCTGGGAATTACAACTAAATCCCCTCAATTAATAGTGGAAAGATTCCATAGATTACATACCATCTTCAGTACCGGAATCTTTCCCCAGAGATGTAATCATAGCCTTTGCATCATATAGAATAAAATCATGATCAATGAAGGCTTTCATAGATTTAAAGCAAAAACCTGAGAAATTTAAAGATCTAAAAATCTTTCAGGACCTTTCCTTCTCCACAAGATCTGCTAGGGGAAATTTCAAAAAAGAAGCAGAGGAAATGCGAACAAAAGGCATTAAATGTAGTTGGGGGTTTCCTACTACTAGTCTGATTGTGCATAAAGATGGTGGCAGATCAGTATTTAAAAACCGACAAAAAGCTAAGGAATGGCTAGAAAAACAAAAATGATTTACAGAGACAGGAGCATTATATTGAAACAGAAAAGGGGAGGGGTGATATACAGACAAACAAGAAATGATTACAAAAGGAGAAACAAACAATTACTATGCACAGGAATAAAATAAACAAATTGGAAAATAATATAAAACATTTTAAATAGATGAATATCACATAAAGAATAGGGGAAGGTAAAAAGAAACACATAAATAAATCCATTCTATGGGAAAGACACAGGGATAATATCCCGCTATTCATTTTTAATTTACTTATTTTTCTTTAATATATACTCTACACAAATCAATTCAGTTGAAGGAATGTTATAAAAGGGTGGATAGTTTGGAAAATATATAAAATAACTTCTATAAAATCTGTTTTATGGATAAAAGGAAGGATTTTGTTGATTAATAAAGAAGTAAAACACTTATATAGATTTGGTTAATAGATTTGCACAATACAAGGAGGATATTAACCCCTTAAGGACACATGACGTGTGTGACACGTCATGATTCCCTTTTATTCCAGAAGTTTGGTCCTTAAGGGGTTAATAGACAAAGTTATGTATGTATGTAAACCTAATAGTACTTCTCCCCTCTATAAAGACTCAGTTTCTGCTTGATACCAGCCTCTACAAGCGTTATCTTTCTACTTTTTTTATATAAGCTATTGTTTCATTTCATGTGCTTTGAAATAGCATATATATATATGCTGATGTATGTCAATATCACAATCTTTTGAGTATATGCTGATATTATGATATTTGAGTATAGGCGCATGTTTTATACCCTACCTTAGAATTTTTACAAATGGTGCCCCAAGAGAGAAGTCTTCCCTGTTATAGGCCTTTGGACCATTTTTCTTCCTAATGCATTGTAAAAGTACGAGGGACAGGGGGGCGGGGCCTAACCGCTGAGCCGAGCAGACACAAAACTGTATAGCTCCTCTAACTGCAGGCAAGAATTAAGCCAAAACCAGGCCTGTAGGGCATCAAAACGACACGAAAGTGCCCCCAATAGTGAGGTGCCACTGTGGGGTACATGCTGACACCAAACAATCTGCACTTTGTGCACGACATGGCGGAAAATTACCTGCGGCCTACAGGCATGGCGGGCGCGGGGGAGGCGGCCGCTTCCCCGCAGTCTGCCACGGCGGTAAGCATGACAAAAAGCCCATGTTCCCCCCCCTATGGACCGGCGGGGGTCATCCCGGTCCCAAGAGAGCTCACCCACGCAACGGAGCAGCACATCCAGACAGGGCCCATCCATCCCAGAATGGTGCCGATAGCAACTGGGCCGCCTGGCATAAAAGAAGGTCCAGACATTCTGGCAAGGCTGAATGCCATATTCGAGGCATTCTGGCGAAGAATAGAGGACCGACAAGCACTGACCCCAGGCACAGAGGTACACTCACCTTCACAGCTGCCTACACGCTCACAAAATCAAGGCTCACACCACGAGGAGAAACAAGCACTGAAATGGCGCTACAAGAAACGTCTCCTCCCGCCACCAAGCAGAACCTCGCGGGCGCATCTGGTAGCAAGGGAACCATCAGGCAAGCCTAAAGCCACTAAGTCCCGACCCACGCCCAGACCGCTAACTCACACAAGCTACAAGAGATTCCGGTGCCACTGTACACACCGGAGCAAGCCAAGGGAGAGCAGAAACCAGCGGGTCCCAGGGGCATACCGGCAATACAGCCAAACAGCGGAAAGATTGGACCTAAGACCACAGTTCAATCACACACCCAGACTGGGGTGGAAGACATGCCGACAGCCCAGCAAGCACGAGCCACTGTGGGCCTACCGACTGCCAGCAGAGGGAAGCAGCTACCAAGCCACCAGAGATGTCATCGGTTAAAGGGCAGAGAACTGAGATGGGGATAAGTCAGGGTACCGACTACCCCAAGTCCGACCATACCCAGTTGGGAAACACTATTATTTCATGCCTTAGAAGCACGTTGTTTCACAATTTTGTCTTAACCTGACAGAACACAACATTAGTGATGCCCACTTTACCCTACCTTATGTTAAAACGCACCTCCATCTAGTTTCACTGCCAAGTAGTCAACTCACTGTACCCAGACCGCTCTCACCTCTCTGGGGCTGAAAGCACATCCCACACACACACAGACAAGGCAGCCATACTGGAAATATCTTACCTAGCAGTTCCAAAACAAAGCAGAAACAGTCTGAAATCAACCTCTTGTATTATTACATTTCACCAAGTTTCTAGAAAACCCCACCTATTAGGAATGCTGATACTGTAATCGAACACTAGATAACTCACACAAGCATGTTTATACACCTGTTATTAAACCTTAAAAAATTAGTGCCGGACAATCGCAATGCTTTTATACCATGTAAGCAATGTATCCTGTATTTTTATTTTTGTTCTATGCCGTTGGGGAATGAAAAGCGGTATGTACTCACCTGCACTACAAAAATAAAGAATTAAAAAAAAAAAAAAAAAAAAGTACGAGGGACAATTCATTTGTCAAGATCTCCAGGGATATGGAGATATGGCATATTATGTTATGTGTTTTTTGCTGTTTGTTATCGATGGCAATATATTCTTGTTAATAATGATAAATAGAAATAAAAATAAAAAGCAAATAGAGGAGAAAGAGATGGGGGGATGGGGGCAGGTCATGAGAGATATGGTTACATTTCTATCCTTGAACATTCAAATGGCAGATGAAATTTAATGTAGAGAAATGCAAAGTTATGCACTTCGGGGTTAAGAATGCACAAGCAATTTACACCCTAAATGGTAGTGAACTAGGGATAACCACACACGAGAAGGATTTGGGAATTGTTATAGACAATAAAATAGGCAGCAATATGCAATGTCAATCTCCCGTTGCTAAGGCCGGTAAGGTTTTGTCATGTATAAATAGGGGCATAAATTCTCGAGATGAAAATATAATTTTGCCTTTTTATAAATCGCTGGTAAGACCACACCTTGAATATGCTGTGCAATTTTGGGCACCTGTTCTAAAGAAGGATATCATGGCACTAGAAAAAGTCCAGAGACGAGCTACAACATTGATAAAAGGAATGGAGCATTTTAGTTATGAAGAAAGGTTAAAAAATTTAAATCTCTTCAGTTTGGACAAACGGTGCCTTAGAGGGGATATGATAACATTATACAAATATATTCGGGGCCAGTACAAACCATTATCTGGAAATCTATTCATAAACATGGCTATACATAGGACACGAGGTCACACATTTAGGCTTGAAGAAAGGAGATTTAATCTAAGGCAAAGAAAATGTTTTTTTACTGTAAGAGCAATAAGGATATGGAATTCTTTGCCTGAAGATGCCTGAAGATGTGGTTTTGTCAGAGTCTATACAGATGTTTAAACTGCAATTGGATAAATACTTGCAAAAACATAACATACAGGGATATAATTTCTAATTAGTGGGGTAATAGCTGCTTGATCCAAGGAGACATGTGACTGCTATTATGTAATTCAGGGATTGAATTCTCCCAATAAAAGATAATTTCTTACAAATGTATTACGGAAAGAGAGTAGATATATGTATATATGTATGACAAACTGGCCAACAAAAGACCTGGACCAAATGAAATTTCAGGGCTACACTGTATTAGCCAATGCCTCAATGATAAACGTAAAAAAAGAGGAGTCTCTATATTAGTAACGAATGGATTAACAGTGGAAATTCTATATCAAGAAAGTGGCCTAGATGCTAAATATAATCTGCTGATATGTAGTATAAATTAAAAAATAATGACTTTGATAAACGTATATGCTGCTGCTAGAGAACAGACAAGCACTTTGAACAAAATAATAGATATAGTTGAGAAATTTAGAAAAGGACCTGTTATATGGGCTGGAGATTTTAATATGGTAATCAAACCTAGCCTAGATAAAATGTTACCAAGCAGTTCTGTTATATCCCGAGAGGTAGTCAAACAAGCACAAAGTCTCCATAGATTTATTAGGAGAAACGGCCTCCATGATGTATGACTCATCTTTCATCCAGATAAAAGAGATTTTACGCATTGGTCAAGGGTATACAATTCATATTCCCGGATAGATCTGGCCCTGTGCGAATCTATACTTTTCCAAACGATAAATAAGATTGGTTTTATTGAAATAACATGGTCGGATCACAACGCTATCTTTTGGGATCTAAAGGACCAGGGGGAGATGAGGCCCCATACATCCTGGAGTCTTAATGAGACTCTTTTGGATTAGGAGGATAATTATAATCACTTGAATGTAATAACAAAGTTCTTTTTTGATGAAAATACAACCCCAGATGTCTCGCCTGAAAAAATATGGTCCACATATAAATGTGTGGTAAGGGGTCACCTGATCCAAATAGGAACTAGAGCTAAAAGGGAAAAATGGTTTATCTACAGCAGATTTGTATATAGTCCTTTCAAAAGAAAATTAGATAAATAAGGTAAACCCCTCTGAAATATCAGCTTCCCGTATTGGCAAACTCAGAGAGCAAATAAATAAAGGGAAAATATTTATTCCCCCCAGAAAATCTGTGAAGCCTTTGGAACTTTTTATCAAAACACGTATAATTTAAAAACTCTTAAAACAAATCAAGAGATCCAAGAGTATCTAGAGAAATGTGGTTTATCTACTCTTATAGAGGACCAAATTAGAGATCTAAATCAACCAATAACGCAAGAGGAAGAAGGCTTAACGCTAGACAAAATTAAAAAAAAAAAACAAAGCCCCAGGTCCAGATGGATTATCTGGAATATTTTACAAAACCATGAAAGTAGATCTATGCAAACACCTTGCAAAACTATTTCACTTCTTTGCAGAAAGAAGTGAAATATCAGCAGAATTATTGCAGGCATATATAATACCCATACTGAAAAATAAAAAAGATCCATCTCAGATTGAAAATTATCATCCCATTTCATTGATCAATGGTGATATAAAATATATTCAGCTATCATAGCTGATAGACTAAAACCCATAATCCCATCTCTAATTCATATTGAGCAAATAGGATTCGTAACTGGAAGCTATACTTCTGACAATATCCGCAGAGTAGTAGATCTGATTGACCTATCCAATAAAAGGATGGAACAGACTATTTTATTATCACTTGATGCGAATAAAGCTTTCAATAGAGTTAGTTTGAATTTTATGTTCCAAACATTAAGAAAGAGGGGTTTTAAATGATGGATACTACAGGCAATTCTTGCTCTATACACTGATCCCTCAGTCAGAATAATAGGGTCGGGTATTATCTCACCCTGGTTTAAGGTTCGAAATGGGACTAGGCAGGGTTGCCCTCTCTCTCCCATGTTATATATTCTTACTTTGGAGCCTCTCTCCCAATATATCAGAATGAATAAAAATATTAGAGGAATCCAATATGGCTATAAAGTGGCTAAATTAAGTTTATATGCTGTTGATGTCATAATGACATTAACAGATCCTCAAAACTTGATAAATCCTCTACTTAAAGAATTAGAAATATTCGGAAATATGTCAAACTACAAGCTCAATACTGTCAGAAGTTAAAAGCCTTTTGGAAATTAACATATAACATTTTAGAGAATATCACGGGTATCCCCTTGACATTCTCTCCCCAAACAGCTTTGCTACATCTTGAATGGCCTAAATTGTCTCTGAGGGATAGATATATAACAACTCATATTTTGATAGCTGTGAAAAAAAGCATTGTAAAGCTCTGGAAGCAGAGTGAGCCTCCAACATGGGGAATATTAAAAACCCAAATATCTTTTCTTTTCAGAGATCTCCCCTACAACTAAATATGGATGGAATATATGGAACAATTATATCAAAGAGGCATAAAGTAAAACTCTGGGTCTTATGTCTATGTCCAAGGAAAAAAAAGTAGGAAAAAGGATTTTTCTTTATTTTTTACGAGAATTCCCTGGGTGTTTTTCCTATCTGTATCTCTCATGTTTTTCTTTTTAAGACCTCCCCCTCCACACCTTTCTCCACAATAAGATCTCACTTAAAAAACGCCAAATTAAAAATGTAAAATTATGGTATATATCTATGGCGTGTATTGGGAAGACCTATACTTGTTTATATTCTCTATTTCTGAATAGTGACCATCGTTCTTTTTTGTTTTCAATGTCTGTTAATGTCTTAAAATTATCGATTTTAAAGCAGATATATCAATGTTTGACTTGAACTATAATAGTACTGAGACTGTTAGGCTGATTTGGATGTCAAATATTGTATTTTTTGATGATATGTACCTGTTCGTTTTTGTATATTTAAAAAGCTAATAAAAAATAAATATAAAAAAAAAGAGAAAGTTAAATATACATCTGCATATTTGCAGCTGTAAAGTGAAACCCCCTGTCAACTGGATTCAGATTCTGTTTTTCTAGAAACTGTATAGAAAATAAAAGTTACACAGTGTTTTATAGAATAATTTCAAATGCAAATAATTTTGTAAAATGTATCTTAAAAAAAAAAAAAAGTCTATGTGCCCTATCTATTAGTAATTGATCAGGATGTGTTGCACGGGTGAGGACTTGAAACATGTCCATCAGGCAATTATTAAAGTCCGGCGGTGTAACCGTCTCTGGTATCCCGCATATACATATGTTATTTCTCCTGGACCTATCTTCAATGTCCGCCAATTTAAGTTTATAATTTTCCAGGATAGCATCAAATTCTTGGCACTTATCTGCCAAACTATTATGCCCCTCCGCAAATTCGTCCATTTTGCGTTCAATTTGGGAAGTGAGTTGACCTATATCCTGAATATGTTTAAGGAGGTCCTCTGCCATGGATTGTAATTGGGTTTTGATATTTGTTTGGATGGTATCCGTGAGCTCGATCAGCATGTCGCGCATGGTACTTGCTGTTAGGGGTCATTTAAAAAAAAAATGCATAGCTAGAAAAAGTAAAGAGTCACACTACAAAACTAATATGAGAACGGAAAACATTAGTTATGAAGAATGGCTATAAAAACTGCATTTGTTTTCTTTTAAAAACAAAAAAAAGGTTCTCAGAGGAAACATGATAGCGCTATTGAAATATATAATGGGTAAGTGCAAACCACTATATGCTAACCTGTTCATTAGCTGGAATATGTAACAGACACAAGGTCATCCATCGAGACTGGAAGAAAGGCGTTTTCACTTAGAGCAGAGAAAATATTTATTTTCTATAAGACTTTTCCCAAAGAGGTTGCATTATCAGATTCTGTAGTCTCTACTTTGTACTACTTTTTACTGCATTGTAGTTTCAATTAAATAAATATCAAAAATATTCAAATTATAAATAATAGATTGCAAGCTAGATAGAAAGGAATGTTGCCAAAACAGTGTGGTTAACCCCTACAATGAATATAGAAATACAAAAGAAAAAGCAGCCTAGAAAAATAAATATTAAAATCTAACCTTTATTAGGATCTGCAGTCTGGACATTTTATTTATTTTATGAAGTCCATTCTTATCTGCTACATTTATTTTGTTTGTGAGTTTTTTATTATGTTTTTATTACAACTTTGTTGTCACATCATCCAGCCTAATGAAAACACCATATTGTCCCACTTGCTAGTGGAGATATGCCAGTTGATTTCAACATTGATGTAAGTGTAATCAGTGAATAAATCTTTGTTACATTTTACAGTATTACACTATCTGCACTTTTTCTCTTTATCCTTCTGAGGATTCAGCTTATTGGAAGAATGTTTCACCATTTTACAGATTACCCCCGAGGGGAGATATGCGCAGAACATATATGTTCTTTTGTATGTTCTCTACCTCCTGAATTTAGCCATTTATCTATATATACTTCACTATATGTGATTTTATACTTTCAGATCTCTATTATTATATCCTGTTTATCTCAGGTTGTATCCTCTATATATGTATTGCTCTATATCACCTGTTTTATACTTTCCCACGGAGTTGTGATTTAGATCAAAGAAAACTTTGATTAATTGTCTATCTACTCCTTTCTAAATTGATTGTGAGCATGTCTTCTGGAAGTAAATCACACTGGACACATTGCAGGTTTGAAAGAACTCCAGAGTGGCCTTTATTGCAGGGGGTGCAATTCCCTTTTAAAGCAGAAATACGTCATGTACAGAGTCACAGTTAACATTCAGTATACATTCATCAATTGGTTAACAGTCTAAGGGGTCTTGTCTAAACCCACCCTACTGGGCGTGACCCCAGCATCATCACATGACATTTATTTGTATCCCAGCCCCATCCCAGCTCCATTTTACTACACATGGCATGTTTCTATAGAGCTTTAGTTGCACAAAGGAAGTGGGGGAGGAGTTAGTAAAGGAAGCTGTTCCTTTAAACACAGCTCGATGGGAAGGGGGGAATATAGCAGGATCGGAGGAATTTGCAGAGGAAATAGTTACTGAGCACACATGTGTAAGAAATTATGACCCCCTTACAAGGATATTCTTTTAGGGAATGTGTGACAAAATAAGATTTAAACACAAGTCTATAATAGTAAAAAAGACATTTTAGTATTTTGTCCATAACAGTTGTATAAACTATATCTTGTTTTTCTCTAGATTTATGTGTGTATGTGAGGTACACTTTCCCAGGTGATAGTGCTGTCTGTTGTTGTTTCACATATATAGTACACCTTTTTGTTTACTCTTTATTCATTTTTGTATGATTAGAACACCAGGGACTAATAAAAAGGTACTAATATAATTAGGGACGGACTGACAGCCTTCTGGGCCATCGGGCAAAATTAGATCCTGGCCCCTCGAAAACTAAATATTAAGTATTAAAGGGAGAATATAGTCACCAGAACAACTACAGATTAATGTAGTTGTTCTGATGCCCATTGCTAGTTCCTGCAGGCTTTTTAACGTAAACACTGGCTTTTCAGAAAAGGTGGTGTTTACATTGCTGCCTAGGAATCATTCAGACAGCCACTAGAGTTGCTTAATAGGTCAGTGCTGCTGATGTTTAGTGTCTCCACACTCTGCATGGAGACACATAATGCTACCATAAGGATTGATTCATTGCATCTCTATGCAGAGGTGATAATTGGTGTAGTGTGGCATTTTGCTGCGCATGTTTTTCTATGAAAAATAATTGGATTTGGCTGAGATCATCAAATTTGATGATTTTAGCCAAGGAGGCAGAGTCAGCTATTATGAGACTGGAGCAGCGCTGAAATAAAGGTGGGTAAAATGACAAAAAGGATGGCCACCTAAACTATGCTTTCAAAACTATAGTGTCAGGAATACACGTTTGTATTCCTGACACCATAGTGTTCCCTTCCGTAAATGTTAAATATATCTTTCAAAAAACTGTCAAGGTTATTCTCTTAAGTAAGAATTGCTAGGAAAAGTGCATTTTAAAATATGGGCCTAAAAAGTTGGATTGGAAAAATTCTCCAATTCAATTTTGTTGTTCATTTTGATTATTTAGGAATTTCATTTTAAATTGACATTGAATTTCTTGCAATTCTTACTTTAATGAATAACTCTGTGTATATATATTTCATTGTAACGGAGCTCCGTGTACTCCGACCGAGTACCCTCCGTTGATGGATGCTCCTAGCGCTCTCAGAGGACTCCAAGCACTGCAGACGACACCACAACCACCGCAGGCTCCACAACCGCCGTAGCTTAACTGGAGCCGCGCCGTCTTCCTTCCACCCTGGATCGGCTTCTGTCCTCCAGGACCGTGTGGGGAAGACCTCTCCTCCAGGAGAGCGTAACAGGAACAAGCTCTTAAAAGAGCTAAGTGATTAAGAGCTCAGGGGAATATGCAGAGCATAGCAATCCCCAGTGTGATATAGCAGTTCCCTCCAATAACGAGACAAGGCTACGTATTGAGGGTCAGAAGAGGTCTGAGGACTGGAACACCCAGCCTGCTTTTTATTAGGATAAGGTACACACAGGACACTCCCAGGGGGAGGATGAAATTAACCAATAACAGCATAGTACAGCCCACAGGTTCCCTCCCCTCAGATAAACAGTTAAACCAATTATTACATACAATAAAAATACAGTTTTTACACACACACTGTAACTTTAAAACCATACATCCAATTTCAATAAAAGTTGCATATTCAGACTCAGCATACATCAAACATAAACCCTTCCAAAAATCAGCCAAATCCCTCCAGTGGATCAAAAGTTAGCTGGAAGTCCCTTATGACCGACCGCAAGCACAATTTCCTGCCCAAAACAGTTCCATAGGAGGGGGCGTGGCCTGGCTGTCCGAGAAGATGGCTGCTTAATCCACGAGCTCTCCGCAGGCTTAGCCCTTAACCTCCGATACTACTCACTCTGACAGCAGTGATGGGGAAGACCCACCGAGCCTCCCATACCCAGAAACCGGGGGATGCCCCCAAAGGGGGTCAGACCCCGAACATGAAGCGCTACTTACTTGCGCAGGCCGACTTGGATCCGCAGGCCTCAACTGACTCCACGGAGTCGGACATCTTGTGCCCGCGCTCCCCGGCGGGGGAGCAGACACACGCGGCACGCATCGCAGGGGACGCTGCAGCACCTGACCTCATTGCCCTGCTGAGAGATCTGCCAACGAAAGCAGACCTCCGAACAGCCAACGCTGAACTGCACACATCCATAACGGCTGAACTGCACGCGCTGAGGGACGACCTGCAGGGCCTCAATCAAAGAGTCGCACAGCTTGAGGCAGACTGTGACCACATGGCAGGGGCACAGTCTGCGAACACTGACACGCTGCAGCATCACAGCACTGTGATGAGACGAATGGCCCTGCATATTGAGGACCTCGACAACAGGGGCAGACGCCAGAACATACGGGTGAGGGGGGTCCCTGAGGAGCTGGATAAGGACACCTCTATCCAGAATACTCTGAAGGAACTGTTTAATAGGCTGCTGACCAGACCACCCCAGACGCACATGGGCTTCGTTAGAGCCCACAGGGCCCTGCGACCCCAGGGACCCCCAGGGGGACCCCCCAGGGACATCATTTGTTGCATGGAGAATTTCCAGCTTAAAGAGGAGATCTTGCGCAAGGCAAGGGGCACGGATAAGGTACTCCTGGGGGGGTCAGAAATCCAACTATTCCCAGACCTGTCCCCTGCCACTCTGGCGTACCGGCGGGCCCTGCGGCCTCTCACCAGACAGCTGCAGGCAGCCAACATCAGGTACCGTTGGTGCTTCCCCACAGGCCTGCAAATAGCGACACCCACAGGTCCCTTTATGGTCGAGAGTGCCGCAGATATTGAGACGATCCAACGGGAGCTGCATCTGTCGCCGGAGAAACTCACCTGGCCGAACCCGCTGCGATTCTACACAGAGAACCCCAGGCTTCAAGGCACGGGCCCCAAACCCCAACGGCTGCGGCCCCCTCGTTCCCAGACGATCCGACCTGCGGGAACACCGAACTAACAACAACGTTCTTCCTGCCGCCCCCTGAGACGCTAAGAACAAACCCCACGCAGCGACCAAGAGACGATACCCCCCCCACAAGGTTTTGACCCATATAGCCCACTCGAGATTTCATACCACGACCCTGAGAGGTACGGCCGGACTACCATCCCCTGTACCCTGAAATACAAGCATTGCCGGAGGGGACATGGACTTCCACTCACGAGCCCGGAGGCGGCTCTCCTCTCCTCATACCCAGACCGCAAGTATACTTCCAGAGGGTGAGGGGGGGCACAGGGATACCATACATGCGGACCACCCCAGGATAGCGGGGCGGGGGGGGGGGAGAGGAGCCGAGAGGCCACAAGCACGATGGGGGGGGGGGGGGAACGAAAGCATAAGGGTCCTGGACTGGTTTCTTTTTCCTCCAGTAGCTTGGGAACAGAGGACACTGGGGAATGCACCCAGACAACCCGTGAGGGGTGCCTGGGACTCCTGAACCTTGGGCATAATACAGAGGGACACGCTACGACGAGGTGGGGCTACCCACAACACACCGTGTACCGGGGTCAGGGGGGCTTGGCACAAAATACAGGGGTTAGGGAACATGCTACCCACAGAGTACTACCACAGCCCCCCACCCCCTCCCGAGGGCGCTCGATGTCCCATGCCCCAGTACTCAGCCACCTCATGCCCTGACCCAAAAGGGAATAGCGGGTGCACGAGGAGAGGCACCGGATGAGTTTCTCAGACACCAGTTTACATATCACAGGCCGGGGGTGCCCGAAGCATAGGGAAAGGGTGCAGGCCGGGATACCACCAACGTGGGAAGGGGGTGGGGTAGGGAGGGAACTGGCCGGGGGGGGGGGAGACCAACATGGCTTCCTGGGGGGGGGGGGTAGGACCAGGAGGCCTCACAGAACGTACTAGGGGGGATGTACACTAAGCCTCTAGGGCGCCTAGAGGGGACAACCCCGGGTGACAAGGGGGGCGGCAGACACCACGTAATAAGGTGGGGAACACCACATCACGCCGGTGAGCCGGTAGACCCACCGGCTGCGGTCCAGACGAGTAACACGCAATCATTAGCACACAGAGGTTTACTACAGGCTTCATTCCCTGATTGGAGAGCCGTAAGACGGGGAGACGGGATGTCCTGACTGGGCGGAACTCCGGGGGCTCGTTGCGGAACGTGACGATCTAATTGGGAGCGCCCTGGGCCCGCTGGGTTCTGCTCACTCGGGGCTTCTTGGACTCCTTTGCCACCCTACTGGCTGGAGCGTTTTGATCTAGGTGCACGGTACACCCCCTACCCACGGGTGGGAGGGGGATCCACTGTCCCCCAACGCTCGAAACCACTACTCGACCTCTTAGGGCGATTTATACCCGTACCCGGTCTCTCGACCCAGTGGGTGCGACCTTCCCCCTTTTTCCCTCTGACCTTCCCAGTTTCCCCAAGTTTACCTACCCCACACCCTTATACCAGACTACCGGACGGAAGTGACTACATTACCTGAGAGGGAGAGACACATATCCAGTATGTCCCTACTACCGGCCCCCCTCACAATCTTCACGCTGAACGCAAGGGGACTTAACACACCAGAAAAAAGGTCCGGGGCCCATAAAGACTTCAGAGCGGCTAAAGCCTCTATAGTGTTCCTCCAAGAGACCCACTTTCGAGCGGGGTCGCGACCCACGCTGACAAATCAACACTATCCGAAAGGATATTACAGCGATTTCCACGGGGGTAAATCACGGGGAACGGCGATACTATTACATAGACACCTCCCTTTTACAGAAACAGGGGTCCTAACAGACCCGGAGGGTCGCTTCTTGTTCCTCAAAGGGACAATAGCGGGCTCGACATATACCCTAGCCAACCTTTACGCCCCAAACCGTGGGCAATATAAGTTCCTAGCCAGGGCACTTCGCACGCTAGCAAGCTTTCAGGAAGGTATACTGATAGTAGGGGGTGACCTCAATGTTGCATTGGACCCCAAGTGGGACTCCTCCCTAGGACACTCGCACATCCCCACGCAACATATTACAGCAATTAGGGCCCTCCTGACCAGAGCGAAGTTAGTGGACTGTTGGAGAGCATTCCACCCTGATGAAAGGGATTTTACCTTTTACTCCCATCCCCATAACTCCTACACGCGAATAGATTATCTACTGGTACCCAACCACCACATCCCGTTGGTTCTACAAGCTGACCAGGGCACTGTGACGTGGTCAGATCATGCCCCGGTGACTATTACAATGACCTCCCCCCTCTATAGGCCCAAATTCTCCAAGTGGAGACTCAATGAATCCATGCTTACTACCCCAACCATCACCTCCGACATAGCGAAGACATTGCAGGACTATTTTGCGAATAATACCAGCGAACAGACCTCCCCCACCATACGCTGGGAGGCACACAAGAGTGTCATTAGGGGACACTTTATCCAAAAGGGTGCGCTCATGAAAAAACAGAGGGAGGCCCGTATGGCCGCGTTATTGACAGATATACAACACACGGAGACACTCAACAAGCAACATCAACTCCCCACACACCAGGCCACCCTACTCACATTGAGGAGGGAACTGACCACTCTCCTCCACAATAGCCATCAAAGAGAGGCACTGCGACACAGGGCTTTCTTTGCTATACATGGCAACAAAAGCGGAAAGCTCCTGGCACGCATGCTAGCCAAAAGGAGACGGGACACCTACATAGACAAGATCAGGGATAAGGCAGGGGTCCTGCACAGACACCCGACTAAGATCCAGGAAATCATCCGCACCTACTATGCGGACTTGTATTCCCTTCCACGCCCACACACAGACACACAGTCACGAACACTCCAGACCTCCATAGATAAATATCTGACGACCCATAGACTCCCTTCCCTAGCGGCGGCAACGGCCGACCAACTTGACGAGCCCATATCCATGGAGGAATTAGCACTCGCAATCAAAACCACAAAGCCAGGTAGGAGCCCGGGTCCCGACGGCCTGCCCATCAAATACTATAAATGCTACGCTGAGACCCTGTACCCCCCACTACTAGACATGTTCAACGCCATCAGGGAGGGACACGCACTTCCTACACAGGCGCTTACGACTCACATTACCATAATTCCGAAAGAGGGCAGGGACCGGGAACACTGTGGGAGCTATCGTCCCATCTCCCTCATAAATAATGACATCAAACTGCTGGCGAAGGTCTTGGCGACCCGGCTCCAGCTGCACATACCCTCCTTGGTTCACGCGGATCAGGTGGGATTCGTGATG
The DNA here is from genome assembly GCF_036172605.1 of Pelobates fuscus. Classification (NCBI taxonomy): domain Eukaryota; kingdom Metazoa; phylum Chordata; class Amphibia; order Anura; family Pelobatidae; genus Pelobates; species Pelobates fuscus. Next base: position 249,844,896 of record NC_086322.1, read on the forward strand.
GGACGCGAGGCCAGGGACGATACTATTAGGGCCCTTACAATCATGCACAGGAAATCGGGGGCGGATACGGGCCTTCTCCTGCTCTCTACGGACGCGGAGAAGGCTTTCGACAGGGTTTGCTGGGCATACATGTTTCAGACGCTGACACATATGGGTATGGGGCCATACCTGAGAGGATGGATTGAGGCCCTATACACTCATCCGACAGCACATGTTTTGGTCAACGGGGCACCCACAGAAGCGTTCCCAATACATAACGGCACCCGGCAGGGGTGTCCCCTGTCCCCGTTGCTATTCGTCCTAGCGCTGGAACCCCTGCTAAACGCCATCAGACACCACCCGGACATCAAGGGAGTACACATAGGGGATACACAACATAAACTAGCCGCATATGCGGACGACCTATTGTTTTTTGTGACGACCCCGGAAGTCTCCCTCCCTAACCTGGTGCAGGCATTCCAGACCTTTGGAGGGTTCTCGGGCTTTAAGATCAACTTCTCAAAGTCTTATATCCTAAACGTCAGCCTACCCCCAAGGAGAACCGCTCAACTCCGCAGGAGTTTTGCATTCCAATGGGCCACAGATAAAATCCGATACCTTGGCACTTGGCTGACTGTAAAGGAATCGGAGCTTTTTTCTGCAAATTTCACCCCGATGCTAGCTACTTTTAGTGCGGAGATGAGGGAGTGGGCCCTTCCGCACATATCTTGGCTAGGTAGAATCCAAGTTGTAAAAATGAACTTCCTACCAAGACTACTCTATCTCTTCCAAGCCCTGCCCATTGCAGTCCCATCCTCGTTTTTCATCGCACTCCGAAGGGCACTGGGGACATTTGTCTGGGACGGGAGGAGACCCCGATTGAAATATGCACTACTCACACAACCCAAGAACAAGGGAGGTCTAGCCTTGCCCGACTTCCGACTATACTATAAAGCGTGCCACCTGCAACGCGTAGTGGAATGGTCCAAGACCGGGGTAAGCAAATTATGGAAGCAGGCAGAAGAGGGAGAGGCAGGGCTCCCAGCCGCCCTCATCCCGTGGATCCCGTGGGGGACAGATGGCAGGGAGAAACACTACAATACATACATGAAGGCGACACTGCGGATCTGGCGTGGTAACGCCAGTAGATACGCACTCTCCACATGCCCATCCCCATTGCTTCCCCTTACACACAATCCAGAATTCCCACCGGGCAAGGACCCTAGAGCAATGCAGGCTTTGGTGCAGGACCCCCTGCCAAGGCTGAGACACGTGGGCTCTGGACAGGGGTTGCGAACCTTGGCTGACTTATGTGGAGGTCCAGACCAACCATTCTCTACTCACTTCCGCTACGCGCAGCTGACGAGCTACGTCAGGACCCTACCGCACACTAGGGCCCGAATTCGGGCGCTTACCACCTTTGAACAACTCTGTGCGGACCCTGACCCGCTGCCACATGGCATCTCGCACCTCTACTCCCTACTGCAAACACACACGCCCACGGCCCCGCCACGATTTATGGGGAAATGGGAGGAGGCCCTTAATCAAACCTTTAGTAGCGCGGAATGGGAAAAGATATGTGATATCACGCACCACTGCTCCGTATTCAGCAAAAGCCAAGAAACAGCGTACAAGGTGCTAACGCACTGGTACTGCACACCGGACACGACAAACTACATACACGCTCATGGGTCCAGCCTCTGCTGGAGGTGCGCTAGGGCAACGGGCACACCTATACACATCTGGTGGGAATGCGAACTTGTACAAACATTCTGGAGGACTATCCATAAAATAGCCTCCCGCTTCACGGACAACCCACCACCGCTAGAACCGGCAGCAATGCTGCTCCACCACACGACAACCCCGACATCAAAATACAAAAAATCACTCACAATTCGGATACTAAACATAGCTAAGCAAACCATACCACAATATTGGAAGAAAAACGAGACTCCCTCAATGCTTAAGTGGTTCACCCAGATGGAAGAACTGCGAGCAATAGAAGAGCTTACCATGTTGGCGAACGATAAGCAACGCCAGACATACTTAGATATCTGGACACACTGGATACTGACCACAACGAAACCTGACTTTTTGACGCAACTCCAAAACTGATGACAGGATAGGTCATGGGCAGGACTGACGTGTAGACGGCAGACAGACCCTCGTCCTCCTTCCCTATCCTACCCTACCCCCCATTCCCAACTCCTAAAAGCAAGAGACACCGAACAGGGGTCCCAACTGTTAAACAGGCACTGTGGGTAAGCGTACCTCTAATCGTATTCCCCAGTAAAATGTGACACCTCTCCACTCCAACACCACTGTCAGCCGGCAATCAGGATCATGAATGGCCGAGATGCCAATAGCATACAGAAGGGCTGAAACATATCCGCCTCCCCAGCACGCATAATCATACCACCCGTGACATGGGGGGGGACAATAGCGGAGAGGGACAGGCAACATAGAGATAGACAACCTGGGAGCCCATACCTAGGTAGTTAGGGAGATGAAGCGGAAGAGGGTACCTACATAAAATACATAATACAGGGAATAAGAGAACACTAAGTACTCAAAAAGAAAAAGAACTAGAGAGACCACCCGCAGTAAGCTATTACAACTGTTGATACACGGGACCTGCGTGTCCGACTTGTTGAGGGGCCTGCGTGCCCGCATTATGAATGTTATTACCTACCTGTTGACTTAAGACTAGACCTGCGAGTCTACAAGTTACATGTTTTTCTTTCCCAGATGCAGGAAATAAAAAGTATATTTACAAAAAAAAAAACAGTTCCATAGATTTGGGCTGTGCGGCCGGTCAATTTCATGCGGAAAAACGACTAAGTCCCATTTCGAACGGGACTTAGTCTCTGGAGCTGCAAGTTCAGTATGGGAGAAGGTAAGGGTCAGCGGTGTTCGGCAAAATGTGTAGCCGATTTTAGTTCCACAGAATCTTTAGCATACACCGCTGACCGCATTCGAATGATTAAAATGGCCGCCGCCACGTGTTCGGCTGCCGAATGGCGGCCACCCAGCTCTCGGCAATTAACCTGCAGTAACCTCACAGCCTGGGAGGCAAATTGTCTGCACACTTTAACTTCTGGGTGGTCCGCCTGTGTGGTACTTGGTTCAGTAAGCCCTATTTACTGAACCAAGAGGGAGAGAGCCAGGGGCAAGTTATTTTACAGGTCTGGGGACATAGTCTTAAAGGGGTATTGTTCAGCAAAGTCACAATATGTCCCCAGACGGTTCTTAAAGGGCCATACACACCCAATAAATGTTAATAAGTTTTCAGGGGCACAATCTTCCAGGGGCCATAGTCATGAGGCAGGAGGCTGGCAAACATGCTTCTCCACAATCCAGGGAAGCAGGGCAATTTCTCATTTAAAGGGCCAGTTACAAATAGCGATTTGTAACACATCTCCCCTTTGGGGGGAAGACTAACCAGGCACCTGACCTTCTGTCGGTCAGTGCCTCCGTTAGTCGATCCACCAACCCACAATAACCAAATGCCAGAGTAGCCCACCCACAACAAACAGGTACAAGGGTGACCCACCCACAAGACACAATTACTGCACCTGGGTATTTTGCTGTGGTGATGTGGTAACATGCTGTGGGGACTTGCGGGAGGGCAGAGGCCGACTGTACTCTGCCCTGCTGCCAGCTCTTCTGCTGGGATAGCCTGCAGGACATCAGGCTCTGGACCAGGGACAAAGGTAGGGCAGAGGCCGACTGCACTCTGCCCAGCTGCCAGCTCTTCTGCTGGGGTAGCCTGCAGGACATCAGGCTCTGGACCAGGGACAAAGGTAGGGCAGAGGCCGACTGCACTCTGCCCAGCTGCCAGCTCTTCTGCTGGGGTAGCCTGCGGGACATCAGGCTCTGGACCAGGGACAAAGGTAGGGCAGAGGCCGACTGCACTCTGCCCAGCTGCCAGCTCGTCTGCTGGGGTACTGAGACCATATTCCGGCTCAGTAGCCAAGGGTACATGGACGTCAGTAGGGGTTAACATCGCCTCTGTTAACCCTGGTGCCACGCTAGGAGTTAGCTGGGGAGGGGAATTTGTACTTACCCCCTCCTCCTGTTGTCCCGGTGAGAGCAGTTGGGGATCTGGACAAGTTGTCCAGCATCCCTGGAGGTCAGGCACAGAGACCACGGTCCCATCTGCACCGTCTGGGGGATTGGTGTCTCCCCTTGTTAGGGTAAGCTGCCGCTGGGGAGAGGGGGTGCTGTGCTCCTTTCCTGGAAACACAGGCTGCCGCTGGAGAGGGAGACCGCCTGTCTCCACTCCCGTAACATTGTCCTGTTGCTGTAGAGAGGGACCAACTGTCTCTGCTCTCTGTAGGACACACTGCTGCTGGGGGGGAAGGTCGGCACCTTCGGCCCCCTGGGGTACACACTGCCGCTGGAGAGGGAGACCGCCTGTCTCCACTCCCTTACCATTGTCCTGTTGCTGTAGAGAGGGACCAACTGTCTCTGCTCTCTGTAGGACACACTGCTGCTGGGGGGGAAGGACGGCACCTTCGGCCCCCTGGGGTACACACTGCCGCTGGAGAGGGAGACCGCCTGTCTCCACTCCCTTACCATTGTCCTGTTGCTGTAGAGAGGGACCAACTGTCTCTGCTCTCTGTAGGACACACTGCTGCTGGGGGGGAAGGACGGTACCTTCGGCTCCCTGACACTCACTCTGGGGTTGGGGATCTTCCCAGTAAACCTCTACGATATCCTTCCAGCTGAAGGGCTCTAGACCTGGTTCTGCTTGTCGGGTAGGTTGGGGCTGCACGGAGCTGAGCAGCTTGCTCCAGCTCCCACTCCCTTGTTACCAGGTGGGTCATGTCTTCTCTCACCTCGCGTTCGTCAGCCCAGACATACATGCCCATCCGGTAATCGTAGATGTCCCAAAACCTAAACTCCTCTGTGCTGCCGAAATCAAGCTCCTCCGCCATGGCATCCTGAAGTAGGCCAGGACCATCGTAATCATCCCCCTCCGGTAAGTCATGCTCGGCTGTCCAGGGGGTAAGTCGGATGGTATGCCACCAGAGGGCCTGGTATGCGTTGTCTAGCCCGATCTCTCGCCATACCAGGGTCTCCAGTCTTGCCACCCACTCATCTAGGGGTTGCTCTCCCAAAAGACCCATTCGCATTGCCACACGCTTCTGTAGCCGCTGCTCATCACTGGGGAGCCTCTCACCTCGCCGCCACTGGGCATCTTCCAGGGCATCATACCAGAGTTCCCTTCTGGCTGCATCCCTGTAATCTGCGGCCTCCTTCTCCTCCTCATCATGGAACGCTGTCCGCAAACCAGCTGATTCCATCCTGTTGTAGCCAGGGGCGCTGCCCAATGGCTAGCGTTGCCCTCAACTGTAACTCCAAACGTTACCAGTGTCTCTGAGCTGCTTCTCCTCGCACTAGGACGCCATCCCACCGCTGCCACCACTGTAACGGAGCTCCGTGTACTCCGACCGGGTACCCTCCGTTGATGGATGCTCCTAGCGCTCTCAGAGGACTCCAAGCACTGCAGACGACACCACAACCACCGCAGGCTCCACAACCGCCGTAGCTTAACTGGAGCCGCGCCGTCTTCCTTCCACCCTGGATCGGCTTCTGTCCTCCAGGACCGTGTGGGGAAGACCTCTCCTCCAGGAGAGCGTAACAGGAACAAGCTCTTAAAAGAGCTAAGTGATTAAGAGCTCAGGGGAATATGCAGAGCATAGCAATCCCCAGTGTGATATAGCAGTTCCCTCCAATAACGAGACAAGGCTACGTATTGAGGGTCAGAAGAGGTCTGAGGACTGGAACACCCAGCCTGCTTTTTATTAGGATAAGGTACACACAGGACACTCCCAGGGGGAGGATGAAATTAACCAATAACAGCATAGTACAGCCCACAGGTTCCCTCCCCTCAGATAAACAGTTAAACCAATTATTACATACAATAAAAATACAGTTTTTACACACACACTGTAACTTTAAAACCATACATCCAATTTCAATAAAGTTGCATAAAGTTGCATATTGCATAAAGTTGCATATTCAGACTCAGCATACATCAAACATAAACCCTTCCAAAAATCAGCCAAATCCCTCCAGTGGATCAAAAGTTAGCTGGAAGTCCCTTATGACCGACCGCAAGCACAATTTCCTGCCCAAAACAGTTCCATAGATTTGGGCTGTGCGGCCGGTCAATTTCATGCGGAAAAACGACTAAGTCCCATTTCGAACGGGACTTAGTCTCTGGAGCTGCAAGTTCAGTATGGGAGAAGGTAAGGGTCAGCGGTGTTCGGCAAAATGTGTAGCCGATTTTAGTTCCACAGAATCTTTAGCATACACCGCTGACCGCATTCGAATGATTAAAATGGCCGCCGCCACGTGTTCGGCTGCCGAATGGCGGCCACCCAGCGCTCGGCAATTAACCTGCAGTTACCTCACAGCCTGGGAGGCAAATTGCCTGCACACTTTAACTTCTGGGTGGTCCGCCTGTGTGGTACTTGGTTCAGTAAGCCCTATTTACTGAACCAAGAGGGAGAGAGCCAGGGGCAAGTTATTTTACAGGTCTGGGGACATAGTCTTAAAGGGGTATTGTTCAGCAAAGTCACAATATGTCCCCAGACGGTTCTTAAAGGGCCATACACACCCAATAAATGTTAATAAGTTTTCAGGGGCACAATCTTCCAGGGGCCATAGTCATGAGGCAGGAGGCTGGCAAACATGCTTCTCCACAATCCAGGGAAGCAGGGCAATTTCTCATTTAAAGGGCCAGTTACAAATAGCGATTTGTAACATTCATAATTTCATATTATCATTCTGTGTCAAAGTAGGGGTATATGTGTGTGTGTAAAGTTGATGTGTGAAATCCTACAGTATAATTTGTGTAGTGCCAGAGAGTATAAAATGCAGACGTGTAGCATAAATGGGTAAATACATTGTTCCATGAGTGAATAGAGCAGATGTTTGTAAAAGCAGGAGTGTATTTGTATGGAATGTTGATGTGTGAATGTAAGGGTGTATTTATGCTGAATGTGAATACACGGGTGTAATTTGTGGAGGACTTGTGTGTTGGTGTATTAATGCCAGTGTGTATTAGTATGAAATGTCTGTGTAAGTATGTAAAGATAGATTTGTATGGATTGTTTGTGTGTGAATGCAGTATGTTTGCACAGTGTATATGTGAATGCAGGAGTGTATTTTTATGTGTGCAGAGTTTAAGCATGTGAATGAGGGGTGTATGTAACATTTGTGTCAGAGTGCATGTGTATGTGTGAATGATAGGTGTATTTGAACCTGTGCCAGTGTATGTGTGAATGAGAGGTGTATTTGAAACCTGTGTCAGTGTGTGTGAATGAGAGATGTATTTGAAACCTGTGTCACAGCGTGTGAATGAAGAGGTGTATTTAAAACCTCTACAAAAACACCATGTGTGCCTCTGCCCTGTCTAAATCCTTCATCCCATGTATTCCTCTCTCCTTTTCTCTCCAGCCTGCTTACCTGCACCAGTTTGATGATTTTTTTCCTTCCCCCAGCTTTCTCAAGCAGAACCTGGGGCTGGGAGAGATCTGCTGGGCCAGGCTCCAGTTCTCACTAGCCTTTCATCCTGTGAGAGCTCCGTGTGAGAGGAGTGTCACTTCTTGCCCCCTCCCATCCTCACACAGAGCACTATGTACTGATCGCAGGCATAGAGATGAGACCTGCCAATGTCATCACCTTCCTTTTGACTAGGGAGATCTCTGATCTCCACTTCAGAATCATGTGTGCAGCCGGGCCCCTGACTCACTTGGGCCCTCGGTCCATGACCGATCTGCCCGAGTGGTCAGTCCGCCCCTGAGTGTAATCAATAACACCCCGTTTGAATGGATGTAAATCTATCCTGTCAATCCTGTCATAAATACATTTTGTTTGATGTAATGAAAATTGCAATAGCAGAGAAATCAAGGCTTGTAGTTTCTACATCATGCATGTCAAATTCATGGCCCACAATGGACATCTTTGCGGCCCAGCGAGGCGCGAGTACATGCTTGGTGTTAAAGCAGAGTAGGCACCTGCTTTCTCCACATTGCAGGTGCCTACTCTGCTAAAATTTACCCGACCGGAGAGAAAGCAGGATGCTGGAGCACGCGCCATCTGTAATGTTGCCGGAATATGACATCATATTCCGGCACCCGGCATCACTAAACTGCATGCAAGGGAGCAGTGAGGAGCGGGAAGGAGATTTCAAGATAGAAGATCCCCGCTGATCCCGGGGAATGTGTGTGTCAGTGTGTGTGTGTATCTGTCAGTGTAGGTGTGTCAGTGAGTTTGTGTCTGTGTGTGTATGTGTCTATGTGTGTGTGTCAGTGAGTGTGTCTGTGTGTGTGTGTGTGTCTGTCTGTCAGTGTGTGTGTCAGTCAGTGTTGCGATGGCCGCGACTGGACAGTGGAGTACCTGGAGGTGCATGGAGGCACACAATGCCACGTCACATTCCCACGTGAAGTCAACGTGCTCCACCTTTACAGGGTTTCAAGAAGAAGCGTGAGGATCCGCTTTGGCACAGGGTGTGGACAGCGCCATTTGGGGTACACCAGAAGCCGGACTCCGGAGTCTCATACTGGCAGCGGCAATGTAAGTGGAGTCTGATTGTTGGCTAGAGGGGGGTGCTGGGATTTAGTAGAGTAAGAAGACTGGGATTTAGTATAGGGGAAGGACTAAGATTTAGTAAATGGGGGAGGACTGGAATTTAGTAGAGGGGGGCTGGGACTGAGTAGAGGGAGGGGGACTGGGATTTAGTAGAGGGGGGTGCTGTTTTTTTTTTCTACTGTACTTTTCAAAATAAACCTACGCTTCTATGAAAATGTAAGTTTTTTTTGTTTTTTTGCGGCCCACATAAACGTAAACCTTGTTTACTTTGGCCCGTGCTAGACTTTGAGTTTCACATGCTTGTTCTACATAAAACAGATACAAATAAGGACACACAGTATCCAAATAAGAACACACAGTGTAAAGTTAATGTCAGTTTATGTCAAACCAGACACATAAGTAGCAGAAATAATGGTAAAATAAAACAGCAGCAGGAACAGGCAATGCAGAAAGAGAAATATATAAACTGTTCCTGAGTGTGCCTTCAAGGACATCTACACTAGACTAAATATCCCAGTCATGCTACAATATTCTGGATTAAAAAATCCCATCTACAGTACAAAAAAGGAACAGATCACAGATATAGGTATAGAATAAAAAACTGTTCAGTCAGGTTCTAAAGTACTGCAACCACTCCATGTGCTATGAAAAAAAAAGTGTGGACAAAGTGAGAGATCTGGCTGCAGAATCATTTCGCAGGTCAGTCACTATAAAATGTATGAAGCGATTAACCTGGAGTCGTGTTTAGAGATGTCCCGAACGGTTCTCAGGCGAATAGTTCCTGGCGAACATAGCTTGTTCGCGTTCGCCACGGATGGCGAACATATGTGATGTTCGGTCCGCCCCTATTCATCATCATTGAGTAAACCCTGTACCTCAAAGTCAGCAGACACATTCCAGCCAATCAGTAGCAGACCCTCCCTCCCAGACCCTCCCACCTCCTGGACAGCATCCATTTTAGATTCATTCGGAAGCTGCATTCTTTTTTTTTTTTTAGACAGAAGTGTGTTATATTTGAGCATGCTAGGCTGAACGTGCCTATGTCATGGCTAGCTGCACTGAGGGTATGAGTATATAGCAGTACATTGTTGTGAAAGATGGCTTAGGGTGTAGCTTGCACGTTATCAACTGTGTATATATATCAGCAGCTCCACCACTAGTTATAAATCAAGTGTGAGTCGCCCCATGAGATGAGACTAGTGAATAACATAATACATGAACGGTTAAGGTAAAGGCATGTAAGGAACTACGACAATAAACTCTTTAGGAGTGAAATAATGACATGTTTAAACGCTTGGTACTTTACGATTAGTTAATGTGCAGAGAGCAGTTGATGTGATCAAAGGCATGGTGTGGAGGATCGGCTATAGTGGGACATGCTTGGCAGGCTGCTGTTTACTGCTTGTGCTCACCCTTCTGGGCGCCAGGTGCAGACCCTGGGAGTCCCTGATACCTGGAACAACAAAGGCAAGTCTCTGGCTGAGTGCCGGGTTCGCGGCTTGAGGTGGTGGAAGCTTGTTTTGTCAGGTGGTCGGATCTGTCCCGGTGGTGCTTCACGTCCGGTGTGGGATTGTGGTGGCTTAAGGTGGAGGCGAGTGCTTGACGTGGGGCAGGCTCTGCATTTCTGTTTGTGCCTCCGGTCCCGCCTTCGACGCCTTTTGCTTTGGTGGATTTTAATGGGGACTGCTTCGCTTAGCTGTGGTGGAGCTTGTTGGGGCTGTGGTGGAGCTTGTTGGGGCTTCCTGCTTGTTATTTGCTTGCAACATTGATTAAAGAGTCTGTCCAGCTTAGACTCAATATCCTACCATGGTTTGCTGGTACCAGGAGGACACGCGGCTGCCACCATATTGGGAGAGTCGCAGATGAGTATGTCAGCCTGGGCGGCTGTGCGTCCATTAGCTCCAAACAGCCTCTCAGGGGTGGACCGGGATAATCCCCACCAGTCCGAGGGGGGTGGGGGGTGGGGGGTAGTGGAGCTCCTGCCGGGAAGTAGCTGCTCCTGGACATCCCAAGATCGGGAGAACGGCCACCTCTCCCACCCGGTGAGCACCAGGCCACACTTGCCACGCGGAGGTAAGTAAGACTCTGTCAAGTTGCTGACCACTATTAAGCATGTCGGGTCGGTCAGGTAGGAGCAACATTGCTGGGTCATCCCCTTCTGGGGTGAAATTCGCTTGTTGATAGCTGCTTAAAGTGAGATATTGAGGGAGCTCACACGAAGTGCGTCTTTCCTCCATGACAGCTAGGCCCCGCCCCCCGGAAGCTGCATTCTTAGTGAGAGGAGGTACAGTGTAGCTGCTGCTGATTTAATAGGGAAATCGATAGCTAGGCTAGTGTATTCAGTGTCCACTACAGTCCTGAAGGACTCATCTGATCTCTGCTGTAAGGACAGCAACCAGTCTGCTTCTTTTTTTTCCCTGTGTAATCTAATTGCAGTTGCCTGCCTGCCAGTGTGTTTGTCAGGCTCACAGCGTATACTGTGCCACCTTGCCCAGTGCCACCACTCATATCTGGTGTCACAATAGCTTGCATTGTAATATAGTAGCAGTCAGTTTCCTTCACACGTGTGTCCGTTTTAGGGCCTGCCAGGGCACAGTGTCACACCAGTGCAACTCATATCTGGTGTAACAGTAGTGTACATTTAAAAAAAAAAATACAATTTTAACTGTAATAGATTGAATAGCAGTTAGTTGTCTGCAAGCGTGTGTGTCAGGCATACAGCGTCTACTCTGCCAACTTCTGCCAGTGCACAGTGCCACTCATATCTGTTGTCACAGTAGCTTGCACGCATAGTACCACTAATCGAAAACAAAATGACAGGCAGAGGCAGGCCACCCCGCAGGGGCCGTCATGGTCGTGGTGCTGTGATTCCCTTTGGCCCTAGAATAATGCCCAGTGTTCAGAGGCCACGTACCCTGAACTCGAAAAGTTCTGAGGACATAGTTGACTGGCTAACACAGGACACCCAATCTTCTACAGCTTCCGCTCGGAACCTTGACGCACCATCCTCCTCCAGCTTAGCTTCGGGCACCTCTCAAGTTACCACTCGCCCGCCTGCCGCCACCACCAACACTAGCACCACAGCCGCTTCACATGATCTGTCAGAGGAGTTTTTTACACATCAGTTGGAAGAAATGAGTGATGCGCAACTATTATTGCCAGAGGATGTAGATAACAGGGATATGTCTCAGTCAGGCAGCATTACACACATGGACGTACAGTGTGATGATGATGATGTTGTCATCAGTGAGGACAAGGAACGGGACATGGCTAGCTTGGTATTCCACCTTGTGCAAATGGGGAGTTTGCGGTTGTGCAAATGGACTGTTTGCGGTTGTTTGCAGTGCGTTAAACGAGGAGTTTGGTCTGTCACTGTGAAGCGGGCGTAACCCTTACACTACCTGATCGATACAACATCATACCTGATGTTTTAAAGCACGTTATTCCAAACAATTTAGGAATGTTAGGTGATTTATGCCCTTTATGGATTAAAACCAGACTCTGCATCAACTATGTAATTTTCCATGGGAGTTTTGCCATGGATCCCCCTCCGGCATGCCACAGTCCAGGTGTTAGTCCCCTTGAAACAACTTTTCCATCACTATTGTGGCCAGAAAGAATCCCTGTGGGTTTTAAAATTCGCCTGCCTATTGAAGTCTATGGTGGTTCGCCCGGTTCGCCCGTTCGCGAACATTTGCGGAAGTTCGCGTTCGCAGTTCGCGAACGGAAAATTTGATGTTCGCGACATCTCTAGTTGTGTTACCATGAGTTTCTCCTCTGCTGTGAGACTTTGTACTAACCGAATCTATTGGAAGGAATTTGAGCTCCTGGGGCTCTTTCATCATACTCATCCTTAAGATGCAGATTGTTTAATTTGTTAGATAATGTATATATTGTATAATATTCCATAATACACTACAACATTCATGCATGTACAAAGTGGTGAGTAACTCTCAGACTCCGCCAACTCCACATATACATATCACTCTTGGCCAACCCCTGCAGAATCACACACAGCCACCATACAGAAGCCTCTCAGGAGTATTGCCTATGGTAAAGGGATGAGAGAGGCCCACTGGTTCTTAGCTATGCCACTTTAGATAGTCCATGAAGTTAAAATGTCTATAGGTGGCTTTGATATCTGTCCACGATTTGAATAATACATGCATTTATTTAATTTTATTTTTTTACATTGTTTATTTTTGCTGTAAATAGACAAAGAACAAGTTATTTGAGACACTATTGCATAAGCATCGCTGATAATAAAGCTGTCATAAGTACTGCATATTTTTTAAAAGTAAGGATAGAAGATATAGATGCATGGAACAGTATGGCATGGAAAAGCAAACACATGAAAATAAACTAAAACAAAGGAAAAGATGCCATGGCTAATAAAGATCCCTGGGCACCCATAAACATGTATTTAGCCGGAGGAGGATAGATATTAGCTCATGGAAAGGTACCCCCATTACCCATCCAACCCCCAGCACCGGCAAGACACAGTACGAGTGTTCAGACATAAGCCTGTTAGTATACAGCCAGACTGCACCCTAGGTTATGTCAGCCAATCACGATCCAGCTCAATGTCATGGAGAGTGTTGTTTAGGACCAGCAGTGCAGCGACAGCCAAGTCTGTATAGCCGAATGGGTTGACAAGAATGTTTTGAACTAGCCTTGTGCCCTTGTGTCTGCCTATAAATGTACTTCAATACATTCCTGGGCCTCCAAACAATTAAATTAATCTCTTCAGGTCTGCAGTTTATTTTGAAAAAGTCCACCTCAAACTCAAAACTCAAACTGATTACACTGGAAGAAAATTGAGTTTGGTTGATTGGAGATTAGATGTGGTGTTTCAGTCCATAGGAATTTTGTACATTCAATTATTTCGGTAAACATTATTTGGACAAACCAAAATGGCACACACGTTGGCTAGTCAGTGTACTGCAAAATATATATGATATAACTAATATGAGTATTATGTATATATTTTGCAGTACACTGATTGGTGTATTTATTTGCCATTTGCTTTACAGATTAAGCGATAGGAAGAAACCAAGGTGAAAACAGAGGTGAAAAAAGGAGGATGAGATAAAAAAAAAAAACTATATTTAAATATTTATGTAGTATGTATTTATTAAATATTTAATAGTGTAGATTGGATTGGGCATATTAGTCAAGTAGACAAGATGCCAAAATACCAGTGTATTTTAGTAAGCAATGATACCTTTTTTTATTGGACTAGCATAATATTTCAGACAGGTTTTCTAGAGAGTTTTCCTCTCTTTCTCAGGTCTGAAGCAGTGGGGTGTCATAAATAGCAGAAGACGTGCCTGAAAGTGAAAGGTGCAGGTTGGCTGAGAATAGCCAGACAAACTACACAAACAGAGGAGAGTAAATAAGTTGGTTAAAAAGGAAAAAGTGAAAAAAACCCTGCAGAACAGGGCATGCAAATATATGGCTGCATATATGAATGTATATAAATTGATCAAATACAAGTGAAGCAAGAATATTGAAAAATAACTATATAAGACATTAAGATGTGTGTTTATATAAAGTTTTAGTAGTGTGTGAGAAAACCAGAGTCTACATTAAGTCCTTAATTTCTGGTGTTGAAATGTGTGATTATTTTCATCTCAAATAGTTTCGTTCATGAAAGTCTTTGAAATTCCCTTTAAGAACTTTAATCCTTAGGTATTGGATGGAGTGATCAGTTTGGGTGAAGTGATGACAAACAGGGGTACAGTTTCAGTTTTCCTTGTGATTCTTGATTCATTCTGAGATGCAGCTTAAGGCCAGTTTCTCCAATGTTGCAACCTTTGTCACAAACTGTACACTGTATCATGTACACCACATTCGCAGATGTGCAGAAATATCAGCCCTTAATTTTGTATATTTTGTTTTTGTGACTAGCTGTGTTATTGCCACATATATGTTGACACATTTCACAGAGTGATTTGTTACATCATACAGTGCCATTCTGTGTGAGCTTGTGTTCTGTGGTCAATTTGCTGCGGACCAATCTCTATCACAGGTTAGGTGGTTGTTTGTATGCTAGTAGGGGGGGCTCAGGAAAATTTTTCTTGAGTGTGGGGGCTCGCACCTTTCACTTTCAGGCACATCTTCTGCTATTTGACACCTCACTCACCTCCCTCCCTTCCCTTCTCTAACATGAACAGTTAAATGTTAAACTCAGATTGATCAGTATTGCTTCAGACCTGATGAAGAGATAGCAAACTCTCAAAAGCTAGTCTTTGAAATATTATGTTAGTCCAATACAAAAGGTATCATTGCATACGGCAATACTCTGGTATTTTGGCATCTTATATATACATATAGATTGTTTTTATTTTTATTTTTTTTACTACTGCTTTTTTCCTGTATTAGTTACTTGATCTGTGAATAAAATTGGAAATATCCATATAAATAAACACATTACTATAATGCATTTCAATTTAGTGTATTTGCAGTTTGTGTGAAAAGTGGTATTTTGTGGAAAAAAAGACATTTATAACTTTGCTAGCAAAGTTTTTGTCAATATAAAGTTATACTAAAACCACCATAACTACTACAGCCTGCTGTAGTGGTTTCGATGGTAAAAGTACCCTGGTGCTTTTCTCTGGTAACAAGGCAAACTGCCTTTGCTTGGTAATGGGGCAAACTTTTTTTTACAATGGTTTTCCCTCTTACTTGCTCAATCAATGGCTGAGAAGGTCAGCTGACCACAGAAATATGCAAAGAATTGGCATTAGCAAGCCTGGAATTCAGGCTTGCTAATGATGCTCTAAAGGCACTGCTGGAGGTGGAATTACACCTCCAGCAACTCTGTGCAGCATTTTGCTATGAAACACTGCACATAAAGACAGATTCAAGGCACCATGTCAAAGAGCCAGCGCATCCATGGCATTTTGGGAGTGTGTCCGCGAGTGATGATGCTCCACCAGAGCTCCCCGGTGTCTTGGTCAGCATTCTCTATTGGCACTGGACTCCGTAATGGTGCCACCATGCCCATGTAAATCAGGCTTGTCATTTCCAATCCAGCTCTTTTTGGACAGAGTAGGAGCTCAGAAGAGATCTTTCCAGGGACATTGGTTCTTTATGTCAGGATCAAGACAGGGATCCAACACGCAGAGTACTAAAACCTATAAAGACGTGTACCGGACCTCAGAGTGGCCAGACTAACGTCAAGTAAACAGAGAATGGCCAGGGGCGAGCCGAGGTCGGGGGACAGGTAAGCGAAAGCCAAGCCGAGATCAAGGATAGGAGAGGTAAGCAAAGTCAGGATACAAGCCAAGTCAATAACCGAAGGAACAATCAATAAAACACACTGAGGGAACAGACAAGCTGAAACCACGACAGGGCAATGACTCACTGTAAGTGAGTACCTTTTATACCCTGCTTCTTTAATTGATGACCATGCCCCCAAAACGTCCTACTTTGAGATTTTCGGCGGGTCATGACGTCATGACGTCGGCGGCATCCACTTTAGGGATGTGGGCACGAGAGCCTTGTGAATTTACTCTTTTTATAAAGCAAAAAAAGAGAGGCTATAGTGTTGGACTGGACAGCACTGATGGTGCCACCGTGCCCATGTAAATCAGGCTTTTCATTTCTAATCCAGCCCTTTTTGGACAGAGTAGGAGCTCAGAAGAGATCTTCCCAGGGACATTGGTTGTTTAGGGATGTGGGCATGAGGGCCTTGTGTATTTACTGTTTTTATAAAGCAAAAAAAGAGAGGCTACAGTGTTGGACCGACCAGCACTGATGTCTCACAGAAGGTTACGGAGGTACCTAAGGGCATGGACCCTGGTATATATATGGAAGAAGAGCAAATGAAGTGGAGTGGGAAGTCTGCCCACATAAAGTAGGTGGACCACTACTCCACTCAGATGTACCTCAGACGTACCTCCTAGAGTTAAAAATGCATCATAGTTGTATAAACCTTTATAAAGCCGAATATATAAACAATAAATATAAAATATGTGCAAACCCAATGTTTGTGTAATAAATAAAGAAAAGGTTGTGATACATTATGAACCCCTTAAGGACACATGACATGTGTGACATGTCATGATTCCCTTTTATTCCAGAAGTTTGGTACTTAAGGGGTTAAAAACCTGGGTAAGTTTATCCTGAATAACTGGGTTGTGTACCTAGAGGACCATATGTAAACTCAGTAAATACCCTTTAAAGGGTTAGTGAATATGTGGATACCTCTAAAGTACCAGTATAATGGTTATTCAGGTCTAAACGGTATTAAAACTGTATGAAAGTAAGAGGGGAATGAGGGATGGTAATTATATCACACTTGGTTGCAAATCAGCTCAATTGCAGTATGTAGAGTTGAACAAAGTAGCACTACAGCAGGAGCATAGATAGGTTAGCTTTTACCATTACGTGGCTAGTATCGATTGCTAGAGCCTATACAGGATGTATTCTAGTCAAGAGAGATAGAGGAGGTATGGCTTTCGTGATTCTAATAAATTCCAAAGGATTAAAAGCAAGTAAGTACTCCCAATACTTATATTAACTGCAGAAGTAACCCCTTACAGGGTAGATTAGAAATTGTAAGCTGTAAACCCTAAGGTAGAATATGAGTAGATGTTAATATAGCTTTTTTAAGACCTAGAAAGGTATTGCTCAATCCAAACACGTAGTGGTATGTTTCCCACAAAGGAAAACCGATGTTTCACCGTCAAGGAAATCAGGAAGGTCCAAAGGTTAGAATATGGTATGAGCTTTATTATAACAGAAGTATTAAAAAACAAAATAGTACATAATGTGTTTCACCTAATGGGTAGGCTTTTTCAACTGCATTACAAATATTAGGTACCTTCACTGTTTATATACTGGAGTACATGGTTGAAAAATGTGAAATCTAACAGGCATTTAATGGAAATTCCCCCAGCCCCTCCATGTGTCTCGTTTACCCCCCAGACCCTCCATGTGTCTCAGTTCTCCAACCCAGCCCCTCCATGTTTCCCATTCCCCTAGCCCCTCCATGTGTCCCATTCCCTCCAGCTCCTACATGTGTCCCATTCCCTCCCTCCATCCCCTTCATGTTCCCCATTCTCCTCAGCCTTTCAATGTGTTCCACTCCTCACCCCCAGCCCCTGCATGCGTCTCATTCCCTCCTCCCCTAGCCCCTCCATTCCCTTCCCCCAGCCCCTCCATGTGTCTCAGTCCCTCCCCCCAGCCCCTTCATGTGTCTCATTCCCTTCTCCCCTACATGTGTCCCATTCAGTCCTCCTCCCCCACTCCCCTCTGTACCTGTTTACCTCTACGGTACCTGTCTCACAGGGAGTGCTTTCTCAATAAGTATTTCCTGTCAGACTGTTCGGCCATGCTACATACAGTTGCAAGAGGGGAGCACACTCGACTGATATGGCCTTAAAGAGAGATTGGCCAAACAGAAGTCTCTACTTACACTGCACTGCAAGTCACTGCAAGACACGAGAAAATCTGTTTGGAATTTGAAAAAAAGCACATAAAGGACTCGTGAACAGTGAGAAACAAGATTCTCTAGTCTGATGAAATAAAGGTTGAACTATCTGGCCTCAGTACAAAGTGTACCTAACTCTGGCTAGTACTCGTTTTCGCTGTTTCTCCGTTACCCTGACCTCAGCTCGTATTTCGACTATGCTTTATTCTGTCTAACGTTAAGTCCAGCCACTCTAAGGCCCGGTAAGACATTTATATTTCATTAGTCCATTCCTTGCTATCCTAAACTCTACGTGTTAGGGTTATACTCCGTGACAGAAACCGAATGTGGTGAAAAAAGCAGGAGTGCTGCAAATACTTTGAGGTATTTGTGTACAAGTTCAGGAGAAAATTGTGGAGGTAGTGAATCCCCGTGGGACATCGAAGGACAATAAGGAGCAGCCAACAGAGTGTTTTTGCTAATTTATTTATGGCATACTGGAAAGAGTCTTTTATATATGCTCAGCATGACTGGGAGGCGAACTTGGTCCTGTACAGGCGGTATATAGATGATATATTCTTCATATGGAAGGGAAGTAGAACCTCACTGGACGACGTTTTGCTTTTTCTTAACAACAACACATGGGGCATTAAATTGACCTCAGAAATTAGCTGCCAAGAAGTGCATTTTTTGGACTTAAGAATATTCATAGAGAATGGGACAGTGAAGACTAAAACTTTCTTCAAAACTGTCGATGTCAATAGTTTTATTGACATCGACAGTTGCCATTTTAAAACTTGGCTTTCTAATATCCCTAAGGGGCAATTCATGCGGCTAAAGCGGAATTGTACTGACGACAACATTTTTATTGAACAATCGGATATCCTAAAGAAACAATTTTACCAGAAAGGATATGAAAAGGAACAGGTAGAAACCCAATTTGATGAAATTTGCACAAAGCCAAGAGGGGATCTTTTAAAATATAAACGAAAGGAGAATATTGTACAGGAGAAGCAAGTTTCTTTCGTATGTGATTTTAACTCCCAAAGTTATAGGTTCCATAAAATTCTTAAAAAACACTGGCATATCCTGAGACAAAATGAAGATCTCCTCACTTTTGTGGGAGAGAAACCAAGAATAGTATATAGAGGAGCCAGTAATTTTAAAAATATTTTAACTAGTAGTTTTATACCTAAAAACTCCCAAAAAAATAAAGATGTATTGGGTAAAGATTTAAAGGGATTCTACAACTGTGGAAACTGCAAAGCATGCAAGAGTAGCCACATTATAAATAGAAAAACAGATACATTTTATTCCAATAAAACGAAAAAGGAATATGTAGCAAAATAATTTATCACATGTAATACTAAGAATGAGATCTATTTATTGTCATGCACGTGCGGACTACAATATGTGGGACGTACGACCAGACCTTTGAAAGTCAGAATTTGTGAACACCTCAGGAACACTGAAAAGGGAGTTCTTAACCACTCTGTATCGGCACATATTAATTTAATTCACAATGGTGATACCAAAAATTTGCACTTTATGGGAATACAGAGGGTTTTTAAGCCATGGAGAGGGGGTGACCATATAAGGATCTTAAATAAAACTGAGATGAAATGGATCTTTGAGTTGGAAACCCTCTCTCCTAATGGCTTGAATATTGATTTTGAAATGTATAATTATATTTAATTTTTTTTAAATAATGTTTTTGTTATGTATATACAATTAAATTATATTGATAAATTAGTTCCCTTGATTAGGGTATTTCATATTGCTGATTTTTTGAATGCTTCCCCCCCCCCCCCCCCTTTTTCTTTCTTTGCCTCAAGCTAATTTCATCCCGTGTATGCTGGATTATTAACTTTTATGATTACGAGCAAAAATGGACTTGATAACTGCTGGAACGCATGAATACCGTAAGTGGAACGTATGCGAACCCGGAAGTAACAGCGGTGGAACGCAAGAACGCGGTAGTGATAACAACAACGTCAGAGCCCGGAGTCACAGATCAAATGGACTTATGTGATTGGTTGATGGGCGAAGGGGGCGGGTTCCTTGTACCCGTTTCCCGGGCAAAATTGTTTATTTAAATGTATGCTGAGCTTGAATACAATACTGCACCAGAGGAAGACGTATTGTGACGTCGAAACGCGTTGTGCTTGATGCTGACATTACCCAATTTGGAATGTAAGATTTTAAATGTTTTTTAATAAATAATACATTTGATATATTTCTAAAATTGGTGTTTTGCCTGCTCTATTTCCCTCATATTTGGAGGTTCAAGCTTCAGCCTTGTGGACTTCAGTGGAAATTCCTCCCTAAGCGCTTTTACCTGAGCCAGTTTTCTTACTAACAGGCTCCAACCCATGTGAGTGGGACCATTAAGACTGCGATAGTTGATCTATCTTACACTGCAGTATTATACTATGATCTTTTTTGTTTATTATGTATAGGAGCTAAATTGATACAGACTTATTATAATAAGGTATTTACCCTTATCTTATACATAAATTTTGGGATATACCACTAACATATTATTGCGTGTATCTATCACGAGCGCTGCACACTTTCTTGTATTTTTGTGTTATGCTTATTGTGGGACTGTGGTGATTAAATCCCACTAGTGTGTTCTAGCAGCTGTTTCTTAGCGCCACAAACTATACCTTTCTGTTTGTTAACAGAGTGTTTTTGCAAAGTTATCAAACAGTTTCGGACTAGTCCTGAAACCAAAAGTAAGTCTAGTGTAAAAGTAATAATTGTGAATCACACTTCTTGCCCGACAAACAGTAACAAGACGGATTTTAAAATAACAATTACCTGGGCGGAGCCTGACCTTGGTAGGAGATGGACGCTTAGCCCTGCAGCTCTCTCTCCCCCCGCGATATAATCTGCAAACATCCGCAGCCACAGGCACCCCGCGATAATAAAAACGGTAGACCCCCCTACCTGAACTCGGGCACAACACCCGGGTATGGGAGGAAATAATAAAAAGAAGAAGGAAAAAGAAACCTCAATCGCTAAAATATTCCGCTCGCAGAGCACACCACAACGGCCATCTTGCCAGGTCGGAATGGCGAGCTCCAGCCCAGAATCGGACAGCGTTATACACCCAACCGCAGCAGACACCCCCCTAACCAAAAGGGACCTGCAAGCGCTTCTACACGACGCCACGGCCGACATAAAGGCGCACACGGCGGCGGAACTGGATCACCATATACAAGGCCTAAAAAAAGACATAGAGGCCCTGACACGAAGAACCAACCAGCCGAAACAAAGCTCACAACTCTGGCCGAAACCTCTAAGTCCCACTCCCAAGATATAACTTACCTCCACGGGAAGATAGCAACAATGGAAGAGGAAAAAGAGGACTTAAATAATAGATCACGACGGAACAACATCCGTGTCCGAGGCCTCCCCGAAACCGTCTCCAATGACCGCCTGCAAACGACACTAACCGAGCTGTTCCGGATACTACTCCCAGAGGCTTCGGACCGGGATCTGGAGATGGACAGGGCCCACAGAGCCCTCCGAGCCCCAACGTTCGGGTTGAACGGAAAGATGGCAGGTTTTGCTGCGCTTTTTGGATAATTTGTTATTTTATGGGGAATCGATGTAGCCGAACTATGACATCCCGTGGGGTGTCTGGGTTAGACACCCCATGGGATGTCATAGTTCGGCTACATCGATTCCCCATAAAATAACAAATTATCCAAAAAGCGCGGCAAAACCCGCCATCTTTCCAGCATCGCAGACTCACCTTCTTCCAGGATCTAGCGCCCTTGACCCTCAAGAAACGCAGAGACCTCAAGCAACTCACGTTAACCCTCAACCACCACGGTATAAAATACATGTGGGGCCACCCATTCAAGTTGGTGGTCCGCAAGGATGACTAGACCCACATCCTCTACAACACGGCCGAGATGGCCCCCTTCGCAGACTCCCTGGGCCTCGAGCTCTTACCTCCACCATCACACGTCCCACCGAGACCCAGATGAGGGCCCAGAGGGACTACCGACATGGACAACCACTCACCCCGCCGTACACCAAGGAAGAGAGCGCCACCGTCCGAGAGGAGCCCCCACAGACCATAGACACTGATACAGACCCAAGCAGAGACTTACTCACTCCTGGCGGCAGCAACAATGGTGCGAACCTACATAGCCCTCTATATCCTTTACGCTACTCAAACGGACAGTAAGAGCCCTTAGGGCGATAAATAAGGGGATCATTGAGAGCTTTACAGGGACAGGACACTGATAACTGATAGAAGTATTGAGGATGTTTCAACAATGGTGTGGGTGGGGGCCCGGGGCCGAGGGGGGTAGCGATCTCACCACTCACCCTCAGATGCGGGCCGGACCCCCCCTGGAGGGAAGGCCGTATAAACATGGGGCTCGCTACTGGGGCCCCCCTCCCTCCCCGGGCTCCCTGGGATCACTGGGAGCTGCCAGACCCCTCCGTAGCTGGGACCTGGGGGGCTGAGAGATGCCCAACAGGAGATTAACCTCACTACTAACATTAACTGTACCAGGTATGTAACGAAAGTGTAGTGTGAGACACCCCACCAGGTAACGTTGGTAACACTAACAGTAGTCCAACTTTAAGCCCTGGGCCAGTATTTGCTTAGAGCATCACTACTACTTCAGCTGGTAAACTCGCCCCCCCAAAAATAGCGCAAAAGACAACACATACACACACAGGTTTTATTTAATTTAATTTACCTTAACTCTTTTAGGTGTAGATATATCAAAGACTCCTCAGTCTTCATAAAACATAGATCACACATCAATATCTGCAATAAAAAAACACTAAAAATAATTGTCCATCCACTAAACACCGTGAATGTGCCATAGGCATGGGTGAATTGGTAGCAGCTAGAAAGCGTTACAGATGTCAGTTTTGCTATGCCAAGCGTGCCTACCCACGTGTAAAATTGCCTGTATGACGTTGTTGACAGTGGTGTAATGGAGGGTGAATTCTTCAGCAGGGATAAGAGAGTTTATGCTTCGTGTGTGTGAAGAATTAAAGATCAATGATAAGAGCTGAAAGATCAGGGATAAGCCTTTTTTTGAAGATTTGTGAGACACAACACCGATGGGATTCATGCGCCAAGACTGAAAAGGTGGAGGAGAAAACGAGACTAATACAAAACCTAGATGGACTTCTTTGTCCAGTAGAGTACCTACTGTTAAGGGATCAGACTAGGCTGATAACAAATTGGGGCATTCCAGTGTGCCTGAGGGAAGTGCCACGAGACCTGTGTGAAAACCTATGGAAAAACCAGAAACCAAGAATTCCATCAAGTGGGGTAAGAAGTGAGAGCGCAAGTGATATCTGAGATTGTCCCTATTAACCTCCGAAAGTAATTTCTTGGGAAAGAGCTTGGAGGGGCACATAGATTTTACATGTGGCCTAAAATATCTTGAACAGATGCGCAACAATCAACATGCACTGTAATTGCGGGCACCAGCATTAAAATGGGTCTGCCCAACTTATCCTTCTGACCCCGATTTTGACTAATGGAGCAACCGGAAGTGGCACGTGCAGGAGTTGTGGATGTGGATGGGTTGGCTTCGCAGGGGCACAAGTTGGAGGAATGGGAGGAGGATGAACAAATTGCCCCAAGCAGGGGGCTTCAAGCCGGCAAAATGCCTGCAGGACAGCTCTGTGGCCAAGTGACTCCAGTCGGTTTAAATATTAAAATGGGCCAGAGCTGCAGTGGCATTGGCCGATGCAGACTTGTGATAGTCATAAAAAGAAAAGTGTGTACTTGTGCCCTAAATCTACCAACTTGTGTAGGGAGAGATCCAGTTCGAACTCGGGGATTGAGAATTTCTTATTTAGTCAGGTGTCCCTGGCTTTAAGGACCACTGACAAATCCCCGTAGTAAGAAGTCCTGTTGTCTACAATGTCCTGCGAAGCAATTACCCTCAGTAATGTCTTTACTTATGGAGGTGGGGATCAAATGTGCAGGTGTGACAATGTGAGACACCTAGAGGGAAGGAGAGAAACGGTGCTCAAGCTCCTTTGTGTCCTTGCTACCATGAGAGCAGTAACCTCCGCCGGATTAGCTGCGGAGACCTGGGGAATCGGATGTCAACCGGTCTTGAATGGTTTGAATTGAGGCAATCAATATAGATATCCATCCCTGCAAGTCCCCCATGCCGTCAAAACTTCCACCCCGTGAACTTGTACTGTGTCTGGGGTCAATGGATTAAGTGGATAGGAACCTTAAGAGTTCCGCCTTCCTTGCCGTGGCTGGGAAGGGGATGCACTTTCTGCGCAGCTCAGCGGTTAGTTTAGGTATAGTCCATGACCTCAGGACCTCAGGGAGTAGCAGGGGTGAGTGACTTAGCAGGCAAACTGGCATGTGTGGGAGTGCAGATCCTAGCGGGGGTTTCAGGAAGGCCGTCTTCATGTTCAGAAGCTTTAGACATGCTAAAAGGTGACAAAATAAACAATCATTGACCCATACAACCGAATATGAACATAGAGAACTGGGAGAACTGACTGGCTGATATAGTGCCATTAGGTTAATAATTAATCTAACCTGTGATAGATTAGACCCTGCTAATTGCCATGTGGCAAAGACAGGCTCTAGCTGTGATTTAGCTTGAGGGGAACATGGCCACCGAGACGTTATGGCGGGTTGTTGGCCTCTCGTGGATGTTAAAAGAATCTATATGTATAGCCGGGACAGGTGTACTCTGACAAGAACCCTAAAGAAGGGCCTGTGAGGCAATAACTATAATGTCGGGCCGTTTGGACAAACATCTGTGTTGAGGCTGGGAGTTTGGCTTTGCCAGTGTGAGACTAAGATGTACATGAAAATTAAAGGCCAGCACCTGAAACCTATAAGCCAGTTCTCTTTCCCTAGGCGTGGGCTTGACTCTTATGAAGCGTAATGTGTGAGGAGAACGCATGTGCCTTGAAAAGTAACAATGTAGCTTAACTACAGGAAAGGGTAAATACAGAAAGTATAGACCTATAAAAAGAATTAACAAAATTACTGAGGGATAAATAAAAGAATAGAAAGTGAAAAAGGGACAAGAAGACAATCCACATACCAAAAGAAAATTTGAAATAAAGACCTATGAGGAAAAGCAATACGTATACATATGAGTATAATAATAATAATAATGCGGGGAATAATAATAAAGTTATATTAAGGTAACTGAATATACCTGAGGAAAGCTGAAATACAGCTAGGAATGAGTCTAAACAGGAGCAATAAGAAAAAAAGACAATTTAACCCTTCATTGAAATGACACGAAAAGAAACATATAGAATTGAAGCCGCAAATTATATTGTCAGACTGTAAATATATGCATATCATAGACCATATGAGGGTCAATGCTAAAAGGCAAAACCCACGCCATCCCCTAAGGACTGATGGGTGTGAAAGTTGTTTAGAATGCTGTGTTAAAAATTTAACCCTACAAATAAAAACATAGGCAACGTGGTGTTTCCAGGATGTAAAAAGGGTGTACATTGAATCAAACGTAATAAAGTACCTTAACATAGACAAATTGTATTTGATGAATAGCTTTGTGACAATGTCGGGAGGGCCACGAAAGGCCTGAAAGTATTGCAGATAAATACAAGTATAAATAAATGTTATAATTCTAAACCATCAGACCAGTCAAGCACGTATAAGTGAAAAATAGAATAAGAGTTGTGAACTATGTGAAATGAATATCATGATAACAGAACTATTAATGATTTTTAACAGTAAAGTATCTATTCTGTAATGTATACAACACAAAAGCTGAACAGAGTGTGAACACTCCACAGTAACCTGAATAAATAGAAGTTCCTTACGAACCATGAGAAATGCTCGAACGTTCAGGAGGAACTTAGCTGAAATAAAAGACCACATATTGAATATGCTGTGCAATTTTGGACCCTTGTTCTAAAGAAGGATATTATGGAACTAGAAAAAGTGCAGAGACGGGCTACAAAATTAATAAAAGGAATGGAACATATCAGCTATGAAGAAAGGTTAACACATTTAAACCTATTTAGTTTAGAAAAACGTCGCCTGAGAGGGGATATGATAACATTATTCAAATATATTCGGGGCCAATACAAACCATTGT
The DNA here is from genome assembly GCF_036172605.1 of Pelobates fuscus. Lineage (NCBI taxonomy): Eukaryota > Metazoa > Chordata > Amphibia > Anura > Pelobatidae > Pelobates > Pelobates fuscus. Next base: position 249,871,002 of record NC_086322.1, read on the forward strand.
GTGGAAATCTATTCACAAACCGGACTTTACATTGGACACAAGGTCATGCGTTTAGACAGGAAGAAAGAAGATTTCATCTAAGGAAAAGGAAAGTTTTTTTTTTTTACTGTAAGAACAATAATGATGTGGAATTATCTGCCTGAAGAAGTGGTTTTATCAGAATCCATACAGATGTTCAAACAGCTACTAGATGCATACTTGCAAAAACAGAATATTCAAGGATATAATATTTCAATGTAGGGTAATAACTGCTTGATCCAATGATAAATCTGACTGCCATTCTGGGGTCAAGAAGGATTTTTTTTCCTAGCTTGTTGCAAAATTGTGCTTCAAACTGGGTTTTTTGCCTTCTTTTGGATCAACAGCAAAAAACAAATGTGAGGAAGGCTGAACTTGATGGACGCAAGTCTCATTTCAGCTATGTAACTATGTAAAAGTATTGAATGGTAAATATTTCAACGAATAGTCTATAATTCTCATTGACCAGAACTCCAACACTCGAACTTCAAAGAGAACATATTAAATACCAGTCAACCGAACACAAAACATGACTAACTGTAATTTATGCGAAAGCAGAGCAGTTTGCGAAACATCCAAAATGTAACAGGCCAAGTGCTGAACAATTATACTCATACGAACGGGAAAATGCAATGCAAACGTTCAGTTGTTAGAACATATGGGAAACATAAGAAATGATACTAAAGCCTGGTTTCTGCAAAATGACGATAAAGTCACGAGAGCTCATATGATGAGCCGAACACCGTACGAATGGATACGAAATAGAGAGAACCCCAGTAGCAGGCGCTTGGGAGAAAACTTTGCGTTACTCGTGAAGATCGCAAGACTGGAACCCAGAAGCTCTGATGCGGTAAGAGTCAGCTGTTAGCCCAGAGGGGTCAGATTTCATGGCTGAAGGTGATTACAGGAAACTATTTTGGCAAGAAGAGCCGAACCAGAAGTCCATGTGTTAACCAAGGTAATGTATCACATGAACAATAACGGCCCCAGTTAAGAGGATAATTTTTTTTTTATAGAATAAGATACATTTAAACCCCTCCCACAAATACAGGCCTTAAAACATATATATACAAATCAGCCACGACATTAAAACTACCTGCCTACATTTTTGTAGATTTTCTCTTGTCTGATGAAATAAAGGTTGAACTATCTGGCATCAGTACAAAGTATCATTTGTAAAGCCTGGTGGTGGTAGCATCATGCTTTAGGGTGTTGTTCAGCAGCTGGAACTGGGAGACTGGCCAGAGTTTAGGAAAAGTTGAACCAGGGGCGGATCCAGAACCTATTCTCGGAAGGGGCACTGGTTATTTAAATTAACAATCCACACACAATAACCACTACAGATCTATGTAGTGGGTATGGTGCCAGGAGTGTCTTGACACTCTCCCAGAGTCAGTAGTCAAACCGTTTAAGAACAGTTTGACAATTTACTTGGGATCTGCCGGGATTGGGGCTGTAGTAGGAGATAGGGTCTGTAGTAAGGTATAGGAGCAGTGATGTGTGTGTGAGGGAGCTTTAATCTCTTGTGTGTGAGGGGTGCAGTGTGTGTGATGGTGCAGTGTGTGTGTGGCTAACAAGGCATTTGCCTTGGGTGGCACAATTAGGGGGCGGCAAACACGCTGCCCCCCAAGTGCACTGGCAGATACCCTGTTAGCCTCTTTCATGGGGGGACCCAAGAACTGGCCTTCTCAGCTCACTCGTGCCCCGCTGGGAGCAGGGATATGATGTTACTTTGGCTCCCGGCATCACTAAGTGGTGTTCGAGGGAGCTGAACATGAGGATTACAGCTCTGTCACGGCCACAACTGTGCGCCTTCCTGCCTGCATGCCCTGCCACCCAGACAGCCCAGGAGAAGCAAGCCCAGCCAGCCCAGCAAGCCCCACTTGACCCCAGGGAAGAAACCACTCCAGTTCTCCCAAAGGGAGGCTAGGTGAATACAATTTGTTTAAAAATTTTAATGTACAGTATATATATATATATATATATACTTTGTAAATGTGTGAGACAATGTGTGTAAGTGTATCAGTATCAGGGTGTCTGTCAGTGAAAGTGTGTGTGTGTGTGTGTGTGTGTGTGTATAAATGTGTGTCTGTCTGGCATACGATCCCCATAATCCATTGCAGCCGACCACGTGGTGCAGCACTATACCCGCATGTCACGTGATCGGTCTTTTGCAAATAATTAACATATACTTATAACCCTCATTTTGAAATAAAAATATAAGAATCCATCATCATAAATAACACGTTTTATTGCATATCACTCAATGTATTTTATAATGTATTTTATATTGTATTCTGTCTAATCTCCATTTTGGTGCCACATTTTTTGAAATTTTTGAAATTTGAAATTGTAATAGAGTGTATAAATACCCCCATGTACCAAGTTATCTGTTTTTATTATGATTTAACCCCTTAAGGACACATGACATGTGTGACATGTCATGATTCCCATTTATTCCAGAAGGGGTTAAAGAGCCCTGTGTTGGCAAAACGTGTTTTGGTTGCTTTTAAACTTCTATTTTGTGTTATTAAAGGAATATTGGCCACTTTATCCTTCTTGTGCCATATATCTTTCTTTTCTTTTTTCTTTTAGTTTTTTATTATTTTAACCTGGTCACCAAGAATTTTGAAGATCTACTCGCTAAAGAATCCCAAGTGGGGATTATACCACCTACGCCTAGAGAGTTGAGCAGTATTTCCTGCTGACACAAATGTGACCTTAAAATATTATGTTTTAAACAATTTTATACAGGGAGCACTATTTTTGCCTTGTCTTTTTTTCCTTGCTGGGACATCTTTACCTTGAGAAACCTACCTCACCTATATCATACCAGTGGGGGATCAATACCACTGAATGCGAGTTACACCTGAGCTTGTATTAGCTCTAAAATAGGTGAGTAGGACCACTATGGATTACATATTTCTCATTACGTGCCTGTGACATACTATACCATTTTTCGTTTGCCTTATGTTTTAGCAAGATCAAGAGAAACAGATATCTCAAGACTTCCACAAATTAATACCACAAAGGTCTACGCCTCATCATCTCTGTACCTCATAATTGGAGGGGTGCAGTGTGTGTGTTAGAGGTGCAGTGTGTGTTTATGGGGGGGTGCAGTATATGAATGTGTAGGGAGTTATTGTGTGTGGTGGGTGGGGGAGCAGATTAATAAAGCAACTATATAAGTTTTGTTTTATTAAGATAGATAAACGTTATATCACACCCTCCCTTCTTACCAATACCTGGTGGTCCTAGAGGGGAGTGAACTCTTGCAGCTCCTGGGGCTAGTTCACTCTCGCCCCATATTGATAAAAGGAAGGTTAAATACTCTTGCATGCCCCTACTCGTGGCATGTCACTTAAACAAATTTAAAAGTACTAGTGACTGGGCAGCTATATTCCCCCAGGTTGGGGAACACAAATACCTAAAATGGGGGGACACATAATGTCCCCCCTGGTCCCCACGCATGAGCAGCGGGTGGGGACCCTCAATAAATAAATAATATGGAGGACCTAATGACCACAAATAATAAAGTGGCTTGTCATTCCCCTTCCCCAACAAAAATACCCTACTTACCCCCTCACCCTAATAATAGTAAGGGGGGCAATAAACCAACCCTGTAAAATTTAATTTCATACTAACTTACCATTTGATGTCTTCAAATGCGCCTGAAAAAAATAAATAATGACTGTAAAAAAATAATCAATCTTCACCCATGGAGGTCACAGCACAAAACGAGATATGCATGGCGGGGAAAAGCTTTTAAAGCCTTCCCACGCATTGCAATTAGGCGCAGAGCGCTCTGATTGGTTGGATTAAGCCAACCAATCAGTGTGCTCTGACAGGTTAATGAAGAGACTGACAGGTAAGTCTCTACATTTACCTGTCACATCACTCTGCTTGGTTGGCTTGAAATCCAACCAGAGTGCTCTGTGACATTTTACACAGTGTGGGAAAGTTCTTTGGAATTTTCCAATGCTGTGTGATTTGACTTATAACACTGTGATAGGTTGCTTTTCAAATTGAAAGCAACCAATCAGAGGGTTATGAGTAAAATTACACAGCATGGGAAAAATTCCAAAGAACTTTCCCACGCTGTGTAAAATCACACAGAGTAATCTGAGTGGTTGGATTTCAAGCCAACTGGCTGCTCGCTGTTTAGGCAACATGCCCCTACTGCACAGGGGGACCTGGCATAGGTAGGGGCATGCGGCAGGATTTAACCTGTGCCAGGTCCCCCTTATTGCACAATATCTGCCCAGTCACTACTTTTAAATTTGTTTAGGTGACATGCCCCTACTCACAGCATGCCGTGAGTAGGGACATGTGGGAGGATTTAACCTCCCTTTTACTGATTTATATTTAGTGTTAAATGACAGGGAGCAGCCACTGGCTGCTTGCTGTTTAGGTGACTTTCCCCTACTCTCGTCATGCAGGAGGATTTAGCCTCCCTTTTATTAATATGGGGGTCATAGTGACCCCTATGGTTTTTAATGCAGTTGGGGGTAGGATTAGTTATTTATTACAAGGAGGAAGCCAGTGGCGGCTCTAGACTTGGCGAGGCCTTAGGCGAGACTCATACATGAGGCCCCCCACTAACACCATTATTGAAAAAAAATAGCAGTTGATTTGTGTGTATAAGAAGCTGTAGATATATTGAAGAGGGAGCTTGCAGCACTGGATATAGAGAGCTAGTCTATGTATACATTGTTGCATTGTCTACCTCTGTGTGCCTGAGAATGTGTGTCTGGCAGGGAGTATCCTTGTATATGTATGTATGTTTCTCTGAGCATGTGTATGTTTGTGTACTGCCTGTGGCCTTTGGCACTGAGTTTATGGCGGAGCTATTTTATGACAGTGTGTATAATTATTGCCTTCAGGGGGAGACGGGGTGAGTAAAGGGGTAACTGTGGCAGGGTGAGTGTAAAAGAGCAGGAGGGTGCCAAAGTGTATGGAGGTGGGTGCCAGAGTGTTGAGGGTTGACAGTGAGAATGAAGGGAGGTGCCCGTGTGTGCGGAGGGAGAGACCGTGTGTATGGAGGGGTGTCAGTGTGCCTAGAGAGTGGTGGCAGAGTATGTGGGGGAAATGACATAGTGTGAGGGGTGGTGACAGTGTGAGAGGGTTACATTAGTAAAGGGGTGTGACAGAGTGAGAGGGGTTGACAGAGTGAGAGGGAGGGTGACATAGTGAAGGTGGGTAACAGAGTAAGAGGGGGGTGTCAGAGTAAGAGGGTGGGTGACAGAATAAGAGGGTGGGTGACTTAGTGTGAGGGGGTGAAAGTGTGAGGTGGGGTGACAGTGTGTGGGGAGCGACAGGGTGAGGTGACAGAGTACGGGTGGGTGACAGTGTGGGGGGGTCACAGGGAGACCTAGTGTGAGAGGGAGGGTGACATTGTGTAGGGGGGTGAGAGTGGGAAGGGGTGGCATTATGTGAGAGGTGAGAGACCTAGTGTGTGAGAGGGAGACCTACTGTGAGAGGGGGGAGACCTAGTGTGAGAGGGTGGGTGACATTGTGTAGGGGGTAACAGAGTAAGAGGGGGTGATATTACTGTGAGAGGGGGGTGACAGAGTGTGATGGGGTGACAGAGTGTGAGAGGGTGACAGAGTGTGAGGGGCTGACAGAATGTGAGGTGGGGTGACATAGTGTTAAGGGCTGACAGTGTGAGGTGGGGTGACTGTGTGGTGGGGTGACAGTGTGTGGTGGGGTGACATAATGTGAGGTGGGGTGACATAATGTGAGGTGGGGTGACATAATGTGAGGTGGGGTGACATAATGTGAGGTGGGGTGACAGTGTTAGGGGCTGACAATTTGAGGTGGAGTGACATGGTGAGAGGGGATGACATAGTGTTAGGGGCTGACAATGTGAGGTGGGGTGACAGGCTGAGAGGGGGTGACATATTGTTTGGGGAGTGGCAGGGTGAGGTGACAGAGTAAAGGGGGTGATATAGGGTGGGGGGGTCACAGGGTGGGTGACAGAGTAAGAGGTGGGGTGACAGGGTGAGGGGGGTGACAGGTGGGGTGAGAAGGGGTGACAGGGAGGTAACAGGGTGAGGGGGTGACAAGGTGAGAGCGGGTGAGAGGGAGGTGACAGGTGGGGTGGCATGTTGAGAATGGGTGAGGAAGGTGACAGGTGGGGTGGCAGGGTGAGAGGGTGTGACAGGTGGGGTGACAGATGGGTTTGCTGGGTGATAGGTGGGGTGGCAGGGTGAGAGGGGTGACAGGTGGGGTGACAGAGTGAGGGAGGCGACAGGGTGAGGGGGGTGACAGGTGGGGTGGTTGCAGGGTGAGGGGTGTGACAGGGTGAGGGGGGTGACAGGTGGGGTGGTTGCAGGGTGAGGGGTGTGACAGGGTGAGGGGGGTGACAGGTGGGGTGGTAGGGTGAGGTGGGGTGACAGGATGAGGTGACAGCATAAGGGGGGTGACAGTGGGGGGTCACAGGGTGGGTGACAGAGTAAGAGAGGGTGACATGGTGAGAGGAGGTGACAGTGGGGTGGCATGGTGAGAGGGGGTGACAGGGGGTGGCAGGGTGAGGGGGTGACAAAGTGAGGGGGTGGCAGGGTGAGGGGGGTGACAAAGTGAGGGGGTGACAGGTGGGGTGGCAGGGGGAGGGAGGTGACAGTGTGAGGTGGTGTGACTGGGTTAGGAGGGTGGCAGGTAGGGTGGCTGGGTGGGGAGAGTGACAGGTGGGGTGGCTGAGTGAGGGGGGTGACAGGTGGGGTGGCTGGGTGACAGATGGGGTGACTGGGTGAGGGGGGTGGCAGATGTTGCAACAGGGTGAGGGGGTGGCAGGGTGGGGTGACAGGGTGAGGGGGTGATAGGTGGGGTGGCTGAGTGAGGGGGTGGCAGGGTTACAGATGGGGTGACTGGGTGAGGGGGTCGCAGATGGGGTGACAGGGTGAGGGGGTGGCAGATGGGGCGACAGGTGGGGTGGTTGCAGGGTCAGTGGTGTGACAGGGTTAGGAGGGTGGCAGGTAGGGTGGCTGGGTGGGGAGAGTGACAGGTGGGGTGGCTGAGTGAGGGGGGTGACAGGTGGGGTGGCTGGGTGACAGATGGGGTGACTGGGTGAGGGGGGTGGCAGATGTTGCAACAGGGTGAGGGGGTGGCAGGGTGGGGTGACAGGGTGAGGGGGTGATAGGTGGGGTGGCTGAGTGAGGGGGTGGCAGGGTTACAGATGGGGTGACTGGGTGAGGGGGTGGCAGATGGGGTGACAGGTGGGGTGGTTGCAGGGTGAGTGGTGTGACAGGGTGAGGGGGGGTGACAGGTGGGGTGGTAGGGTGAGGGGGGGGTGACCGGGTGAGGTGACAGCGGGGGGGTCACAGGGTGGGTGACAGAGTAAGAGGGGGTGACATGGTGAGAGGAGGTAACAGGGGTTTGGCATGGTGAGAGGAGGTAACAGGTGGGGTGGCAGTGTGAGGGGGGTGACACAGTGAGAGGGTGACAGGTGGGTGGCAGGGGGAGGGAGGTGACAGTGTGAGGTGGTGTGACTTATTTAGGAGGGTGACAGGTGGGGTGGCTGTGTGGGGAGAGTGACAGGTGGGGTGGCTGAGTGAGGGGGGTGACAGGTGGGGTGGCTGAGTGAGGGGGGTGACAGGTGGGGTGTCTGGGTGACAGATGGGGTGACTGGGTGCGGGGGGTGGCAGATGGGGAACAGGGTGAGGGGGTGGCAGATGGGGTGACAGGGTGAGGGGGTGATAGGTGGGGTGGCTGAGTGAGGGGGGGTGACAGGGTTACAGATGGGGTGACTGGGTGAGGGGGTGATAGGTGGGGTGGCTGAGTGAGGGGGGGTGACAGGGTTACAGATGGGGTGACTGGGTGAGGGGGTGGTAGATGGGGTGACAGGTGGGGTGGTTGCAGGGTGAGTGGTGTGACAGGGTGAGGTGGTAGGGTGAGGGGGGGGCGACAGGGTGAGGTGACAGCGTAAGGGGGTGACAGTGGGGGGGTCACAGGGTGGGTGACAGTGTAAGAGGGGGTTACATGGTGAGAGGAGGTGACAGGGGGTTGGCATGGTGAGAGGGGGTGACAGGGGGTGGCAGGGTGAGGGGGTGACAAAGTGAGGGGGTGACAGGTGGGGTGGCAGGGTGAGGGGGTGACAAAGTGAGGGGGTGACAGGTGGGTGGCAGGGGGAGGGAGTTAACAGTGTGAGGTGGTGTGACTGGTTTAGGAGGGTGACAGGTGGGGTGGCTGGGTGGGGAGAGTGACAAGTGGGGTGGCTGAGTGAGGGGGTGACAGGTGGGGTGGCTGAGTGAGGGGGGGTGACAGGTGGGGTGTCTGGGTGACAGATGGGGTGACTGGGTGAGGGATGTGGCAGATGGGGCGACAGGGTGAAGGGGTGGCAGATGGGGTGACAGGGTGAGAGGGTGATGGGGGGTGACAGGTGGGGTGGCTGGGTTACAGATGGGGTGACTGGGTGAGGGGGTGGCAGATGGGGTGACAGGGTGAGGGGGGTGACAGGTGGGGTGGCAGGGTGACAGGGTGAGGGGGTGGCAGATGGGGTGACAGGGTGAGGGGGTGACAGATGGGGTGACTGGGTGAGGGTGGTGGCAGGGTGGCAAATGGGGTGACAGGGTGAGGGGGGTGACAGGTGGGGTGGCATGGTGACAGATGGGGTGACTGGGTGAGGGGGTGGCAGGGTGGGGTGACAGGGTGACAAATGGGGTGACTGGTGGGGTGGCAGGGTGACAGATGGGGTGATGGGGTGACTGGGTGGCAGATGGGGTGACAGGGTGACAGATGGGGTGACAGATGGGGTGACAGGGTGAGGGGTGGCAGATGGGGTGACAGGTGGGGTGGCAGGGTGAGGGGGTGGCAGGGTGGCAGATGGGGTGACAGGGTGAGGGGGGCAACAGATAGGGTGACAGGTGGGGAGGCATGGTGACAGATGGGGTGACTGGGTGAGGGGTGACTGGGTGAGGGGGGTGACAGGTGGGGTGACAGATGGGGTGACTGAGTGAGGGGGGTGACAGGGTGAGGGGGTGGCAGATGGGGTGACAGGGTGGGTGGCAGGGTGACAGGTGGGCTGGCAGGTACCTTTTTCCCTGGTGGTCCAGTGGTGTCAGACTCCCTGGTGGTCCAGTGGTGGCAGTCAAACTCCCTGGTGGTCCAGTGGGCTCTGCGATCTGCAGCTCTGCCGGATGCAGAGCTGCAGACCACATGGTGAAGTGTCTCGCGATCTTCAGTCAGAGCGTTGCCATGGTAACCCGCGGCAACGCTCTGATTGGCTAGAGATCGCGAGACACTTCAGTCTGCAGCTCACACCCGGCGGAGCTGCAGACTGAAGGCTGGCTCTCCCGGGCAGACTGACAGGAGGGGCCTCGCACCCGGCGGCATACAGGGGAAGCCGCCGGGCCCCCTCCTGTGTCGGGTCCTCAAGGACCCGACATGTCAGTCTGCCCTATGGCGGTTTAGGCGGCCGCGAGGCCCCACACAGCGCGAGGCCTTAGGCGGCCGCCTAAACCGCCTAATTAGAGAGCCGCCTCTGGAGGAAGCTGTTAGCGCTGCCGGCTCCCTCCTTGCTTATTTCTTTTTTTTGCGCATGCTCGGTGCTAGTTTCGTCCTAATGGATGAAAACAATTAATTTAACGAATTTCGTTAGAAAACGAATGATTTGCCGATGAAATTTGAGATTGACGAATTACATTTTTATTTAGTATGAAATAATTTGCATGCAACAAAAATGTCACTGGTGCACATGTCTAAATTTCAATATCTGAGATTATCAGTGTCTAAGATATTGAATACAATGTAACTTTCCAACTCGTATAGAGTATATTTATTGATCTAAGGCTGATATCAACCCCTAACCACGGCTAGAGTATCATATAGGGTAGCAAAAGTTATATAAAATAATAAATAAAAGTAAAATATGAAAAAAAGGGGGGGGGTAAATCAAATAGTAACAAAAATATGTATGAGGTAGCGGTCTACACGATCAAATGTAAGCTGCAGCATTGTCCCAAATCTTTAGCCACCCTCATACACAACTGTCCCGATGCGCGTTTCGCCACTAACTGGCTCTTCCAGGGGAACTGTGTTCTGGATGCTGGAGGTTTAAATTGGGCGCCTCCATCACCGATTGGATGCAATTTTTGCCGGTATTCTAATTTCATTGGATAGACCAAACCAGAGGAGGAGTGGGAGAATGAAAAATAATTAACCGTTCATGGGTATATTAACCCGACATAGGTCCCTCCTACATGTAAGTTAATATGCCAATGGGCATGTATCCAGAGCATAAGCATAAGAACCCTTTAGGGGTAAAGTGCTCTTTATACGATACAGATCAAGATAGGGAATAAACTGCAACATTTTCTAGTATGTAGCAGTGCAATAAAGATTCAATTGTGATGTTTTGCAACTGGTGTTTTTTTAACCCATTCGGGGTATAACCCTTTCAGTTTCAAGTTTCATAGATACCTATCCAGAATTTGAAACGTTTGTTACAAATTTAAATTAAATAGACCGCCATATATGTTTCTTACTAGAAATAAATATAAAATGAGTAATCACTCGTACTAGAGTCTAAGTGTATATTGAGGTATACGTATACCAATCGAAACGATTCCTCATTGTTAAGGTTAAGTACGTCCGTGATACCGCCCACGTTTATGGGGTATAAAACATCCCGCATACGGTATCTCCTAGTGTTACGTATATACTTCACATGATATCAACTGGTTTTTAATGCCACATAGGTGGAGAGTAACAGTCACTGATAGTGTCACTAACTGATCAATTTGTTGGATTAAATCTATTAACAATCCTAAAATGACACAAAATGTAGTATGGTAAAATTATTGGATCACGTCTAATAACGATCCTGTACTAATTCCCTTTAAGGGGTGAAGACCATATTCCAGAAAGTACTGTGCAACCCAAACTAAAAAAGAAGCGGGACTTGTCAGGGATTAATAAATGGGGCTAAATGAACTCTTTGTTTACTCCTTTGGGGGAAAGGGTCTTAAAATAATAAATCCAATGTGATTCAGCCCTTAAGAGAGCTACATTAATATTGCCTTTACGGTATTTCAAAGACAACTTTTGAATTGTTTGAAATTTAAGTTCTCCTGATTCCGCTGCATGTTCAAGTAGTACTTGCCTGGCCACAGGGGTGTCAATATTGAAATTGGTCACAGAGTTGACATGGTGCAGGATCCTACGATACAATTGTTGGTAAGTCTTACCAATGTATTGTAAACTACAAATGCATGTGATGAGGTAAATTACGTTAGTGGAGGTGCAGTTAATGAAAGCATTGATGGTAATTTCTTTGGAAGTTTGTTGGCTAACTACTGATTTTGTGGGGAGTATGAAATCACACGCCTTGCAATGCCCACATTTATAAATTCCTTTTGTTGGTTGAATCCACAAAATGGTGGGTCATGCAGGCTGCAAGAGGCTGTGGGTTATGTAATACCCAAGATTTTTAGCCCTTCGAAAAGTCATTGAGGGATGTGTCAAAATTGTGTCTTCAGGAGGGGGTCATGTTAGAGTATTGGCCAATTCCATAGGAAAATTTCCTGGGCATTACCCCAGTCTCTGTCATAGGTACATTATGGATCTTGTAGTCCCTGTGGATGTGGGAGTACTCCTAGGGGGTCTGTGTAATACCTTTGCTCGGGTGTTAGGTTTTTTTCAATAACCCATTGGGGTAGTCCAGACTTTTGAATCTATTTTTAAGATCTTTGGCTTCTTTTCCAAAATCCAAGGGATTTAAGCAGTATTGGCCATATGGTATATTTGCCTTGAGATGGTAGGGATGGTAACTGTGCCAGTGCAACAGACTGTAATGATATTGATGTTACAAAGTTTTGGAGTCCAGTAGCCAGATCAGCAATGTTTTCTGCCAGAGGTAGCCACTCGTTACCCAGGTGGTTGAGCCCCTGAGCCTTGAGTGGCCTTCTGGTCTTAAGCAGAGATGGGAGACTGGAACAGAGAGATGATAATCGTAGTGAGGTAAGCCGAGGTCAGTGGGAAGGAGAAGCAGCAAAGTCAAAACGGTCCAAAATCAGCAACAGGTAGGAGAAACAGGAACAAGCTTGATTAGAGAGTACAGGAACCACAATAATCTGGCAAAGGTACAGAGACAGGAAGTGGCTTTTATACGACAAGAACCAGACACATGACCAGACACAGCTGAAGAGACTTGTCACTGATACCAATGCTGTAGAGTCAAGGATACCAGATCTCAGGTAGATTTGCAAAAGGCAGGCTGGTGTACTGGTAAGGAAGAGATTTAGCAGCATGTAAACCAGGGTTCGAAACCCAGCAGAGTCAGTTCCTCACATTACTCCCACCTCTACAGGCGCAGCCTCTGGATGCCCTATTTCCTGGTTTAGCAGGGTACTGTGCATGGAAAGACTGAAGAAGATCAGGAGCATGAATATTGTCCACTGGTTCCCACGATCTATCTTCTTCACCATAGCCTTTCCAATGAACCAAATATTGAAGCTTGTTGCGGAATATCCTGGAGTCAAGAATTTTTTCCACCTCGTATTCATCTTCACCATCCACGAGGACTGGTGGTGGGGCAGGCAGGGCTCGACCAGGGAAAGTATTTTCATGAAAAGGTTTAAGCAGTGCAACGTGAAACACCGGATGTATTTTCATGGAATCTGGAAGTTGCAGACGGAAGGTGACAGCATTGATCTGAGCGATGATATCAAAAGGTCCCATGAACTTTTGACCCAATTTATGAGAAGGAATCCTAAGCTTAAGATTCTTTGTTGACAGCCAAACCTTGTCACCAACATGATAAACTGGGGCCTCCTTTCTATGCCTATCAGCAGCTCTTTTGTAACATTCCTGAGCCTCCGAAAGAGTCTTCTTCAACAGTTCTTGGGAATCTCGTAAGGCGGTTAGCCGGTCAGTGACTGCAGGAATGGAAGTAGTAATTGGGAGACTCACTAGAAAGGTTGGATGGTAACCATAATTAGCAAAAAATGGGCTCAGAGAAGTGGAGCAGTGTTGGGCATTGTTATAGGCAAATTCTGCCGTGGGTAGAAAATCCAGCCAGTCATCCTGCAGGTAACTAATATAGCACCGCAAATATTGTTCTAAAGTCTGGTTGGTTCGCTCAGTCTGTCCATTACTTTGTGGATGAAAAGCTGACGACAGATTTACATTAATACCTAGAATAGAACAAAAATATTTCCAAAAATGAGATGTAAACTGCACTCCCCTGTCAGAAATTACTTCATCAGGCACTCCATGCAAGCGAAATATTTCCCGAATAACTAGGTCAGCAGTCTGTTTAGCTGAAGGGAGACCAAGAGCTGGTATGAAATGACTCATCTTAGTTAACCGGTCCACAACAACAAGAATGGTAGTGTGTTCCTTAGAGGGAGGTAGTTCCACAATAAAGTCCATGGATATAGATCCCCAGGGACGATGAGGAATAGGAAGAGGCTGAAGCATGCCAACAGGGGATGAGCGAGGAGTCTTATGTCTGGCACATACATCACAAGAGGACACATACTTCTTAACATCCTCATAATATTTAGGCCACCAAAAGGATCGGGTAAGTAGTTCTTGTGTCTTTCGGATTCCTGGATGACCTGCTGGTTTTGAGTCATGGTAGAGACGTAAAACGTCCAGTCGCACTGATTCTGGAACAAACAGACGTTGTTGAAAAATCCAAAACCCATTAAGCATGGTCATATGAAGATCACGAGGAGGATCACGAAAAACTGGATCTTCAGCGTAGCCCTTTTTAATGCGAGACATTAGATCAGAAGGAAAGGTAACTCCTAAAAATCTACTCTCAGGCAAGATGGTGGCTTTGGTTACTGTAGTATGGAGGGGGTCAGCTATCCTAGACAAGGCATCTGCCTTGCCATTTCTGGAACCAGGGCGGTATGAAATCAAAAAATTAAACCTTGAGAAAAATAGGGACCAGCGTGCTTGTCTGGCTGACAGTCTCTTAGCTGATTGAATACATTCCAGATTTTTGTGATCTGTGAGGACAGTAATTGGATGGGTGGCTCCCTCCAAGAGATGTCTCCATTCGGCAAAGGCAGCTTTTATAGCCAAAAGTTCTTTATTCCCTATGTCATAATTTCTTTCTGCTGGTAACATCTGGCGGGAATAGAAGGCACATGGATGTAACAACATCTTAGGTCCAGTCCTTTGAGACAGTATAGCCCCAACAGCTGAATCAGAAGCATCTACCTCTACAGTAAATGGCAATTCTGGCTGAGGATGTACCAGGATAGGGGCAGATGTAAACAGAGTCTTTAACCCCTTAAGTCCGGAGGGCGTACTATTACGTCCTTTTAAAAGCGGCTCTAAACGCCGCCGGACGTAATAGTACGCCCTTTCGTTTTTAGTAACTTACCCGGTCGCCGGCGGTCCCACGCCGGCGATCGCGGTTGGGGGGACTCCCAGGGAGCCCCCCCGCGGCACATCTTCCTCCTCCGGTGCCTCCCGGTCATGTGAGAGTGAGGTCCTTGCGAGGACCTCACAATCACATGGCCGGGATAGCTGGCTCAGGCATTGCCAGCAGGGGGACCAACTGTAATGACAGTTGGTCCCCTTGCTGGCTGAAAATAAAATAAAAATAATGTTAAAAGTGTAAAAAAAATAATGTATACTTAGATCATATATATATATATTATATATATATGATCTAAGTATATATATATACACATATACATACACACACATACACCGTCTAGGTGTATTTTAATATTAATATATATATAATTATATATATATATTAATATCAAATTACACGTAGACTGATACTGATTAAATATATATATAATTATTGTTATATATATATTTATAAATAATATAAAAAAAAATATATGTAAATACGTAAAAAAATAAAATAAAATAAATAATTAAAAATAAAATATTAAAAAATATATAGATGTGTTTTATTTCGTTCTAACTGTATTGTGATATTAATATATATATATTTATATCAAAATACACGTAGAACAAAATAATATATATATCTATATACATAAATATATACGTATATATCACTATATATATACCTATATATAAATAAAAATATTAAAAAAAAATATATATATATATATACGTATATATACACATATGTATATATATACATGTATTAATTCTACACATATATTTATGTAATCATTTTACATAATTAGGTATCCTAATTAATTACAATTAGCGGGACCTGCCTGACCACCCATGCCGAAAGTATAGGGAATTTAATTTGCTAGCACTATATTTAACCCTATAACTTTCCAAGACACCATAAAACCTGTACATGGGGGGTACTGTTTTACTCGGGAGACTTCGCTGAACACAAATATTAGTGTTTCAAAACAGTAAAATGTATTACAACCATGATATCGCCAGTAAAAGTGACGTTTTTTTGCATTTTTCACGCACAAACAGCACTTACAGGGACGATATTATTGCTGCAATACTTTTTACTGTTTTGAAACACAAATATTTGTGTTCAGCGAAGTCTCCTGAGTACAACAGTACCCCTCATGTACAGGTTTTATGGTGTTTTCAAAAATTACAGCGTCAAATATAAGGCTTGTGTTTAATTTTTTTCACATTAAAATTCGCCAGATTGCTTACGTTGCCTTTATGACCCTATGGTAGCCCAAGAATGAAAATTACCCCTATGATGGCATACCATTTGCAATAGTAGACAACCAAAGGTATTGCAAATGGGGTATGTCCAGTCTTTTTTAGTAGCCACTTAGTCACAAACACTGGCCAAAATTGGCGTTTTTTGCATTTTTCACACACAAACAAATACGAACGCTAACTTTGGCCAGTGTTTGTGACCAAATGGCTACTAAAAAAGACTGGACATCGCTTATTTGCAATACCTTGGGTCGTCTACTATTGCAAATGGTATGCCATTATGGGTGTAAATTGATTTCCTGGGCTACTATACAGTCTCAAAGGCAACGTAACCAATCTGGCGAATTTCAATTTCAAATGTAACACGCTATATTTGACCCTGTAACTTCCCAAAACACCATAAAACCTGTACATAGGGGGTACTGTTTTACACGTGAGACTTTGCTGAATACAAATATGTGTATTTTATTGCAGTAAAAGCAAACAGTATTATGACATTGACAGTTAAAATGTCATGTAGAACGAAAAAAATAAAAAAAAATCTTATTTTGTCCCATTTTTTTCATATTAAATTATGTTTATAGCTAAATATTTGATATTAAATGAAAGCCCTGTTTCCCCTGAATAAAATGATATATAATAAGGGGGGGTGCATTTAATATGAAAGAGGTGAATTACGGTTGGACAGACATATAGCGCAAATGCCAACTTGTACATTTGGCTGCGGTGTTAAGGGGTTAATCTGGAAAATGCAGTGTCAGCCTTATTGGACCACTGAAAAGGAGTCCCTTTACGTGTAAGTTCAGTGATCGGTGTAATAACGGCAGAGAAATTCTTAATGAAACGCCTGTAAAAATTGGCAAACCCCACAAATCTCTGAATATCTTTTTCATTCTTGGGGATGGGCCAGTCCAGCACAGCTTTAATTTTACTTGCGTCCATACTTAAACCTTTAGGAGTTATTACATATCCCAGGAATTGAATTTCTGTTTGTTCAAACTCACATTTTTCCAGTTTAACCCCTTAAGGACACATGACATGTGTGACATGTCATGATTCCCTTTTATTCCAGAAGTTTGGTCCTTAAGGGGTTAATGTATAGGTGGTGGGTACGAAGGCGCTCAAGAACAATGCAGACCTGTTTTCTGTGATTTTCAAGATTATCAGAAAATATGAGGATATCATCCAAATATGCCACAACAAACTGATCCAGGAGATCCCGTAGTACATCATTGATTAGATGCTGAAAAGTTGCAGGGGCATTACAAAGCCCAAATGGCATTACTAGATATTCGTAATGTCCGTACCTGGTTCTGAAAGCTGTTTTCCATTCATCATTTGGTCTTATGCGAACCAGATTATATGCCCCCGTAGATCAAGCTTCGTAAATATTTTAGCTGAGCGAAGTCTCTCCAGAAGTTCAGGAATGAGAGGTAAGGAATAGCGTTTTTTAACAGTGATTTTATTAATGTCCCTGTAATCGACACATGGCCGTAGACTGCCATCTTTCTTTTCTACAAAGAATATAGGAGCTCCTGCTGGAGAAGTAGATGGTCGAATAAAGCCTTTGGCAAGATTTTCTTGTATGTATTCACGAAGTGCTTTCAATTCAGGCTCAGAAAGGGAGTATATACGGCCAAATGGGATAGCAGCTCCAGGTAGCAGCTCTATGGGGCAATCATAAGGCCTGTGAGGTGGAAGCTGATCAGCATTCTTCTTATCACAGACATCTGCAAAATCCCGATATTGTAGAGGAAGCTTAGTTAAGTTTGTATCAACCATTTCATTAATTGTTGTGGCAACAGGTGTTGCCTTAGAGGGTTGACAATTCATTAAGCAGTGTTCTGAAGGAAAGGACAAAGTTCTAGTCTTCCAATCAATCTGTGGGTTATGCAGAGCAAGCCAGGGTATACCCAAAATCACTGGAAACTGTGTTGAGGAAATTAGGTGGAAAGATATAGACTCATGGTGATTCACTTCCAGAATCAATTTTAAGGGCACAGTCTCGTGTGTAACCGGGCCTGACGTAAGTGGAGAACCGTCTACTGTTTCCATTAACACAGGTGAAGATTTAGGGATAGACTGAATTTTAAAGTTTCATAAAGTTTCCGCCTGCTCCAGAATCTATCATAGCTGTAGTTGAAATTTTATTATCACCATCTTGCAAAGTGATAGGCATCACCAAATGAGGATGTTGAGTCATCATACCCTCTTCACCCTGAGCCAGAGAAAACAAGGGTTGTGTGACAGAATCCAGTTGGTCTGAAATCTGGGATTGGTGTTGAATCTGTGCACCCTCAGCAGTCATAGCTATTGTTCTTTTAGACTTGCTAGGCCAATTGATGGCATAATGCCCTGCACTACCACAATACAGGCATAAATTGTGAGTGCGTCGCCACTGTTTTTCTTCATTGGATAATGACCCTCTTATTAGATCTACCTGCATAGCCTCAGGTTCAGAGTCTGTAGGTGTTTGTGGGGTCGGAGTAGAAATTCTTGAATAGAAAGTAGGAGTAGCACTTGGTTTAAAAGAGCCCTGTCTTTCCAATCTTCTTTCTGAAAGTCTCCGATCAATACGGATAGCCAACCGCACAAATGCATCAAACTCAACAGGAAGATCAACACGAGCTAGCTCATCTTTTACAGCTTCTGAGAGACCCCTTCTGAAGTGGAACCTCTGGGCTGATTGGTTCCAAGTAGTATCAGCAACCCACTGTCTGAATTCAGCAGCATATTCAGCCACAGAGCGCGTCCCTTGATGTAAATGAAGGAGAGTGGCTTCTGCTGTAGCACAGCGATTGGGGTTATCAAAAACTAGGCACATGGCCTCAAGAAAGTCTTTTAAATTTCCCAAGACTGGACTGTCCTGTTCCAGAAAAGGGGAGCCCCAAGCCAGGGCTTCATCTTTGAATAGGGAGAAAATAAATCCCACCTTCTCTCTTTCAGATGGAAAACGGTTAGGTAACATCATGAAATGCAAACGGCATTGATTTAGGAAACCCCTAAATTTTTTGCGGTCTCCTCCAAATTTTTCTGGTAGAGGCAAGCGGGCATCTTGTGCAGGTGTAACAGTAGTAGCAGCAGCAGCCGCAACATCATGTGCCCTGTAGCTGGTAAGCTCACTATGCATTGATCGAACTTCATTTTGCAGTTCAGCTACCTGATCTTGCAGCACTTGAATGGTCTGTGCCTGGGTCTGCGTAGTTCTTGCATTATAAGCAACCTGCTGGGCCAATGCAGAATCTGATCCGACGGTCTCCATGAATGGGCCAGATTATTCTGTAATGATATTGATGTTACAAAGTTTTGGAGTCCAGTAGCCAGATCAGCAATGTTTTCTGCCAGATTTAGCCACTCGTTACCCAGGTGGTTGAGCCCCTGAGCCTTGAGTGGCCTTCTGGTCTTAAGCAGAGATGGGAGACTGGAACAGAGAGATGATAATCGTAGTGAGGCAAGCCGAGGTCAGTGGGAAGGAGAAGCAGCAAAGTCAAAACGGTCCAAAATCAGCAACAGGTAGGAGAAACAGGAACAAGCTTGATTAGAGAGTACAGGAACCACAATAATCTGGCAAAGGTACAGAGACAGGAAGTGGCTTTTATAGGACAAGAACCAGACACATGACCAGACACAGCTGAAGAGACTTGTCACTGATACCAGTGCTGTAGAGTCAAGGATACCAGATCTCAGGTAGATTTGCAAAAGGCAGGCTGGTGTACTGGTAAGGAAGAGGTTTAGCAGCATGTAAACCAGGGTTCGAAATCCAGCAGAGTCAGTTCCTCACACAGACTGTCTGTAGCAGTAGGTTTTCTGAAGAGTGTCGTAGTAATTTCACCATCTTCTAAGATATTAATATTTCAGGTCTAAAAAGACCAATTCGTTGCTTAGTGTCTTGTATGTAGGAGTCTAGTTTCCACACTCAAGGTTGTAACAATTTGTCAAAGAACTTACTTGCTCCTTTTGTTAGAATATGGTTTCCAGATACAATCGGTCTCCCTGGAGGTCTATTAATATCCTTTTGCACCTTAGGGAGATAGTAAAAGGTGGCTACTGTTGGACTCCTTGGAGGCACAATGTACTTGTATTCATTCTGTGTGATTATTTTATCCGTCAAGGCCATTTGTGCAATTGATTTAAGTTCCATAAGGAACTCAGAAGTGGGATCTTTCTCCAGGATTTGTTATGAAGAAGCATCAGATAAGTGAATCATGCACATATCTATATACTGTTCTTGGTTCATAAGTACAATGTTCCCCTTTTGTCTGACGGTTTGATAACAATGTCAGGCAGTTGTTGTAATTCGGATAGGGCCTGCTTTTCATTGTACGTAAGGTTTGTTTGTAAATGTTCATTGGTGTATTTCTCCAATTCTTTTGTGCACATCTGTACAAATAGATCAATGCAGGAGGATTCTTTCAAGCTGGGTGTGAACCAACATAAGGGTTTAAAATGTGTGAGAGAATTGGGTGACTCTTGTTTCGAAAGTAAGTCTGTTAAGAGTTTATGCAGCTCTGAGTCTTGTGGTGATAAGCCCATTTCTTTCATTAATCTGAGATTTCTCTTCTCATGATAGACATGTAGGGCTAATTTTCATTTTCCCAATTGAACATCAGCCTTAGATCAATTTGATTTTCTTGATTCATTATAGTAGACAAGAGAGAGGGGGGATATAAACAGGAGAGATAGGAGTATTATCAAGCTTGTCTATACATCTATAGACTTGTTTCCCCTCCTCCCCCTCTTTTCTTCCTACATGTCTGTACATGTCTGTAAAACAGGGGATAATTTTTGGATTATAGTTGTTACTTTGTATCTAGGTAGCAGTTACATCTGTTGGTTTCTTTGTTCTTTTATACTCTATACAAGTTGGGAAGTTATATTGTATTCAATATCTTAGACACTGATAATCTCAGATACTGAAATTACATTTTCTTTTGTCAATCTGTTTTTATTGAAGGTATATAAGATGGGATACAGGAGGAAAAAGCAGGGGAAATGTACGAGTGGTATACAACATGGGATTAATACAATGGTAGTGCAACACATTTCCAGGATAGCGATGCCTCATTTTAAAGTTTTGTTTTGAACATAAGCAAAACCACGTAGATGAATACATGCTAGTCAGTTATGGCTATGATAAATGAGTATAAAACAGTGCTCTATCTTGCTAGACGCTCTAAATTAAAAGTTTAGTTGACAAACTACACTTTTTCATTAGTCCAAGAATTAGCACATTTTTAGAACTGCCTCTTTATATATTAGATGCGCTCACAAAATTTTTGAGATTTAGAGAAGCTTAACATGCCACAGACCGCATCAGGTATTAAGGTAAAATATAGGTATAGGCAAGCAGTGTACAATTTGTGCAGTCAAGGTAGCTGAAACTGTTATAGGCAAGAAACATGTGAGTATAATACATTATGTTCTCTGTTGTGTCAGGGATCAGCAGTGGTGACTGTTGTCCGTGATTAGTCCCATCATGGCATTTCAGCTTTAGGCAGCAAACTTGAGTTCAGCCTATTCCCAAGGATGGGAAGCGTGAGTCCTGTGTGTTGAGGACGAGGGTGGTTGCAGCGCTCTGACGGCTCTGTTGGGCATCCCTCCAGCCCCAGGCTGGTTGATAGGCTGGCATCTTCATGCCACGGACTTGGGGACTCTTGGGGTCCCAGCCCTCCCCTCTGGGGGGTAAGCAGGAGGTTGTGGTGGTAAGTGGCCGCTTGTAGCGCATGATCCTGCGCCTGTGCGGACGGTGAAGCGGGATTCTGCCCCTGGTGGCCCTCGGCCTGGGTGATCTCTTGTGGAGAGGTTTGGGTGGTTTGGTGGCTTGGGTGATCAAAGGGGGCCCACTCACCATCCGGCTCTCAGCCTCCTGATGTTGGAGCTTTGGTGCGTTTAGCCGTGCCTCCAATCTGGCCCAGAAGTGGGTGAAGATTTCATCCAGCCTCCTTTGGGTGATCTGTGCCGAGTTTAGAGGCTCCGGATCTGATTGCTGGGAGTTAGCGCCGTTCAGGGCTAGTCTGGCCGCCATTTTGTGGAGTTCTGCTGGGGCAGTGTCTCAGCAAGTTAGAGTGAGTAGCTTCGCTTGATGCCGGGTACAGGCTAGTGCGGACCGGGATAACCCCCGCCGGTCCAGAGGGGGGGGGGGGGAACAGGGCTGTGTTGCAAGCTTGGGAGGGCACTAGGACGCACAGAGCGGGGGATCGGCTGCCTCACCCGTCCGGCGATGCTGTTAGGCCTCACTCCCGTCACCCTCGACAGGCGCTCCGTGCACCCGCGGGCGGCAAACCCCGGGTGCTTTGGCTGGTTCCTAGGGTAGGTAAGACTTGGCTCAGGTGTTTGTGAGGGTCAGGGCTGGCTGGTGTGCAGTTAATCAGGCTGCATGGGAGGATTGAGCTCGGAGCTCACACAAAGCACGTCCAGCCGCTATGAAGCCCAGGCCCCGCCCCCTGAAATTACATTTATTCTTACAAATTTTTAGTCAGTACATTAGAAGTTTTTAGTCAGTACAACAGTACATTAGTCAGGATTGACGAGACATATTTTCCTTTGGCTATTTTAATGCATTACAATAAACCTTAAGTTTTATTTTATTATTTATGTATGGGTTGCTTTCTTTCATGAAGGATATGGTTGGAGTCGATTTTTCTAAACCCTGCTTCTCCTACATGAGTGGTTCTTAGGTTGTTTTCTTTCCTCAATATTGGTCTTACTCATATTTAGATTGTTTCTTTACAGTACATAATTAATGCCATCCCCAGGCTCAGTATCCTGCCTAACGTCCTTCACCATAGCTCGTTGTTCTTAAAATTTTTCTCTATAAATTATGTTTAAAATCTATGTATCCTAAGTAAAGGAATACTATAGTGCTAGGAATACAAAGTTGTATCACTAGCACTATAGCGCCCTCTGCAGCCCCCTCCTTCACAGGCCCACTCCCTCCCCGGCACTGTAAGGGTTAAAAACCCTTACTGTACTCACCTGCAGGCAGTGCTGAAGACAACCCATTTGGTCATGATGTCATCATGATCACATTGTGTGGGAGGGCCGTATTAATTGCTGGGTAGTCAAGCAGTCCCCCTGAACCAGACTTCTGCGTAGGGTAAATATGGGGAGCTGGGGGGAGGCTGTGACCTGCTGGGCTTGCAATGCCGCCCTTCTGCATTAAAACCCAAATTTTTCAGGACAGCATAGAATGCTCAGCGGTGTTAAGAGGTTAATCTAAAGTGTCCTACATACCTACCCTTTTGAAGATTTACCTAAAAATTTAATAATAACAATATGCTCTATATATTTATTTTACTGGAAAACAAATATTTAACCTTGAGGCATATGCCTCAAAGAACATATGCACCATAGCACAAGTCAGTGGTTATACCCCCAGCCATCTGTCCATTGTTGATACTTACTGAAGAAAATATACAGTTACATGATTGCAGGGAACAAATATCATGCATGGCAAGGATGTTAATATTACTCATTCACATGCTTTGCTCATGGACACATGTTGTACTACACATTGGTAGATTGAGAGAAAAAATTGCAGCATTTGCAATGTACTTTTAAACTATGTGAACTGTAGAAGGAAATTATTGTCATGGCAATTTACAATTTTACATGGCAATTTACAATTTCAAGATGTTTTTGAAATAGCACTATCAAATAAGACAAATACAATAAAATAACTAAACAAAACCATACAAAGGGCAGAAAATGTCTCTTATCTTTTTTTTCTAAAACCAATAACCTTCTAACTTTACATTTAAATTAATACTTTTATTATTTTCCTATGAAAAGGTACAATCTAAGAAACATAGCCACTAGAGATGTCGCGAACATTACATTTTCCGTTCGCGAACGGCGAACGCGAATTTCCGCAAATGTTCGCGAACGGGCGAACCGCCATATACTTCAATAGGCAGGTGAATTTTAAAACCCACAGGGACTCTTTCTGGTCACAATAGTGATGGAAATGCCAGAGGGGGATCAATGGCAAAACTCCCATGGAAAATTACATAGTTGATGCAGAGTCTGGTTTTAATCCATAAAGGGCATAAATCACCTAACATTCCTAAATTGTTTGGAATAACGTGCTTTAAAACATCAGGTATGATGTTGTATCGATCAGGTAGTGTAAGGGTTACGCCCGCTTCACAGTGACAGACCAAACTCCCCGTTTAACGCACCGCAAACAACCGCATTTGCACAACCGCAAACTCCCCATTTGCACAAGGTTGGATACCAAGCTAGCCATGTCCCGTTCCTTGTCCTCACTGATGACAACATCATCATCATCATCACACCGTACGTCCATGTGTGTAATGCTGCCTGACTGAGACATATCCCTGTTATCTACATCCTCTGGCAATAATGGTTACGCATCACTCATTTCTTCCAACTGATGTGTAAATAACTCCTCTGACAGATCAAGTGAAGCGGCTGTGGTGCTAGTGTTGGTGGTGGCGGCAGGCGGGCGAGTGGTAACTTGAGAGGTGCCCGAAGCTAAGCTGGAGGAGGATGGTGCGTCAAGGTTCCGAGCGGAAGCTGTAGAAGATTGGGTGTCCTGTGTTAGCCAGTCAACTATGTCCTCAGAACTTTTCGAGTTCAGGGTACGTGGCCTCTGAACACTGGGCATTATTCTAGGGCCAAAGGGAATCACAGCACCACGACCACGACGGCCCCTGCGGGGTGGCCTGCCTCTGCCTGTCATTTTTTTTTCGATTAGTGGTACTATGCGTGCAAGCTACTGTGACAACAGATATGAGTGGCACTGTGCACTGGCAGAAGTTGGCAGAGTAGACGCTGTAGGCCTGACAAACACGCTTGCAGACAACTAACTGCTATTCAATCTATTACAGTCAAAATTGTATATTTTTTTAAAATGTACACTACTGTTACACCAGATATGAGTTGCACTGGTGTGACACTGTGCCCTGGCAGGCCCTGAAACGCACACGTGTGAAGGAAACTGATTGCTATTATATTACTGTAGTGGACACTGGACTGTAGTGGACACTGAATACACTAGCCTAGCTATCGATTTCCCTATTAAATCAGCAGCAGCTACACTGTCCCTCCTCTCACTAAGAATGCAGCTTCCAGGGGGCGGGGCCTGTCATGGAGGAAAGACGCACTTCGTGTGATCTCCCTCAAAATCTCACTTTAAGCAGCTATCAACAATCAAATTTTACCCCAGAAGAGGTAGGAGCAATGTTGCTCCTACCTGACCGACCCGACATGCTTAATAGCGGTCAGCAACTCGACGGAGTCTTACTTACCTCTGCGTGGCAAGTGTGGCCTGGTGCTCACCGGGCGGGAGAGGCAGCCGATCTCCCGATCCTGGGATGCCCAGGAGCAGCTACTTCCCGGCAGGAACTCCGTTACCCCCCCCCCCCCCTTGGACCGTTGGGGTTTATCCCGGTCCACCCCTGAGAGGCTGTGTGGAGCTAATGGACGCACAGAGCACAGCCGCCCAGGCTGACATACTCATCTGCGACTCTCCCAATATGGCGGCAGCCGCGTGTCCTCCTGGTACCAGCAAAGCATGGCAGGATATTGAGTCTAAGCTGAACAGACTCTTTAATCAATTTTGGAAGCAAATAACAAGCAGGAAGCCCCAACAAACTCCACCACAGCCCCAACAAGCTCCACCACAGCTAAGCGAAGCAGTCCCCATTAAAATTCACCAACGCAAAAGGCGTCGAAGACGCGACCCGAGGCACAAACAGAAATGCAGAGCCTGCCCCATGTCAAGCACTCGCCTCCACCTTAAGCCACCACAATCCCGCACCGGACGTGAAGCACCACCTCAAGCCGCGAACCCGGCACTCAGCCAGAGACTTGCCTTTGTTGTTCCAGGTATCAGGGACTCCCAGGGTCTGCACCTGGTGCCCAGAAGGGATCGGATGAGCACAAGCAGTAAACAGCAGCCTGCCAAGCATGTCCCACTATAGCCGATCCTCCACACCATGCCTTTGATCACATGAACTGCTCTCTGCACATTAACTAATCGTAAAGTAGCAAGCGTTTAAACATGTCATTATTTCACCTCCTAAAGAGTTTATTGTCGTAGTTCCTTACATGCCTTTACCTTAACCGTTCATGTATTATGTTATTCACTAGTCTCATCTCATGGGGCGACTCACACTTGATTTATAACTAGTGGTGGAGCTGCTGATATAAATACACAGTTGATAACGTGCAAGCTACACCCTAAACATGACAGCCATCTTTCACAACAATGTACTGCTATATACTCATACCCTTAGCGCAACTAGCCATGATATATGCACGTTCAGCCTAGCATGCTCAAATACAACACACTTCTGTCTAAAAAAAAAAAAAAAAGAATGCAGCTTCCAAATGAATCTAAAATGGATGCTGTCCAGGAGGTGGGAGGGCCTGGGAGGGAGGGTCTGCTGCTGATTGGCTGGAATGTGTCTGCTGACTGTGAGGTACAGGGTCAAGGTTTACTCAATGATGACGAATAGGGGGCGGACCGAACATAGCATATGTTCACCATATGTGGCGAAAGATATGTTCGCCAGGAACTATTCGCCAGCGAACTATTTGGGACATCTCTAATAGCCACTACATCTTAAAGGGGCACTCCTTAAATAAGTATATTGTGTATTGTGTATAGATCTTTCTACTGCAGGCACACTGCTCGATTCTCTGCCATTTAGAAGTTAAATCACTTTCTTTATCCAACCATAACCAAACATCCCCCAGCTGTGATTCACACAGCCTCCCTACACACTTCCTGGAAAATAAGTAAAACTTTTTTAGCATGCCTTTGTTCAGTGAGTTTAGCTTAGAGTTTCTTATCTCTTACTCTGTCAATTGCATGCTAGATACTAGAGCAGCCTCCTGTGTGTTATTAAAGTTCAATTATCAACATAGAGCATGATAACTTCTAAAGTAAACACATCGTACTGTAAGATCTAAATGAAAATAAAACCTTTTATTCACAAGGGTTGCCTAAAGAAAGTGATAATAATAATAACTAGAAAGGATTTGAGCAGTGAGACTGTGGAGCATGCTTTATATACCAATACTGCTTCATTACTCTAACATTGTTGTGGTGCTCTGAGTATCCACAATCCAAATACATAAAGTTAAAGCTTGCTAAAGTGCATTATGTGTGAATAGACTGTCCACCTTTTCCCAAAAGTACAGATTTAAATAGAAATCGGCAAAACCTATCAAGAGCACTGAGGGGCCCTTGTCCGGTGGTTGAACTCTGTAATTATCCTGACAGTGCGCAGTGCAGGGGTGTGTCGGCATTTGGGACTGGTGGTGTCCTCACATGCAGAAAGGTGGACTCATGCTTTCCATTGTTAAGAGCCTGCCATTACTAGGCATCGGCTAAGCAGTAGTATGCAAGTCCTTTAATGCAAAGTTTATTTTAATTGCTTACTATGCTTGATTTGCTGTTTTGCAATAGGCAATAATTCTACTGAGTCTCCCTCTGTTTGATTTCATGTGGAGGTGCAACCCAGTGGTTATTCTATTTTACGTTATTCAATTTTACTGTATTCTAAGTTTTTCCCTCACCAGTTAAACCTGTTAACACTACTAAATATAATGGCTTCTGGTGGGCTTTACCCCATGTACGTTACTTAGTGTGGACAATTGGCCTAACGTACTGGTTTTACTTGTTTTATTTGTTCATGCATCTTCATATCTTAAAAGTGCTGCCTATCCTGACATATATTTGGATCAAGTTTATTTGCACTGAATATGTCTACACAATATGTTAATGCTAATCTGTGTATATATCTCTGCACAACAAAAATAAAGCATATAAAAAAAAAAAAAAAATACAGGTATTGGGATTCAGTTCCACCATGTAGTCATATTGTGTAAAGCCCACCACTATGTCATAGTACCCCAATATCGGTGGGTCCTACACTCATTTTAACATGTGAGACTTACATGCTAACTTGCAATACTTGCAACTTAAAATGCTTGCAGAGACTCCTCAATTTATGCTTTCCTGTGGTGGTCACCTTCAAAGGTAGTAGATAGGTGGATAGGTGGGGTGCCCAATAGGAGTATATTTTAATAAGTTATTTAAATTACTTTTTTATGTACCTTTTTTTTAATATTACTATTTTATATTGGGATTATAAATTTAGACATTTATATTTATAAATTATCATTTTATTAAATATTATATATAGATTTTTATTTTACCATTTTCTATTAATTTTAATAATTATTGTGATTTTAACTATATTTTATTTATTATTTATGTATTTATTTATTACTAGTATTTATAAAGCGCCAACAAATTCCACAGCGGTGTACAATTAGGAGAGAACATACAATATACTGTAATGTGAATATACCCCAAAACGCAGGATTCAGCTAAACAGAAGACAACACAGAGGGGAGATACGTCTACCGGACCTTAGAGTGGCCGGACTTGACGTATATAGGAGAAGTACAGAGTCAGGAACGATCCGAGGTCAAGGGTACAAAGAGACAGCGTGAACTAGGACTAGGCGGGGTCTGGTAACGGAGTCAGAAAACAAAGCCAAGGTCAAGTACGAAGGAACACAACTGAACACAACAAGCGCTAAAGGGACCACGATAGGGCAAGGAACCAAGAGAAAAAGGTGAGTATAAATAACTAAACATCTATTTTGATTGGTCCCTGTCATCTCCACGCCCCCAAAAGGTAAGTGTATTGGGAGTGTGGCATGACAGGGACCAATGGGAGGCCTTTTCCAATTTAGGCTCCCACTGTCCCTTTAAGAGCGCGCCCGAGACCCTCACTGCCCGCCTTCCTGTTCCTGCGGTCACTGCCCGCCTTCCTGTTCCTGCCTTCGGATGAGCCGGCTCGTGCAGCAGCAGGACCACGCGTGGCTCGAACAGAGGACCCCGGCTGGCCCATGGAAAGGGTAAGTACCACTACAGTACGCCCCCCTGAGGACACGCCCTCCGAGCGGGGAGGGCCAGGCCTGGCAGGAAAACGAGAATGGAAAGATTGCACAAGGTGAGGAGCGTGAACAGCGTCAGCGGAAATCCAACTGTATTCCTCAGGCCCATAGCCCTTCCAATGCACCAGGTACTGAAGCTGACCTCTAAGGAAACTAGAGTCAAGAACAGCAGAAACTTCAAACTCCACAGAGACAGGAGGGGGAGGAGGAGTATGCCGGATATAGCGGTTGCGCACGTAAGGCTTTAACAACGAGGTGTGAAAGACATTAGGAATACGCAGATTCTTAGGAAGACCTAAGGCATACGAAACAGGATTAACCTTATGCAAAATACGATAAGGACCAATAAAGCCGGGAGCCAATTTCATAGAAGGCACCCTGAGGCGAATATTCCACGTGGAAAGCAAAACCCTGTCCCCCACGACATAAGAAGGAGCCGCCCTGCGATGCTTGTCAGCCTGCACCTTCTGGCGAGCAGCGGAATCCACCAAAGAATGCTGAACCTGCTCCCAAGTATTCCGTAAACCAGCCAAATGCTCATCCAGAACTGGCATGCCCTGTGAGGAGAAAGCAGCCGGAAGAACAACGGGATGCTGGCCATAGACAACGTAAAAAGGACTTTTGCCGGAAGAATCATGTGTAGCGTTATTCCGAGCAAACTCAGCCCAAGGAAGAAGGTCAGACCAATTGTTCTGATGGTGGGATACGAAACAACGAAGGTACTGCTCCAGAGATTGATTGGCACGTTCAGCAGCTCCATTAGACTGGGGGTGTTATGCGGAAGAAAATGAGAGAGTAATACCCATTTCCGAACAAAAGGCTTTCCAGAACCTGGAAATAAATTGGCTACCCCTATCGGACACAATAGATACAGGAATGCCATGCAACCTAAACACCTCTCTTGCAAATATAAGTGCCAGTTCCCTAGACGTGGGCAGCTTGCGAAGAGACACAAAATGGGCCATCTTGGAAAACCGATCTACTATCATTAGGATAACTGTGTTACCATTCGAAGGGGGTAGTTCAACAATAAAATCCATGGACAGGTTAGACCAAGGTCTTTCGGGAACGGGTAACGAATGCAACAGCCCACAAGGAACTCTGCGAGAAGATTTCATACAGACACAAGTAGTACAAGCACCTATATAGTCGGTGACCTCCCTGCGTAAGGAATCCCACCAGAAATACAGAGAAACAGCTGACACCGTTTTGGAAATACCAGGATGTCCAGCAGTCTTAGTGTCATGATACAACGACAGAATATCCCGTCTCTCGGGAACATCAACGAATAGTTTATCAGTAGGCCTCTCGCTAGCAGCCATGCTTTGTTTCGCTTGTATGGCCTGCAAGAGGGACAAGGAAATAGACAAAATAGTAGTAGCTATTATCCTGTCTGGGGGAATGACGGGAGTAACATCAATCTCCTGTTTGTCAGCAGTTTCGAACTGTCTGGACAGAGCGTCTGCTTTAGTATTGCGATCACCTGGCCTATAGGTGATAATATAATTGAAATGAGACAAAAACAGTGACCACCTAGCCTGCCTAGAAGACAATCTTTTAGCCTCACTAAGGTAGGATAGGTTCTTGTGATCCGTAAATATGAGTATAGGATCCTTAGTTCCTTCTAACAAATGTCTCCATTCTTTAAGTGCTAAAATAATAGCAAGGAGTTCGCGATTACCCACATCATAATTCTTCTCTGCTTTGGACATCTGTTTGGAAAAGAAGCCACAAGGATGCAATGGTTTTTCAGGCGACTCTCTTTGGGATGAGACAGCACCTACCCCGATATCGGAAGCATCAACTTCAAGAATATAGGGCAATGAGGGGACAGGATGCTGTAAAATAGGTGCAGAGGCGAACGTAGTCTTAAGAAATTCAAAAGCCTGAAGTGCCTCGGGAGACCAGACACGAGCATTGCCATCCTTTTTTGTCATACGGGTGATAGGCGCTACAATAGAGGAAAAACCTTTAATAAAACGTCTATAATAATTAGAGAAACCAAGAAAACGCTGAATGGCTTTCAAACCTTGTGGTAAAGGTCATTCTATGACAGCAGAAAGCTTCTAGGGATCCATACGAAAACCTTTAGTGGAAATCAAGTACCCCAAAACTGGACTTCGGATTGGTCAAATAGACATTTTTCCAGTTTACAATAAAGACCATTAGCAAGAAGGGTCTTCAGAACTGTTGTAACATGTATGTGATGAGTGTGTAAATCTGTAGAATATATTAATATGTCATCCAAGTACACAATTACAAATGTGTGAATAAAGTCTCTTAAGACGTCATTAATAAATTCTTGAAATGCTGCTGGGGCATTACATAGACCAAATGGCATAACAGTATACTCGTAATGGCCAGATCTAGTGTTGAATGCAGTCTTCCATTCGTGGTCTTTCTTAATACGTATTAAATTGTATATACCTCTAAGATCCAATTTAGTGAATACAGTAGCATGTTTGAGCCTGTCGAACAATTCCGTGATTAAAGGTATAGGGTATGCATTTTTGATAGTGATTTTATTTAGACCTCTATAATCGATACACGGTCTTAAATCACCTTCTTTCTTCGATACAAAAAAAGAAACCCCATCCAGCCAGAGAAGAGGATCTCCTAATAAACCCCTTTTCTAGTGATTCCTTAATATACTCCTCCATGACACGGTTTTCTTGAACAGATAAAGGGTACACCTTGCCCTTTGGAGGTATAGTGCCAGGCAATAAATCAATAGCACAATCGTAGGGTCTGTGAGGCGGTAATTTGTCAGCCTCCCTTTTATTGAAGACAGTCTTGAGAAATAAGTACTGAGGGGGTATAACCGTAGACAAAGGAGGAGTAGTAGGAACATTAATAGAATTCAAAGGGGTGACTTCAATAGTACAAGATTCGTGGCAGGCTTCGCTCCACGATCTTATTTGCCCTGACTCCCAGTCGAAAATGGGATTGTGAGCACGTAACCATGGGTACCCTAACACTAGGTGTGAAGAGGGAGAGGTGATGACCTGGAACCGAATGGTTTCAAAGTGTAAAACCCCTGTATACATGTGTAACGGTACAGTTTCATGAGTAACAACTGGAGAACTTAATGGCCTACCATCTATGGCCTCAACGGACAAGGGTATCTCCTTCTCTCTGATGGGAATGTTGTTTTTCTTAACAAAACCAGAGTCTATGAAATTTTCAGCTGCCCCAGAGTCAACCAGAGCGTATATGTGCTCAGCTATAAAACTCTCTCCCATATGTAAAGAAACAGGGGGCAATTTAGGAGACTTAGATATCACACCCAAGGCCAGTCCCCTATAAGGTCTTAGGTGCGAGAGTTTTCCGGAAGCAAAGGACATTCCTTTACCATACAGTCTCTAATACCACAGTATAGGCAGAGTCCGTCCCTTCTCCTATGTAACTTTTCAGTATCAGAGAGTTTGGCAACCCCTAATTGCATGGGTTCCTCCTCAGATACTTTAACACTCTCAAGTTTATCAACTCTGGGGTTAATAGGTGTAACAAAACATCTATTCCTGTTCTTAGTATAGAGCCTGTCATGAATCCTATTATCTATATCAATGAGGTAGTCAATAAGGTCCTCTAATGCAATAGGAAGCTCCTTAGCTGCTACCTCATCCAATATAGTGTCAGATAAACCTTCCATGAACGCAGTAGTTAACCCATTATTGGTCCAAGGGTACGAAACTGAATAGCATAGTCAGCCACAGACCTAGAACCCTGTTTAATTCTCATTAATGCTCTTGCGGCATTTTTTTGACCTTTTCGCTGTGTCAAAAGTTCTAAGAAAATCCGTAAGAAAACTGTTGAAATCATGCACCATAGGTCCATTAGCCTCCCAAATAGGGTTTGCCCACTCAAGTGCTTTATCGGTAAGTTGGTGCATAAAGAACCCCACCTTAGACCTTTCTGTGGGAAATGAACGTGGATACATCTCAAAATGGAATTCTATTTGATTAATGAAACCTCTGCATGTCATACCTAGGAGGAGGTGTTAAATGGGCCGAAGTATTAGGCAAAGTAGATACTTCAGGAAGAAGAGGTGTAGGAGGGTTAGGTGTAGTTGCTGGAATAGTTCTAGATAAGAGCGTCTGGAGAGCCTGGGCTATCTGATCCATATGGTGATCCTGCTCTACAAATCTAGCCTCATGGGATGCCATTTGCTGAGCTAAATCTGCGGGGTCCATGGCCCTATCGTAATGTAACGAGAATATACCCCAACACGCAGGATTCAGCTAAACAGAAGACAACAAAGAGGGGAGATACGTCTACCGGACCTTAGAGTGGCCGGACTCGACGTATATAGGAGAAGTACAGAGTCAGGAACGATCCGAGGTCAAGGGCACAAAGAGACAGCGTAAACTAGGACTAGCCGGGGTCTGGTACACAGAAAACAGCAAGCCGGCAAACAGAACAGATAATGATAAAGAGATAACGTAGTCAGAAAACAAAGCCAAGGTCAAGTACGAAGGAACACAACTGAACACAACAAGCACTAAAGGGAACTGAAACAGAAACCACGATAGGGCAAGGAACCAAGGGAAAAAGGTGAGTATAAATAACTAAACATTATTTTGATTGGTCCCTGTCATCTCCACGCCCCCAAAAGGTAAGTGTATGGGGAGTGTGGCATGACAGGGACCAATAGGAGGCCTTTTCCAATTTAGGCTCCCACTGTCCCTTTAAGAGCGCGCCCGAGACCCGCTGTGCGCTCTTAGAGTCAGGCGGGACACGTGACCACTTCTCTCGGTCACTGCCCGCCTTCCTGTTCCTGCCTTCGGATGAGCCACGCGCGGCTCATGCAGCAGCAGGACCGCGCGCGGCTCGTGCAGCAGCAGGACCCCGGCCGGCCCCTGGAAAGGGTAAGTACCACTACATATACACAGACAAATACAAACGATAGAGAGGGCCCTGCCCGTAAGCTTAGGTCAAGCCATTTACGTTTTTTTTATACAAAGTGCTTAGCTAGATAGCCCATAAACTTACAATCTAAAGGATATAATGAAGATTTGAGACAAGAGGTAGCAGGGCGAATTGGGAAGTGATGGCTAAAAGAAGTTAACAGAGAGGTGCAGCTATTGGTAAATATTATACCAATTAAATGGAATTCTTATTATATTAAAGGGAATGAAGAGGTAACTGGGTGAGGCTTTTAAACAGCTGGAGGAGCATGCTATATATTTAGTAGGAACCTGGGCGGGTAGTGCTGAAAAAAAATTGAGGAGTGCAGTATTGTTGTTTCTGGGAGTGTAAGGTGAGACCTAAAGTACAGAGATGTAGATGAAACAGTTATATGAAGGTATTTACAGACAGCAGGAGAAAGGGGAAGAGAGAAGGGGAGGGTAGAATAAACATTTGTTGTATACCATTTAGCCCCCTGTCACCCCCTCCTTCCCTCACTTTGCCCCCTGT
Source organism: Pelobates fuscus (assembly GCF_036172605.1). Taxonomy (NCBI): domain Eukaryota; kingdom Metazoa; phylum Chordata; class Amphibia; order Anura; family Pelobatidae; genus Pelobates; species Pelobates fuscus. Next base: position 249,904,961 of record NC_086322.1, read on the forward strand.
GACCCCCCACACTCAGCTGTCACCCCATTCTTCCCTCACTCAGCCCCCTGTTACCCCCTCCTTCCCTCACTTTCCTCATGTCACTCCCTCACTCTGCCCCCTGTCATCCTCTCACTCTGCCCCCTGTCATCCCCTCACTCAGCCACCTGTCACCCTCCACTAAGCCCCTGTCACCCCCTCACTCTGCCCCTTGTCACTTGCCACCCCCCACTCAGTCCCCTGTCACCACCTCCTTCCCTCACTCTGCCCCCTGTCACCCCCTCACTCTGCCCTCTGTCACCCCCTCACTCTGCCCTGTGCCACCCCCCACTAGGCCCCCTGTCACCCTCTTCTTCCCTAACTTTGCCCCCTGTCACCACCTCGCTCAGCCCCCGTCAGCCCCCCTCACTCAGACTCCTATATCCCACTCACTCTGCCCCGTCATCCCCCATTCAGCCCGCTGTCATTCCCTCCTTCCCTCACTTTGCCCCCTGCCACTCCCTCACTCAGCTCCTTGCCATCTCCTTGTTCCCTTACTTTGCCCCTGTTACCCCCTCACTCAGCACCCTTTCACCCCCTCACTCAGCTCCCTGTCACTCCCTCCTTCCCTCACTCTGCTACCTGTCACCCCTTAACTCAGCTACCTGTCACCCCGTCCTTCCCTCACTCAGCTACCTGTCACTCTCCATTCAGCACCCCTTCACCCTCTCCTTCCCCCCTGTTACCCCCTCACTCTGCCCCCTATCATCCCCTCACTCAGCTGTCACCCTCCACTAAGCCCCCTGTCACCCCTCACTCTGCCCCCTGTCACCTCCTCACTCTGCCCCTTGTCACCTCCTCCTTCCCTCATTCTGCCCCCTGTCACCCCCTCATTCTGCCCTCTGTCACCCCCTCACTCTGCTCCCTGTAACCCCCCACTCAACCCCCTGTCATCCCCTATTTCCCTTACTTTGCCCCCTGTCACCACCTCACTCAGCCACATGTCACCCCCCTCACTCAGACTCCTGTAACCCCCTCACTCTGCCCCTGTCACCACCCCCTTCCCTCACTCTGCCCCCTGTCACCTCCTCACTCTGCCCTCTGTCACCCCCCACTAGGCCCTGTCACCCCCACTAGGCCCTGTCACCCCTTCCTTCCCTAACTTTGCCTCCTGTCACCACCTCACTCTGCCCTGTGTCACCCCCCACTAGGCCCCCTGTCACCCCCTCACTCAGCCCCAAGAAATCAGGGAAAACTGGAGGTCTGGGATTTCCAGATGTATTTGTTATACATGAAGCCTTTATGTTATCTAACTTTTTAGCTTGGGATAAATGTAATAATAATGCCACTCTATGGAAGGAGACATGCTTTCATAGGAGATGGGATCAAGATTATTTTTAGTTTATCAGAAATATAATTAAAAAAACTGATTCCAGGTATCAGATATCCCTATACAGTGCCACCAAATGTGTATATAAATTTCCAATTTGTTCACCACACCTCCAACATATTGCAGAATTTGTTTTATTAAATTTTACTAATCTAGTGGGTACAAGATACCATCTGTATATAAGCTTGGATTTTGTTTTGTAAAGATTTAATGAATTAGTAATTTTCTTCAAATGTATAAGGCTATTTATCCAATCATCTAGATTTAGATGTATTTGTAATTCTTTTTGCCATGCTACCATTGCTCTCGGCATTGAAGTCTGATTCAGAGAAATTAATAATTTAGGAATTAACAGATGCCTACAGGGAGAAGAAAGAGACTTACCAGCCAGCCTGCCTACTAACCAGCCACAACAGCCTGCCAGCCGGGCACAGCAGCCAGTCTTCCATGGAAGCCGCAGCAACCAAGTATATATATAAGGCTGAGCCTGTAGGCGGAGACTGAAGTTGTGGGAGGGGGTAAACTGGCCTATAAATACACAGGCCTCACCTTCCTCTGGGCCGATACTGCTTCGTTCAGCCCACCAATCGCTCTCTTTATCAAGCCATTCAAGTTTGGTGGGACCTCTTTTTACAGGCCTACCCGAACATCGGTTTCAACACACCATAAACCATCGGTTTCAACAGCACCCTCTATAACTGTTTCTACAGATCTGCCTACAGAGAAAGCTGGCTAATACTCCTGGAACTTATTTCTCCCACCAGTCCTATAAAGTTCAAGAAGGCACATTACAAGAGCTAAAAACAGGCCCACTCTAGTGGACAGGCGCCTATAGGCACATAACTTCTCTGCCTAATGTGAAATCCAGGGATAATGTGTTTATAATTGCTGTTCCTGTGTTGGAATGGGTAATTCCTGAGTAATTGATTCTAGTGTGAGACTAGCATTAGCTTTATGTTGTATCTAGCAGCTAGTTCTGCAAGGAGCACTAGAGAAAACTTTGAATGATAAGATAGGGATTTTGGCACTAGGCAGATAATTTGTCATTCAAACTAGCGTGAGACTTATTTTAATAATATGCAATTGTTTACGGTTTGGAGGAAACAAAATTCTTCTTTTGGGGACTGTGGTAACCCCCTCCCAAGAAGCAACTAAGGGAGAGGACAGCATAATCTACATTGTGGGTGTTATCAGAGTCACTCATTAGTAGTCTGGTGTCGCCAATGTCTGGTGTTCGTGACATTGATGAATCCAGAGATGCCAATTTTGTTTTCCCTGCCACTATAGGCACTTTTACCTCTGGTCCTTGAGTTACTGTAAGTATGATAAGCCAGAGGAAGTAGAAGAATGTGGAGAGGACAGCCCACCAATCGCTCTCTTTATCAAGCCATTCAAGTTTGGTGGGACCTCTTTTTACAGGCCTACCCGAACATCGGTTTCAACACACCATAAACCATCGGTTTCAACAGCACCCTCTATAACTGTTTCTACAGATCTGCCTACAGAGAAAGCTGGCTAATACTCCTGGAACTTATTTCTCCCACCAGTCCTATAAAGTTCAAGAAGGCACATTACAAGAGCTAAAAACAGGCCCACTCTAGTGGACAGGCGCCTATAGGCACATAACTTCTCTGCCTAATGTGAAATCCAGGGATAATGTGTTTATAATTGCTGTTCCTGTGTTGGAATGGGTAATTCCTGAGTAATTGATTCTAGTGTGAGACTAGCATTAGCTTTATGTTGTATCTAGCAGCTAGTTCTGCAAGGAGCACTAGAGAAAACTTTGAATGATAAGATAGGGATTTTGGCACTAGGCAGATAATTTGTCATTCAAACTAGCGTGAGACTTATTTTAATAATATGCAATTGTTTACGGTTTGGAGGAAACAAAATTCTTCTTTTGGGGACTGTGGTAACCCCCTCCCAAGAAGCAACTAAGGGAGAGGACAGCATAATCTACATTGTGGGTGTTATCAGAGTCACTCATTAGTAGTCTGGTGTCGCCAATGTCTGGTGTTCGTGACATTGATGAATCCATAGATGCTAATTTTGTTTTCCCTGCCACTATAGGCACTTTTACCTCTGGTCCTTGAGTTACTGTAAGTATGATAAGCCAGAGGAAGTAGAAGAATGTGGAGAGGACAGGCAGCAGCACAGTATGATCTTTAGCAGCTAGTGTGAACTCAACTTCTGGATCTTGTCCACCTTCTCCAAATCTATCTGTATTTGCTGTACAATCGTCTCATCCAATGGAAACAGGCAAGACAGCTTCACCTGCTACCTCTTGCACAAAAACCTCACTCACTGTTTATTTAATATTACCATCACCACCACCACCATCAATATCACCTATACTGGCATAATCAACATTTCCATTAACATTAAACAAGCAAGAACTACTATACAGACTAGTGTTGCAATGGTTTCCACTGCCACTAGGGCAAATACACCGGTATCATCAGAAGACACAAGGCAAAGGGGTGTGACTATTGCTCCAATGATGCCAACTTTGTGATTAATTTGAGCGCTTCAAAGAACTGTAAAGTACAAATTGTGTGTCATGGAAGTTATTGAGCGGGCAAAGGTCATCTCTCTCCTAGTATGAAACACATCTGCACACATATCACAAGCCTGTATTACTGAGGGAAGAAGCAGTGGGTAGCGCCGTGGTGTTTTCTCAGCGGTAGAAGTAGTCTTAGTGGTAGCTGAATGTATAAAAGAGAAAGTACAACAAAATATAGTGTAATATATTCTGTAAAAATTGGTCAGAGTAAGAAGAAGTGCACTTAGTCAGTGCAGAGCTTAGCTAACTCTACTATGTAGCACTTGGGCGGTATAATCCCTGCCTAACGATGGCTGGTCTCTTCTTCAAAAAGGTGCGTAGGTACGTGGTGACCTCAGGTAGGCAGGTTAGCTCAGGGTGTTATGTGTCCTTATGATCTTTGTAATCAGCTATAGTGAGGTTCATGGAGATAAAAACAAAAAAAAATGTAGTGTACACTGCTAAAAACCATAAAATATTAAAACAAGGCGGGAGGAGACACAGAGGGAAAGCAAAAATATGGTTGGTTGATGTGATATGCTCCCCATAAAGACGAAATGTATCCAGGCTCCAGAAGAAAAGATCAAGGGTAGGTCCAGAAGAGATTTACAAATAAACAACTACTTTTTTTGACAAAATAAGAATATATAAAATCAATCCAGGTAGTAAAAAGCGTGTCACACGTGTCACCTCTAAAAAGGCCTACATATGGGGGGGCGGAGCCTGCGCCTAAACCAGAGCGGACGCCATTAACACCAGCTCCGCAACTTTTCATCAAAAAACCCCTCAAAATAAGCCAAAACCCCCACACTGACAAGAAACTCACCCGAAAGTGCAGAGGACATAACCCTGACACGCCATATGCCGTTCTTCCAGGCGGCCAAAACGCCCAGGAAGAAACGAAAAACCGGGGCCTACCTCACCACTCAAAGCCTGGACCTGGCGGCACTGTTTGGCGCCTACACGCAGCCGGCTACGTCGGGGGAGAGGCCGGCACCGCAAGCTACAACACCCGCCGAGATGGGACGTAAGTCACCAAAATCACCCCCACAGACCACATCAGACAGGACGCAGACCTCAGAGACTATACCCCAACGGCAGCAACCATCTAAAATGGCGCCGCCGGGGTACAACGGGTCTGCAGAGATCCCGAAAGGCCCCCCACCAACAATGCCACACTCACAGCCCGTCCGGCCACACACTGGGCTCCCCACACCAGCTGCAGGGGAAGGATCTGCTCCGGTCACCCAGCGGGACTTCCAAAACCTGGTGGGAGAAATCAAACACCTACTGGCGTCCAACGTGGCAGCAATACAGGCAGACATACAAAAAGTCACTGACAGAGTGCGAACAGCAGAGGGGGATGTTGCCGACCTAAAACAAGATATGAACTTGGTAAAAGACACTATCCAACACCTGCAGACCATGCAACAAGCACTCTCCCTGCACCAAGCCACACTGGATGACAGGTCCAGGAGGAATCATCTCAAAATAAGGGGCATTCCAGACACAGTGACCCCAGAAGAACTCCCCCACTATGTGCGAAGACTGGTGGCCACCATCCTACCGGCTGCACAAGCCAAAAAAGTCACCTTGGACGGGACATACCGCCTACCCAAGTCCAGCAGAGCCCCAGCATCGGCTGTACAGGATGCCATAGTCCGATTCTCACACTCCCACGACAAAATATCTATCTGGTCAGCACTGCAGGACAGGACCCCACTCATCTTCGAAGGCGCTAGCCTTACCTTCTATCAAGACCTCACGAGGTCCACCCTGCAGTGGCGGAGATCCCTCCAACCTCTTACAAGCCAATTGAGAACAGCTGGCATCAAATACCGCTGGATGTCCCCCAGACTACTGGTGGTAAATCATGAAGGGACCGTACACAAAATCTCGTCGCCGGATGACACCCCGACCTTCCTCAGGGCACTGGGCCTGCCGTCCCAAGTGACGACGGAAGTGACGTTTAAGAGAGAGACAGAACACTCGAGAGAGGAACCGGAGACCTTCCTTTAGGTTAGCTCCCGCATTTCTAAGTCCGGACTCCACGGTCTCATTGCTTCCTGAACCTATGCAGATAGGCTATACCCGCCTCTCTGAGGAGGAGAGACAGTACAGGAGAAGGGAGGGGTTATGTATGTACTGTGGAGCCAGAGGTCATTTACTCTCGAACTGTCCTAACCGCCCGGGAAACGCTCGCACCTAAGTTTCTCTAGAGGACAGGCCTTGGGTGTTTCTATTTTGTCCTCTACTTCTAATTATAAAGATCACAGGCTTCTGCTACCAGTTTCCTTAACCTGGGAGAGGGAAGTAGTAAAGGCTATGGCCCTGATAGATTCCGGAGCTGCTGAGAATTTTATCGACCAAGCCTTTGCCACTAGACACAATATCCCATCCCAGTTAAGGGAGACACCCTTGGCCGTTGAGGCCATAGATGGTAGACCATTACTGGACCCCGTTCTCTTTCGTGAGACCATACCCATTAACTTAAATGTTGGTATCCTACACGTGGAGAATTTATCTCTTATGCTCATTTCGTCCCCTTCTGTTCCCATAGTTCTGGGGTATCCATGGTTGAAGAGACATAACCCTATTATCGATTGGGAGTTAGGGGAGATACTCTCGTGGGGTCAGAGCTGCCAGGAGAGGTGTTTACGCAAGGTTTCTCCATTGGCTAATATTAATACACCAGGTAGTTCTACTCAGTCCACAGAGAAACAGATACCGTCCCTGTACCAAGACTTAAAGGCAGTATTCGACAAGAAGAATGCCGATTCATTACCTCCACACAGGTCATTTGATTGTAAAATTAAGCTTCTACCTGGTACTATGCCCCCGAGGGGTAATGTATTTCCTTTATCTGTTCAGGAGAACTCTGTTCTAGAGCAATATATTCGTGAGAATTTAGAGAAAGGATTCATTAGGAGGTCTTCTTCTCCTGCCGGGGCTGGGTTTTTTTTCGTTAAAAAGAAGGATGGCACGCTGAGGCCTTGTATTGATTACCGAGGTTTGAATAAAATAACTATCAGAAATGCCTATCCTATCCCATTGATTACCGAGTTGTTTGATCGTCTTAAGGGCTCCAAAATCTTCACCAAATTAGATCTCAGAGGGGCATATAATTTGGTGAGAATCCATCATGGACACGAGTGGATGACGGCGTTCAATACTCGGTATGGCCATTATGAATACACAGTTATGCCATTTGGACTTTGCAATGCTCCTGCAGTATTTCAGGATTTGATTAATGAGGTACTTAGGGAGTTTCAACATGATTGTGTTATTGTCTACCTGGACGACATACTGATACACTCTAGGGAGATTGAGACTCACCATAGACAAGTCAGAAAGGTACTACACAAACTTCTGCAACATGGTCTATACTGTAAATTGGAGAAATGCAGCTTTGACCAGTCGCAGATAGACTTTCTTGGTTACGTGATTTCTGGGGAAGGTTTTAAAATGGACCCTGACAAACTCCAATCTATTTTAGATTGGCCGTTGCCTAAAGGACTCAAGGCTATTCAGAGGTTTATTGGTTTTTCCAACTATTATAGGCGCTTCATTAAGGGATACTCTTCTATCATCTCGCCTATTACCAATATGACCAAACAAGGGGCTGATACTAAGACTTGGTCTACTGAGGCTCTTGTTGCTTTCAAGACTCTCAAAGAACTTTTTGCTTCTGCTCCCATTCTAGTCCACCCTGATACGACTCTGCCGTTCTTACTCGAGGTCGATGCCTCTGAGACGGGAGTTGGTGCTGTTCTGTCTCAAAGGTTAGGGGTGGACAAACCGTTACACCCTTGTGGTTTCTTCTCTAAGAAATTATCTGGGCCTGAAAGCAGATATGACATCGGTGATAGGGAACTGTTAGCGGCCATTAAGGCTTTAAAGGAGTGGAGACATTTACTAGAAGGGACATTACACCCTGTTACTATTTTAACGGATCATAAGAACTTGTCTTATATTGGGGAAGCTAAGCGCCTGTCCGCCAGGCAAGCTCGTTGGTCCTTGTTCCTCACTCACTTTAATTATGTACTTACTTATAGACCTGGTTCTAAGAACTCTAAAGCCGATGCTTTGTCTCGTCAATATGAACCGTTCACTATAACTGAGCCAGTCCTTTCTTCGATAGTTCCTAAGGGTAACATTATCGCTAACACGAATCTCAGGATTCACTCTCCGTTGCTTACTGAGATCTTGAAATTACAGCATCTTGCGCCCAAACAGACTCCTGGGGATCGACACTTCGTTCCCGCCTGTAACGCTCAATTATTGACAAGATGGAACACAACCGCAGATAACTGAAACTGAGTGTTTTATTGCTTTAAATAAAGAAATAATCAATTTGAACTGTCTCTTTAATTCCTTGCAGAAAATAAGCAGCAGCAGAGTTGCAGTGGGTTTAGGATAAGGCAGAATTAGTCCAACCAGAGAGGAGTTCCCAAATAGAAATAATAAATGGCAGTTGATTGATTAGTAATTGTTGGAAACAAAGTTATTAGTTTAGGTGGAGGTGATAGTGAGCAAGCAGAGAAGTAAGATAGGTATTATCCAGCTTGAGCCAATTTGTTTTACTTAGCTTTTGTAGGAGTGATAGTCCAAAATTGGTGAGATAGATTCCCACGGTGGATCGAGTTACAGCAGGCAAGAGAATATCCAAAAACAGTTCCGAGGTCGTAGGAGAGGAGAAGGAGGGTAAACGATTAAACAGTCCGGGTCCGATACACAGTAGAGGTAATAGGTAATTCAGATTTTGAAGTTTCGCGGGAGCTTTCAAGTTGATCCAGCACTGTGGTGTTGACGCGGTCTCCCTATGTATCCTGGGAGCGACCGCGTCAGAGGAGGGGGAGTGGCCGCGCTCCGTCTACCCGGAAGTCCACGGTTAGCGAATGCCGGAAGGTCTGACAGAACCCCCCCCATAAGAAGCAGCCACCGGATGCAGTCAACGAGGTCTGGACGGGTAGCGAGCATGGAACGCGTTGATAAGTCGACGAGCATGTACCGCGGAGGACGACACCCAGGAATCTTCGTCAACTCCGTAGCCCTTCCACCGAATAAGATACTGTAAGGAACCACGATGGATTCGTGAATCCAGGATCCTCTGGACCTCGTATTCTTCTTCTCCCTGTACCAGAATGGGATCAGGAGTGGTAAGAACATCCCTCAGGAAAGGGTCGGAGTGGAGTGGTTTAAGCAAGGACACATGGAAGACTGGATGAAGTTTCATGGTAGGCGGAAGTTTCAATCTGACCACGTTTTCGTTGATAATCGACAAAATACGAAAAGGGCCAAGAAAGAGAGAACTCAGTTTCTTTGAGGGACGGTTGGTGACAATGTTCTTTGAAGAGAGCCATACGAGATCACCAACGTTGTAAGTAGGGGGAGGTCGTCTACCAGTATCGAAAAACTTTTTCTGAGCACATGATGCATTTTTAAGGTTATCCCGTAACTTGAGGAAGAGGGCAGACATGAAAGCGTTATGGTTGGAGACGTAGGGATTAGAAGAAGGAAGCCCTTGATCAGGAAATGAAGAGGGATGGAACCCAAAATTTGAAAAGAATGGAGTCATTTTGCTACTAGCGTGTACAGAGTTGTTGTATGAGAACTCAGCCATTGGTAACCATGTGATCCAATCATCTTGTAAGTGAGAGCAGTAACACCGTAAGTATTGTTCAACGCATTGGTTAACTCTCTCTGTTTGTCCGTTGGTTTGGGGATGATAGGCTGAAGACAATTTACGTTGAATACTGAGGGAGGAACACATCTCATTCCAGAATTTGGAGGTGAACTGTGTTCCCCTGTCTGAAATGATTTCCTCAGGAAGTCCATGGAGTTTCACTATATTGTCGATGAATATTTTGGCAAGTTCAGATGAAGAGGGTAATTTTCTCAAGGGAATAAAATGGGACATTTTGGTGAAACGGTCTACCACTACTAGAATGGTGTTATGATGTTGCGAAGGAGGGAGTTCTACCAAAAAGTCCATTGAAATAGACTGCCAAGGTCTTTCAGGGATAGGTAGGCTTAATAATTGACCGAATAGTGGATGATGGTCAGATTTTGATCTCAGACAGGTTGGACAGGTTTTGACATAAGATTCTATGGTTTTGTCCTGGCGAGGCCACCAGTAATATCTTTTAGACAGCTCCAGTGTTTTCCTTGTACCAGGATGACCAGCCAAAGGGGAATCGTGAATCAAGGAGAGTATTTTATTCCTAAATAAGGGAGGAATATATAACCTGTTCTTGAAGTAGTAGACACCGTCCTTTTTTGATAGCTTGTTTTGTTTGGGAAGCTCAAGAACTTCTTCCTTAAGCTGTTTAATATCATCTATTAATGACGAAATGATACCTATGATTTTAGGTGGGGGAGTTCCATTTACAGGAAGATCTTGGTGAATTCTGGACAGGGCATCTGCCTTTTTGTTTCTGGATCCAGGTCTGTAGATAATTTGAAAATTGAACCGGGCAAAGAAAAGATTCCATCTTACTTGTCTGGCAGAGAGAGTTTTGTTAGAATGAAGATATTCAAGGTTCCTGTGGTCAGTATAAACAATTACAGGAGTGTGTGTGTCTTCAAGTATGTGTCTCCAGTTTTCGAATGCTGCTTTAATACTTAATAATTCCTTTTCTCCTATAGGATAATTTCGTTCAGCAGGAGACATAGATCGTGAGAAAAAAGCTACTGGATGGAGAGGATCTTGAGGCGTTTGGTGTTGAGAAGGGACAGCCCCGATAGCTGTGTCAGAAGCATCTGTTTCCATGACGTAGAGAAAAGCAGGATTCGGGAGTTGGAGAATGGGGGCACTTGTAAATCTCCGTTTTAATTCATCAAAGGCTGCTTGAGCTTTTTCGTTCCAAGCAAAGGAACGTTTACTGCTATTGAGCAGGTTAAGTGGATGAGCAACATTGGAGTAATTTTTAATGAACTTCCTGTAGAAGTTGGCGAATCCCAAAAAACGTTGTAAGTCCTTAGTATTAGTAGGAGTAGACCAATTGACAATACAATCTATTTTGGAGGTATCCATGCTTATTGAATGAGGGGAGATAACGTATCCCAAAAAGGTGATTTCATTGACTTCAAAAATGCATTTTTCTGGTTTTGCGTATAATTTGTGTGTTCTTAATCTGGATAATACCCATCTCACGTGTTTCCTGTGTTCCTCAAGGTTGTTGGAGTAGATGAGAATATCATCTAAGTAAATGATGACACAAACATCTAGGAGATCTCTGAAGATATCGTTTATGAAATGCTGAAAGGTTGCAGGGGCGTTACAGAGCCCGAAGGGCATGACAAGATACTCATAAAGGCCATATCGGGTCCTGAACGCCGTTTTCCATTCATCAATGGCCTTGATTCTAACAAGGTTATATGCCCCACGAAGGTCAAGTTTAGTGTAGATGGTAGCTGTTCTTAATCTTTCGATCAGTTCATTGATCAGGGGAAGAGGGTAACGATTCTTGATAGTTATTTTATTTAAAGACCTGTAATCGATGATGGGGCGTATAGTCTGGTCCTTGTTTCTCACAAAAAACATGCTGGAAGCGGCTGGTGAACAGGAAGGTCTAATGAACCCCTTACGGAGGTTTTCATCCAGGTATTCTTTGAGGGTTTTTAACTCTGATTCAGAGAGAGGATAAATGTGTCCAAAAGGGATAGGAGCACCAGGAACAAGGTCAATCGGACAATCATAGGGTCGATGAGGAGGAAGTGTCTCCGCTTCCTTTTTACTGAATACATCGGCGAACTCAGAATAGATGTAAGGTATAGTGGATTCTTCAGTAACTTGTAAAATGGGGATGTGTTGGAGACATGTTCCCTTACAATATGCAGAGTTAAAGGTGAGAGAGAAAGGAGCCCATGTAATATGGGGGTTGTGAGTCCGTAACCAGTCGATTCCTAATATAATTGGATAAAGAGGAGAATTTATAACATCAAAAACAAGAAACTCAGAATGGATATAATTAGTAGTAGTTCTTAAAGGGACAGTTTCAAAGCGAATGGGCCCCGAGGATATTAAGGAGCCATCAATAACTCGGACAGAGACGGAATTACGTTTTTGAACACAAGGAATTTTATTTTTTGTAACAAAGGATGAGTCCAGGAACACCCCATTAGCACCGGAATCAATAATGGCCTCAGTCGTAATTCTTTCTTTGTCCCACTGTAATATGAGAGAAACAGAGGAGAAATGAGAGGTTGGTTTAGAAGGAAGTACACTCATTACAGTCGTGGTGGAACCATGCTTACCGCCTCTGGGACGTTTCAATAGAGGACATTCTGGGACCACATGTTCTTGTGAGGCACAGTACATGCAGAGGTTCATTTGTCTTCTTCTGGTTCTCTCTTCTGGAGTAAGAGGACTTCTCAAAACCCCTATGTCCATAGGTTCTGTGGGAGTTATAGGTTTCTCAGGTGCCCTTGAAGAAGTGAAGGGTTTTTTCCATAGGGAGCTAGTGAGTGATTTCTCAGCTTTTCTTTCCCTAAGTCGTCTGTCAATGCTGATTGACAGTTGGATCAGAGTATTCAGTGTAGTAGGTAGTTCAGTTCTGGAGAGTTCATCCTTGACAGCTTCAGATAACCCAATACGGAACTGGTTACGTAGGGTTATGTCATTCCACTGAGTTTCTGGTGCCCATCGTTTGAATTCAGCAATGTAATCTTCGACGGGCCTGTTTCTTTGCTGCAGTGTTCTAATGGTTAGATCTGCAGTCGCTTGTTTATTAGGGTCCTCGTAAAGAAGAGACATGGCTTCAAATAATTCATCCAGAGAATCCAATATGGGGTCATCATTCTCCAGAAAGGAATGAGCCCAGGCCATGGGTTCACCTCTTAAAAATGAAATAACAGAACAAACCTTAGATCTTTCGGTGGGATATGATCTAGGTTTTAAGGCAATCAACAATTTGCAGGAATTGATAAATTCTCGGTATTGGGACCTGTCTCCAGAAAACTTTTCGGGGTTGGAGACAGCAGGGTCACTAGCCGAGTGTGTAACTGTATGAGGAGTATGTGTTTGCAAGTCCCTTACATAAGTAAGGATTCGTTCATTGGTAATCTGTAGATCTTGCATGCCTTGAGTAAGCGTATCCACTCTTTGGTTCAATCTTGTGATTTCAGAAGTGAGATCTGCTGGATCCATTAGAAGGCTGGATCAATCTGTAACGCTCAATTATTGACAAGATGGAACACAACCGCAGATAACTGAAACTGAGTGTTTTATTGCTTTAAATAAAGAAATAATCAATTTGAACTGTCTCTTTAATTCCTTGCAGAAAATAAGCAGCAGCAGAGTTGCAGTGGGTTTAGGATAAGGCAGAATTAGTCCAACCAGAGAGGAGTTCCCAAATAGAAATAATAAATGGCAGTTGATTGATTAGTAATTGTTGGAAACAAAGTTATTAGTTTAGGTGGAGGTGATAGTGAGCAAGCAGAGAAGTAAGATAGGTATTATCCAGCTTGAGCCAATTTGTTTTACTTAGCTTTTGTAGGAGTGATAGTCCAAAATTGGTGAGATAGATTCCCACGGTGGATCGAGTTACAGCAGGCAAGAGAATATCCAAAAACAGTTCCGAGGTCGTAGGAGAGGAGAAGGAGGGTAAACGATTAAACAGTCCGGGTCCGATACACAGTAGAGGTAATAGGTAATTCAGATTTTGAAGTTTCGCGGGAGCTTTCAAGTTGATCCAGCACTGTGGTGTTGACGCGGTCTCCCTATGTATCCTGGGAGCGACCGCGTCAGAGGAGGGGGAGTGGCCGCGCTCCGTCTACCCGGAAGTCCACGGTTAGCGAATGCCGGAAGGTCTGACACCGCCACTCTCCAACTAGAAGTGTTACGCTGTTTCCATAACAGCAAGGTGGTTGGGCATCCTGGCATTCGCAAGACGTATGCTTTGATCTCTAAAGATTTCTGGTGGCCTGATTTACGTAAAGATATTAAAGAATTCATCGGGGCGTGTGAAGTTTGTACCAAGAATAAGCAACCTCATTCGCTTCCATGCGGATTTCTGCACCCTTTAGAGGTTCCTGAAAAGCCATGGTCCTGTTTGGTTATGGACTTCATTGTTGATTTGCCTATCTCTAAAAAGCAGACTGTTATCCTCACTGTGGTGGACAGATTTACTAAGATGGCTCACTTCATTCCCTTACCTAAACTCCCATCTTCGCCCGAATTAGCAGAGATATTCGCTAGGGAGATCTTCCGTTTACATGGGATACCTTCCCAAATTGTATCTGACAGAGGTTCCCAATTTGTTTCCCGTTTTTGGAAATCCTTCTGCTCTCAACTAGGCATCAAATTGAATTTTTCTTCTGCCTACCATCCTCAGTCCAATGGAGCTGCGGAACGCACCAACCAAAAGGTTGAACAATATCTACGTTGTTTTGTTTCTGAACACCAGGACGATTGGGTCGGTTTGATTCCTTGGGCGGAGTTTGCACACAACAATCTCGTTTGTGATTCTACGCATTCTAGCCCCTTCTTCATGAATTATGGCTTTCATCCTTCCATTCTTCCTTCGGAGTCTTCTTCCCAAGGAGTACCGTCGGTTGATGTCCATGTTGCCAATTTAAGGAAGTTGTGGGACCAGACGCGACAAATTCTTCTGCACAATTCTATGCTGGTGAAAAAACACGCTGACAAACGTAGAAGGGCAGCACCGGTGTTTGTTCCAGGCGATAGAGTATGGTTAAGTACTAGAAACATTCGGTTAAAAGTGCCTTCCATGAAGTTCGCTCCTCGGTATGTTGGACCTTACAGGGTGTTGGTTTAAATTAACCCAGTTGCGTATCGTCTAGCTTTGCCTACTACCTTACGCATTCCTAACTCGTTCCATGTTTCGTTGCTAAAACCACTAGTTTGTAACAGATTCTCCTCCACGATCGCCCCTCCTCGCTCTGTTCAGGTGGAGGGTCAGGAGGAGTATGAGGTCAATTCCATCGTCGACTCTCGAATCTCCCGGGGGAGAGTACAATATCTGGTTGATTGGAAAGGATATGGTCCTGAGGAGAGAAGTTGGGTACCTCAGGAGGATGTTCATGCTCCCCGTCTCCGCAGGGCATTTCACTCTCGCTTCCCTTCTCGTCCTGGTTCCTTCCGCCCGGTGGGCGTATCTGAGAGGGGGGGTACTGTCAGGGTACCTGAGGTCTCTACCTCCGAGAGAGGTAGAGACTTAGTCGTTCATCCATCCGGACGGCTTGATTTCCCTCTTTCTCGCGGTCCATCCGGTCATGCAAAGCCGGCCGCGAGGGAGTGACTCCCTTTTATAGCATGACGCCCGGAAGTCGACGTCAGGACGTCAACCCGGAACGACCTGTCACTCAATTGGTTCAGGACCAATCAGGACTCGTCAGAGGTGTGTCTACTTATCTGAACAGGGCATTTAACAGTGCTTCTTTCATTAGCTCATTGCCCTGTCGTGGTTCTAGCTTGTTCTAGTCACTCAGTGCTCGTGTTATCTTGTTATTCCTTTTGGTTTTGACCTGGATTGTTTGCTCTTCTCTGCTTATCTCTGTTACCCTTGATTCGGCTTGTCTACCGCTTACCTGTCTTCTGTTACCCTCGACCTCGGCTTGTCTTTGACCATTCTCTACTGTACTACTTACGTTAGTCCGGCCATTCTAAGGTCCGGTATACGTATCTGGCTACTGTTTGTACTCTGCGTGTTGGATCCCTGTCCCGATCCTGACAAACGGCTACTAAAAAAAAACCCTCTGCTAATATAAAGGCTCATACAGTAGCCGAATTGAAAAAACAAATAACAGGGCTTAAAGGAGACCTCGAGGTCCTCGCCTCTCGCCCAGTCCGGCTGAAACCTACATCACAGGCCTCACCCAGAAATCAAATTCTCAGCACAAAGAGATGTGTGCCATGTAAGACTGGATCATACAACTTGAAGATGGTTTGGAAGACCTGAATAATAGGTCCTGCAGACAACATAATCAGAATCCGAGGACTGGAGATAATCCACTTCCACCTCGCCAACAACAAAGGAAAAGGCCTACACCTACCCCGAAAGGGCCTTCTCAGGGGGCCACTTGAACTTACCTATACAGGCTATGAACACTCCTCATTAGAATGGCTGTTCTCGTCCTGACCCTGGATCAGAATTTATAACTCCTCCATGTTGATGTTTATTAATGTTATACGTGCACCTCATACCCACAGGGGTTCTGGACCATTATAAGCAGGACTTTTATATTTAGGTTTATTATGCACATTACTTAATGCATGGCCAAGGCTAAAATTCCCCACTGGCAAAGTGTACTGAAGCCGAGTAAGTGCCCAGAGGCAACCCTCTAAGTCCCATCCGCCTTTGATTGTGGCATGTCCAAAGCCACAGAACATTTGCAAAGACTACATCAGTGATAGGCTTAGGCCTGGTGTTCCCCTAAATGCCTGCAAAACTTCCACTCCATACTTACCAATGAGCCCATATTTACATGGGTCTAAATCAGCATATGCCCTAAGCATCATCCCTAAAATGGAAACCCCGGGCACTGTTCTGCATAATGGGACACAAACTCCTTCCAAGGTTTAGTACCCCTATATTGTGTACTCATTTAATTTGCCATTTTTATACTCTGCTGACCATGGGGATCGATATAATACCCCTCAAAAGGAGGGACTTAAACGCTATGCAACTCTTACCATTGCTCTTCACTATAGGGCACTTCATGTCCTACAGCTGTGAGTTCCCCCATGAACGTTAGTCCACGATTTCCAAAATTCCAACCAGGGGACTAGGCTCTGCCCTTACTTAGTTTTCCATGACACCCACACAGACCCATATAGATCATTCTAACCCACGGTGAGGTCCCACACTCGCTAGACTGATGCAATTATGCCTCCTGGATAAAGGAAACCCCCTTCTGAAACTAGTACTTAGTTGCAGAACACACAATGATAACAACAACGCTTAGGTGCACCTCTCAGGGAGATTGACCACTTGCCTATCTAGTGGTACTTATTTACTAATGTATTTATTACTTTCTTTACTATGTTACTCACCTGTAACAGCTATAAAAACTCCCCCCAGGAACGGCTGTTCCTACCTGGACCCTGGCAATATACAGAGAAGAAAGGAGAAACAACAAACAGTACAACAAAGTGGCATTTTCAACCTCACTGAGAGAACACTCGCTAAACCCCATATAAATTTCTCAAATAGAGGCCTAAAATTTGCCCCAACCAAAACATTAGACAAATTCAATTTCTACATTGATTTAAATAAATTTAAACGAAAAATATGTTTGAAATTGTATTTTGCTAAACATGACAATAATGAATCTAATCCCCATACAGAAGATAGCCAATTCACACAGACAGAATTAAAAGACCCCTCTAAATGTTTCCCAATGGGTGAAGTCTCAGAAGATTCACAACTTTTGAAAATGTATGATCTACAAAAAAATAAGAAAACCCAAAAAATATGAATATAACTTAAATCAAACAGAAAGAACAGCACTAAAAAACTTTAAAGAAGATAACACCCTTGTGATAAAACCAGCGGAAAAATCCTTACGATTATTAGGAGATAAGAATAACTATAAAATATTAAATAAGGACCCCATATTGGACATCAAAAAAAGCTATGTAACACTAATAGATAAATAAAAAAAAATACTTGGAATTTTAAATAAGAATATATATTTTTTAATATTTTAAACCCAAGAACACCAGTTTTTTACTATCTTCCTAAGGTCCACAAAAATAAAGAGAAACCCCTAGGACGTCCAATTGTCTCGGGGATAGGATCCATATGAAGCAAGCCCTCACAATATGTAGATAGATGCCTACAATCGACAGTACAGAGATGTCCAAGCCATTTGAAAGACTCTCTTAGCCTCCTCACTATTTTAAAAGATCAAAATTGGGAGGTGGATTGTTTCTTGGTAACCGTGGATGTGGGCTCATTATACACCATTTTTTCACATGAGAAGGGATGCCTATTGATAAGACTTTTTTTTAGAGTTTTTTAATGTTTTTCCACAACCACAGATTGAGTTTATTTTGGAGGGAATCCAATGGATTTTAAATAACAACATTTTTTACCTCCAAATATGTGGAACGACAATGGGCACTAGATTTGCACCCAGTTAAGCCAATCTATTCATGTCCTTATCGGAACATGAATATGTATACAGTAGGCGTGACTGGGATGCAAATTTGGTGCTCGGTATATTTATGATATATTTTTTATATGGAGAGGAAGTGAATCTTCCCTCTTAGACATTCTTAATTTTTTTAAAGACCAATGACTGGGGCATTATATTAACAAGTGATTTTAGTAAAACACCATGTCAATTTTTTAGATCTTAAGACCAGGACCTATTTTAAAACAGTAGATGTGAATAGCTATGTGGAAGAAGGCAGTTACCATTTCTGGCTGAAAAATGTACCTAAATCTCAATTATTAAGAATAAAACACAATTGTACAGATGAGGAAGAATTTAGAAAACAGTCACAAAAAATCATGAATGACTTTAAGGATAAGGGGTATGAAGAAGAACTTTTAAATAAAGCCTTTGAGGAAACGACTTTAAAAGATAGGAATGAGCTTGTAATCTCTAATAAATTAAATAATAAAGATAGAGAGAACCACATTTAGTTTATTTGTGATTTTAATTGTAAATATCCGAAAAATTCTGAATAAACACTGGCCTATATTTAAGAAAGATGGTACATTAAATTCTATACCAGAAAAAAACAAATATAATATATAGGGGAGTACCTAGTTTGAAAAGCAACCTAGTCCATAGCCACCCACAGGTAAAACAGGGTCCAAAAAATTATTTCATGAAGAAGCAGGTTTTTATGACTGCGGTAATTGTGGGGCATGTGTAAATACGAAAAACAAAAAAAGATATATTAAAGAATACACACACCCACAAAATGGGAAAGAAACATTCCCCATAAAACAACTCATTACATGCTATTTAAAAATAGTTATTTATATAATCACATGTGCATGTGGCCTGATTTCGTGGGAAGAACCACAAGGGCACTACATGTGAGGATCCAAGAGCATGTTCGAAACATCAAAATTGGATTCGAAAAACATAGTCTTTGCCATCATTTCAAGCTAAAACATAATTGAGACCCAAGTCAACTCCAATTTTTAGGTATTCAGAAAATCAAGATTAATTGGAGGGGTGAAGACCTTATTATTGCAATTGGCAAGTCAGAAATGAGATGGATATTTAACTTAAATTCCCTTCTACCTTACGGGTTAAATAGTGATTTTGAGTTAAATACCTTTTTATGATTCTAATATAGATTACTTTAGAAATTACTTATATATTGAATTGACATTTTAGGATTTTTAGATATACTCATAATTACACAAGATGGAGAACTGTGTTCAATTCGTATATTTTTATATTAATATTTTGTATTTTTATTCTTTATAACTTTTTATTTTTTAGGAGTCGTTGTCATATACAGATTGACTACATTGTTTATATTTATAAATATATATATACATAATATCAAGTATATTGTAAGTCACCATCATGTTACATCTGATTGGAAATCGAGTTCTCTATCTATTAGTGTTGTTTATTCATTTTTTGCTCTATTTTTAGCTATTTTTTGATTGTCTGTTATTTTTTTTTATCTCCCTGTACAAGTATAATCTGATTTAAGGGTTAATTTATTACACACTTGGACTCATTGACACTGTATACACTTAATGCCAATATGAAAAACGATGAGATGCCAGTAAGCAACATGGCGATATCGACATCGGAAGTGAAGAATGGGCATGACGTCACTTCCGGAAATCAGATTGGTGAGTTAAACCAGCTGCTGATAAGACGCCCACACTGCCTGCAAACCTGATTGGACAAAAGACGAACGGTAGTTAGATAGTTACATAGTTACATAGCTGAAAAGAGACTTGCGTCCATCAAGTTCAGCCTTCCTCACATATGCTTTTGCTGTTGATCCAAAAGAAGGCAAAAAACCCAGTCTGAAGCGCTTCCAATTTTGCAACAAACTAGGAAAAAATTCCTTCTTGACCCCAAAATAGCAGTCAGATGTCTCCTTGGATCAAGCAGCTATTACCCCACTAATTAGAAATGATATCCCTGTATGTTATGTTTTTGCAAGTATTTATCCAATTGCAGTTTAAACATCTGTATAGACTCTGACAAAACCACCTCTTCAGGCAAAGAATTCCATATCCTTATTGCTCTTACTGTAAAAAAAACCTTTTCTTTGCCTTAGATGAAGTCTCCTTTCTTCAAGCCTAAATGTGTGACCTCGTGTCCTATGTATAGCCCTGTATAATGTTATCATATCCCCACTCAGGAGCCGTTTTTCCAAACTAAAGAGATTTACATTTTTTAACCTTTCTTCATAACTAAAATGCTCCATTCCTTTTATCAATTTTGTAGCTCGTCTCTGCCCTTTTTCTAGTGCCATGATATCTTTCTTTAGAACAGGTGCCCAAAATTGCACAGCATATTCAAGGTGTGGTCTTACCAGCGATTTTTAAAGAGGCAAAATTATATTTTCATCTCGAGAATTTATGCCCCTATTTATACATGACAAAACCTTACTGGCCTTAGCAACGGCAGATTGACATTGCATATTGCTACCTAATTTATTGTCTATAACAATTCCCAAATCCTTCTCGTGTGTGGTTATCCCTAGTTCACTACCATTTAGGGTGTAAATTGCTTGTGCATTCTTAACCCCGAAGTGCATAACTTTGCATTTTTCTACGTTAAATTTCATCTGCCATTTTAGTGCCCAGTCCCCCAATCTATCCAAATCCCTCTGCAGCAAGGCAATATCCTGCTCACATTTTATTACTTTACAAAGTTTTGTGTCATCTGCAAACACTGATACATGGCTTTCAATGCCCATTTCAAGATCATTTATAAATATGTTAAATAGAAGCGGTCCCAAAACAGAACCCTGAGGGACACCACTTACCACTTTTGTCCAGCTTGAAAATTTACCATTTATGACAACTCGTTGTACTCTATCCTTAAGCCAATGTTCTACCCAAGAACAAGAATATTCATCTAGACCAATTTCTTTTAGTTTGAAGACTAGCCTATTGTGAGGAACCGTATCAAATGCCTTGGCAAAATCCAAGTAGATCACATCCACTGCAATACCCTGATCTATATTTCTACTTACTTCTTCGTAGAATGCAATTAGGTTAGTTTGACATGACCTATGTTTCATAAAACCATGTTGATTATTGCTAATTATTGCTAATAATAATAGTAGGTAGGATGAATCAGGAAATGGGACATGGATTTAAAAGGAGCATAGAAGAGGAGATCAGACTAACTTCGATTGAGAAAGCCTGAGGAAAGGGTGAAACGTGTCTTGAAGAAGGCAAGCTCTGCACAGGGACTTTTTTTGTATTGTTTTTTATATGTATTTGTATGTGTATTTTAATACTTTAATAAATTGATCCACTGGATCTTTATAGTCCTACTGGCTGCAGACTCCATCTGCCTTCCCAAGAAGGTTTACCCCCCCCCCCCCCTGCTTTGTGGGTAACAAGCTTTTTTTTACCCACTGCCAGGTAACCTAAATTGGCTCTGGAAAAGGTGAGCAAATTACCATTTGGTTTATTCACCCTTATATTTCAGCCAACTTACTTCACTAGAAGCAACTCTTTTTGTGTTCCCCTCTGAGTATTTAAAGAAAGAATAGTGAAGAGGAAAGGTGTGTCCTTAATATACCAAAGTGATTGTGATTTGAGCCTGTCCTCTGCGTGGCTCTTTACTTGTGAGTTTGATTTATACACTTTTTGCATTGGTTGTATAGTTCCATACATACTTCACCATTAGATATTTTTTCATTCATTTATATATATATATATATAAATATATATATATATATATATATATATATATATATATATATATATATATTTATATATATATATATATCTCCATTGGATTATCTGATACCCCTTATTTATGGGGTAAGTATTACTATTTAGCGCCCCACTTAAGGGATTTATGGTGGATGTTTTCTGTTAACTTCCTCTTAATTCCCTGTTTTTCTATACTTTTATATCTGGTGGATTAGAGAGATCCACACAACAGTGTTGCAGCAGCTAATAGATTGACATTTCAAATTGTTATACCTTAAGCGCCTACTTTTATACACAGAGCACTTTACCACATCTAATACATGCATGGAGGTCTAAACACCTGACCTCTCAAGACTACACCTTCATCACTCATCCGCATCAGTCACTCTTGTATAGACCTATTCCTAATATCCCCTTCTCTAGCGCCGATGGTCAAGTCCACCTCCATAGGCTCCATTATCATGCAGACATAACCTTAACACTCACGTTGCCCAACGTGGCAAGATCCTGGTCCAGATGCCTTAACCCCATTTTCTGCACAACCCGCTTATCCATCCAAGCTATATTCAGATTATTTTTCTTTGAACAAAGATTCCGTCTCCACTAAAAGTGAATTATGGGCCTCTCACAAATCAGTTCTCAATGGCACCTTGATTAGTTTGGCCTCTCCTCATATAAAACAACATCTAGCGCATATGGAACAAACTTTGGCCAAACTATGCTCCCTTATAACCAAACTCAGGGACAATGCCACTACAGAACTAAACATGCAAATATACAAATGCCAAGATCTTTGATCTCCCTCACCGGCCCGCCATGGAATACAGCAGGGCCGGCACTTGGATAGTGCCGGCCCTGCATAGACCGGCAGGGGAGATCCTGGGACCTCCCCTGACGGCCTAAGCCCATGTGCCTGATGGCCAGTCCGGGCCTGACTGTAAAGCGCTGCGGAATTTGTTGGGGCTATATAAATAATAACATAATAATAATAATAATAATAGAGCTGACCACAAACCTATAGACAAAATCAACTCCCCGGACAGCCGCACCCAAGAATTACCAGAACGCATAGCTAAAATCTTCCAAGACAACTTCTCTTCTCTTTATAATTATAGCCCACAAACACGCCTCGACAATTATCTTAATTCAATTAATATGCCATCTCTCTCCCATGAGGGAGCCAACAAATTGATCCCACCAATCACACCAGAAGAAATAGCCAACACATTTAAAACCCTCAAACCAAATAAATGCTGTAGCCCAGATGGATTCTCAGAACTCTATTATAAAACGTTTGCCCCATATTGATCCCGCACGTAATGTAACCTCTTTAACCTTGCTACTAGACAGCGAAGCCCTTCCACCAGATATGCTACAGGCGAACATATGCCTCCTTCCCAAACCTGACAAGTCCACATGGAACCAGGTCACTATTGCCCCATCTCACTACTAAACATTGATGTTAAACCATTTACAAAATTCATGGCGGAACAACTTAACCCCTTTCTTCCCAAACTCATACACTTAACCAAGTCGGGATTATACTCACTAGACAAGCCAACAACAACACTAGACGGACGTATGACCTCATATGGTATGCAGACATTTGCCACATTAAAGGACTATATGAAAGTCTCGGTTTACAAACTGAATGTGGACAAGACTTAAGTATTACCCATTCAGGTTGACCCAGTGACTCTCAGCACCTTCCAAGTACAATACTTGTTCAGATTTCTACTCACCACAATTAAATACTCAGGTACCATCCTTCCTGCTGACCTTGCACAAACTTATAAGAACAACTGCATTCCTTTACTACACAAAGCTTTACAGGATCTGAAAACTTGGAATAATGTGCCAATTTCCTAACTTCGCCGTCAAGCCTCAATTAACATGAATCTTCTGCTGAGGTTTTTATACCTCTTTCAAGCTCTTCCCGTACCTATTTCAATAACCGACTTCAAAGTGCTACAAACAAATATTGATAAATTAAGGCCAACAAAAGAGCTAGGATTAAAATAAGAGCAGGAGGTCTTGGACTATCAAACTTTACCCACGACTTTTATGCCGCACAATTGGCCCAGACACACAACCTTCATGCTTCATATGGCTTCAAAAGATGGGTAGACTTAGAACATACCATTTTCAGAAGAAACTTCCCATCCCTGTAAATCTGGCTCCCATTGCAAGCAAGGCCTCCACTTCCTTCCACATCCTCTGCAAAAGCATCCCCTCCAAAATACACATTTCACCCCTGGCATGCACCCCAAAGATTTCACATGCTTTGAGGACAGTGACCCAGTCCGGTTCCACCAGTTTTATGCCAATCAACAACTCATTCCCTTTGCAGACCTTCCGCAAACCACCCCGTTTACAACTTTAGAGTTTTGTTTCGCTATGTCCAAATTAAAAGCTTCCTGACCTCACCTACTAACAAACCAGAGGGCAGAACTTCCCTGACACCCTTTCAAAAATCCTGTATACAAAGCCCTATTCAAAAAGGTAAAATTTCCTCAATATATACTATCATTACTCCAGGAGACAGCTCGTTGGCCTACATGTTAGCTTGGGAGAGGGACATAAGCCCTATCTGGGACACCAAAGAGTGGGTGGCCATCTGGGAAGCCACTGCTATGATTTCTGTTTGCGTGAATCACAAGGAACAAATGTACAAAATGATGCTACGGTGGTATCTGTCAGGATTACAGTATGATCCACCATCCTTTTTAGATACAAAAAAGAATCCTGCACCAGCAAGCGAGGATGATTTTTGTATATGGCGTTTATTCAATGAATCTTTAATATATTCCTCCATTACACTACTCTCGTGAGGAGATAGAGCATAGACTGCTCCCTTAGCTGGCATAGCGCCTGGTAGTAAGTTAATGGACCAGTCATATGGTCTGTGAGGAGATAGAGTATTAGACTGAGTCTTGCTGAATATTTCTTTAATGTCTTGGTATTATATAGGGATCTTGGGATTTTGAGGTGTACTAGTGGATAATTCAATAGTGCCAACTCTTTTGGTGACATGCAATATGCACCTTTAATTACAATCCTTACCCCATTCTAATATTTCCCCATTAGCCCAGTCAATATGAGGGTTATGCTTGCTAAGCCATGGGAATCCTAATATGATAGGACAAGAAGGAGATGCAATCACCTGAAATGTAATCTATACCTTATGTAAGGCACCAATGGAAATATTAATGGGTAAGGTTTCATGTGTTATCAATGGTTGTGAGAGTGGTCTCCTATCAATAGCTTCAACAGCTAGGGGTGATAGGTATAGTATTACCCTTGACAAATTGAACGTCGATGAAGTTTCCAGCAGCACCTTAATACATCAGGGCTTTGCATGAAAAGTTATTTTTGTCAAAGGCAATAGAAATATCAAGGAGAAACCTATTTTTATTCTTTCCAGAGAACATTTCCATTACACCTGTCCCTGTAAGGTGCTTAGGTCTGCTAGTTTTCCGGACGTATGGGACAATTGTTTCTCATATTTTCCTACCGCAGTATAAACATAGGCCTTCTTTTCTCCTATATTGTCTTTCTGCTTCCGACAGTCTAGTGACCCCCAACTGCATGGGTTCGGGTTCAGACTGTACAGGAATTTCAAGAACAATAGGTCTGGAGAAACAGGGTGCTAAATGCATACTCATGCGTCTGGTCTTGTTTTTAGTAGCCTGTCTGGTTCTCAATCTATTATCAATCTGCATGACAAAAGTGATAAATTCATTAAGCTTTTTGGGTAAGTCTTTGGCGGCAATCTCATCTAGCATTGTTTCAGATAGTCCCTTTTTGAATGCAGAGATTAACCCACTATTCAGTCCAGTCTACCTCGGAAGCTAGGGTACAAGATTCTATAGCATATTCCGAGATAGACCGGTTCCCTTGTCTGATATGCATCAGGGCAGTAGAGGCGTCATCCTCTCTGCCTAAAGGTTCAAACGTAAGTTTGAATTCCTTAAGGAACTCCTGGTAATTGTGTGCCACACTTCTATTACTCTCCCATAATGGATTGGCCCAATCTAAAGCTTTACCTTTTTTTTTTTCAATGTATGATTTTTATTGAAGAATTTTTTTTTTTTTTCATACAAATAATATTATCAGGGGGGGGATACAGAAAGAAAAAAGGGGGGGGGGGAAGGGGGGTAACAAATGTAGCATAATACACACAGTGAAGCACATTGTTCGCAAATCACAGATATACAGAAAAGGGTGGGGAAGGGGCACATAAGCGTCCACATTCCCGCTATGACACCACAATAGCATACTTTGACATCAATAGATTGGCATTGTACATTATACCTTGCTCTTTTACGGCTCATGTTAAGGAAGACTTGCAAGTGGTTCTTAATCAGGTAGGAGCGTCAAGATACTGGCGTGAATCTTATGTGTGGAACCGATTTATATAAGGAATAAGGAACCCTTGCAAAATTAAGGAGCGAGCGAAACATCACAGTAATCATGTAAGGCAACTGTTAAACATAAAAATTTACAAAAATTTTACTGTGCAGGGGTTCAACCAGCATCATACAACCTTTGTACCTCTGTTGTGTATTGTAAGGTTTTTGCTAACCCCTAATCGAACACTACATGTAGCCCACCCTAGAGAGGGAGAAGTGTGGGTCTGGAGTTGACTACCTTACGGATCACTATGCGATCTACATGCAAATGTCAGGTGAAATATTGACGTGTTCAACATCGCCAAGGGGGTACAAAGGGGGCACGAAACAAGGGGAAAACAAAAGGAACTGGTATAGGGGAGGAGAAATCGGTGCCTGTTGTGATTTGTACATCGTATCATCAAGGTGCTGATTTGGAGACCACATTCGATTCCCAATCCTGCCATAGTGCATGGAATTTCGACATGTCTCCTCTCTTAGCCCATTCTTTTTCATGCATGTATATAGTATTGACTTTGGTAATAACCTCTTGTAATGTTGGACAAACTGAGCTTTTCCAGCGGGCTGCAATGCAAATCTTCGCTGTGGTGAGAATGTTTAGCACCGCTGCTCGTGAGGGGAACATTTCTAGATCTGGTAACAAATGGAGAAAGTAATGTGTTGGAGAGAGCGGTAATATTTGGCCACTTACTGATACTATGAGGTTTTGAATTTGAAGCCAGTAATTGGTAAGCATAGTGCAATCCCAAAAAACATGTGGTAACGTACCTTTTTGAAGGTTGCACCTCCAACAAAGGGAAGAAACATTTGGAAAAATATTGCTGAGTCTATCTGGCGTTAAATACCATCTCATTACCACTTTGAGGTACGCTTCCCAATGGGTAACGCATTTTGACGATTGTTTGGTGTACCTGACTGCCTTATCCCAATCAGAGCTATGGATGTCTATGCTCAGATTCCTTTCCCAGCGAAGTCTATATGATAATTTGCCACTCGTCTTAGCCAGCGATAGCTGTAGATAGCAGAGGGAGAGGAATTTCAAGGATGATAGGTTCGCCTTGCAAGTGTAGCCTATGCGCCCCACTATACTCAATGTAGATGGGTCGATATATTCAATCTCTCTGGATTGTAATAGGTGTTTCACCCTTAAGTATAAAAACAGATCTCGTGGCGTTAGCATGAATGTACGTTGAAGATCCGGAAATGGGATCAAGCCCGTACGAGCATATAACAAATGTACATGGGTTATACCCTTCGCCATCCAGTTGTGTACTGGCAAGTTTGGTGAAATAACTGATAGGGCTTGTAGTGGTGCTACATATAGTAATTCCTTTTGAGGGCATAGTATTGAACTCTCCAATATCCATGATTTCAATAAAAACCTTGTGGTCGTCAGCATGGATGATGATGCTGGGAGAACCCTAGACCAAAGGTTATCGGATAAAGACCGAGTGTTCCCACATACAGCCTCCAATTTCAACCATATTGGTCTGGATCTATTAGTGATGATGTCTAGGCCTTGAGCTAAAATTGTTGCCCTATAGTAGATCTTAATGTTTGGGAGGTTAAGGCCACCTTTGTTGAAGGGGATCTAGAGTGACTGGGCCGCAATCCTCGGTGGTTTTTTTTTCCAAACGTGTGCGTTTATTGCAATTTGGAATCTGTTTAAAAGAGCATTTGGAAGGGCGATCGGTAGTGTTCTGAAAAGGTACAATATATTGGGCATTATCATCATTTTAATGGAATTGATCCTGCCTATCCAAGATGTATGTGCCATTTCCCAAGAACTAGTTTGTTTTGAAATCCCAGCTAGTACTGTTTCATGATTTTCACGAATAATTTGTGTATGGGAACACGCAATCTTTACCCCTAAATATAAAATTGACGTTTTGCGCCATTCAAAGGGGGATTTATCCGTTAGAGTATGGATGATCCCCTGGTCCAGGTGGACAGGAAGTATTTGTGTTTTTTTTATATTGTTCTTATAGTAAGAAACATTGCCGTATTCATGTAGGGTGTCTATAAGGTGGGGGATAGATTGTACCGGTGTTTGAAGGAACAACATAACGTCATCAGCAAAAAGTGCAATTTTCTTTTCGCCGTCTGGCGTTTGAAGACCTGGAAGTAAAGGGTTCTTTTTTATTGTTTTTACCAATGGCTCTAAACATAAAATGAAAATAAGGGGAGATAATGGACAGCCTTGCCTGGTACCATTTGTTATGGTGAAATTGCGTGAGGTGAACCCCGTATTGAATACCTTAGCCGACGGCGATGAGTATAAGGCCAAAATACTGTTTATAAAGGGTCGGGAGATATTGAACGCTGATAGTGTGCTAGTCATGTAGTTCCAGTTAAGGCGGTCAAATGCCTTTTCCGCATCTAACGCCATTAGGACTCCTTTTTGTTTATGTTTAAAAGCCCATTCCAATAAATCCATACAGTATCTAGTGTTATCTCCGACTTGCCGTCCAGGCACAAAGCCCGCTTGTTCCCCCGATACCAGAGTGGCTAAAAGGGGTTTTAGTCTGTTGGCTAACAATTTTGCATATAATTTTACATCGGCGTTCAGTAATGATATCGGCCGCAGATTGCTACAAACTGTAGGTGCTTTATTCGGTTTAGGTAAGGTTATGATATAGGCTTCTAACATTTCCCCAGGAAACTTCCCGTTTTGTCTAACTTTGTTGAACAACCTTGTAAGATGAGGAGTAATTTGATCAGTTAATTTGATGTAGTAATAATTCGATAGCCCATCAGGGCCTGGGGCCTTATGTTTGGGAAGTGCTCGAATTGCTTCTTTGACCTCACTTTCTGTGAATGGAGCATTTAGCTGCTCATTGTGGAGTGTCGTAAGTTGTGGAAGTTCTATTCTTGATAGATAATTGTCTACTTCTATTTGAGAAGGTATGTGTGTGTCTCCTTGTGACTTTAGGTTGTATAGACCCTCGTAATAATAGGAAAGTTCATCCACTATGTCGTTAGGGTTATAAATCCTGGTGTCGGAGTTGGAGATTAGGTACGGGATTTTGGTCTGGAGGTATCTAGATTTCAATTTGCTTGCTAACAACTTGCCCGCTTTGTTACCCATATGGTAATAATGTTGGTTAAGCCTCCGAGCATGTGTTGTAAGTGCCTGTGTGTTTAGATGTTGGAGGGCTGTGCGGGTGCTAGCAATCTGTTTGGATAGAGCTTTCGAGGGGGATGCCTTATTCAACGTCTCTAATGACGATAAGTTTTGGGTCAGGGTGGCAAGTTCCTTGCTAAAATGGGATTTAATAGAAGAGCCCAACTGGACAAAAACTCCTCTAATTACCGCCTTGTGGGCTAACCACTGCGTTTCTATGGAAGTGTCGTCAGTGTTGTTGAGAGTAAAATATTCCTCCAAAGCCGACTGTACTTTTTGTAGATGTGCAGGCCCATCTAGTATGGATTCGTTTAGTCTCCATTTGCCTCTGCCCTTAGCGGGGTATGGAACTGCAATGGTGGTTATAATTGGGGCATGATCAGACCATGTTCGTGGTTCAATCGATTGGCTAATTAGATGCGGCAGCGTGATTTTGTCTATCAAGCACATATCAATTCGTGTATATGTAGTGTGGACTTGTGAGAAATATGTAAAATCTTTTGCTGTGGGATAGAGATTTCTCCAAGAATCGTATAGGTCGTGTGAGTGTATGAGTTGGGAAAAAAGCTTGCTTGTCTGCTTGGAGATTTTATTTGGACGTTTGTTGTGTATGCGTTGTACATCTAAGAGCGGATCTAATGTGCAATTATAGTCACCGCAGATTATTACGTGGCCCTTGCGCATTCGGAGTATTCTTTTAACGGCTTTAGATAGGAATGAGATTTGGGCTGTGTTAGGTGTATACAAGGAGGCAACTGTTATTAGTAAGCCATTTAATTCACCTACTAAAATTAGTAGTCTGCCCGCTTGATCTGCATATTGGGCATGTAAGGTGAAGCTCCAATCGGAGTGGAAGAATATAGCAACACCTTTCGTTTTGTTGTCTGCATGTGCGTGGAATCCCGTGGGGTATCTTGGTGAACGGAGCGTGGGTGGATTATTCTTAGAGAGATGGGTCTCTTGAAGGCATACTATTGCCGCATTGGAGGCATTCATATCTTTTAGAACTTGGCGCCTTTTATAGGGACTATTAAGCCCTTTGACATTGAGGGAAAAAAATTTCATGACGTTGTTAGTCATTTGCATAGAGTATATTCATGCATTGGAAGTTGCTATTCGTATTCGAATTTAAGAGTATGGTTTGGTGTAGCCCTGATGGCAGCTTACTACCTTTCGCGTAGATTGTGTGTCTTATAGTAGTTAAGTCTAGGTTCTGTGGAGGTGATTCAGTTGGGCTGATACAATGTGGTACTGGGTGTAGGAGTACAGTAAGCAGGATATGAGGGGAGGTGATGGATGAAGGAGGGGGTAGGTAAAATGGAGAAAAACTAAAGTATATACAAACCGCTCCCTCACGGGGGAGACACAAAAAGGTCATATAGAGGGCACACCGAGTGCACTCAAGGGGTGACCTGAAATAGAGGGGGGGTAAGGGCGTACCCGTCGACCTGACAGATAGTGATTTGAGTGCCAATTGAATAAAGGACAACTGATAAGAGAAATAAAGTATAACAGTGCAACTTATTGAACAAAATTATGAACATGAACCTTATTAGTAAGGACTATCCGCGGTCCTTGTCTTTAACCAGGTGGCTGGTGGGTTCTCTCAACATGTTAGTAGATCGCGTGAGTGTCGCATGGGTTGTGCGCCAGGTAAGTGCTATGACTATATGAAGGGTGTATGAGAAGGTAGCAGAGTATACTACCAAGGTAAGGAGCATGCTGAGTGATGATATGCACGGCTTTTATATCTGACAGGAAAGTAAGCATAATACGCCTATTGTTGGTCAGAACGTGAGGCTCCGTGTCGAAAGTGCTGCATGCTCGAGGTGATATAACCCATAATCATTTCCCTTGAGCTCTGGGCATGTGAGTGGTTGCCAAGATCTAATTTATACGTTAAACCATACATTTGCGCCAGTGAAGGTCGGGAAGAATCCCCTGTCGCTGCATGCGGTAAACATGCCGCAAGAGGGATTAAACCCGGCCACTGAGACATTTGGGGTAGAGAGTATCTGTGCGCCTTGTTATATGCAGTAGTACACTTTTCGTATAAAACATAAGAAACTAACAATCTATCACTCGCTAAGCAATTCCCAGTAACATTGCTCACAATCATATCTTTGGATCTCTGGGCATGAGACTAACTTCATAGAACTAATTTGCATGTCGCAGTATATTTTAGCGATATTGATAATGAACGTCGGGAAGAATCCCCGGTTGCTGCACGTGGTTACATGCCGCAAGAGGGATTAAACCCGACCTGTAAAAAATGTGTGAAAGAAAATATCTATGTGCCTTATTGCATGCAATGGTACGTTTTCGCTTAGAACATAAGAAATTAACAGTCTAACACGTATATGACCTATCTCATTTGTTCGAGTTCATACCCATACCGCCAACACGGTCAAGACTCGGATTAGATGCGAAAGTCTATTTTTTCTTATTTTGCGTGCCGGCCATCTGCCAATCCGCCGATACTTTCTTGGGAGAAGTCGCAGTAGTGAGTTCTTGATGGTCGTTTTCGTTGTGCCAGAGACCCCATTCCATTAGTAGTTTCATACCATCTTCGGGTTCAGCAATCACTCGAGTCTTGCCTTGACGCCATACAAGTAACTTGGTCGGATATCCACATTTATAGGCCACGTTATTGTTGCGCAGAGTCTTGGTGATGGTGATGAATTCTTTTCTTCGTGCCATAGTAGACGCTGAAAGATCCGCGAATAAAGCTATTTTAGCATGCGGTTCTGGAAGTGTATGGGATTTTCTTGCAGCAGTCAGCAATGCTTCTTTGTGGATGTAGTAGTGAAACTTGACAATTGTGTCTCTAGGGTTGTCGCTGGTTAGCCGGGCCGGCCTGGGGAGTCTATGCATTCTGTCATATGCCCAGGCAGAATCAGGCACATCAGGGACTAACGATTTGCAGATGGACAGTATGTAGGCTGGGAGGGCGTCGTTAGAGACATCCTCAGGGATCCCCCTGAAGCGGATATTCTGTCGCCTTGATCTGTCCTCTAAATCCGCCAGCTTTAGTTTCAAGGTGGTATTTTCTTCTGCTAAGCTTTGAAGTTTGTCTACTACTTCGTTGTGAGCAGAGCACAATTCCGCCGACTTCTTTTCAAGATGGTTGGTCCTTTCGCCAATACTTGCTATTTCTCTTCTTAAGTCCCCATCAATGCGTTGGAAATCCGCTTTTATCGTGGCTCTTAGGTTTTGTAACATTCTATGGAGGCTTTTTTCCGTTACAACGGAGTCGGAGTATTTAGAGGATACCGATTCTGGGTCAGAGAGGCCGTCGGAAAAATTTTCTGCCTCCTCGTCGCCATCTTGGATCGTTTTCCGGAGGTCCTTTTTCCTCGATTTCATCGAGTCCTGTAGCTTCAGTTGCTTGGACGGTGACATGTTGCAACTCCTCACCGGTCGAGGAATGTAAAAATTGATATTTCTCTGAGTTTGAAATAAAATATTGCTTATGTTGTAGCTAGTCAGGTCGAGCAGCCGACGGAGCCCTTAGCCCATGCGACCAGACGCACCGGAAGCCAGACACGCCCCCCTAAAGCTTTACCTTTTAATTGATTCATTAGGTAACCAATTTTAGCTCTACCTGTGGGAAAAGATCCCGGTGAGGCCCCAACATGATACTCCATTTGGTTAAGAAATCCCCGTCATTCTTGAATATTACCATCAAAATGCAGGGGAGGAAGGCATGCAAAGAGACATAAAGGGCCTTACAGACCGCGTGGCCACCATGGAGCAAGACTCCCACGCGCACACAAGACAAATGTCCTCACTCCAGCAGGAGATGAAATTGCTGCAACAGCAGCACATGAAGATGGCACAGGCCATGGCAGCAATGGAGGATTCGCGACGTGCCCAGAACATCAAGGTCAGAGGTGTCGCTGAATCAATGCCAGACTCTGAACTTCCCCACCTCATGAGGCGCCTGGTGAGTAAAATACTCCCCCCAAAGCAGGCCAAGGGTGTAGGCCTTGACGGCGCATTTAGAATCCCTAAACCACTAACAGCACCATCAGCAGCAACCAGGGACTTAATTGTTAAATTCCAAAAGCGACAGGACAAAGAAGCGGTAATGGCCGCCATTAGAAACATCACGCCGCTCATCTTTGAGGACATGACCCTCTCTTTCTACACCGACTTATCTAGAGGGACTATGGCCTGGCGATCCACCCTTAGGCCTTTCACCGCCCTACTCCGTGAACGTGACATCAAGTAACGGTGGCGCTCACCCCAAAAGCTTCAAGTGCTCCAGGGAGATACCACATACCTAATAGCAGATTTGCAAGAGGCAGAGGCCCATCTACCCACCCTGGGCCTTCCGGCAGACTCAATGAAGCAGCACCGCACAACTTTTAAGCCACACAAGTGGAATCCAGCTACCTCCGAGACCTTTGTTCCAGGTGGACCCACCCACGCTGCACAGACTGTAGCCACCACCTGAATGCTTTCGTAGGGGACGACTAAGCCTTACCGGCTAATCACACCTTAGCCTCTTTGCCGCTCTATGTTGACTCTTATTATATTTGCTTGTATTATATGTGTATATTCTTTGGTTTAACTATATGTTTAGGGGACGCAATCTAAGTTCATACCCGACATAGGGGTTCCCGCCTTTTAGGGGCGACACTGAGGCCGCTAACCAACTCTTGATTACCCTTACCCTTGACTACCACCAAGACCTTCCGGGCCATTTAGACGGCAGACACACGCTCCATTTCGACCACACGACTCCGGTTTCGGCCATAGGGGCCCAATCGGACAACTTGTACGCCAACCACGCACGCGGGATGCAGGCACAGGGGTTGCCCAGACACACACCCTACACCCCAACACGCAACCAGAATACCCCCTCACATATACCATGTACGCACCCAGTGGGGTTCCCCGCGACTTTACTATGCCCCTCACACGACTCTCTAGTTATAATCTCTACACCCCGGTATATCCCTTGAAGGGACTCCCAACCATAATGGCACACAGGGACTCACGATTCCGCTCGGAGGAGTGAGATCACGTACGACTCTACTAACCCACTTGTGACCTTACAGACAGAACACCTTGGCTTACACGCAGGGCATCTCTGTGCCCACAGAAAACAGAAAAGTGAATACGCAACGTAGGCTAAATCTAGCAAATGATATCTACTGTTTATTATGCCATGGACTACTTATATATTGTTTTTACTTTAGGTAAATGTTCAGTCGTCAGGCTACTGTTACTGTGGTGGAATCTCGGTAAAAATAAATTTAGTACATTCTAGGGGACCTCAAAAGATGGCACTACCCCCACATATCTTGGCTAGGGAGGATCTCAGTGATAAAAATGAACATCTTACCTAGGCTACTGTACATATTCCACACGGCCCCACAGACAATACCACAATCATTTTTCAGGACACTCAAAACAGCAATCACACAATATATTTGGAGAGGGGAGAAGGCCCGCATAAGCTTCGATAAGCTTTGCCTACCGAGGAGCTGGGGGGGACTGGCCCTCCCCGACATTAGAAAATACCACCAGGCCACGGTTCTGCAGAGGCTCAAGGAACTTCACACAGACGCACCAGACAGAAGATGGGTAACGCTATGGAGGGACTCCACCGAGAAAAAGCTACACACGCTGATTTGGCACAGAGAAGCAGACGCTCCCGTAATATTGGGGGAGGAATCCCCACTCACACAAACCCTGCAACACTGGAAAATTTTGAGGAAAGGGCGACAGTTCTCTCCCAAACCTAGCCCAATGATACCGATCACATATAACCCCAACCTCGGGGACAGTCTACCACCGACGGCCTGGCCGATGGAACACCGAGACGGATACATACCTCTACATGAGACCCTAAGCAACACGGGTATAAAACCACTGCGAGACATACTGGCGGAGAGACCATGCACACTAATGCACCAATTCCACTACGCCCAACTAACTCACTACTACCACAACCTACCACAAAGAGCTAGAGTACACAGGGACCTCACATGGTTCAAAAAAATCTGCAATCAACCAACGGGGAACGAAGGGAGGGTCTCCACGATATACCAAAATATACTGACGGGACATAGAACGGAAAACGCACTATACAAACGGCAGTGGGAGGAAAGGACAGGAGAACCCTTCACTGACGAACAGTGGGAAAAGATCCTAACATTACAACATAAAAGCTCCGCTAGCTCCCACTATCAGGAGGTAAACTATAAACTTCTCACGCACTGGTATCGCACTCCATCCCTGATAAACCGTTATGCGCCATCCATTCCGAACATCTGCTGGAGATGCGGAGAAGGTCCAGGAACCCTGAAACACATCTGGTGGGACTGTGATAAAATTAAACCGTACTGGGGGAACATCGAGAGGGAAATAAGACTTATCTTAGGAGACCCCACGGTCCTGACAATAGGAGCGGCACTTATACACCACACGGACCGGCCCATACCGTCATACAAAAAGTCAATTCTGAGACACCTGCTGAACGCGGCTAAATCCCTAATCCCAGCACACTGGAGGGAAGAACATACACCCACACTGGAACAATGGAAGAATAAAGTGGAAGACATAAGAAGGGCAGAAGCCAGAATAGCAGAAACATTGGGCAGAGAAGAGAAACACACAGTGTTATGGACACCCTGGATACTGTACATCGCCTGAGTCATGACACAACGGACGAGCACCAGGCGAGGAAGGCGGAGATGACCACGGGAGGGGGCCGGGACGCGCCTCGGGGAGACATAGCTGCCCTCCATACCTTCCTTCCTACTCCTCCCCCCCATCCCCCCCTCTCCCAATACCCCCGCCCCCCCCGACACAAGAGGAGGGAGGGACACTGTATACGCATACCACGAAGGAAAGAGGGGAACAGGAAGACACATACACTAAACGCTGATCAATATCACGATCAAAATAGAGAAGCTCGACCTCCACGACGGAGAACACATAACAACTGCAGCAACCACAGCGCACACGAAGAAGCAACACGCATAAAACACACATGCCGATAGACAGCAGACCTAATAGCATAGAAATTAAAAATCAAACACGAGACAACACGAGATACCTACTCGAATGTATCAAGAAACTTAACAAAGTAGAATAGACAGACAGTAAATACGAAACCTCTATTATAAAACGACGAAGGACGGGGGAGAGGGACAAGCAGCCAGGAGACATGACGCACACATTTAAGATTAGCAGATGGACCAGACATGACATCTTCTGATAGAATTGTGGACGAGCGACAACATAAGAAGGCCCTCACATACTAGCACAATCATAAACAGGCAAACACCAAAAATTGACTGAGTCACTCCGTCACATAAACAGCACCAGGGGGACTGAACAGACACTGAAAAAGTACAGACCCAACACCTATGCTCAGGCCTACACCCCGGAAAACGGAAAACCTTGGTCAAATACACACCCATAGCTGTAACCTAGGAAAATACGAGGGACCTGCGTGTCCGGCAACATTGTGGGCCTGCGAGCCCGAGAGCATACCCACAAGTCATGCTTCATATTCTGCTGAACGAATCCCATGCTTTTGTAAACCGTAATATGTCTTTTGGGACCTGCGAGCCCTGGTCCACCCCGACTTTACCGACATCAATAAAACAGATTTACAAAAAAAAAAAAAAAATTTTGTAGGCCGAGATTACCACGTGGCATGTGTACGTGCATATGCTGACGTATCGATCAGTTGGTTGCACGAGGCAAGATACGATCAGTAGTGTACGGAGCATGTGCAAGAATACAGGATGTAGTATTCCCCTCCTCCATTGTGCTGGACAGGCCATGCGGTCAAGCAGGAAGTTAATTCTTATTTGTATTGATTGGTCAAGAGAATGTGCGGGTGGAGCTTAATATGGGAGGAGTTATGTGCCTATATAAGGAGCCTGCACTATTGTCCGGGGCTCAGAACTTGCTGTATTTTGGTGACGTTAGTCCCTCTGAGTCCCGATCGGTGATCCAATAAAGAATCTCTTCCTTCCTGAAGAAACCTGTGTCCATCTCTCTGTGCTTCGCTTCCGTCAGTTTCTCCGGTATCATTACGTTACAACCTGTGCATTCATAGCGTGAATGTGACCGCGCATCAGATTTGGCATTGAAACCGTATGCATACGTAAATATTTGCCGGCTTCTCTTACTCAATAGATATATTTTTTTATTTGTTTTTTTTTTATACACTCATTAACCAGCTATTACCTTACATTTCTTATACGTACTATGTTTGGCTGATACACGTCAACCCCGGTTTGTTAGTACGATATTTTTTTATTTTATTTTTTTTTATTTTATTCAGTTAAAGATCCTTGCAACACTGTCGATACCAACTGGTCAGGGCACTCTACCCTAGTATAAATAAGGTATTCTAGCCTGCATAAGTCTCCGGCCGAGCTACCACAAACCGGCCTCTACTTGATATCGACTTCCTGCAGCCCCATACCACACCGAATAGTCTAACAATACAGAGAGCCTCAGGTGTTACCCTAGGTTGCAGCCCTGACTTTAGACTTATATCGCAGACCATGGCAATATTATCTCCCCAGCTGTCGCAGCTGAATGTGCCAATTGGATCTTTTCTCTAGCTTCTCTGTACTGTTTAATCTTTTTAAATTTATATTATCTACTGTAACGTGTTGGATTGTTTAAGCTCAATAATATTATAAAACTGTGCAATGCCATACATGCCACTGTTCTAACTACTGTGTCAGATTACGCTGTTGTGGCGTCATTGAATTGAATTGATATGTAACCACCTGCACACCAAAATAAAGAATTTAAAAAAAAAATGCAGGGGAGGAGATAGGGAGATAGTAGGTGCCTTGTGTACTATAGGTGGAGGTACATGAGGTGGAGGTGAGGCCACAGGTTGCAGGTGCGCTGTTTGGGTAAGAAGCGTACTGAAAGCCTGGGCAAATTGATCCATGCGGTGATCATTATCCTCCAGTTTCCTTTCGCAAGCAGCTATGTGCTTACACAATTCTACAGGATCTATGGCCATGTCGTAATGTCAGGATTACAAAATGATCCAGCATGTAGAATTGTGTATCACAGAGGACTGATCAGTAACGTATACCGGACCTTAGAGTGGCCGGACTAACGTACCAAAGAATAGTCAGGAATAGCCGAGGTCAAGGGACACAGAAAGAGACAGAACGATAAGGAAAAGCCAGGGGTCAGGGATGCCAGAAAACAGGGAAGTCAAAATCAATGCCAAAGTCAAATAACCAAAAAAAACAGAATCAATAACACACTCTCGGACAACCACAAGGGAAATAACGACAGGGCTCTGAGCAAGAGGAGAACTGGGCATAAATACCCCACCTGTGGATTCGATTGGTTGTAACCGGCCTTTGACCCCAAAGGCAGTTACCAGGTTCCTATTTGCATGATTGCTGCTCAGCAAAAACCCTCCTGTGGATCGATTGCTGCTCAGCACAACTTTTCCTGTCAGGACAGTAATTTTGCTCAGCACAACTTTTCCTGTCAGAACAGTAAATGCCATTAATCACATTTTTATATGCGGAATACATGACAGTATCTTACCCAGCTTTGGCTTAAACGAATGGGAAGGACAGATTCAGACCGCTGTTGGAAAGGGTGTGGGAGATATAGCTCCTTTCCAAGCCTCACAAAGAAACCCCAAGAGCTCAAAATAAACTAACCGCCAAAATTGCATTGGCCACTAAGAGAGCAATTGCAGAAAAATAGGGGAAGTTCAAATGTCCTCTCTATAGAAACAGTGAAACATAAGGTGAGTGATGTTAGGAAAATGGACAGCCTTTCCGCACTTATCCATGACACCACAAAACACATTAATAAAATATAGGACCTCTGGCTATTCAAATTCCCACTCCCACGTAAAAGGCTCCTTGTGAAGTGAAGACAGGGACAGGCCACTGAGGAAAACTTCATTACTACGCCCCCCTTAACTTCTCTAACCTCCCCCTTTTCTTCCCCTCCTTCTCTTCTTTTTCCCCTCCCACATTCCTAAATGTGATAATTGATACCCACCTGGCTACACACAGGTGGCTCAAGATTGCTACGATGACGCATTAGTCACCACCTATGTAGAAGGTGCCAATATGCATGATCTACACCCGGCAGGTCCATGGAGAGGGATGTCAACCCCCCTGAGCTTGCAAAAAATAGAATACCAAGATGGAACAATTCTTGTTAAAAACCCTTGTTCCCCCCGACACTCCCCTACCCTCTCCCACGCAAGATAACTCTACCACTACACTGAGTAGTGATGTCCCGAACTGTTCGCTGGCGAATAGTTCCCGGCGAACATCGCTTGTTCGCGTTCTCCACGGACGGCGAACACATGCGCTGTTCGGGTCCGCCCCCTATTCGTCATCATTGAGTAAACTTTGACCCTGTACCTCACAGTCAGCAGACACATTCCAGCCAATCAGCAGCAGACCCTCCCTCCCAGGCCCTCCCACCTCCTGGACAGCATCCATTTTACATTCATTGTGAAGCTGCATTCTTAGTGAGAGTAGGGACAGTGTAGCTGCTGCTGATTTGATAGGGAAATTGATAGCTAGGCTAGTGTATTCAGTGTCCACTACAGTCCTGAAGGACTCATCTGATCTCTGCTGTAAGGACAGCACCCCAAAAAGCCCTTTTTAGGGCTAGAACATCAGTCTGCTTTTTTTTTTTCTGTGTAATGTAATTGCAGTTGCCTGCCTGCCAGCCTGTGTGTCAGGCTCACAGCATATACTGTGCCCACTTGCCCATTGCCACCACTCACTCACTGGTGTCACAAAAAAAACAAAACTTTTTTGACTGTAATATAATAGCAGTCAGTTTCCTTCACTAGTGTGCGTTTCAGGGCCTGCCCAGTGCCACCACTCACTCACTGGTGTCACAATAGCTTGCATTTAACAAAAAAAAACTTTTTGGACTGTAATATAATAGCAGTCAGTTTCCTTCACGAGTGTGCGTTTCAGGGCCTGCCAGGGCACAGTGTCACACCAGTGCAACTCCTATCTGGTGTAACAGTAGTGTACATTTTTGAAAAAAAACAATTTTTTGACTGTAATAGATTGAATAGCAGTTAGTTGTCTGCCAGCGTGTGTGTCAGGCTCACAGCGTATACTGTGCCCACTTGCCCAATGCCACCACTCACTCACTGGTGTCCCAATAGCTTGCATTTAAAAAAAACGAAACTTTTTTGACTGTAATATAATAGCAGGCAGTTTCCTTCACAAGTGTGCATTTCATGGCCTGCCCAGTGCCACCACTCACTCACTGGTGTCACAATAGCTTGCATTTAAAAGTAAACTTTTTGGACTGTAATATAATAGCAGGCAGTTTCCTTCACGAGTGTGCATTTCAGGGCCTGCACAGTGCCACCACTCACTCATATCTGGTGTCCCAATAGCTTGCATTTAAAAAAAAGTAAACTTTTTGGACTGTAATATAATAGCAGTCAGTTTCCTTCATGAGTGTGCGTTTCAGGGCCTGCCCAGTGCCACCACTCACTCATATCTGGTGTCCCAATAGCTTGCATTTAAAAAAAAAGTAAACTTTTTGGACTGTAATATAATAGCAGTCAGTTTCCTTCACAAGTGTGCGTTTCAGGGCCTGCCAGGGCACAGTGTCACACCAGTGCAGCTCATATCTGGTGTAACAGTAGTGTACATTTTAAAAATAAAATAAAAGTTTGACTGTAATAGATTAAATAGCAGTTAGTTGTCTGCCAGCATGTGTGTCAGGCTCACAGCTTATAGTGTGCCCACTTGCCCAGTGCCACCACTCATATCTGGTGTCACAATAGCTTGCATTTAACAAAAAAAAAACTTTTTGGACTGTAATATAATAGCAGTCAGTTTTCTTCACTAGTGTGCGTTTCAGGGCCTGCCAGGGCACAGTGTCACACCAGTGCAACTCATATCTGGTGTAACAGTAGTGTACTTTTTTTTTTTTTTTTTAAATACAGTTTTGACTGTAATAGATTGAATAGCAGTTAGTTGTCTGCCAGCGTGTGTGTCAGGCTCACAACGTATACTGTGCCCACTTGCCCAGTGCCACCACTCACTCACTGGTGTCCCAATAGCTTGCATTTAAAAAAAACTAAACTTTTTGTACAGTTTCCTTCACGAGTGTGCGTTTCAGGGCCTGCCAGGGCACAGTGTCACACCAGTGCCACTCATATCTGTTGTCACAGTAG
Source organism: Pelobates fuscus (assembly GCF_036172605.1). Classification (NCBI taxonomy): domain Eukaryota; kingdom Metazoa; phylum Chordata; class Amphibia; order Anura; family Pelobatidae; genus Pelobates; species Pelobates fuscus. The sequence continues at coordinate 249,946,435 of NC_086322.1, forward strand.
CTTGTACGCATAGTACCACTAATTGAAAAAAAAATGACAGGCAGAGGCAGGCCACCCCGCAGGGGCCGTCGTGGTCGTGGGTGCTGTGATTCCCTTTGGCCCTAGAATAATGCCCAGTGTTCAGAGGCCACGTACCCTGAACTTGAAAAGTTCTGAGGACATAGTTGACTGGCTAACACAGGACACCCAATCTTCTACAGCTTCCGCTCGGAACCTCGACGCACCATCCTCCTCCAGCTTAGCTTCGGGCACCTCTCAAGTTACCACTCGCCCGCCTGCCGCCACCACCAACACTAGCACCACAGCCGCTTCACTTGGCATGTCAGAGGAGTTATTTACACATCAGTTGGAAGAAATGAGTGATTATTGCCAGAGGATGTAGATAACAGGGATATGTCTCAGTCAGGCAGCATTACACACGTACGGTGTGATGATGATGATGTTGTACCCACTGCTGCTTCCTTTGCTGAGTTGTCAGATACAAGTGAAGCGGTTGATGATGACGATGCGTCCGTCAGAACAGGGGGAAAGTTCAGATGGGGAGAAAGAGAGGAGGAGGAGGAGACGAGTTGGAAGCAGGGGGAGGTCGTCGCAAGGAGCTAGTGGCACAGTCAGACAGCATGCATCTGCCCCCGGGGTCAGCCAGACAGCACGCCACTCAACGCATGCTGTTGCCACCACCAGAATGCCGTCATTGCAGAGCTCAGCAGTGTGGCTTTTTTTTGTGTGTCTGCCTCTGACAACAGCGATGCCATTTGCAACCTGTGCCAAAAGAAACTGAGTCATGGGAAGTCCAACACCCACCTAGGTACAACTGCTTTGCGAAGGCACATGATCGCACATCACAAACGCCTATGGGATCAACACATGAGTACAAGCAGCACACAAACTCAAAGCCGCCATCCTCCTCCTGGTCCAGCATCTTCAGCCACGTTAACTACTGCTGTCCTCCTTGCCCCCTTTCAACCATCTGCCCCTCCGTCTTACGCCTTGAGCAGTTCCTGCTCATCTGCCCACAGTCAGGTGTCTGTCAAGGACATGTTTGTGCGTAAGAAGCCAATGTCACAAAGTCACCCCCTTGCCCGGCGTCTGACAGCTGGCTTGACTGAACTCTTAGCCCGCCAGCTTTTACCATACAAGCTGGTGGATTCTGAGGCGTTAAAAAAATTTGTAGCTATTGGGACACCGCAGTGGAAGGTACACGGCTGAAATTTCTTTGCACAAAAGGCAATCCCCAACCTGTACTCGATTGTGCAAAAGGAAGTAATGGCATGTCTGGCACACAGTGTTGGGGCAAGGGTCCATCTGACCACTGATACCTGGTCTGCAAAGCATGGTCAGGGCAGGTATATCACCTACACTGCGCATTGGGTAAACCTGCTGACGGCTGCCAAGCATGGAATGCGTGGCTCTGCAGAGGAGTTGGTGACACCGCCACGACTTGCAGGCAGGCCTGCTGCCACCTCCTCTACTCCTCCTACTCCATCCTCTTCCATAACCTCCTCGGCTGAGTCCTCTTCTTCTGCTGCGTCTTGCTCCACATCAACGGCACCCCCCCAGCTCCCCAGGTACTGTTCCACATCCCGGATATGGCAGTGTCACGCCGTGTTGGGGTTGATCTGCCTGAAAGCAGAGAGTCACACCGGGCCCGCACTCCTGTCCGCCCTGAATGCACAGGTGGATCAGTGGCTGACTCCGCACCAACTGGAGATCGGCAAAGTGGTTTGTGACAACGGAAGAAATTTGTTGGCGGCATTGCATTTGGGCAAGTTGACACATGTGCCGTGCATGGCACATGTGTGTAATCTGATCGTACAACGCTTTGTGCATAAGTACCCAGGCTTACAGGACGTCCTTAAGCAGGCCAGGAAGGTGTGTGGCCATTTCAGGCGTTCCTACACGGCCATGGTGCACTTTTCCGATATCCAGCGGCAAAACAACATGCCAGTGAGGCGCTTGATTTGCGACAGCCCGACGCGTTGGAATTCAACACTCCTAATGTTCGACCGCCGACAAGAAAAAGCCGTTAACGAGTATTTGTATGACCGGGGTGCTAGGACAGCCTCTGCGGAGCTGGGAATTTTTTTTGCCACGTTACTGGACGCTCATGCGAAATGCCTGTAGGCTCATGCGTCCTTTTGAGGAGGTGACAAACCTAGTCAGTCGCACCGAAGGCACCATCAGCGACACCATACCATTTGTTTTCTTCCTGGAGCATGCCCTGCGAAGAGTGCTGGATCAGGCCGTAGATGAGCGTGAAAAGGAAGAGTTGTGGTCGCCATCACCCCAGAAACAGCCTTATCAGCATCGCTTGCTGGACCTGCGGCAACGCTGGAAGAGGATTGGGAGGAAGAGGAGTCAGAGGAGGAATGTGGCTTTGAGGAGAAGGAGGAAGACTAACCAAAACAGGGTGGTAGGTACAATTAAAATGAAGCTGAACTGAAGGCTTAGAACTAAAGAAGTTTATGTGTGTGCAATTTGACTCTCGGAAACCAACAAAATGGTAGGCACGAGTTGTCGAAACCAGTAAAATGGCACCCAAGAGTCCAACATCATTATAGGAGACCAAAACAAATAATGAAAATAATAAAATGTGAACACCGCAAGGTGCCGTGCCATGTAACTCGTATCGGGCTTGCAGCACTGTTTAATCCAAGTGAATGAGAGTCTTCTCAAGAGGGAGACCTAGGCAATTTATAAAGGGAAGGCATATATTTTATTTTAATATATATTTATATAATATTTTTGACTTAATACAGCACTGGAACAAATCAAGGTCAATAATTAAGCTGGGTCAGGAACAGAAGTCAAGCAAGTAAAATGAGCTTAAAGCTGCATTGTCACACCATATCAAAATTTGTATTTCATAAAGATAGTATATTTATGAAATACTTATTCTGACTGTGTTGGAATTTTCACTGACATTCAAGACATACACAGAGTCCCATGGTCTTGCAGGATTCCCCATAGGCCTCGATGCTGTATTCATACATGCGCGAGAGTACTGCAGCCGACAGAGCTCATTGAAGTGTTAGGTCCCCTAACACTGCAAAGGTAATTATTGCAGTTTTTAATAAAAGGTAATTATTTAATAAACTGCAATAATTACCTTTGAGAGCTAACTCCACCTCTTGAGGCTGTCTACCAGACAGGCACTAGAGGGACTTTTGGGTGGTTAGGCACTATGCATGAGGACATCCAACATCACCCAAAACCCCAAAGGAAAGCATTATACATACTTTCCTATGGAAGGAATACTAATGCGGCCAATCAGCCACCGGAGATGGAGTCTACTAATGTCTACTGCCTACTAATTTCTTTACTTTCAATATGGGATAAAAAAAAGAAAATTATTACAATCATTCTGATATTAGGTCTTCTTGCTTATTTTTTTTTCTTTTAATCCAGTAAATAATAATCTTATATTGTCAAATCAGAATTGTCACTGCAAGAAAATGGCTGATATTGTGTAGCCATTAGACCAGGAAATATTATAGCCATTTTCATGCTGCTCTGGCTGCTTAAATTGCCTTCTCAAATATGTTTTGTTGCCTAAATGAGTAGTTACTAGAACTTAATTCTGTCTGTTTTTTTTACTGCCGATGTGTCTCAGAGCAATTTAAATTTTTCTCCCTGAACATGTCTAGTAAAAATTGCTAATGGTTGTTTTGTATATTTTACATTTGTAACTCCACAGCAGTTTTAATCCCTTCACTCTCTTTAATGTGTATGCACTTGCACATTTTTTGTTTTGCAAAGCAAAACAAAACTAAGTTTGCATATTCCAACTTACTATCTCCTTCGGTCCAGTGTTTGAAACAAGATTATTTACTAGGATTTCATACTGTATCTTAACATCACTGCATAGGTAGAGCCAGGTTGCCCATAAGGTGGCTTAGGCAGCCACTTAGGTCCTGGTCTCAGACATTTACATAATTGAATACAACTTTAAATATCACCTATACCCCATGTTCACTTTTTTTCCACGTGAGTTTTTGTTTTGCATTGAATTTCTACTAGAGATTTAGTAAATTACATTATAATACCGCTCAGACATCACAAAATCAGGATACATATTTAAAATGAAGAGGATTAATAGAAACAGTGTACAGGGCCGCATTTCCACATGGGCATGCTGGGTAGTTGCCCGGGGGCCCAATTGTGCCCAGGCCGCCCATGTGCTGCCCATGTGCCCAGGCCGACAGGACAGACGGCCATGATTACTTGGCATGGGCCCTCTCGGGCCCAAAGGCCATTTGATTAGTTAGAAAGAGGGAGGTAGGTCCCAGAGGAAGGGAGGAGGGACCTGGGAGGCAGATTGCTGTGTGGAACATTGCTGCGTAATGCTCCGACACAGCATTCTGCGTGTGGGTGTACAGGAGACAGCCTGCAGCCAGACGAGCTACAGGCGATACAGAACTCACCACCACCGGACCACCAGTCCAGGCTGTGTCCCCCCCCTCCTTCATCAAACAAGCAAACAAAAACAATTGATTACAAAAAGGTTAAGAAGTTGTGTATGTCAATCTCCTCCCCCTGATATTTATGTCTAGATAAATCTAACATGCTTATACACCAAACTCAGAATTTTCGCAAAATTCGGGCAAAACTGACATGAAGATAGCCAAGCTGTGACTATTGCTTTATTGGAGAACTTAAGCTATGTTTACCAAGGGATAATGTCCTTGTTTTTTAAATAAAGGCTATGTGGGGTATCAAGTCCCACCTGACTATTACTGTATTGGAGAATTTATCCAGATCTGTTATTTATCTTAATTTTGCCAATCAGAATTATTTTTTGAAAATGTAATAACACTGTAATTCCAATTGTTCTGAAAGTGGATAATGCTTGAGCACCCCTTATGTGCACACAGCACTGCTCACACATACAGCACTCCACACACACACAAACCACCTCTCACACAGACCCCTCACATACACACACGGCACCTCTCACACACACAACACCCCTCATACACTCCGCACCCCTCACACGCACACAGCACTTGTACACACAAATACTGCACCCCTCACTGCAGTATGCGTGTATTCAGCAGTCTGTGTGTGTGAGTGTGTATGTGTGTATTCAGCAGTCTGTGTGCACTCAGCAGTCTGTCTGCATGTGTATTCAGCAATCGGTGTGTGTATGTATTCAGCAGTCGGTGTGTGAATTTGTTCATCAGTCTGTGACTGTATTTAGCAGTCTGTGTGTATGTATTGCATTTGTTTGAGGTACTAATAAATATAAGCTTAATTTTATCTATAATTTACATTTTTATTCCTGTGAGTTGTTGTGTAGGCAGGGCCCTACAGTGCACTGCTATGCCCGGGGGGCCCATAATGCTTTAAGATGGCACTGACAGTACTCTGTATACTGCCTGTATGCTTACAGCCAGGTGCAAATGAAACGCTTATAATAATGACTAACAGGGAGATAAGTTGGAGAACAAAGATGAATAGATTTTTAAATTAAATGTTATGCTTCATTCCTCACAAATACATATTTAAAGGGTATAAGTAAATGTAATATTCAAAATTTTGAGAAGTGGCAGTTCCACCTTAACATGACATAGTGTTTTTATTTATTTTTTGTTACAGCTTAACAGGATATTATAAACTCACGACAAGCCTGAGGCTTTTTTTCTTTAAACAGACTGAAAAACAATCCTTTGTCCTCAAATTGAATTTTTTTTTTTTTTTGGTGTTAATTTTGAACCGAGCACACTGTGTTTTTGTGTTTCTCTGTCTTTGTTTTCCTTTGAAACAAATCCTGTTCCAACCAGAAATTTCACTTCTGGGAGAAAAAAAATATTGCTAGAAAACGAGTTGCCTATACATAAATATCTATTGATGCCTCTGATGTACAAGTGAGGGCTCTTGAATAATCACATTAACCTGATATTCCACATTTGCTTCATAGTTAAAGCAAATATTTACACAGTTGCATTTGGATTATGTAAAATATAAGCATGTGGATATAGTCATCGCTACCTTATGCATTAGCTTGTCTCAGTTAGACATATTCAGTGTGTAATGGTTATGGTGGCAGGGGTGCCTTGGCATCCTTCTAATGCAAGTAGTCAACTGCTTTAGAATGATTTGACTACTTACCTGAGATCAACTAGGTACAGCTCCCCGCCTCATCTCAGCAGCCAGGACAGCTAGAAGCGTCTTATATCATGTTGTTTTCTTACTGTTACTTGGAGTGTTCCTTTAAGATTTGAATAACGTACTACATAACAGTTTGGGACCCAGGTTAATAAATATATCAAACCAATTTAATTACCTAGATCTTTATTTTAACAAAATAGCATAACAAATAACACAAAATAGCATAAAATCATGTATTTGAACTGTGAGAAGCATATGTAATACATAAAAATAAACTGTTAATTTCATATATATTCTCTATTGCATAAAACCCTCATATTTAATTACCGTACTTTGATTTAGTGGCTAGGCTATATTGTTCAGAAAATAAAATGTGTGGCTTTAGTACATTTTGTTCTATCACAAACTAGTGAGTGTTTATAGTACACTAGATAAATTTCCCTTTTAACCCCTGGACTGCAGCCCTCCCTGGTTTATCCTTCAGTTTTGAATGGATTCCTGGCACTATCTCAGTACAAACAATTGAATTGGGAGCATTTTAAGAGTAAGAGGGATCAAAGATCAAACATCAAAGATCTTTAATCTGAAAAAAGGAGACCAAGGCCTGTCAATTATAGAAGCCCTAGATCTCTACATCATGGACTGTGACATTATGATTTCTAGAAAATAATTTCCTCGTTCAAACTGAAGTAGACTTGGATATACCCTTGATTTAAATGAAAGAACAAACAAACAACAATTACAAAAAGGTTAAGAAGTTGTGTATGCCAATCTGCTCTTTCTGATATTAATATCTAGATACACCAAACTCAGAATTTTCGTAAATTCTGGCAAAACAGAGGTGAAAGCAGCCACGCTGTAACTTTTGCTGTATTGGTAAGCTATGTTAACCATGGGATAATGCCCTTGTTTTTAAAATAAAGGTTATGTGGGGTATCAAGTCCAACCTGACAATTACTGTATTGGAAAATGTATCCAGATCTGTTCTTTACCTTAATTTTGCCAATCAGAATTCTTTCTTGAAAATGTTATAACTGACACTGCAATTCCAGTTGTTCTGAGAGGGCAATCCCTTTATTATTATTATTTTTTTTTTTTAAATATAAGTTATGTGGAGTATCTAGAAAGGATACTTAAAACACGGGTCTGTGAAAAAGTTTACGTAATGGCCTTGCTCAAACTATGCATCAACAGCTGTGAACGTTTATGTTATGTTTTTGAGACCATCAATCTTGTTAGGTACACACGGATTGGGGAGAAATCAGGTGTACTTTATATCTAAGCAATCAGGTTTAATGTTTAAAGTTACATAGTAATCTAGGTTAAAAAAGACTAATGTCCACCTGGAACAAGATTTCTGTGCTCCTCGCAGGTCACATCCACCGAATGTGCTCTTCGGATGCGTGACCTGCTTCCACCTAGCAATTCGGACACTGCCCGCTTACTCCACCTTCCTTCTGCACTTTCTGGGGTCACAGGGGTGACGTGAACCTATCAGAAATAGGCAGCCCTATTTAATCCGGTTTTGTCCCTAGTTCTGTGCCCTATCGTGGTTTCTATCTTTGTTTCTGATTAGTTTTTTCCTTAAGCCTTTCCTGTGTGCATTCAGGGTTTGACTTTGGCTAATTTACTGGAATTTTGATTACCTCTGTGATCCTGACCCGGCTTTTTCTACAATTTCTGATTATCTATAGCTCTGACCCGGCTAGTACCTACGGTGTATCCACCCATCTGTATTCCTGACATTGGTGAGTAGAAAAAAAAAAAAAACAACAGAAAAATAAAAAAAACAATTGTAGCCATTTCCAATTATGCTGCCATGAAAAGAGAAAAACATTCTTTCCTTGGTAATCAATTATTTTCTTGAATATTCTGCATATATATATAATGCAAAAAATCCTCCAGACCTTTATTTATTTTTTTTTTTTAATATCTATGAAATCTAATAAGGTAGAACATTCCTCATCTTTATAGTTCTTGCTGTAAGCAACCCTTTCCTCTGATGTAAAATGTCTTTCTTCCAGTCTCAATGGTGACCTTGTTGTATATTTCTGCTAATAAACAGGTTATCACATAGCAGTTTGAACTCTCCCTATATATATATATATATTTGTATAATGCTATGATTTTTTTAAATTTTTTTTTTATTCTTTATTTGGGTTGTGCATGAGTTAACAAGCAGATTTGCCACGATAGCTAGTGCAAACAAAGCAATAAACAATGGAAAACAACAGTGTGGCTTCATATGCATTGCACATTTTCTTTTTTATGATAGAGAAGTATTCAGTAGGCTAGAGATCAAGGTCTAGGCTAAGCTTTTCATCTCTTGTGTCTCTGGGTCTCGACGGCAGCTTCCTATGTGGAAGTAGCAACAGTATGCCCTAAGAGCAGAGTAGTCGGTGGAAGCCCAGGCAAACACAAGAGAGAAGGAACACAAGATCAGTCTCAAAATACCACTGGTTGAGGCCAATCTGGGGTGCATGCATGTCCTGAGGTCTTTTGGCTGTCCGGTAGCTGTATGCCTTAAGATCAGCCTATGTCCGTTTGGAAGAGTCCCAATAGCTGCGATGATTGTGACCTGCTGTATGAATGAGAGGTAAAGGTGCGTGTGGTCCCTGTGTCCTGGGGCATCGAGCCTGTAGTGGCGCATAGAGTCCCTTTCGCGTTTCCCACTGCTCGGCACTCCTCACGTCTTTGTCACGGGCCGTTGCGGCTCTTGGCCGGTCTCTCTGTTGCGGTCTTCATGTTGGGCCTCCCGCCCCGCCGGCTCACCATTCGTTTCTGTTCTGGCTTGCTCTGTCGGGTCTCATGCTGATTGTGTGCTTTTAAGGTAGGTTGCTCAGACCAATGCCCCTTAAGTACCCGCGTGGTCTCAGTTAATGGCCCCGGTCTGCTGCTGCTTTTGGAGAGGTTTTGGGTGTTAGGCCCCCCAACTGCCCTTTGCAGGTGACGGTTGACTGCGTGTTTGTAGTTGGGGTTGGGTATCTCTGCTTATCAGCTCGTTGTGGGCCCCATTGTGAATTATAATCAGGAGCGTGAGGTCTCATGCGAGCCTCCAATTTCTTCCAAAAGGCATCGAAGATTTTATTCAGTCGGAGTTCTGTTTCTTGTTCCACGCTGTCTGGGCCTGCAGCGTAAAGTACATCCGCCATTTTGTGGGCTTCATTATTGTTAGGCTCAGTGTCTCTGTCTCCCTCTCCTCGTTCTGCTGGGGAGTCGCATAGGGGCAGACCGGGATGACCCCCACCAGTCCATAGGGGGGGAACTGGTGTTTTAAGTCACATTTCTTGCCATTCTTGGTGGTGAGAGGTGGCCATCCGTCCCGCACCCTCCATGCTGGTAGGCCTCATCTGTAGGCGTGTACCGGGGCGGTTGTCGCTTGTTTGGTATCATCGTGTGTGTCTCGGTGCCTTCAGTCCCTTGATGGCCCTCGTTCAGCCTAGTGGTGCCGTTTTTGTGGCTTTTTCCACGTTTTTCAGTGCTGTTCGGGCGGAGCTGCAGAGGTTTGCTTCCTCTCAGTCCTGCAGTCAGGCCCCGCCCCCCTGCTATGATTTTTTATAAAGAAAAACAAATGCAGTTATTCTAGCATTCACAAAGTGGAGAAAAAAAAATCTTTCAAGACTCTCTCTCTAAAAGTTACTATCCTTATTCATATTTTATTTTACCACAGACAATCAGTCTTGGGGAGCATTCACCCTTGGGGACACCCGAAGAACTACTTTAACCTTTAAAAGTGAGATTCCACACAAGGAGGTGGAAAGATTCACAGGTCATTAAGAAGTCAATTTGGTCTGGAAAGTCAATAATTTTTGATGATCACCAATGGGCAATGTTTGTAGAATTAAGGGAAGCAGTATTGTCTCAAGTGTGGTCATGCCATATGTCATTCTCCAAATAGAATGTATGTACTAACCAAACACTAGTTAGATAGTTATGTACATAAGGGAATAGAGACACTCCTCACATACTGACCGGGTTCCATTCTTACGACACGGTCGTAAAACGAGTTGGTCGGTAAGTGAGGATGCGCTAGCGAGGATGCGCAAGAGAGCAGGTCTATGTTCAGGGGAATTCCCCCAAACATAGACTAGTTCACTAGCACAGGGATTCCCACAAATCTATGTTCGGGGAAAATTCCCCCAAAAAAGACCAGCATTCTAACGTGTGAAATCCCTTGAATCCCCATGCTAGAGAGCTGGTTGTAAGTGCGAGCCATCGTAAAACAGGTAGGTCGTGAAGTGAGGACCACCTGTATGTAAATATATAAAAAAGATTCCATTCAAATTCAGGTTTTGTGTATCAAAAGCCTTCACACATCTCTGCTTTTGATCCTCAAAAGGTGAAAAACGCACATTTAAGTTACTTTATTTGTGCCACAAAATTGAGAAAATAATTCCTTCTTGACTTTAGAATGGATGACAGATATCTCTTTAGATAGTTACCCCACATACTAAGTATTATATACTTAAATATTTTGGTTGTTTTGGTTTTTGTTTTTTTACAAAAAGAAAATATGATGTTATTTTTGAGTACAAATAAAAGATATTATGAAATTGTCACTCTTTAATAAATGATTGATTTAGAAATTTACCTGGTAGTAGCAAACATGTTAATCTTTTCTCATTCATGTACTTTTTATTTTATTTTTTTTATTTTTTTACTATACATCCTAATTTTGTAATTCTCCTTGCCTGTAATGTATAATTTGAACTGTTCTATTATTAGTAGGTAAATTAACTTCTATTTCTAGCAAAAAAACAAGCAAAGAACATTTTTTGTTAAATTCAGCATTTTCTGTTTTCCAAAACCTTTTATCCTGACGCATGACACCTCCTTTTGTAGAGTAGACTCTGCCCTATGCATGATCAACAAGACTATTTTCAACAGTTTTTCACTGTAATATGACACCATGCAGCACTTTTTTTCTTGCTTTTACATGCGTCATGCTTCCAAATTTCGTCAACAATGGGTTGCTACAGGGATGTTAAGAGGGTCAAAGATCAGAGGAACTGACCTGAGCAGCAGACCATATAACAGCTAGTTGCAGTGAGTCAGAAACCAGACCAGCAAAAGCTTGAACAAGTAAACAAGCAGAAGAAATAGAAACAGAGGAAAACCATGGATGCTCTCCATGACTCTGGGGCTCAGGTGGTCCAATATCTCCAAGTGAACTACAAGAGTTCCCAAGACTGGTTCATGTTTGTCTCCTTTGCAGCTGATCTCCGAAACACTTTCTTCATCTTTTTCCCAATTTGGTTTCACTTGTGTGAGTCAGTTGGCATCAAACTCATCTGGGTAGCTGTGATTGGGGACTGGCTCAACCTTGTCTTCAAGTGGTGAGTACATATTCCAAACCTTGAAACAAGATATATATAAAAAAGGGGTGCAAATTACAAGTGCTTGGAATAACAGTCTTTGTACGAGTTTGCTTTTCACTTGTTTTTATATATTATTTTCTAGTAAAATTATTTTAAATCTTTATTACTGAGAAAGGAGCAGACCAGGCGTGGGACCGGTTGCCTGAGAAGAATATTAACCAACTCCTTTACAGCCAGAGCCTGCTATATGTGGCTCTGGATATTGTGAGTGACACATTACCTTTGATTCTAATCTGATTTTTGAAACAGTATTATGCCATGTTAGCTTTTATGTTTTTACAGATTAATCAACAGACAATACGTAATGTATGAAAATAGTTTTTTTGCTTGTAATTTGCACCCCCTTTTTTTATATATCTTGTTTTCTGTTTTAATTAAGTGTCTTAGTTGTGGCTAAGGACACAAGGGGTTGTTGCATTTTATAAAAGATTAGCGCCAATCCACCCATTCCCCATTTTTGTTTGGGTTTGTTATTACGGATATTCCAAACCATAACCAGTTTACACATGTTCAGCTTTGCTCACATTCTATTTAAGCACTTGTTAAACCTATAATTTCCAATATGTATTGTGTAAGTAAATTACCATCTGGAAGCACACTTGCGGATAACATATCATAGATAAAGTAAATAGTAAATTACTTATTACAAAGTAAAAGTTGCCAATGAACGATATAAATATAGAAGAAACGTGTAAATAAATATATTCCTACATTGCATTTGTACATTATATAAAGGAATGTATTTATTCAAAAACTGTTCATGGAAAAGGGAACTGCAAATGTTAGACCAAAATAGTGAATTTAGAAGAATAGTTAAGTAAAAATAATTTCAGCTAAATAAAATTTAAAAAGTTCATAAAAAATTATATTTCTCATTTACTAGGATATCAGAAAACAGTAAGAAAAATACATCCTGTTTATGATCAATAAAAATACATATATCCATAACAAATGGGCCTTAAAAGAACTTACCCTGGCATGATATTCCACTTATATTTCATTAGCTGTACTTTTAGAGCTTTCAGTGTCTTAGTATGATATGGTTTTATGCATGATGTCATAGAATTTTATGGACTATTTACTAGTTACTAGTCCATAAAATTATATAGGCAGGTATCCTTCAGCACTCCAGATGTTTTGGACTGCATCTCCCCTAATGTTTTGCTAGCATTATAGCTGTAACAGCATTATGGGAGATGTAGTCCATAACATCTGGAGTGTCTTAGATTGGACTAGTATATAAGAATGGGATGATATATCATTGGGCCCTTAAGTAGCAGAAACAGAGCTGATAATATGTCTAATAACTGGTATTAAAAGAAAGCAGTAATACCATAACCTAATTTCCATGCATGTGAATGCATGTTTTAATTATCCTTTTAGTGTTTTTGATTAAATTACCTAGAGGCGGTATTTGGCAACAGCTAGGGAAATGGAATAAACATATTAGAATACCATGAAATAAATCATTAAAGTGGTGGTGAAAATGTTTTCAGACATTTAACCCACACTGCCATACTTTTTAAATTGCATAGAATGTATTAATTTGTATTAGTACTATTATCTTTTATCTATACAATATATTTCACATTACTAAAAACACATATTAAAGGAAACAACAAAAGTTAAATAAATAATAATCACATTTACCTTTTACCCCAGGCATCCAAGAGCATAAAATTGTTCTGGATAATACCTTAATTAATGCAACATTAAATGTTTGGATTGATTCTCTAAACAGTTATATGCTGAGTTGAAAAGTGAATGGTGACATTTAAGACAAAATGATGTATTCACCACAGCTAGTTTGGCTTAAATGTTGCAGTATTGTTGTCTCTTTACCATAATTGATGTATCTGCAGAGTGAAGCACAGCTGACTCTCTCAGCCAATGAGAGTCATTCTGCAAGGTCCAGCTTTAGTGATTATAGTGCTTAGATGGGTCCTTTAATAGATCTATAAAAAATGTTGTGTTAAAAGCAACTTTCCACTTAAAACCTACCCTAATAAGATTTATATAAAAACGCTTTTAACATATAAAGGAAGGATGTGCTACAGAAAAAGATATATGTATGAAGAGTCTCTCAAATGTATATGAAAGACTTTTAAGATGCATTTGCATTACAAAATAATGGATTAAAATGTCTCCTCTGAGATTAACATTTTCCTCTATGAAAAATAATTTTGCAACATACTTGTTCATTTCATCCATTGTAATACATACAAAATATTGCATACATTTAAAAAAAACATATTAAAAAATGTATATATCAAGTGTCCAACAACACTGACAAGTGTCTGTCTCTCAAATGAGCAAATAGCAAAGAACATTGGAGAATTGATAAATAAAAAAGAGACAAGACACTATCTCTCTGATGGTGTATCAAACCATTGTAGCAGATGAAGTGGCTTCTTCCATGTCTGGGGGAGTGGTCCACACCGCCGGTCGTGCAAGGTAAATAGCTGTCACAAAATACTGTTTGAAATCGGGCATAGAAACTAGCAGTCTATGGCTGCCAATGTGGAGAGAAAGTTCCAAAAGTACCTTTTATAAAAGGGTTACTATAACCTTTTTCTTGATGCACGTTTTTATCTTTATTATGCCTTACTGAGAAGCACTTAATCGTACCATTTCTCTGGCTCAGTGCATGTGCACGCTCTGGGCCAGTGAGGGAAGAGAGGGAGGACAGAAGGAGGGCTTGCTAAAAATGGAGGAAATATTGAGCTTCCACTTATAGGCATGCTATCTGCAAGGGAGAAGTTAGTTACATCTGTCGCCAGCATGCAGTGACATTTGTAATTTTTGCACAGAGTTGAGGCTGCCTAAGTCACATATATCAGGGGTGCAACTAATCAAATGCAGATTTCTTTGTATGTGCAGCAAAAAAGTGGCCATGGTGGCTGTATTAACTATTTCATCAATATCCATTTTTCTGTAATATGTTTGCAATAAAAGCATTGCAAAACTTCTGTCTAATCCAGTTTCTATTTGACTGTGCATGCCTGCTATTCTACACATGCTTTATACTCAACCCCGACTAAAATAATTCTAGTTGTTTTTCCTGATATGCCCACCTTTAGACCCTATGTAATTAGACCAATCAAACATTTTCCAATATAAATGGGTAATCCTCTCATATATAATCGTTACTGATAAATGGCAAGATTAAACCATATTGATAACAGGGTTTCCATACAGTTAACATCGATGGTTGCTTATAATAGTAAAAATATTGAAAGTATTAAGTAAAAAGCATCTGCATCAATTATTATCTTTGTAACAGAAGCAAGACTTAAGCTTTTTAGAAGTACCTTTGTCCAGGCCTAAAAAAGGCTCTGTGGAGAGCAGTGTTACTTGTGTTACAATAAATTACCACATAACCCACTTGGGTACCTGGTTCTTTTATGTATCCTTACTGGAGAGTGTGGCCTACTCAAACTGTTTAGCACCAAGCATTTGTCTCCCTTTATGCTCATTTGTACTCCGCTTAAAGGGACAATATAATCACCAGCACCACTACAGATTAATGTAATGGTTCTGGTGTGTATAGCCTGTCTCTGCAGGCTTTTCAATGTGAGCAATGTCTTTTCAGAGAAAAGGTAGTGATTTCATTGCTGCCTAGAAACATCTCTAGTGACAATCACTCAGATGGCTACTATAGGTGCTTCCTATGTTAGTGCTGCACAGTTTGCAGCACTGTCATTCAGGGCCTCCATGCGATACATGTAGATGCTGAACATTCCCCATAGAGATGCATAGGTTCAATGCATCTCTATTAAGAGATGCTTATTGGCACAGTGCAGTGTTTGCACCTATGGGGAAGAATTTGATAGGCTGAAATCATCAAGATTGATTATTTCAGCCAAAGAGGCGGGACTATCTGCAGCGAGACTGATGCAGCATGGGAGTAAAGGTATATTTAAAACCTTTTCAAAGCGCTCTGAAGGGGGCCGTGAAAGTAAATAGGTTTGTATTCCTGACATTATAGCGTTCCTTAAATCAACTAACTTAAATCAACTCGAATATTAATTATTCAACTCTTATTATACATTAGTGTTTTTATTCTCTTGAAGGATTCTCTTTGGAGAGAGGCCATACTGGTGGGTCCACGACACTGACTTTTATAACAACAAATCTGCACCTGTCATAGAACAGTTTCCTGTCACATGTGAGACTGGCCCAGGTAAGAAAATAAACCACATTTGTTGAGTACATTTTCCCAAAAATAACATTTTACATTAACTTGTATTCAGTCTTTCCTTTGTTAAAATGTGGACGTTATTCACTAAACTTGGATTTGTGGAGAATAGATGAACAGCTAAATTTGGGCCAATATAGCTAAGCAGAAAACATAGCGTTGTTGGGGAATTTTCCCAATGCAAAAACTTTAGCATAAAATTTGACATTCTCCTATCAATTTTCCACAATTCTCATATTACTAAATGGTTTGTGTGGCTACTGCTATTTAAAAGGACACTATAGTCACCAAAACAACTATAGCTTAATGAAGCTCAATTCTTAGCTATTTAGTTCAATTATTTTTGTTTCTGTCCATATAGCCTTAGCCACACCTCTCCTGGCTGTTACTTAAACAGCCTGAATGGAAAAAAAACTTTTTGTAGTATATGTGGAACTGCACTCACTCACATCAATCTGAGCCAGGGTGCTTGCTGTACCGGAACCAAACACCAGATTCCCAATTTAGTAGAGTAAAATGAAAGAGGCCCAGGCACTCCGTGGTTCAAGACAGGCACTTTATTGGAACCACAGCAAGAAGGCCCCTTCATCGCCAAAGCTGACGTTTTTACCCAGTCAGGTGCCTACCAGGACACTGTCTCAGGCTGGGGCATAGGTGGCTACCTAAAATGCCTTATGGGTAATCCTGCTAAATTATGTTATGTTTGTGTTTCTCGCAAACTGTGGTTCCAATAAAGTGCCTGTCTTGAACCAAGGAGTGCCTGGACCTCTTTCATGTTACTCTGAATGAAAAAGAATTCATTATTTTTCATTCAGATGTTTATTTTAAAAACCTGTATCTAGTGCTCTGTAAATTAAATTGTAATAATCACACAGAGAAGACTACTACAAGATCTAGCAGGCTATTAACAGTGTAAGAGATGAGACATTTTAAATTAAACAGCGTGTGCAATATCATGCAGGGAGTTGAGTAGAGCTGTATAACCAAAGTGATTTAACCCATACATGGCAGAGAATTGAGCAGTGAAACTACAGGGGCATGATATATACACCAAACTGCTTCATTCAGCCAAGTTTTTTGGGTGATTATAGTGTCCCTGTAACTTGTACATGAAATGGCAGATACTACCTTCAAGGGTTGTTTATGCATTCCTTTTGGAATTTAGAAAAAAAGTTTTTTTTTTACTTCTGAGTGTAATTTTAGATGTGATGTTTTTACTTCTTTTCACAAGTCTAAGAGAAAATATACCTGGTTCCACTAGGTATAGCGTTTATGCTAAAAAGATTTTTTGTTTTTTTTATTCCTCAGAAACCAAAACAAAATTTAGTAAATACAAAACAACATTCCATTCCAGTTTTTATGGTTTCCTTTAGAGTAGATTCATATAACTTGGAAACTTTTTTTGCCGGCATAGGTACACTATCACGTAAATGTAATTTTGATTTTAATTTGCCATGACACTGGGTAAGAAATGTAGCTCTAGTAAAATGACCCCTTAATCTCAAAAACTTTGATGAAAATATTAAATACATATACATTTTCCAGAAACGCAAACATAACATAATTTAGCAGAATTGCCCATAAGGCATTTTAGGTAGCCACCTATGCCCCAACCTGAGACAGTGTCCTGGTAGGCACCTGTCTGGGTAAAAGCTTCAGCTTTGGCGATGAAGGGGCCATCTTTATGCTAACAGGAAGATCAAACCTATCTTCCTGCTTAGCTATGTGACTCCTCATCCGCTCATGCAGACTTCTTTAAGAGCTCCCCCAAGGTTGCATAGCCTTCCCAATGACCCAGAGCACTGAGGAGACCATATTTAAAAGAAGAAAAACTACCACAACAAAAGGGCATAGTCTTAAATTAGAGGGGCAATGGTTTAAAAATAATATCAGGAAGTATTACTTTACTGAGAGGGTAGTGGATGCATGGAATAGCTGAATAGCTTCCAGCTGAAGGTTAACACAGTGAAGGCATTTAAGCATGCATGGGATAGGCATAAGGCTATCCTAGATATAAGATAAGGCCAGGGACTAATGAAAGTATTTCGAAAATTGGGCAGACTAGATGGGTCAAATGGTTCTTATCTGCCATCACATTCTATGTTTCTTTGTAAGTACTCTTGGAGAAAGTGTATCATTTTAACAACTGAATTCTGTTAAAAATAAAGTCTTCTTTATAAACCACTTCAATATCTTACATTTTCACCACAGGAAGTCCATCTGGACATGCAATGGGATCTGCGGGAGTCTACTATGTTATGGTGACATCGTTAATTACAATTTTCCTTAAAAAGCAGCATGATCTAACTTTCAAGAACAGGTATGCATTTATGTTCATTACACGGTCACTACATTCCAGCTTTACTGCCCAGTAATGGGTCAGTTCAAAAACATATTTTGCATTCAAATCAAAATATTCCCAAGCCTATTTTGTTTTGTACCTAATTATCAGACCTCACAAGTCTCCAAGACAGGCTGAAAAGATCCATTTCAATACATCGTTCATCTTAATATAATAGTTATAAGAAAGATACACAGCATAGTGTCAATTACCTTCTCTTTTTTCTTACATTTAGGTGTGTTCAAGCTTTTCTTTGGACAGGATTTTGGGCAGTCCAGGCCTGCGTGTGTTTGTCAAGAATCTTTCTTGCTGCTCATTTTCCTCATCAAGTCATTTCTGGAGTTATCTCAGGTTGGTAATGTTTAGCAGAAACACCATATCCTTTCTCAACCTATATATAAACTGTACGCACATAATTCAAAGCTATGATAGAAAACTCTATTAGAATACTAATTACATATATTCAGACACATGACTTTGTGCTTACACACAAGAAATTATGTGAAAATAAAAAAACAATTAGAAGCTACAACTCTATTTTGATTTTTTCTTATATGCCATACTAATGTTTTAGAACATAAACAAAACAATGTCCTTATAACCCAACACTTGTAAGTGGAGCTAACTGCTAAACCTTTTGGTAACACCCCACTAAGTTTGGTTTTTAATCACTTTGTTTTGTTTGTAACTATAGTTTACAAACTCAGGGCAAGCCTGTTAGAGGTCAAAGTAGTTCCATTGAACCCATGCACTATGTGCAGGGGGTCAGCACTTTGATCATTGAGGGTGGAGCAGATTCAATTTGTGAAATAACTGCAGCTTGTGCCACAACATTTTTTTATTTTATATTGGCACTGGTAAATGCTGATCATTCCAACCATCTGGGAGAGGTGGTTAGTCAGATTGACAGACCTATTTTTTTTATTTGTTGTGCAGTGGGATTGTACAGTTTGTGACAATAGATTGAAAGTTACATATTTTTTTTTAATAATTGATCTGAGAATTACTTCTGTGTGATGAGTGTTAGAGTATGTGCTCAACGACTCAAACTTTGTTTAAACAACAAGAAGGTGCACACTCACAAAATAAACAAAATAACTACTTTATTCTAATTAGACATGTAAAATCTTGCAGTCAACAGGCTGGGCTATTCAGTAAACTAAGAATGCTTGTGAATAAAAATATAAATTGCAGAATTTAATCTAAAAAAGAGTCAAGATGTCACTATAGCGGAGTTGGAATAAATTATAACGTTCAGATTCAAGATCCTAAAATTTAAAATGCAGTGACAACCTGTAACAAAAGTGAAACCCTTGTTCAATTTTATATATATATATATATATATATATATATATATATATATATATATATATATATATGTGTGTGTGTGTGTGTGTGTGTGTTTGTGTGTAATTTCTGAGTGTAGTACACAAGTCTTTCCAGAAGCTTTGAGGAAAAAGGGAGCAGGAATATGTGAGGATAGTTAGAGGACGGGTCAATAGATGGTTTTTTCAGGATAGGTACTACAGTGGCATGTTTAAGGTCAGCAGGGACAATGCCAGAAGAGAGAGAGCAGTTGAAGATGTGTGTTAAAGAAGGCATAAGACAGGCGGAGAGAGATCTGATAAGGTGAGATGGGACAGGATCAAGCAGGCAAGTGGTGGGGCAAGAGGAAAGGTAAAACACACCTTTTTTTAGTAACCGGGGAGAAAGTCTGAAGGGTAGCAAAGGCATGATCAACGTGCAGTTGAAAAAGAGACCGGCAAGGTGGGGAGAATTCTTTCCTTAGCTGTTCAATCTTGTCGGCAAAGTAGCATACAAAGCTATTGGCTGTAAGGTTAGTTTGGGGGGTGGCCACAGCAGGACGAGGAAGAGAATTAAAGTTGTCAACGAGACGACTGGGATTGAAGGAGCATGAACTAATGAGAGAGGAAAACTATGACTGTTTGGCGAGGGCAAGGGCTCTGCTGTATGAACACAATATGAATCTATAATGGAGATAGTCTCCCTGGGTGTGAGACTTCCTCCAGGAGCGTTCAGCACAATGGAAGCATCTTTGCAGATAGCGTGTTGATTTAGTATGCCATGGTTGGGGGCGTGTCCTTCTCAAGATGCATGTTTGGAGCTGGGCTGCAGCGTTCAAGGCAGAGGTGAGGGTAGTGTTATATGTGGAGATGGCCAGTGAGGGAAAGGAGAGGGAAGGGATGGATATCAGTTGTGAATCAATATAAGCTGACAGCTGCTGGAGGTCAATAGAATTAAGGTTCCTCCTGAGTTGAGGGGGATTAGGCTGAGGTTGTTGGGTGAGGGGGTATTGAGAGCAAACGATAAGAGGTGGTGATCAGAGAGAGGAAATGGAGTGTTGCAGATATTAGATGCTGTACATGCATAAGAGAAAATTAGGTCAAGGGTATTGCCAGCTACATGGGTGGGAGAATTAGCCCACTGTGACAGCCCGAGGGAGGAAGTAATTGCAAGTAGTTTAGAGGCTGCTGAAGTCAAAGGTGGATTAATGGGAATATTGAAGTCCCCGAGAATTAGGGATGAAATATTAGAAGAGACGAAGTAGGGTAGCCAAGCAGCAAAGTGGTCAAGGAAGAGGAGAGGGGAACCAGCGGGGCGAAAAATAACAGCAATGTTAGCAGAGAAGGGTTTGAAGAGGCGAATCGAATGAATTTCAAATGATGGGAAAGAGTAGTACCCAACTGGTGATGCCTGTCCTCGGCTGCTGGGATATGACGTCATGATCCAGACGGCCTTCAGCTTTGCATTCTGTAGCTCCCGCCTTTCACCATTACGCTCAGCTAGAGCCACATAACAGGTCCAAAGTGCCGGCACACTGTATTTGAAACTTCAAAGGGGCATGTGTGAGAGAGACTTATAGTGCTCTCTCACTTCTCTCTCTGCTGCTAGCTGGCTCCTAACTTTTCCAGTGTGAGGCATAAGTCAGCCTCAATATGGCCCCCAAGAAGGCTACAACAGACCACACCAAACAGTCCATGGATAAAATAAGTTAATAAAGCATGTTTTAAATAATCTGTTTGCACTGCCACAGCCCATCAGTTAATTTCCCAATATCCTGGTGGGCCAGTCCGGTCCTGATTACTGTAATTCCTCATCAATGAGTATGCAAGCAACATTCCGTTTTATAACATGCTGTTTGCTAACTTCAAAGCAAAATATACTTGTCTTCCCAAAAGTCTTCAGGTGAAAGTGAATGGTAAGATGCCATGGATGGTGTCAAAATAATAAGACAGATTTGTCAATGAATTTGATAGTGGGACCTTAATTTTTTTTGTTTTTATTTTTTTACTTAAAGAGCAAGCACCACATACAGATTTTTGTTCTATTGAGTAAAACAATTAATAATTGTATTGCTTTCTTTTATAATAGGCATGATAGTGGCTGAAACTTTTGATCATATCCAATCCATCTACAAGGCCAGTCTTAAGAGATACATACATACTACTCTCTTCCTGTTCTCGTTCGCACTTGGATTTTACCTGCTCTTGAAATCTGTGGGTGTGGATCTACTTTGGACATTGGAAAAAGCCAAGAAATGGTGTGCTCAACCTGAATGGATCCACATTGACACAACTCCCTTTGCAGGACTTTTAAGAAATCTAGGTATCTTAGTTGGCCTTGGTTTAGCCCTGAATTCACAAATGTACAAGGATAGTTGTCAGGGCAAACATTCAAAACGATTCATTTTCCGCCTCTATTGTACAATAGCATCTCTTATTGTTCTCCATATTTTTGACAGCTTCAAGCCACCAACCAAAGTTGAAATGCTATTCTATTTTCTGTCTTTCTGTAAAAGTGCTGCTGTTCCACTGACATGTGTAGCAATTGTACCATATTGTATTTTTCAAGTTGTGAGCAGAAATGAGAAGATTCTATAAGAGCTAGATAAATTAATTTTGTTTACATTCTACAAGTTTTGCTACTTATTGGAGTATAGGACGACAAGTCATATCAAGGACGCATTTTTGGACTGTCGTTTTCTAAGGCTTCAGTTGGAGAACTTTTCTAAGATAATGAACAATCACTCCACAACAGAGACTGAAAAAAATGCATCAGCTGTAAGCCTGCTCATGAACGTTACAGACATCTAGAGACCAATATGAAATTCTGTTAGAAATTTAGAGGCAAATGAAAGCCCTATAGAAGAATTAGTCTGAACTTCAGACAAATACAGTATTTACGAGGCTGGCATGAAAAAGTTAAAGTTGGAAAAAAATATATAAAACTGTAAATTGTCAGTATGAGTTTATATTAGGAAGGTTGTGATACAGAGCAGCCCCATATTTACAATAAAGGTGCTTAGGATAAAACACATATATTGTGTTGTGCAAATATGTACCTTCTGGTTGAGTGCATATAAAAAATGAATGAGAAATAAGTTATATTCTTCAGTCAAAACTAAATTCTCCTGTTCTATTTAGTGATGAAAAATGAAATATGGCCTGTTAGAATGTTTTTTAAACTTTATAATAATGTTTTTCAGTATTTTCAATTGTTCATTAAAATGTTGTGTTTGTTTTCTAAAAAAATAAAAAAAAAATACTATAGCCATTGTTTGTTTTTCTGTCTGCTATCTTTACTATTTATATGTTCTGTTAATCCCTGCTGCTTTTGACACTGTTGATAATCAACAGCTTCTTCTCATCCTCCATAATCTCGGTCTACGAAATACTGCGCTCTCCTGGTGCTCTTTCTACCTCTCCCAGCGCTCATTCAGTGTTTCTTTCTCAGACTCTGCCTCTTCTCCCCAATCCCTCTCTGTTGGTGTTCCCTTAGGGTCTGTCCTAGGTCCCTTATTGTTCTCAATCTACACTGCCTTCCTTGGTAAACTCGTCAGCTCCTTCGGCCTACAGTATAATTTCTATACGGATGAAACGCAAATGTATCGGTCCTCCCCTGATTTCTCACCATCCCTCTTGACTCGTGTCTCTTATGCCTGTCTGCTATTTCCAACTGGATGGCTGCTCATTTCCTCAAACTGAATCTGTCCAAAATATAACTTCTGGTCTTTCCTCCCTCAAGTGTTGCTACTCCCTTGCCTGTGTCCCTCCAAGTCAATGGTGCTACCATCCGCTCTACCTCTAAGGCTCGCTGTCTAGGTGTTGTCTTTGGCTCCGACCTCCTTTTCACCCCTCATGTCCAATCAATCACCAAATCCTGCCGCTTCTATCTCACAAATATTGTGTTCGCCTACCCTATTTAACGTCAGATGAGGCTAAGGTGCTGGTCATTGCCACTGTCCTTCTCAGTGGTCTTACGTGTTCCCAACTTGCCTCATTACAGTGTATAATGAACGCAGTGGCGAGGCTCATCTTTCTGTCCGCCCGGACCTCCCATGCCTCCCCCTTTGTCAGTCCTTACATTGGCTTCCTGTTAGATGTAGGACTCAAATTAAGATCCTGATACTTGCTTACAAATCTTTAAATAATGCTGCTCCGACCTACTTATCCTCACTATTACACAAATATGTCCCATCTAGGCCCCTATGCTCTGCCGGAGACCTACACCTAACCTCTGTTCATACTCCTACCTCTGATGCTCACCTTAAAGACTTCTCTAGGGCTGCACCATTCCTATGAAATGCCTTTCCCCTCTCTGTTAGACTTTCACCCAATCTCCTTCAAAAAAATCTTTTAAAACGTACTTTTTTATGAAAGCATATCAATTAAACTGTGAACAGCTTTCCCTCCCCACACCCTGACTCAGCTCCTGCAACTGTCATCAAAACAAAACACTAAGCCCTCAATGAACACTATCCTAGCAACCTACTTTTCTACCCTACTCTTACCTTTTGTGTCACATTATCCCACTCCCTCTAGAATGTAAGCTCATTGAGCAGGGCCCTCAATTCCTCTGTTCCTATGTGTCCAACTCGTCTGGTTACAAATACTTGTCAGTTAGTCCACCCATTGTACAGCGCTATGGAACTTGTTGGCACTTTATAAATAATAATGATAATGTGAGTAATTTTTCATATAACATTTCGTAATGCTGTTAGTTTCCCGTTAACGATGCAAGTGACGGAAACCAATCAAACCAATTGCAGGTGTTAGGAAGAAACTATATACATGCAAAAGATGCAAGCTGGTGTCAGAAGCAAGAAGACAAGAACAGAAACATATTGTATGTTTAAAAAAAATGCGAGTTTAACCCTTTCAAAGCATTAGTATCTTGTATTATAATCAAGCCAATTGACCATTTGGTCTTTCAAGCTATGTATACATTAATACTTTAGCGACATATAAAGAAATACAGAAGTATAAAAGAGGACATGAGACTTACGCCCTGTAATATAAAATGTATAGCTCTATATGTCTAGGGGAATATTCACTAAGCAATGCATAGGTAAACCATTTTTTTCCAACAGAGTATAAACATTATTTTCATTTGTTTTGCATTATCAAATCTAGTCCATAAAGCCTCACTCACCTTCATTTATACTCTGGTTATGATTAACAGCCTCTATAAGAACAAATCCCTCTGCTGGAAACCACTAATCACTGAAATAATGCCTGTAAAGTTGCTAAAAATGTCAGCTCACCCCCTACTTTCAAACACAACAGGAAGTGTAATTGGGACATAGCATTCTTATAGTCTGGACTATACCATTTCACTGGCAGCATTACATTAGCAGTCCAGAGATTGCTAATTATTGTTATAGCAGCTTAAATGTTTTTAATATAAATATATATATATATATATATATATATATACACTGAACAAAATTAGAAACGCAACACTTTTGTTTTTGCCCCAATTTTTCATGAGCTGAACTCAAAGATCTAAGACTTTTTCTATGTACACAAAAGGCCTATTTCTCTCAAATCATGTTCACAAATCTGTCTAAATCTGTGTTAGTGAGCACTTCTCATTTGCCGAAATAATCAATCCACCTCACAGGTGTGGCATATCAAGATGCTGATTAGACAGCATGATTATAGCCAGGGCCGGACTGGGAAAAAATTACGCCCAGCATTTTTCAATCACAGTGGTCCCCTCAGAAGGGGGCGGGGCCAGAGAGTGTGTTTTGTCATCACTAATGACAAGCATGCCCCCCTCTCAAAGTGATCATGTTGGTTCAATGCGCAGAGCCCCGCTGAAGAGCTCTGGCATGAGAAAAAGGCCCTGTATTTGTTTGCCGAATCTGTGTACAACACAGATTTAGACATATTTGTGAACAATATTTAAGAGAAATAGGCCTTTTGTGTACATAGAAAAAGTAGAAAAAGTCTTAGATCTTTGAGTTCAGCTCATGAAGTGCTGCGTTTATAATTTTGTTAAGTGTATATACCACATATATATACTATATAGAGTATATACAGAGTATTACAGTGGACATAATATTTCAAAGACAAGCTTTCGAGAGGTTTCCTCTCTACTTCAGGTCTGTAGCAATACTAATCAATCTGATTTAACACTTAAAACAACCGATGTTATCTGTCATAAATCACTGAATCACACCTCACATGTACATATTTGTTTAAAGTAGACAACCCAGGTTATTCAATATGGAGTATGTCCAGTCTTTTTTAGTAGCCACTTAGTCACAAACACTGGCCAAATGCAATTATATTTGTTTGTGTGCTAAAAATAAAAAAACTATTATGAACACTAACTTTGGCCAGTGTTTGTGACTAAGTGGCTACTAAAAGACTGAACATACCCCATTTGCAATACCTTGGGATGTCTTCTTTTGCAAATGGTATGCCACCATGGGAGTAATTCTCATTCCTGGGCTACCATTCGCTCTGAAAGGCAACATAACCAATCAGGCAAATTTCAATGTGAAAAAACAGAAAATCAAGTCTTATATTTGACCCTGTAACTTTCAAAGACACTATAAAACCTGTACATGGGGGATACTGTTATACTCAGGAGACTTCGCTGAACACAAATATTAGTGTTTCTAAACAATAAAACTTATCACAACAATATCATCAACAATAACAATATCAGAGAAAGTGCTGTTTGTGTGTGAACATTGCAAAAAAACTTTCACTGACAATATCATCGCTGTGATATGTTTTACTGTTTTGAAACACTAATATTTGTGTTCAGCGAACTCTCCCGAGTAAAACAGTACACCCCATGTACAGGTTTTAGGGTGTCTTGGAAAGTTACAGGGTTAAATATAGTGTTAGCAAGTTAAATTCTCTGGACTTTCGGCCTGGGTTGCCAGGCAGGTCCCCCAAATTGCAATCAATAAAATTACTTAATTATGTAAAAATATTACATAAATATGCACGAAGAATTTAAATATATATACATATTTATATATTTGACGTCTACGTGTATATTTATGAAATTATTTATGTAATTATATATATAGATATATGTATATTTTGTATTAGTTTTATTTATTTATATATACATAGATATATATATAATTTCAGGAGGGGAGATTTACTTATATATTTTTTCAATTTATTTTTACATTTTTTGTTCACAATTTTATTTTTACTGAGCGCCTCGACCCCTCGAGGCACTTAGCACACAGGCAGAGCATTGGATGCCTGCATGATGGCTTCCGATGCTCTGCCTCACTGCCGGGCGCCACATGGGGCAAACCAGAAGTGATCGCCCCAGGGGAGCGATCACCCGGTGGCCTGACAGTAAGGAGGGGTATTGCAGGATGCCTCGACATCGAGGCATCACTGCAATACCGTTAGAGTGGCTGGAATTCGATTCCAGCGCTTAAATGTGCCGTGGACGTTTTAGGTACGTCCGAGGTTGTTAATGACCCGTTTTTGTCGGACGTACCGTTCTATTTTTTAATAAAAGAAGGCTGCATTTTAAAGCAGCTACCTGATTTAAAAGGAAAAAAATTTATAAAAAATAAAAAATTCTAATATGTACTTTCACCCAACCGTCCCCCTACTAACACCTATGAGATCTGCAATAGATAAAAAAGTAAGAATTTCGAGAAGGATGCTTACAGACCCAAACATACCATTTTGGCAGTGCACAAAAGGTGCCTGGTTTGTTGAGAGTGTCCCTGGGAAATTTTATGTTATTTTAGCTATTGATACGTACAGGGGTCAAGTCCTGGGGAAAAAAGTGTGGGAACTCACCCAAGATTCCCGCCCCCCTTAAATTTTTTTTTTTTTTTAAATACACTACTATGCATATAGTGCAGTGCAGAGTGTGTATAGTGAATGTAGTGTGTTTGTAGTGAGTGCAGAGTGTGTATAATGAATGTAGTGTGTTTGTAGTGAGTGCAGTGTGTATAATACATGTAGTGTTTGTAGTGAATGCAGAGTGTGTATAATGAATGTAGTGTGTGTGTAGTGAGTGCAGAGTGTGTATAATGAATGTAGTGTGTTTGTAGTGAGTGCAGTGTGTATAATAAATGTAGTGTGTGTAGTGAGTGCAGAATGTGTAAAATGAATGTAGTGAGTGCAGTGTGTATAGTGAGTGCAGAATGTGTATAATGAATGTAGTGTTTGTAGTAAGTGCAGCGTGTGTATAATGAATGTAGTGTGTTTGTAGTAAGTGCAGAGTGTGTATAATGAATGTAGTGTGTTTGTAGTGAGTGCAGAGTGTGTATAATGAATGAGTGCAGAATGTGTATAATGAATGTAGTGTGTGTAGTGAGTGCAGTGTGTATAATGAATGTAGTGTGTTTGTAGTGAGTGCAGAGTGTGCATAATGAATGCAGTGTGTTTGTAATGAGTGCAGAGTGTGTATAATGAATGTAGTGTGTTTGTACTGAGTGCAGTGTGTATAATACATGTAGTGTGTTTGTAGTGAGTGCAGTGTGTATAATAAATGTAGTGTGTTTGTAGTGAGTGCAGTGTGTATAATAAATGTAGTATGTGTAGTGAGTGCAGAGTGTGTATGATGAATGCAGTGTGTGTAGTGAGTGCAGTGTGTATAATGAATGTAGTGTGTTTGTAGTGAGTGCAGAGTGTGTATATTGAATGTAGTGTGATTGTAGTGAGTGCAGAGTGTGTATAGTGAATGTAGTGTGATTGTAGTGAGTGAAGAGTGTGTATAGTAAATGTAGTGTGTTTGTGGTGAGTGCAGAGTGTGTATAATGAATGCAGTATGTGTATAGTGAATGCAATGTGTTTGTAGTGAGTGCAGAGTGTGTATAGTGAATGTAGTGTGTTTGTAGTGAGTACTGAGTGTGTATAATGAATGTAGTGTGTTTGTAGTGAGTGTAGTGTGTATAATAAATGTAGTGTGTGTAGTGAGTGCAGAATGAATGTAGTGAGTGCAGTGTGTATAATAAATGTAGTGTGTGTAGTGTGTGCAGTGCTCCACTAGCAACTAGAGGGGAGTGGGTGATATCCCTCAAGTAACGTTCAGCCAGGAGTGCTGGGGAACGGAAATTTATTGCACTTATATTAACATAATACGTATCCAGGGCTCGAGTCCTGCAGGAACGCATGGGAACGGCGTTCCTGCACTTTTTCCAATGCAGGAACGCCGTTCCCGTTCCCAGTCCTGCAGGACCTGCCCTGCTACCTGCACACAGGGCCCATCACACGCTGTGTTCCCTCTCCAGCTCTAACACTCGCGAGACCCGCGGCTGTCAGAGTGTTGCCACGGGTTACCATGGCAACGCTCCGCACAGGCGAGTCTCGCGAGAGTTAGAGCTGGAGAGGGAACACAGCGTGTGATGGGCCCTGTGTGCAGCGGCTGGCTCCCCCACCGGACCACCAGGCGATCTCCCCCCTCCCTGACAAGGTAAGAAGCAGAGAGGGGGGAATAAACTAAAAGAATATACACACATATAAATTAAAAAAAAATGCTTCTGCCCTATCATCCAACACACACACCAACACACATCATCCAGCACACACACACACACACACACCCCAACACACATCATCCAGCACACACACACACCAACCAACACACATCATCCAGCACACACACACACCAACCAACACACATCATCCAGCACACACACACATTTAGAATGAAAATAAGAAAAATTATATCCTACGCAGCTCCTATGAGAGCTGAAATATATATGTAAAAAATTAAGATTTTCCCCTTGGGAATGGGATCATTACAGACTCAAACATGTAATTTCTGCAGTATGTACCTACTGTCTGGTAGGCTGAGACCGTCCCAGGGCTGAATGTTTTTTTTAGCTCTTGATATATGTTATGTTTTTATCAGTCAAGTGTAATTAAATAAACTAATAAAAAAAACTAATGTTCATGAAGTGGATACATACCCAATATTGTGTGGTGGGAACTAATTCACTCTTGTGAATGCAATATTCAAAGGTATGTGCTAATTGTGTTCAAACATTCTACCCTATGATATTGGATATATTTTGTTTTTTAGTATAATTTTTTTCTATTTCTATTTTACTTTGTATGATTTGGAATATTGAAAAAAATAGATTTTCTGTGTTGTCACTGGTGGTGAATTTTGTTGTTGTTTTCCTGAACTGCTGTTTAGCTAAACATGTCCAAACATGTCTTTTTTTATCTATCTACTGTCCACTAGTTCTCCTATCATCTAATTATTTCCTCCCCACCCCAAACGCTTCTTAAGCCTCTCATTCTACTCTCTAATTTAACACATTGCCTGTATAAAGATTATGTCAAGTACTATGTTCCCATAAAACACAAGAGAACACCTTCAATCACACTGTATATTCATAATAATGATTCCTATTAATTCAGGGTGGGTAACTTCTAATATCCAGCATCATATAGCTGACTGATAATACATTTAAACTGTAAAACCTACTAGCATTTAGCAGTTTCTTGTTTTTTTAAAAACATTTTTATTCAACTGGTATTGTTCATGTGTTATTCTCTTAAAACAGAGACCGTTAAAGGCACCAATTTAGGGCCCTCGTTTGCCTGCCTGCTTTTGATTTCCTCTCCTCAATACCCCATGAGTATCAGAAACACACACAAAATATAAGGCAGGAGTGATAAACTCAGGACACCCAGTTGTTGATGAACAAAACTGCCTACCATTATTAAATTCAATTACCATAGACTGGCAGAGAATTACAGGAGTTGTAGGGGGTCTAAGCTTGACAACCCTGTGTTACAGGAATACATACACAAACAATGTTAAGAGACCCTAGATGCCTTTTTTCAAATGCTTCATTCACTAATGAGCTCCATGTTGTCTTCACCTACCTCCTGATCTCACTGCTGTCAATTTTCCATCCTACTTCACAGAAAAGATCCACAACATCCAAAAAGAAATTGCCTTGCTCGCTTCTCCCCTTGACTATCCGACTCTCTTCCTGGCCTCCTCCTCTACACTTCGCATCTTACATCATGTTTCTGAAGTTTGATATTTCTGCACTTCTCCTTTCTTTCTGCCCTCCCATATCATAATCTCTTTCGCTCACACCTTACTCAATTTCCCTCATCTGCAACATTTCCATATTTGACCCTATCCTATCTCTCTTCTTCTCGACATGTTCAGACTATCTAAACCCCAATTACTTACTTGACACACTACAGTCTAGTTATTGCTCCCAAAGAGCGCCCTAAGCAAGTTGACTAATGACTGAGTGAAAGCCAAATCCAAAGCCTATTATTTGCTACTTATTCTTCCTGATCTTTCTGCTGCTTTCAAAACTGTTGATCACCAATTTAACCTTCTCACCCTTTGCAATCTTGGCCTTAGCGATACTGCTTTTTCCTGGTTCTCTTCCTACCTCTCTGACCACTTGGGTCTCCTTATCTGATTTCACCTCCTCTTCTGTACCTCGTTCAGTTGGAGCTCCTCAAGGCTCTGTACTGGGACTTATTTTCTCAAATTATACTGCTTCTCCTGGTAAACTCATCCTATGGTGATCAATATTACTTGTACCTCCCCTTGCTTGATCTTTATCCCTGTCTCCTGAATCATGTCCCCGATTGCCTCTATTCTATTTATGGTTAGATGACTAATGCTATTCAAGATCAAACATCTTTCACCCCTCTAAATCTACATCAACATACCAATCACAACCTCAACCATACATCCACGTTGTCTTGGTGTACTCTTCGACTTTGACGTTTCCTTCACCCCTTACATAAAATCTATCACCAAATCCAGTCACTATCACCTTAAAAACAGAGGTATTATGCTCTATTGCAGGTATTCATTTTCTGTTCTGTGCTGGTAGTAGGCTGTTGTTTTTCTTAGAACAGCCGAGGTATTAGTGTTATGGTACTTTTTGAAAGTAAACCAAAATGTTCAAATGTCTATCTGTTCCTGTCCAAATCAATAAAATTAAATTGCGTATATACGCTGAAGTAATTAAGTCTGACACACAAGGTTCAGGTTAAAATAACTTCGAGAAAGTTTATTGGCAAGTGAAGAAAAAGCGGGCGCGCAGGCCCTTTTAAGAGGCATTTTGCGTCATCATTGATTATTAGAATATCAGCAAATAAACACCATCAATTGGATTAATTGTTAAGTGTCGGTGTTAGTGTCTTACCTATTGGTTCAAAAATAAAAAAGGTTAGTCCCGTGCCCACCCATCAGAGGTGGGATTATTCTGGACACGGGTGGGGATAAGGGGGTCCTAAACGTCATTTTACACGGTCAATGATATCAGGCTTCATGTCCAGGTGCAAGGTCTCTTATGAATAGAACATTTCATTACTACTGTGTTCTCGTGGCCTTCAAACTATACTATCTTACAAATTCTAAGGAGTAGCCAGCAAGTCTTAAGGAGTAACCAGCACCTCCTGGTATTTGTCCTTGTAGAAAAACACAGTCTTTGTCTACTGTACTAATTGGGTTGGGAAGTTCAGTCACGTAATGTAGTTTTAAAATGAACAAGTTAAGTCATGAGGACAAAATGGAGGATTGAAAGAGTCAGGTTAGGGGGACAAAATGGAGGAGGAAGTCACAGTATAAAGTTAAAATGGAGTTAGTACAATAATTCAATACAAGTACAATAGTAATTTTTAATAATTCCACATCAGTCCCCCCTATGAAATGTTAGATTCTAAGAGATAAAAACTTTATTATGTTAGTATCAGAAGACGTGTTAACCCAAAGGCACAGAAACCCCGTGGCCGCTAGCTAGGTGTTAATGCAAAGTGCAAGTCTGTCCCTAGAGCTGACCCTAATAGGCTAACTCATCCATCAGTATGGCTCTCGAACACTTCACACCCACGGGTATCCCATGGCAGCTAACCCACCACTTCTCCGCACGGGGTCTTTACCATTCACTGACAGATGCTATCCCTAAGCTAGTCCCTTCCTAGAATTCCTGCACTTTATCAACAAAAGGGAATGTTTGCAGCGGCAGACAGGGTGAATTGATGTCTTGGGATTCTTGGTCATCAACTTCGAGATGGGTGAAAGTGGGTGCCGCTTGGTCAACAGTCTTCATGAGGGATTTTCTCAGACATGGGAGGATACAACAAAAGAGAAGAGCAAAGATAAAAAGAAAAATTAGTATAGCCATACCAATCTGCATTAAAGCCTTTTGCCATCCTGTCATCCAACCAAACCATCTTTCCCAGGGATCTTTTATCCCAGAATTCCTTTTTAACTCTTCAGACAGGTCATTTAATTTTTCTATGGCTAATGTAACTTTACCATTAGGGCCTGTGTTTTCTGGGATATATGTACAACATGTCATGGTGTCGGGCAAAATTTTACAAACCCCTCCTTTCTCGGCTAAGATCATATCTAGGGCCATTCTATTCTGAAAAGTCATTTGGGATGTGGCCTGCAGCTGTTCGGCCAACCCCTGGAGGGCGTCTCTGGTGTAATTAACAAAACGCTGTTGGTTGTAATAAATATAATTTATCCAGTTTAAATTCTTGTTTGCGGTAACTATGGTAAAAATTGATTCAAATCCTACAGCAACCTCATCTCTTGCTTTAAACTCATTGGGTACCCCCCTAGGCACCCCAATGGCATCAATGTAAATGTGAGGGTCAAAACTTCCTTTTACTGGGGCTTCACGTTTAACCTTAGTGTGGCTGGGCTCATGGGTGTTGAGGTGTGTGTCAGAGATGATGTGTATAGGCATAATGGCCTTAGTCAAAGTACACTCCCCCCACCACTCTGTGTCCATTCTGGATCTTAACTGTAAATCCCCACACAACCAGTAAATATCTCCTAATGACCTAGAGTGATGCTGCAGTAAACGTACAGGAACAGTTCGATATGTAGCACAATATCCTTCGGGAAAGTTACCCACAAATTTACCAATCCCATCGTCCATGGCATAGCAAGTGTAATTACCTTTATATATTGTAATACCATCTGGGGGTTTGACAACCTGGGTTAGGAGAGGATACTCCTTTGTCCATGCAATACATATGGACCTGTTAAAATTATATTGATAGGCGAAAAGGCTTAAAACACATTCTTCTATATCTACTGGTAGGATTAAAGGCACGGTACCCAGGTGAGGCCGGGCACCGCCACACACATAACATGCAGTTCTATTATGCTTATTAGCATTGTATTTCATCCATTCTAACCATAGATTTACATCATTAAAACCTGTTTCAGCGGCCATGGTATCTTCAAAAGTGGGGTTAGCAATGGCCATCATGTCTTGAAAGGTCTGGATATGAGGTTTTAATGGGTTAGGGACCATATGGGTGGCCCCTTGCCACTCAGAAGAGTTGCACATATCCTTAAGGTAGAAATGCCCTAACTTTTTATAGGAACCCTTTTCCCAATACATTCCCATCACATACTGGTCTGCATCTGTTGGGCTTGGATGCTCAATGTTAAGAATTAATTTCATTGGTGTACTCCCCCCAGGCTTTCTCAAAGTCATCCTCTGGAGGAGGGATCTACCATGATCATCTACTTTAGATACGGCACTTTTTGGTTTGTAACCCCAGGCAGGCCCGGCATTCCATCCCGCCGCCCCCCAATGGTCACAATTGTGCCCCCATTGCTTGTCAACTACACAAACATATGGGTCTTTCGAATGAGGGATATCTCTATAGATGCTCTGGATTTGTGGTGTGGGAAATGGGCATTCTACAATATCACAGTAGTCAAAGGTATAAGTAGCCACCTGGGTGCACGATGAATTATACCAGAAGGTGTACCCACTAATGTCTTTGGTAATGGCTACTTGCTGGGCCTTCATAAGGCTAATTAAGGAGAAGATGTACCAGAGATACATGTTTGTGCGATATTCGCTTCCTCTGGGGCAGGAGATTTCTTGCAGTGGGAAGCGTGGACCCAATTTGGCCTACCGGCCAATTTGACGGAGGTTGCGGTAATCAGGAGAACTTGGAATGGACCGTCAAATCTTGGTTCTAGGGTATTTTTCCGCACAAACTTCTTGACCAGGACCCAATCTCCGGGAAGTAGGTTATGGGAACCTGTATCCAATTCGGGATCTGGAATTGAAGAGAAAACTTGGGCATGTATTTTGTTTAGGACATTTGCAAGTTCAGTTACATAGTCTACTAAAACATCTGATTGGAGTTGCAACTGCTGCGGATAATAACAACCTAGCCTGGGTGCTGTCCCAAATAGAACCTCATATGGGGACAGTGAATGCTTCCCTCTAGGTGTGTGTCTAACACTAAATAAAGCTATTGGTAGGCTTTCTGGCCAGGGCATCTTTGTTTCTTGTGACATTTTTAACATTCTGGTTTTTAGAGTGCCATTCATGCGCTCCACTTTACCACTACTTTGTGGGTGGTAAGGGGTATGGAAGGCTAGAGTCACCCCTAGGGCAGTCCAAATTTCTTTAGTCACAGTTGCTGTAAAGGCTGGGCCTTGATCACTCTCAATGACTTCTGGGAGTCCGAATCTACATACAATATCTGTAAGTAGGCGTCTTGCGGTTGTTTTTGCAGTGATATTGGCCACTGGGTAGGCTTCTGGCCAGCCTGAGAACATGTCCACTATTACTAGTGCATATTCATGGGGCCCACTCTTGGGCATTTGGATGTGGTCAATTTGAATCCGCTGGAAGGGGTACATGGGCTTTGCCAGGTGTTTCGCAGGTACTTTAACTGGTCTTCCTGGATTGCATTTTGCACAAATGACACAGGCCTTGCAGAAGCTATTGATCAATGTTGTGATTCCAGGTGCTTCATAATACTTCTGTATGAGGGCGGCCATCAATTCTTTTGACAGGTGTGCAGGCCCATGTGCCCATTGGACAACTGCTGGATACAAATTTCTGGGAAGACAAAATTTGAAGTTGTTGTAATATATTCCGTCCTTTTGGACAGCTCCTTTCTTTTTCCATTTCTGGATTTCTTCAGGAGTGACCGCAGCTTGTTGTTCTTGTAAAATTCGCAAATCAGTAGGAAGAGTTTGCAGAGCAAAAACAGGGACTTCTTCTTCTTGTCCGGACACTTCTTCATCCACTTCCTGCAGATCCCTGGCCGCTAGCTTAGCAGCCTGATCAGCTAAATGGTTGCCCTTTGCTTCATCTGTATCCAATTTCCCATGGGCCTTGACTTTCAAAACGGCCACTTCTTCGGGAAGTAGGAGGGCATCCATTAGCTCCTTGATTGCAGTGCTGTGTTTGACTGGTGTACCGGCGGTGGTAAGAAATCCTCGTGTCTTCCAAATTAGGCCGAAGTCATGTGCCACACCCAGAGCATATCTCGAATCTGTATAGATGTTGGCACGTTTTCCTTCGGAAATTTTGCATGCTGAAGTCAGAGCCTGCAATTCAGCTTCTTGCGCAGACATTGCTGGCGGTAAGGATGATGATTTGATGACTTCGTCTGTTGTGGTTACGGCATATCCTGTATGATATGTTCCTCCTTCATCGGCATATCTTGATCCATCCACAAACAGGGTAAAATCCGGATCTGGTAATGGATTCTCATGCACAGTTGGTAAGTGCACTGTTTCCATTTTCATCTGTTCAAAACAGTCATGAGGTGTTTCTGGGTCATAATCATTCTTTATGACCAGGTCTTGAAATTCCTTTTCCAGGAAATGGCGTGGCCATGCTTCCAGAAGGTCAGTTGTTGGGTATTTGGCAATACCATTTTCTTGTAGCTGTTCTTCATTCATGGTGGCCCATAGTTTTGCCATGGGCCCAAGATCATTCCATGACCTTGTCTTCAACTTGGTAACAGGAATATGTGGGATAGCGGTATCCCAATGGCGGTAGAGGTAGTTAAGTTGTTGAGGTAGCTGGACCAAGACCATGCTATTACCTTCAGAGTCACAATAGAAGTCTTGTGCAGTGAGCTTTACATCGGTCCAGTGGTAAAGCTCATCTTCATAGCAAGGTTCGGGAGTAATGTTTGGCTTGTACCACATGGTACAGAAGGCGTAATCCGGGCCTTCACAAAGAGGTGTCTCATCTTCATAAAATGACAAATGTGGATGCATGACTTTCTTGATACATCCACAGAGCAGGTAGATGTAGGTTTCATCTGTGATAAATCCATAATAGATACCCCCCTCAGGGAGTGGAAGAAGAGTGGACGGATTAAGCACTTGACATCTTTGGATGGAAATGTTATCAGGCAAAAGAAGATGACACTGTAGGCGCAGGTGTCTGGCTGGAGACACGTGCTTGAGCTGGACTTGGTTGATAATAGCAGAAATGTCATGAGGGGCCAAAACAACCAGAGGGTGGCCAAGGACCAGGTCCGAGGTTCTTTCAATGAGCTCTCTTGCGGCAAAAACAGCCCTGAGACAGGAAGGAGTCCCTCTGGCCACAATGTCTAGTTGACATGAGAAATATCCAATAGGCCTCTGGCGGCCTCTTAAGTCATTCGTTTGGGTGAGAACTCCTGTTGCGTGGCCTTGTCTTTCAGAGACAAATAATTTGAAGGGTTTGGAGTAGTCAGGTAGGCCCAAGGCAGGAGCAGAAGCAATGGCACGTTTTAAAGCATCGAAATTGTCCAGAGCTTCATTGGTCAGACAGAACGGGTCAGACTTAAGAGCATCATAGAGAGGTTGCATAAGCAGAGAGGCTTCTGGGATCCATGCTCTGCAGTAGGAAATGAGGCCTAGGAAGGCATGAAGAGACTTTGAAGTCCTTGGAGGTGGAATGTCCAGAACAGCCCTTACCCGGTCCCGAGTAAGATGTCTGGTACCTTGAGATAGGCAATGTCCAAGGAAGATCACCGAAGATTGACAGAATTGTAGCTTGATGAGTGAAGCTTTGCATCCTTGTTCTGCCAAATAGCAAAGGAGACTAATTGAGCAATTTTCAGTAGTGGGTATATCAGCTCCACAGAGTAACAAATCATCCACATACTGGAGCAGAACAACTTCTGGGTGCTCGGCTTGCCATGGGTCAAGGATGGTACCCATGGCCTTTGCAAATTGACTTGGAGAATTTTGTGCCCCTTGGGGCATGACAGTCCAGGTATACTGTTGCATCTCATGAGTGAAAGCAAACAGGTATTGACAGGATGGGTCCAGTGGAACACTGAAAAAGGCATTGGCCAGGTCAATAACTGTGAAGAATTTTGCAGATGGTGGGACTCCAGAGAGCAGAGTATGGGGATTTGGTACAAGAGGGGTGTCCAGGACGGTAGCTTCATTGACAGCACGGAGATCCTGAACCATCCTGTACTTCTCTGGCTCACCCTTTGGAGTTTTCTTTTTCACAGGAAATAACGGGGTGTTGCATTCAGATTTACACTTCACCAGGGCACCCTTCTCCAAGAGTGCCTTGATGTGGACAGAAATTGCAGCAGACTGTGCTGGTTTTAATGGATATTGTGGTTTTCTTGGTAATTTAGCTCCTGGAATGAGCTTCACCACCACAGGGGGAACATTTAGGTGACCTATGTCCTCTGGGCCTGAGGACCATAACTTGGCGGGCACCTGTGTTTTTAATTCCTCTGGGAAATTAGACCTTAATTCTGCTGCTCCCTCACGGGGCTTTTCTAAATGCAGCATCAGAGGCAAGGAGCACAGGGCTGAAGTATCTGATACAGATAGAGGTGTAAACATTTCTATCTGTCCATCCGGGGTAAAGGTGATGGATGCTTGCAGGCGTGAGAGAACATCAGCACCTAACAGGTTAATCGGGCATGTGGAGGATACTACAAAGCGAGCGAGCAGGCTAGAACCAACTCGTAGTGGAGTTGTTAAAGGGCTATGTCTCGGCTGGCCATCCACTCCAACACAAGAGACATCAATATTTGACAGGAAAGATGGGTCTGGCAGGTCTTGTTCTCGCAGAACACTACGGGCTGCACCTGTGTCAACAAGAAATGTGGTGGGGTGGCCTTCAATGGGCAAAGTCACTGTGGCAAGTGGCCCCCCTTTATCCCCTGTAGACACTGCCATTACAGGGGTTACAGACACAGGCTTGCCAGTTTCCTAATCATCCGGTTCTTCAACAATTGGAACCTTTTTCACGGTCTTGGGGCCTGGGGCAGGCTTGGAGAACTTTTTGGGTGCCCCTGGTTCCCTTATAGGTTCCGGGCAGTCACTTCTGTAGTGTCCCTGAGCTCCACAATTGAAACAAATTACATCCTCTAACTTGACTCCCTTGGTGCCAGAGGTGATGGGGGTAGCGCGGGCCACCATGAGGGGAGCTGGATTGGATCTCCTTGGGGTCTGAACAGATTCCAAACCTCTAGCAACTAGAAGCAGGGTATCCAGGGGAACAACCTTATATTCAGGGCGTGCAGCAATGATTCCCTTACGTATAGAGTCTTTAACACCTTGGACAAACGCACCTGACAGCATTTGTGAATGAATTTTGTCTGTAAGATCAAATCCCAAATCTGTAAACATTTGGTACAGTCTTGCATGGAACCTTTCTACTGATTCTCCTTTGTCTTGAATAACATCAGTGAGGCCAGCAGCCTGATCTGCAAGTTTGTCTTTAGCCCATTCTCTTAATTGGGTGCAAAAGGTTACCCCGGAGGGGTAATCAACATCACTGGAAAGTAGATCTGTACTGAGGTGACGGGCCATGCTCGGCCAGTATGCATCCCCTGCTTTAATAGCACAAATGCTCAGCAAATCACGCCATGCGGCGGAATAGGTCTTTTGAATTTGAACTATCCCTCGGTAAAAAGGCATAGGCTGTTTTTCTGGGTCGGGGAGCGATTTCATTAATGCGCTAGCTTGAGTGGGGTTAAAGGCAACATATTTAGGAGGGGTCCGTTCACCCCGGCCCTTGTGTCCAAAGGGATCATCGATGGAACGATGAGTTGAGGCTCCTGCGGCGGCTCCTGCAGCCTCCGACGAGTCCTGGGATGAACTATCCTCATCTCTCTCATCTAATTCTATGATCTGAGCTTTCTTTCGTGCAGGGCCCGGGTAAGGTGACAGGACCGGAGGATGAGCGGGGGTCCCAGATGCGGGGGTGGCTAGCGAGTCATAACCGGGGGATAAGTAGTCACCGGGAATTACCGGCATCAGGGCTGTACTGGGGGCCGCCATATTAGTGGCCGGAAAGGGTATTGTATTAGGGTTAAGGGAAGAAATGGCGGCCATGTTGGATGTGGGCACATCCGGAACAGACTGTGTCGGACTGGGCATGACCGGGACCTGGGGAGTGGCTTGGGGAAGGGGTAGTGGATATCCGGGATAGGGCAGAGTCATGGGATACGGGAAGGGGTAGGGCCAGGCTGGGGAGGGGAAGGAGGTGGGGTATTGGACTGGGGTGAAGATGGGAGGGGACGGAGAGGGATTGGTAGGGGTGGGTGGAAGGGGAGGAGTCGGGGCGAGGGTGGAAGAGGTGGTTAGTTGGGCGGATGAGGAGGGGAGGGGATCATGAACGGAAAGGGAGCGTAGGGAAGGAATGGCAGATGAAATGTTAGGGAGGGGTTCAGCAGGTAGCGTAGGGATGGATGAGGATGATGGGAATGTTAGGGACGGGGAGGGGGAAAAGAAAGATCCATCAAAATTCAGGACCGGGCAGACAGGGGAGGTGGCGGGATGGGTGTTAGGAGGATTGGGAGTGGGGAACATAGTCAGCTGGCTATCACCCACTGCTGACTGAACCTTGGGGATAGACGTCCCCTGGGTGCCACTTTGGGGCGCTGGCTGAGGGTAGACCCCAGCAACACAATTCTGATGATACACAAACAATTTCACACCTTTGTGATTTATTTCTTCCTCAACCCAACCTTCTAGCTGAATAGCCTTCGCTACTCTGTACCATGCTTCAGCAGTCTTTAATAAACCATTATCTGTAAGCTTGCCTTTCATTTCTGCCAGTAACTTGCGCCAACTTTCTGGTTGCAATCTTCCACATGTCGGTACAGCAATTTTACATACTTTTGCAATCTTTACAACACCTTTAACCATCTCCTCACCCTCTCTGTTTTCTACCAAATCACATGCTAACCAGCCCTTACTGGGCTTACCCAAATCCTGCCCCATAATCCCCCTACCCCTATACCAGCGTCCTAGATATAGAGAGAGAGAGAGAAAACTGAACAAGAACGTCTACAATGCTCGACTGCCACCCGAGAACCGTGGGACTTTCTCAGGTGCGTCTTCCCAAAACGTAGACTAGTCACTGAATCCGCCTACCCGGGGTGGTAGACACGGATTGGAGCGAGGTGAGAAGTGTGTGACCAATCACTTCTCTTTTAAGAGGAATGGGAGTGTATAGTATAATAATATAGGAAGTATAGAAAAGATGAAAGGCAAGGAAAATCCTTAGAGACAGACACAGGAGTTCATGAGACTCCTAATTAGACAAACAAGACAACAATATAATTGAAATACAGTGCATGCATCACAGTACAAATGAAATCAACAATAATCCCTTTCCTTTTACATGTGCTTACTCCAAAGTCACCTCCCTCAACCTCGTAGTGTCCCCGCTCGGAGAATGACTTCCTCAAGTCTCACTATCACAATTAAATAATCAGTGGACCTTCAACTCAACTAGAGCCGAAGGGTCCGGGTCAGGACGTCCCCAACTCAACTAGAGCTGGATGGTCCGGGTCAGGACGTCCCCAACTCAACTAGAGCTGGATGGTCCGGGTCAGGACGTCCCCAACTCAACTAGAGCTGGATGGTCCGGGTCAGGACGTCCCCAACTCAACTAGAGCTGGATGGTCCGGGTCAGGACGTCCCCAACTCAACTAGAGCTGGATGGTCCGGGTCAGGACGTCCCCAACTCAACTAGAGCTGGATGGTCCGGGTCAGGACGTCCCCAACTCAACTAGAGCTGGTTGGTCCGGGTCAGGACGTCCCCAACTCAACTAGAGCTGGATGGTCCGGGTCAGGACGTCCCCAACTCAACTAGAGCTGGATGGTCCGAAAGCGCACAGTGAAGCTAGCTAGGCTATCAAAGTGACACAAAATTGGATCACAGGAAACTATGATTCTACACAGATCCCACAGTTCCACAAACTTCTTTTTCCATACAGCCACAGCCACGAGGCTCCTAAAAGAAGTAAACAGGCAAAAAAGACCCCCAGGAACACATCCACAGGTCAACCCCCCTTTATCCCAAAAGGGGTAAAATACAAACAGACAGACAAACTGAAGACCCAGGCAAGTCCCCTCAGGTCCACCCCCCTTTATCCCAAAAAGGGGAAAACAAGCAAGACAGAACCCCAGGCAAATCCCCTGCAGGTCCACCCCCCCTTTATCTCAAAATGGGGAAACAGGCAAACAATTCAAACACACCCAGGCAACAGATAGACTAAAATGCAGGTAAACAAGTGGGTAACGAGGCACCGGGCAAGATATTACCTGTCTTTGATGTCCTCCCGGGAAGCAGTCACAGACACGTGGACGGGTCAATCAAAGGGGCCGGAACATACCGGTGGCTCTGCAGAAGTCTCTACCGTGTACCTGGAGGTGATCAATCTCCTTTCCTTCCCCCCGGATTCCTCCGTCCACCCTTGTCTTCCTTAGGACGGCTCACCGGCCGGGCATAGCCCGATGCCCCACGTTGGGCGCCAAGTTGTTATGGTACTTTTTGAAAGTAAACCAAAATGTTCAAATGTCTATCTGTTCCTGTCCAAATCAATAAAATTAAATTGCGTATATACGCTGAAGTAATTAAGTCTGACACACAAGGTTCAGGTTAAAATAACTTCGAGAAAGTTTATTGGCAAGTGAAGAAAAAGCGGGCGCGCAGGCCCTTTTAAGAGGCATTTTGCGTCATCATTGATTATTAGAATATCAGCAAATAAACACCATCAATTGGATTAATTGTTAAGTGTCGGTGTTAGTGTCTTACCTATTGGTTCAAAAATAAAAAAGGTTAGTCCCGTGCCCACCCATCAGAGGTGGGATTATTCTGGACACGGGTGGGGATAAGGGGGTCCTAAACGTAATTTTACACGGTCAATGATATCAGGCTTCATGTCCAGGTGCAAGGTCTCTTATGAATAGAACATTTCATTACTACTGTGTTCTCGTGGCCTTCAAACTATACTATCTTACAAATTCTAAGGAGTAGCCAGCAAGTCTTAAGGAGTAACCAGCACCTCCTGGTATTTGTCCTTGTAGAAAAACACAGTCTTTGTCTACTGTACTAATTGGGTTGGGAAGTTCAGTCACGTAATGTAGTTTTAAAATGAACAAGTTAAGTCATGAGGACAAAATGGAGGATTGAAAGAGTCAGGTTAGGGGGACAAAATGGAGGAGGAAGTCACAGTATAAAGTTAAAATGGAGTTAGTACAATAATTCAATACAAGTACAATAGTAATTTTTAATAATTCCACATCATTAGCAATAGTACATTGTTACCTATGGCTATATGATTACCTATGGCTATATGATTATATCCTGCAATATTAGAATCAGTTAGCACCATTACCACTGCTCTCTTAGATTCTTGTGTAGCTGTTCTGCAAAGAATCAATAACAATAAGAGATAAGAGCATATAAGAACAATGAAATTCAAAGACCTGACTATACGATTTATGCAGTGCTGCCTGATTACCAAGCACCCAAGTTGTGTTGCTTAAATGCTCAGATGTGATGATGAATTAATGAATTCCACACTGGAACCAGCGTGTGCTAAATGACACATGATATATGGAGTTTAAAAGAGAGCTGTAGTGCATAAGTCATAAATAGACATAGTAATGGTGGAATAGGGGCTAGCAGGTACAAGTATAGTAACTGTCAGTAAAGATAAATCACTGATTTGAAATACGCTCACTCTTAACAAAAAAACATGTTTACCTTCTTGGGAAAAGAGTGCTTCAGGGTTGTACTTGTGCAGTGTGGAATTCCTCACTATATTTGCACGTTTCCCTCATTCTGTTTTGATGTTTCTAACCTGTCACCTACTTACTGATAACA
The DNA here is from genome assembly GCF_036172605.1 of Pelobates fuscus. Lineage (NCBI taxonomy): Eukaryota > Metazoa > Chordata > Amphibia > Anura > Pelobatidae > Pelobates > Pelobates fuscus. The sequence goes on from NC_086322.1 coordinate 249,989,634, forward strand.
TAGCTGGTAGCTTGAAAAACAAATGTGTTATCTACACGTAGACATAAAGAAAAACAAAGAACAGATAAATTGAAAAAAATGAACACCTACACACAGTTCATATTTGATTTTCCTATAAAGCATGGTGGGTGACACCTGTGCATTATCTCCTATAATTAACATCTGGACTCCCTGAAAAAACCTTCATCAGTTCTCTCTGAATGCCAATCACTGTGTGTGAAAGTTTACAGATGGCATAGAAATCAAATTGTGAGATACAACCAGTGATTTCTCAAACGTTGATTAAAATATAAATACATGCATCAGCCTGCCCAGTGCCTTCACCGATGCTGGTAGGTGGGAACTGATTAACTCAAGGCTAGTGGGAGAAATACACAAATTATTAATGAGCTGGAGACACAAACAAGTGATTGTGATGGCCTGGAAAGTTGTACAAGAGGTGAGGTGGTATTTTGGAGATACACTTAAGGGGTAGTGAATGAGATAGAGAAGGTGGTTAGAGTGACATACAAGTTGAAGAGAAAAACAATGGGAATAGAGTGAATGTTAGATACGAAGGGTAGTAAAGGTGACAACATACAATTTGGCCTCAGATTATATATATATATATATATATATATATATATAGATATATATAGATATATATATAGTGTTCAAGTAGAGATTGTAGCCGTATTAGTCCAGTGATGTAAATGTAAAAAACAGATAAAATTTGTATCTTGTAATACCTTTTTTATTGGACAAACAGAATTTTTTTAATGACAAGCTTTCGGGAGAACCTCCTTTTCTCAAGTCTGAAGCATTTCTGAGCAAGACGACACAAACCTGTGTCTTACCTACACTCATGTCGCTTTAATCCCTGTATCACAATTCAACTTTGAATTCTATGTGTCGTCTTGCTCCGAAATGCTTCAGATGTTAGTCCAAAAAAAAGGTATTACAAGATACAAATTTTATCTGTTTTTTACATCTACATCACTGGACTAATACGGCTACAATCTCTACTTGAACACTATATATATAAAAAAATTCTGTTTGTCCAATAAAAAAGGTATTACAATATACGAATTGTATCTGTTTTTTAAAATATATATATATATATATATATATATATATATATATATATACTAATTCCTGATATTAATTATTAGTGGTGGCTGGCTAGGCGTAGCTGTCCAGTTGCCACATAGTTCACTCTCACACCGCCTTGTGGTTATTAGGGTATAGGAAGGGCATTTCTGCCAGAACTCTGCTAGTGTATGGGGTCTAGGACACCCAGTGTTTTATTTTTTAATAAACTATTTTTTTGTCACGGAAATCTCAAAATTTTACAGTCTTTATGCTGGGCATAATTTATGATTTACATTTTAAACAAACCCTTTAAGTTTAAAAATAAATATATTTATTTGTAACATTTGATGTTTCTGTTTCTTTTACAGTGAGGGCCTCCAATTAAAAATTAAGAAAATTTAAATATGCAAATAAAATTGTAATTCAATTTACCTGTAATCATCCTCTCAGTAGCTCCTTAGCCAGCTCTGAAATCATCAGTATTGATGATCTTGGTCCGATACAATGTTTCTCATAGAGAAGCACAGGGGATGTGTCATCCTCTGACAATTCAATCCAGTGTTTCTCTATGAGAAGGACTAGTTCAAAGTCATCATGCTTTGTGATGCCATCAAAGATGCAGCTCTATGAAAGGGTTTGAGGAAGTTTCTCTAGCACAAACTTTTTAGGTTCAAGACGCCCTTAATATTTCATTATTTTTCCAAGGCACCCCAAGTAAAAATTTCTTGGTTGCATATCTGTACCATGCTGCGGCATTTAATGGCGCTATAGTGTAATGTACAGTGCTGGTATTTGAAGGGGTGCTTGTATATAGGTTGTGTGTTTTAATAGAGGTGTGTGTTTGTATGTAATATTTGCGTTTCATTGCAGGGGTGTGTCTAAATGTAATGCTCACTTTTAAATGCGGATGTACATTTGTGTGAAGGAGTGTATTTGTATATATTTTTTAGTTTGAATGCAGGGATGTGTGTATGTAATATTTGAGTTAGATTGCAGGAGTGTGATAGTATGTTGTGTTGGTGTTTGACTGCTTGGATGTATGCACATGCACTACCACATACAGTTGCAAGAAAAAGTATGTGAACCCTTTGGAATGATATGGATTTCTGCACAAATTGGTCATAAAATGTGATCTGATCATCATCTAAGTCACAACAATAGACAATCACAGTCTGCTTAAACTAATAACACACAAATAATGAAATGTTGCCATGTTTTTATTGAACACACCATGTAAACATTCACAGTGCAGGTGGAAAAAGTATGTGAACCCCTAGACTAATGACATCTCCAAGAGCTAATTGGAGTGAGATGTCAGCCAACTGGAGTCCAATCAATAAGATGAGATTGGAGGTGTTGGTTACAGCTGCCCTGACCTATAAAAAACACACACCAGTTCTGGGTTTGCTTTTCACAAGAAGCATTGCCTGATGTGAATGATGCCTCGCACAAAAGAGCTCTCAGAAGACCTACGATTAAGAATTGTTGACTTGCATAAAGCTGGAAAGGGTAAAAGTATCTCCAAAAGCCTTGCTGTTCATCAGTCCACAGTAAGACAAATTGTCTATAAATGGAGAAAGTTCCGCACTGCTGCTACTCTCCCTAGGCGTGGCCGTCCTGTGAAGATGACTGCAAGAGCACAGCGTAGACTGCTCAATGAGGTGAATAAGAATCCTAGAGTGTGAGCTATGACTTACAAAAGCCACTGGCAAATACTAACATCCCTGTTAGCGAATCTACAATACGTAAAACACTAAACAAGAATGGATTTCATGGGAGGATACCACAGAGGAAGCCACTGCTGTCCAAACAAAACATTGCTGCACGTTTACAGTTTGCACAAGAGCACCTGGATGCTCCACAGCAGTACTGGCAAAATTTTCTGTGGACAGATGAAACCAAAGTTGAGTTCTTTGGAAGAAACACACAACACTATGTGTGGCGAAAAAGAGGCACAGCACACCAACATCAAAACCTCATCCCAACTGTGAAGTATGGTGGTGGGGGCATCATGGTTTGGGGCTGCTTTGCTGCGTCAGGGCCTGGACGGATTGCTATCATTGAAGGAAAAATGAATTCCCAAGTTTATCAAGACATTTTTCAGGAGAACTTAAGGCCATCTGTCTACCAGCTGAAGCTCAACAGAAGATGGGTGTTGCAATAGGACAATGACCCAAAGCATAGAAGTAAATCAACAACAGAATGGCTTAAACAGAAGAAAATACGCCTTCTGAAGTGGCACAGTCAGAGTCCTGACCTCAACCCGATTGAGATGCTGTGGCATGACCTCAAGAAAGCAATTCACACTAGACATCCCAAGAATATTGCTGAACTGAAACAGTTCTGTAAAGAGGAATGGTCAAGAATTACTCCTGACCGTTGTGCACGTCTGATCTGCAACTACAGGAAACATTTGGTTGAAGTTATTGCTGCCAAATGAGGTTCAACCAGTTATTAAATCCAAGGGTTCACATACTTTTTCCACCTGCACTGTGAATGTTTACATGGTGTTTTCAATAAAAACATGGCAACATTTCATTCTTTGTGTGTTATTAGTTTAAGCAGACTGTGATTGTCTATTGTTGTGACTTAGATGATGATCAGATCACATTTTATGACCAATTTGTGCAGAAATCCATATCATTCCAAAGGGTTCACATACTTTTTCATGCAACTGTACATACACAGATAGTCATGCACATTAACACCAGGGCCTGACGGTATTCATCCACGAGTACTTAAAGAACTAAGTGTAGAAATAATTGAACCTCTGTTTTTAATCTTTCAAGATTCTTTTCTTTCAGGAAGTGTTCCGGAGGATTGGAGGAAGGCAGTTGTGGTTCCTATATTCAAAAAGGGTTCAAAATCCTTGCCTGGAAATTATAGACCTGTGAGCTTAACTTCTGTAGCTTGGAAAATATTTGAAAGGTTATTAAGGGATAATATTACGAATTCCTTGAGAAGAACATGGTTATCAATAAAAATTAGCATGGTTTTATGAAGCACAGGTCATGTCAAACTAACTTGATTGCGTTCTACGAAGAAGTAAGTAGAAGTATGGATGAGGGTGTTGAAGTGGATGTGATCTATTTGGATATTGCCAAGGCATTTGATACAGTTCCACACAATAGATTAGTGTTCAAACTCAAGGAAATCGGTCTAGCTGAAATTGCTTGTTCTTGGGTAGAACATTGGCTTAAAAATAGAGTACAAATTTTCAAGCTGGACAGAGGTGGCAAGTGGTGTCCTTCAGGGTTCTGTTCTGGGACCCCTTCTATTTAACATGTTTATAAATGATCTTTAAAAGCATTGAAATTCATGGTTAAGTGTATGCAGATGACACAAAACTCTGTAAAGAAATACAATGTGAGCAAGATATTACTTTGCTGCAGAGGGGGATTTAGATAGACTGGGGGACTGGGCACCCAAATGGCAGATGAAATTTAATGTTGAAAAATGCAAAGTTATGCACTTCGGCGTAAAGAATGCACAAGCAACGTATACCCTTAATGGAAGCGAATTAGGGATAACAACATGCGAGAAGGACTTGGTAATTGTTATAGACAACAAACTATGCAACAATGTGTAATGTCAATCAGCAGTGGCTAAGGCCAGTAAGATATGAAAAAGGGCATTCATTCTCAGGATGAGAATATCATTTTGTCTCTTTATAAATCTTTATACCGGTAAGACCACATATTGAATATGTTGTGCAATTTGGGGCACCTGTTCTAAAGAAGGATATTATGGCACTAGAAAAAGTGCAGAGGCAGGCTACAAAATTAATAAAAGGAATGGAACATATCAGCTATGAAGAAAGGTTAACAATTTAAACCTCTTTAGTTTAGAAAAACATCACCTGAGAGGGAATATGATAACATTATACAAATATATTTAGGGCCAATACAAACCATTGTGTGGAAATCTATTCACAAACCGGACTTTACATTGGACACAAGGTCATGCGTTTAGACTGGAAGAAAGAAGATTTCATCTAAGGAAAAGGAAAGTTTTTTTTTTTACTGTAAGAACAATAATGATGTGGAATTACCTGCCTGAAGAAGTGGTTTTATCAGAATCCATACAAATGTTCAAACAGCTACTAGATGCTTGCAAAAACAGAATATTCAAGGATATAATTTTTCAATGTAGGGTAATAACTGCTTGATCCAAGGATACATCTGACTGCCATTCTGGGGTCAGGAAGTATTTTTTTCCCTAGCTTGTTGCAAAATAGGAAGTGCTTCAAACGTTTTTTGTTTTTCTTTGCCTTCTTTTGGATCAACAGCAAAAAAACAATAGTGAGGAAAGCTGAACTTTATGGATGCAAGTCTCTTTTCAGCTATGTAACTATGTAACACACAGATGCATATAAATACAACGACACACACACACAAATTCATATAGGCACTGACACACACACATATAGATACACACACATATATACACACCAACATAGACACTCATGCCCACACCATGACACAGATACACACACTGACATGAAAACACACACCCTGACACACAGATGCACTTACACAGATGTGTGCGCACACACACACACACACACACAGATGCACACTTTTATTTTTAATTGTTGTCATTTATTATTTTTGTACATTATATTTTTCACTTTTCCATTTGCTCAATTTCTACAACCCCGTTTTGGTTTGTAAAAAATATATATACAAGGCCGGCTTAGGAATGCGCGTGGTGCCTCTGTACAGAGCTTTAGATAGATACTCAGCAATAGTGTCAATGAGATATATATGGTACATCGCAAACCTGGGTTTAGGGAATAATATTATGGGGACAGGTTTCCCTGACAGTATATCAATAGAATCCTCAGTTAGACATTGCACATTTTGTCAATATATTTCTAATAACAAAGCAATTGGTTTTCTACATAATTTATTATATATGTTCTTGTACCTATGATTATGATTTGTTCCCTAGCACCTAGCTAACAAAAGTATATGAGAATGACATTTTTTTTTGATACGTGAAATTGTTTGGATTTGGCTATAGGCCATACCTTTATCAGTTATGTACATTAAGAAGCTGGATTAGAGCTAGGTGGGAGCTAGTTCCCTCTAGTGCCACCAGAAATCACAGTTTGCTGTAATGATTTTTTCACAATCTGCACAGTCACTAGCATATTCACACTGTTTATTTTCTTGCACATTCATCATTTAAAGTTTCTGATGGCATGCATGCTCTAATAGAGCATAACTGTTATAAACATTCCTCCATACAAAGGTGTAGATGTTTTTAAGCCCACCGTATCACTAAGGCACATACACTTATGAGATGCTGGTTGTTTACATATTGCTAAGCTTCCGAACTCCTCGGAGATAGTCTATTCACATCATCACGTTCTACACTGGTGTTACGTGACCTGCACTACACACTTCTGGGTTGGAACGGACAATGAGTGATCACTACTGGTAAGTCACCTAATTTTACTTTCTATATATCTCTATTACACATTATGCACAGTTGATCTTGAGAAAGACCTTCAGAGGTCGAAACGCCGATCGGAACGCTGTTGTTTTTCTGTATTTTGATGTACTGATTAATTGATTAAACAATTTCATTGATCGAAAAACCTTTGAGTGCATGCAAAATGAGCTAATTTGCATACGCATACCCAGAATCCCTTGCATTCGTGAGAGCACTGTTAAAGTGAGATTTCTGTGGGAAAAGCAAGTCTTATGACTTGACTGGTGTGTGTATTTAGTGTTTAGCAATGTATTAACTATGTGTATTTTTGTGTTTAGCAATGTATTAACTATATATTGGAAGGCGTAGCCTGAAGTTGTGGGAGGGGTTACCCGGCTATTTAAACTCAGGTCCCCTACACCACAGGGCTGATGCTGCCTGGTTCATTTCTACTTCCGATTCAAAGGTCATCAACACAGACTGCCTAAAACTCCAAACAAGCTGGTCTGGGCCTACTGTGGCTCCCACACCGATTGGACCAAATTTTTCCCTGCTCCAACAACTCCTATCCTGCTGTTCCAGCCACATGCGGTCAGAGACTCCCACGCCGATTGGTCCAAGTTCTCCCTGCTCCAACAACTCCCATCACGCTGTTCCAGCCACATGCGGTCAGAGACTCCCACGATGATCGGACCAAGTTCTCCCTGCTCCAACAACTCCCATCATGCTGTTCCAGCCACATGCGGTCAAAGACTCCCACGATGATCGGACCAAGTTCTCCCTGCTCCAACAACTCCCATCATGCTGTTCCAGTCACATGCGGTCAAAGACTCCCAAGCCGATTGGACCAAGTTCTCCCTGCTCCAACAACTCCCATCTCGCCATTCCAGCCACATACGGTCAGAGACTCCCACGCCGATCGGACCAAGTTCTCCCTGCTCCAACAACTCCCATGACGCTGTTCCAGCCATACGCAGTCAGAGACTACTCACCTCCTCTCCAGAACTGGCCGTCCGTTCCCGCCGGCACTATGAGACCCCTTACTGCCTTCCCGGGCCTTTTCCTGGACCAAACCTCCGTGTCCACCAAGTCTGGGTACTTTCCAGCCGCATAGCTGACCTCACCGCGAGCTTCCGGGTCAAGTCGTTTGTTTCCTGTACCAGTCAAATCCACGAACCGTGAGTCTGCCTGTACGGGCCAAATCCATGAACACACAATTGTTCACACGTTTACGTTCTTACATACCGTCCATTCTGGACTTTTTCCCGTTCAGGACTTAAGTCAGTTCACCTACTCCTGCCTGCTCTTTGTTCCATTCCTATTCGCTAGTTTCTTTTTGTCAAATTTCTACCGAACTAGTCTCCAGTCTATCTCAGTTACATGCTTCCATCTAGCGGCCACCACAATCATAGTACCAATTTGTTAGTTTTACACTGATACATGAAATATCCAGGTTCTTTTTTGAAAGTATTTAGCCTGCTACTAGTAATCCTTACATGCCCCCTGTAGTTCGGTTATGTTTGCTATATTTTTTGTTATTATTTACGATTGTGCATGGATATGGTCAGTTTCCCATTACTAATTCGGCTCTGGTAAGTGTTTAATATTCACTACGTATATTGCATTACCATCATACATCGCATATGTCTTATTTTATCACTCATGGACTTGGTACTGTTCTGAGGAAGTCATCACGATCACATTAGTTACCATGTGTTATGGTCAATCTATATACTTGCTCCCATGATAGGTATATTACTTATTTGGCGGACGACCACCTATTCGCTAAACCTTTTTTGTAACACGTTTGTTCCCTGGAACAAACCCTAGTGTACCAGGCTTTATCATACCATCATATGTTCCCCCTGACTCTATGTCAAAATAATCACGTATTATGCAAAAGGTTATTTACTCATCGCTGCTATATTCTACTCATCATCCTAACCGACCCTTGCTAGTCAGGCATAGTATCACCAAACCTACAGCAAATCCACTCCTAACTGTTCTATGTTACATCCGCCAACGCTGGCACGCAATTCCTTCGCCAGGCCGTACACAGGCCCACGCCCGGGGATCCTTAATTCCCCACACATACACCCCCCTTCCCATGCTGGCACGACCATTATTAAATATTCTAAGTCCTACCGGGATAGCTCAAAACTGCCCTCATAGCTTGGTATTCCATATCCCCCTATATGTATTTTAGCTACAGAAGTCACAGGACCAATTAGCGGTCACTCATGACTCTGCCTATCCCCCATTATTGTCACAGTATTGGTTAAACACTCCCCATGGTCTCTGGTAGTGGCCTAGGATCCTCACCCTACTCGCTTATAGGGATATTTGATGTATGTCCTATGAATCTTGTACCCACCACCGTAGGGTCAGGATTCTAACAACTATGTCCTCAGGTTACCTATTCATATACCTATCCTCAGGTTACCTATTCATATACGAGCCTCAAGAACAACCACCCCGATTATGTGTATTTCGTTCACAGTAAGTCAAGCCCAATTCCAGTTCCAACTTGCCTCCCAACATCATTTCCCTTTAGGTTCTCCAATATCTCATTCCTCTGGCAAGGAAACCACATTCTACCCCAAGCAAGGTATGTTTACCCACCTCGCTACTACCCATCACCCGTCCCATTCTCGGATCTGGTATGTCAACTGGCGGCCTGGTTCCCAGCTATGCCAGTAACTAGCCTCATCATTATAAATTCCGTGAGGCCAACACCCATCTTCATCCGCATATGGAGGTATACACCCCTTGGCCCAACACATAGCTAACGCCTCACATCAACCTCTCCAGGTTACAAGTTAGGGCCTCACCCAGCATGGCCTCTTATATTGACTCTTTTTACAGTCCCCGAGAGGCCAACGTTCTTGCCACACCTTTCAGTGGCCCCTGCCCACTAGGCCAAATCACATGAAGTCAAACAGTTGATATCCACTCTACTTGCCTCCATACATAACATCAACGATGGACTACAGAGACTGGAATCTCCACAGGCACTGACGTACATCCCAGTCACAGGACTTCCAAATCCCTCTCATGGTTATGTTATCCTTTCAAATCCCGCCCTAGCACATCGGTTTACATTATTACTCCCTCGTACTTTGTGTCCCTGACCATACGCAAAGACATCTGGAAAGGCTACATTTGTCTCCTTACTGATTGCCTCCCACGATGTCTTAGAGTACAAGTCTTATTACTACGATGATCTGTATGTCGTTCTATACACCAGAATCCTAGCCTTCAGACTTTCGTGACGTAAGTGGCTCAACTTCTCCTCCCCATAGAGAAGGTTTGCATCGACAACCTGGAGTTTTACCTCTAAGCACACCCTTTCCGTCACTCAGTCGACTTCTACATCAAGGTTTCCACACACCAGTTCCACACAGGTCTGGTCACACTCCTGTCCGGTATTCACAAGTGTCAGAACCTTCAGTCCGCATTAATAGACCCTGCAACACAATCACGTTGCTTAAGAAGGTATTCAACCATATTAATTACCCACCCCTAGCCTCAACTCATTGATTTCCTCTAAGGAATTCTCTCAGCACTATGCCAAAGGGGTTGACCGGAGCTTGGGTGGGCAAGACAGACATTTCCTATGCCTCCAAGCTTCTACCTATTCAGCCATCCTGAGGGCAGGTTCATGGCATTTTATGGAGGGATTGTCATGAATTTCCCACATGTGTAACTTTTAGAGCAAAGAGTAACCCCAAGCTGTTTGTCTTATTTGCTAACACACTATGTTGACTAACACTCAATATTAGCGAATGTCCTGCAGTCACCCGTTATCTTAGATAACTTCCTCGCGATAGAACGCCCTCACTCCGCTCTGGTTAGTATTCACAAGACGATGGCACTTTTCCTCACTATGGGTTCCACTTTCACAAACTGACCTTCTTAGGCATTCATCTTGAAACTAATAAGCTACAGAACATGTCCACCTACATAGAAGGTACAGCGCATTGGAGTCCTGGGAACCTTTCCTTCTGAAGAACAGGCGGGGGAGGGGGAGGAGGGAAATGGATCTACAGTCCTACTGGGCACATTGAAGTTCGCCATGAGAATTATTCTGCACATTTATTTCCCGACCGCTGAGTCTTCTTCCCACCGACAGTTGCATTCTGGCACTAGTTGTAAGCAGAACTACACATATGGCTAAGGTTCACACCACACTGGAATAGGAGGCCAGGTTATTCCCGCCATTTCTCATCATTTCCCAGTTACATGGACCAATGTGTCCGCACACACTGATTTCACAGCCAATTTGGTGACTTTTGGTTCTGAGATGCCTGGCCAGTTGAGACTCTTGAAAAAAAAACCTAAAAAAAAAAAACTTTCCATTCCTCGTCAACATTTCTTTGGAATCTACCCCATAGTGGCCGCCTACAAGGTCTGGGGAGGTAGGAGTGGATAGGAGAACCTGTCAAGTGCTTCTCTGACAATAAAGCAGCTGGCTATACCCACATTCCCTGACTTCATACTGCATTCATGGCATTTGGCAGATTTCTGGATTGGGCTGCCCTCTCTGATTATACATCACGAGCATACAATAGAGATTTCACCTTTACAACAAGTTTACCACAGATAACCATAATACCGATATTCGTTCACTAGTCGCCATTGTGACACTCCTCTCCTTTTTGCCCACACAATTTCTAAAATCTCTCTTAACACTACAAAACTAACCTGTCTGGAATACACCATATCTTAAGTGCCCATTCTAGTACCAAACAGTTCACATCCTCTTACCATATGTAATACGTAGGGATATAAGGACTATCCTACAGACAATAAGGTGCCGGTCAAAATGTCAGACATTTACAGGTTATCACTCACTGGACCAAATCTCAATATGCCCCTATTTAACTGCAGGGCAAATCACTCACTACAGCTAAATTCATAATGTACCTCAGAACTAGGCGGGGACTCAACCCCAATGCCTTTTCGGGACATTCCTCCGGAATCAGGGCAGCATCAGCTGCTTCCAGACAAATGTCCCTGCTTACACCATAAACATTAGGACGCTGGAAATCCACAGTATATTACTAGATACATACCACAACCAGAGCTAGAGTTGAGTAGGACAAGCCTTTATGAATCTTGCAACGTAGATGTGTAGTAAGGTATCTTATTCAACTTTTTGCCCTCTTTTATTACAGGCCTACCCAATACGTCGGTTTCGGCACACCACAACCGACTTGCTCATATATCTAACTTATCATGTATACGGCTTTTGTCCCCGACTACAAATTGGAAGGCGTAGCCTGAAGTTGTGGGAGGGGTTGCCCGGCTATTTAAACTCAGGCCCCCTACACCACAGGGCTGATACTGCCTGGTTTATCCCTCCTACCTCTCCCCCTATACATATTACTATTACAGGTGGGCCCTCTTTTATTACAGGTCTACCCGATACGTCGGTTTCGGCACACCACAACAGACTTGCTCATATATCTAACTTATCATGTATACGGCTTTTGTCCCCGACTACAAATTATATATATATATATATATATATATATATATATATATATATATATATATAAATATGCAAAAAACAGATACAATTTGTATCTTGTAATATATATAAGCAGTGAGAGAGATAGAGAGCAGATACACATACAGATACAAACACACTGACACACGTGCATGCACAGACAAACCGATACAAACACTAACACAGAAATAAACACTGACATACATACAGATACAGACACACAAAGTCCCACAGATACAAACACTGACACAGAAACAAACACTGACACACATGCAGATGCACAGAAATACAGATACACAAACTGACACACATGCTGATACACAGACACAAATAATGAAGGGTCCAGGGTTGGGTGAGACATCACCAGCTGCTAGAAATAAAAGGAGAGATAGTGACAGGAGGTGCGAATGGGTTTTACATGAGCGGGGTCTAGGATGAGATTGAGTTAGAGCAGGAGAGAGAGAATAGAGAAAGGGCTGAAGGGCTTGAGACGAGAGAAGGGGGAGTGAAGCAGGGAGGGATTAATGTTAATGTAATTGTGTTGTTGAGGGAAGTGGGTTGTAAAGAGGATATTAAGGGTTAGAAATATGTGGAATGCATATTGTGAAATGCTGGGGTAACATAGGAGTTGAGCATGAGGCTGAAGCATTGGGTAGCATGGGGAAGGGATGGTGTATATTTGGGGATGAATGTATAGAGGCTGGTGGAAAATTATGGAGTGATGGGTTGTAAAGTTTGGGTGTAGTAAGGCGGTGAAAGATGGATTGTATTAGTCTATACTGACCAATAAAGTACTAAAGCACAGATGCTGTGTTTGAGTAATGCTAATTTAAAGTATATTTTTCTATGAACAGTTTTATGTGCTGTTAAATGCATGTTTTCAGCTGTCTTATTTATTTTGCCAGTTTTATTTTCCAACTTTGAATACTTAAGCATAGCTTAGACACTGATAATGTTGTGTTCGGTAATTTATTTAAAGTTTAGTATTTCATTTTGCAAAGGATAATGCTTATTTATCAGCTATAGTACATGTTTAATGCTCTAGCTTGCAGGTGAGATTAAATGGCATTTTAATGCATCTTTCGTCAAACAAACATTTTCTAGATCTAGCTCTCCTGATAACAGCACTACTTTTCTGGCAGATGTATCATGGACTTAGTTCAATGTTATCATTTTGCCTGTTATTTTCATTGTATTGGTTATTTTAATGCAATTTGTGGGAGTTGTTTATTTGTATAGACAATCAATACACCTGGACTGTCATGCCTCAAGGGGCTCAAAACTCTCCTAGTCAGTTTGCTATGGCAATGGCTTCAATCCTGGACTCATGGAAAAGGTCTCACTCTGATGTGGCCCTGCTCCAATATGTGGATGACCTCCTCCTCTGTGCTGATGATCTCCCTACTGCTGAGCGTGATTCAGAGGGTCTACTCTGTTCTCTTACTGAACAAGGATGCAAGGTGAGAGGAATTCCAGCTATCTATCCTCCCACAGCACACAAGCACACAAGCTGACAAATACCTTTTGGGGTCGAAACGTTGCTGTTGTGGTTCCTAATAAAGTACCTGTTTTGAACCAAGGAGTGCCTATTACTTTATGAACACTTTTCCCTGTCCCCTGAGACCTTATCCAGCTTCTTTGCCCTGCAACATGCTATTTCTACTGCCCCAGCTCTGGGCCTCCCAGATTACCAGATGCCCTTTAAGTTGTTCGTGTCAGAAAGACAGGGTCATGCATCTGGAGTCCTTACACAGTCCCATGGCTCCCGCCAATGCCCAATTGGCTACTACTCCTGTCAACTGGATCCTGTGGCAAGAGGAGGCCCCTCCTGTCTTTGAGTAGTTTTTGCAGCAAAGGCCCTCATTGACTAGACAAGTGATCTGATACTTGGACATAAGCTCACCATCCTTGCACCTCACGACATAGCTGCCATCCTCAGCCAAGTTCAGCCCAAGCACCTCTCAGCTTACACTGCTCTTTTCTGCTGCCAGACAACGTCTCCCTGCAGAGGTGCTACTCCCTCAACCCGGTCACTCTTCTGCCACTTCACAGGGGGGGAATGACACTCAGACTTTCCCTCATTGCACCCAATGAGCAAGACCTGTTCCAGTTGATGGAGGTGCAGCTCACCATAACAGATCTGCTACGTGATCCTAATGGTAATTGTCTAGTCTTAGCTCATCTATACCCCCACTGGGACTTAGCTGTCCCCCACATCTCCTTCTCCAAGTCCCTACAGACCTCATGGAAAGAACATGGCCCATTGGCCAAATCTTGGAACACTGCAGATCAGACACAGCTTTCTGAAGAAGGTGTCACCAAGCGAACCCTGAATTGCAAGACAACTGGATATCCCCGATTCCACACAGAAACATGTCCTGAAACCCCACCCACAGACCAAGATCCAGATGCACCTCATGATTGTTTTGAACAGTTAAAAATGGAAACAACACACCTCCTAACTGTGCATGAAGCTGCCTTACAAGAACCTGATCCAGCCCTATTTGTGGATGACTCCAGATATGCTGATGAACAAGGAAGATACCATACTGGATTTGCTGTCACTACAGTGGATAAAGTACTCCAAGCATACCTCCCCACTTCCCTCATCCATGTCTGGTCAAGAAGCTGAGTTACAAGCTCTCACCACAGCATGCAAGATCTCTGAAGGAAAGCGCGCCAATATCTACATTGGCTCAAGATATGCACTAGGCGTGGCACCTGACTTCGGAATCATCTGGGAGACAAGAGGATTTCTCACAGCAACTGGCACGCCAGTCAAGTACAGCACGGCTATCAAAGAGCTGATGGATGCCCTACTCCTTCCTGAAGAAGTTGCCATACTGAAGGTAAAGGCTCACGGAAGAGTGAACTCTGAGGAAGCACAAGGCAACTATCTAGCTGATCAAGTCGCCAAACAAGCTACACGTGCGCCAAGGGAAGTGGACAGAAGAGTGTGCGTTGAAGAAACTTCCATACTTATATTCACCATGCAGACCTTACCCACAGTCCTCAAGCTCCTGAAGGAACAACAAGCGGCTGCTGATCCTGAATATATGCGAAGCTGGAAACAGAAAGGGGAAACCCTTAAAGACGGGCTGTACTCCAACAATCTCAAGTTCTGTTTACCCAAGAGTATGTACTCAGCAGTGGTCCACAGGGCCCATGGAGCATCACACTTGTCCAAAACCCTCATGAAATCGTTTGATCAACAAATACTATGAAGCACTGGGAATTACCTCTCTGACCAACAGTTACTGCAGATCCTGCGCCATCTGTGCCAAATGCAACCCAGGCAGGATGGAGAAAGCCCCCCCCAAAGCATCTGACCAAACCTAAACCTCACTACCCCTTTCCAAAGAATCCAAGTTGACCACATCCAAATGCCAAAGAGTGGCCGGTTTGAATATGCACTAGTTATAGTGGATATGTTCTCAAGATGGCCAGAGGCCTACCCAGTCACCATTAGGAGGAGAGACCACATGCCAAGCAGTACACCGTGAAAGTTGCTGAGATCACCACGTGGATTCACCACTCCAGAATCAAACCTGCCTCTGCTCCATTGGAAGTAACGTTTGTTGATCTTGACAACCCTTTGAAACTCCATTTTAAGAAAATAAAGATAATTGGTGGAGAAAATATCTACAAGTAGGTATATATAGAAAATGTACTATAGCGTAACCTCAGAAGTGGAAACGTGCTATCACCAAGTGTGTGCCTCACTCACTCAACATAAAATACAAGAAAAACAACAAATTAGCTAATATAACTTAAAAAAGCAATATGAGCTAAAAAAAGTGGGATAGCACATACAATATAGAGGATACAAAATAGAGAATACAACCTGTATAACAGGACGTGATCTTTGACAAATCTAAAGGATAATAAATGATATATAGTGAAGTATGTTTAAAAAGAAACAATAACATCCAGGAGGTAGAGAACTTACAAGAGGTATTGATGGTCTGCGCTTATCTCCCCTTAAGGGTGTCTGTATGCAGAAACAAAATTCTCCTCAAGTCTGAGATCCTCAAATGGATAGAAAGAAAAAATATGCATAGCATAGTACTGTTAAAAAATTATAAATGTATTGCACTGATTGCACTTACATTCAGGTCGCAATCAGCAGGCATATCTCCACTGACAAGTGAAACAAGATGATAAATGGGTCTATGCAGAAGATGGAACAATAGCTGATCACCACACAATAAGTGCTAAAAATAATAATAATACAATCATAAAATAAAATGGAGATAAAAGTCCTTCAAAAATACTCAATCCAACGCGTTTCGTCAATGCTGACTTCTTCAGGGATGTGAGTACAGTCCAAAATCATTTCTTTATATATCCTTAGATGCAGGTATTTCTCATTAATCAAATTTTTCCGCGGTGTTGAATACTTCCGGGGTCTGACGTAAGTCGTTTTTCATTGAGCAGATCCATTCAAGCATTGCACGCACTATGGAGCGCTGTAGTGGGTGCTGCACGGAAGTTCCGTTGTGCGTTTCACCCTGGAACGCGGAAGTTGCAGAGACGGCCGTGTGTCACATTATGCTTGTATGGATCTGCCCAATGAAAAACGACTGACGTCAGACCCTGGAAGTATTCAACACCGCGGGAAAATTTGATTAATGAGAAATACCTGCATCTAAGGATATATAAAGAAATGATTTTGGACTGTACTCACATCCCTGAAGAAGTCAGCATTGATCCAACTCAATCCAACGCGTTGGATTGAGTATTTGGAAGGACTTTTATCTCCATTTTATTTTATGATTGCATTATTATTATTATTTTTAGCACTTAGTGTGTTGTGATCAGCTATTGTTCCATCTTCTGCATAGACCCATTTATCATCTTGTTCCACTTGTCAGTGGAGATATGCCTGCTGATTGCGACCTGAATGTAAGTGCAATCAGTGCAATAATTTTATGACTTTTTAACAGTACTATTCTATGTATATTTTTTCTTTCTATCCATTTGAGGATCTCAGACTTGGAAACATAGAAACATAGAATGTGACGGCAGATAAGAACCATTCGGCCCATCTAGTCTGCCCAGTTTTCTAAATACTTTCATTAGTCCCTGGCCTTATCTTATAGTTAGGATAGCCTTATGCCTATCCCACGCATGCTTAAACTCCTTTACTGTGTTAAGCTCTACCACTTCAGCTGGAAGGCTATTCCATGCATCCACTACCCTCTCAGTAAAGTAATACTTCCTGATATTATTTTTAAACCTTTGTCCCTCTAATTTAAGACTATGTCCTCTTGTTGTGGTAGTTTTTCTTCTTTTAAATATAGTCTCCTCCTTTACTGTGTTGATTCCCTTTATGTATTTAAATGTTTCTATCATATCCCCCCTGTCTCGTCTTTCCTCCAAGTTATACATGTTAAGATCCTTTAACCTTTCCTGGTAAGTTTTATCCTGCAATCCATGAACCAGTTTAGTAGCTCTTCTTTGAACTCTCTCTAAGGTATCAATATCCTTCTGAAGATAGGGTCTCCAGTACTGTGTACAGTACTCCAAGTGAGGTCTCACCAGTGTTCTGTACAATGGCATGAGCACTTCCCTCTTTCTACTGCTAATACCTCTCCCTATACAACCAAGCATTCTGCTAGCATTTCCTGCTGCTCTATTACATTGTCTGCCTACCTTTAAGTCATCAGAAATAATCACCCCTAAATCCCTTTCCTCAGATGTTGAGGTTAGGACTCTATCAAATATTCTGTACTCTGCCCTTGTGTTTTTACGTCCAAGATGCATTATCTTGCACTTATCCACATTAAATGTCAGTTGCCACAACTCTGACCAATTTTCTAGTTTACCTAAATCATTTTCCATTTGGCTTATCCCTCCGGGAACATCAACCCTGTTACATATCTTAGTATCATCCGCAAAAAGACACACCTTACCATCAAGACCTTCTGCAATATCACTAATAAAAATATTAAAGAGAATGGGTCCAAGTACAGATCCCTGAGGTACCCCACTGGTGAGAAGCCCAAGCTTCGAATATACTCCATTGACTACAACCCTCTGTTGCCTGTCACTCAGCCACTGCCTTACCCATTCAACAATATTGGAATCCAAACTCAAAGATTGTAGTTTATTGATAAGCCTTCTATGTGCAACAGTGTCAAAAGCCTTACTGAAATCTAGGTAAGAAATGTCTACTGCACCACCCTGATCTATAATTTTAGTTACCCAATCAAAAAAATCAATAAGATGAGTTTGGCATGATCTCCCTGAAGTAAACCCATGTTGTCTTTGATCTTGAAATCCATGTGTTTTTAGATGTTCAACAATCCTATCCTTTAACATGGTTTCCATCACTTTCCCCACTACTGAAGTAAGGCTTACTGGCCTATAGTTGCCCGACTCCTCCCTATTACCTTTCTTGTGAATGGGCACAACATTCGCTAACTTCCAATCTTCTGGGACTACTCCTGTTATCAATGATTGGTTAAATAAATCTGTTAATGGTTTTGCTAGTACACCACTAAGCTCTTTTAATAGCTTTGGGTGTATTCCATCAGGTCCCATTGACGTATTTGTCTTTACTTTTGACAGTTGAAATAGAACCTCTTCCTCTGTAAACTCACGTGTAATAAATGACTCATTCATCCTTTTTCTTACCTGAGGTCCCTTTCCTTCATTTTCAACTGTAAATACCGAACAAAAATATTCATTAAGGCAGTCAGCTAGACCTTTATCCTCATCTACATACCTTCCTTCTTTTGTTTTTAATCTAATTAATCCTTGTTTTACTTTTCTTTTCTCATTTATGTATCTAAAAAAAGTTTTGTCCCCCTTTTTTACGGACTGTGCTATTTTCTCTTCTGTGTGTGATTTGGAAGCCCTTATAACTTGCTTAGCCTCTTTCTGCCTAATCTTATAGGTCATTCTGTCTTCCTCACTCTGTTTTTTTTATAATTACTAAATGCTAACTTTTTGTTTTTTACTATTTTGGCCACATCTGCGGAGTACCACAGTGGTTTCTTGAATTTTTTGCTTTTTTTGCGGAGAATTTCGTTTCTGCATACAGACACCCTTAAGGGGAGATAAGCGCAGACGATCAATACCTCGTGTAAGTTCTCTACCTCCTGGATGTTATTATTTCTTTTTAAACATACTTCACTATATATCATTTATTATCCTTTAGATTTGTCAAAGATCACGCCCTGTTATACAGGTTGTATTCTCTATTTTGTATCCTCTATATTGTATGTGCTATCCCACTTTTTTAGCTCATATTGCTTTTTTAAGTTATATTAGCTAATTTGTTGTTTTTCTTGTATCTATTAAGTAATTAAGTATTAAGTAATAATGCCTGACCACCTGCCATCGATGGAAAGCCGAGGACCCCAAAAGGAGACCTTGTGAAGCCAAAAAGAATCGGAAGTACTCCTTACCCTGCAGCCCTCACATCCGGAAGCTGAGGTGCCAACGCACAGTCGAAGCTTTTTCAGGATCATCTGCTCATCTTAAGTTTGTGGTGATATTAATATTGAATATTAAGTCCACCAGTACTGAGGTAGCACGAGACAGGACTTATACGATAAAGAATAAGTAAATGTGCCCTAAGCAGTCCCTTCCCGCCAGTAACAGAGCTACTTTATTTTAGGGATGTTAGGGATAGTGTCTGTCTTTACGGGTAAAGTCTGTAGCGATGGGGGTGGTGGACAAGCCACTGCTCATCTTATGTGCAGCATCAAAAGAGTTGCTAGGCTTGTTGGACATATGTGCTGCAGCCTCTTAGGGACAGATTTAGATGTTTAGATGCTTATTGTAGTTGTTAGTAAATAGTAAATTTTGCAAAAGTAGACAACCCAAGGTACTGCAAATGGGTATGTCCAGTCTTTTTTAATAGCCACTTAATCACAAACACTGGCCAAAATTGACGTTCAAATTAGTTTTTGCATTTTCAAATATTAACACTAACTTCGGCCAGTGTTTGTGACCAAGTGGCTACTAAAAAAGACTGGGCATACCCCATTTGCAATACCTTGGGTTATCTACTTTTGCAAATTATATGCCATCATAGGGGTAATTCTCATTCCTGGGCTACCATACGGTCTCAAAGGCAACGTAAAATTTGGCGAATTTCAATGTGAAAAAACTGAAAAATTTAACATGCTATATTTGGCCCTGTAACTTCCCAAAACACCATAAACCCTGTACATAGGGGGTACTGTTTTACACGTGAGACATTGCTGAATACAAATATGTGTATTTTATTGCAGTAAAATCAAACAGTATTATGACATTCAGTTAGAATGTCATATAGAACTAAACATTTTTAAAAAAATCTTATTTTCTCCCATTTTCTTATATTTTATTCATATTAAATTATGTTTTATACCTAAATATATGATGTTAAATGAAAGCCCTGTTTCCCCTGAATAAAATTATATATAATAATTGTAGGTGCACATAATATGAAACAGATATATAGCGTAAATTCAAGTTTTTGTTTATGTTTTGTTTTGATCACAACCTGTACATTTGGCTCAGTCCTTAACCCCTTAACGACGAGTGACGGACAAGGTCCGTCACTCAGGGGAAACCCTTAACGACGAGTGACGGACCTTGTCCGTCACGCGGTAAAATTAACCCCAGATCGCCGCAATCTGTATTAGAGGCAGACCAGGAGCACCGGCTCGGGCTGTCCCAGCCCATGTGCCCGCTCTGACAGCATGTCAGAGCGAACACATGTGCTCAGTATACTTACCTTCCGCCTCCCTGCACTTCCGGGTTCACTGTGAAGTGCAGGGAGACGGATCTTCACTGATCCTGCCCCCCGTGTAAAAAATAAAAAATAACGTTTATTTAAAATTCCACCCCCCTTTACCATTTTAATACAAAATTAACCCCTTCCCTGCCAGTCGATCACTGCCTACAGTGATCAAAACACAGATCACAGTATTATACTGTGATCTAATATTTTTTAACCCCTGACGATTAACTTTTATTTATTTTTTAATCCTCAGGGGTTCAATTTATTTAATTAACTAATTTAAATATTGTATAATTAAATATTTTTTTCTAGCTGGGGTGGGTGGGAGTTATGGGAAAATGGGGAATTTACGGTTAGTGCTGCTTACTGCAAGTTAGGGGTTAACGGTAAAAAAAAGCTTAGAAAAATGTTAAATCTGTAAAAAAAAGTTTTAGGAAAGTTTAAAAAAAATTAATAAGCAAAACAAAAGTTTAAAAAATAGTTTTACAAAGTAAAAAAAGTTAAAAAAAAAGTTAAAAAATAAATTTAAAAACGCTCATTACCACTACACCTAGAACAAACTAGAGAAAAAATGATCCCACGCTAAGGTTCAAAATATGCCTTTTGAATTACCCCAGGGTATATTCTTTAATAAATAGTATGTGTTTGTGGGGAAGTTTCAATAACCAACCATCTAAACTACTCCAAATTGGAACATGGACACAGCGTAAAACTTCAAAGTTAGAAAAAAACTGAATGGCTGCGTCTCAAATGTGCCCCTTCCAACACATATACCTGGCAAAGGTACATACCGGGGTATTGCTGTACTCAGACCACATAGCTGAGCAACATATGAAGTATTATACAGTGGTAGTACACATAAGGTTTGCAAAATATACTGTGCAAACTCACTTTGTGTGTCAAAAAGGCAGATAAAACGCTTATTACCACTACACCTGGTACAAGCTAGTGGAAAAATGATCCCACGCTAAGGTTCAAAATATGCCTTTTGAAATACCCTGGGATGTCTTCTTTAAGAAATGGTATGGCTTTATGTGGTATTTGGATCATATAGCCTGGTAAAATACTCTAAAATGGGACATGGGCACAGCGTAAAAATTTAAAGTTTGAAAAAAAACTGGAATGGCTGTGTCCCAAATGTGCCCCTCCGATGTCCACATATACTTGGCAAAGGTACATACGGGGTTATTTTTGTACTCAGCTGACATAGCTGAGCAACATATGAAGTATTATACAGTGGTAGTACACATAAGGTTTGCAAAATATACTGTGCAAACTCACTTTGTGTGTCAAAAAGGCATAAAAAACGCTTATTACCACTACACCTGGTACAAGCTAGCGGAAAAATGATCCCACACTAAGGTTCAAAATATGCCTTTTAAAATACCATGGGGTGTCTACTTTAAGAAAAGGTAGGCCTTTGTGGGGTAGTTTGAATTTAAAACCTGCGAAGATGCTTGGAAATTGCACATAGGCCCAGCGTCAAAATTCAAAGTTCTGTAAAAACTGATATGGCTTGGTCTCCTATATGGGACTGTAGCTTCACAAAATAGTGCCAAAGACATTCATTGGGGATGTCATTTTACTCAGAAGACTTAGCTGAGCATAATTTGAGGGTTTTGAACTTAGTGGCACATATGAAATATACAAAATGCCCAGCAAAAATGCAATCCATATGTAAAAAACGCACAAAATAATTTTTTGCCACATACTTTGGCATCTATTGGTGAAAAAATGGGGGCATGCTAAGGCACAATATGCACCTTATGATATACCCTGGAGTGTCTACTTTTACAAATGGTAGGCCTTTGTGGAGGTTTTTGAACAGTCAAACTGTTATAATACCCCAAATGGAAGCATAGGCTCATTAAATCCGTCTCTCAAAATTCTACTGTGAATACTGAAAAGGACAGGTCTCCTGTATGGCACTGTAGCTTCACAATATAGTGCCAAAGACATACAATGGGGGTGTCCTTTTACTCAGAAGACTTATCTGAGCATAATTTGGGGGGTTTGAACTTAGTGGCACATATGAAATATACAAAATGCCCAGCAAAAATGCAATCCGTATGTAAAAAATGCACAAAATTATTTTTTACCACATACTTTGGCATATATTGGTAAAAAAATGGGGGCATGTTAAGGCACAATATGCACCTTATGAGATACCCTGGAGTGTCTACTTTTACAAATGGTATGCCTTTGTGGGGTTTTTTTTTTTTTTTTGAACAGTCAAACTACTATAATACCCCAAATGGAAGCTTAGGCTCATTAAATCCGTTTCTCAAAATTCGAATGTGAATACTGAAAAGGACAGGTCTCCTGTATGGCACTGTAGCTTCACAAAATAGTGCCAAAGACATACAATGGGGGTGTCCTTTTACTCAGAAGACTTAGCTGAGCATAATTTGGGGGGGTTTGAACTTAGTGGCACATATGAAATATACAAAATGCCCAGCAAAAATGCAATCCGTATGTAAAAAATGCACAAAATTATTTTTTACCACAAACTTTGGCATATATTGGTAAAAAAAATGGGGGCATGTTAAGGCACAATATGCACCTTATGAGATACCCTGGAGTGTCTACTTTTACAAATGGTAGGCCTTTGTGGGGTTTTTTTTTTTTTTGAACAGTCAAACTACTATAATACCCCAAATGGAAGCTTAGGCTCAATAAATCCGTTTCTCAAAAGTCGACTGTGAATACTATAAAGGACAGGTCTCCTATATGGCACTGTAGCTTCACAAAATAGTGCCAAGACATTCAATGGGGGTGTCATTTTACTCAGTAGATGTAACTGAACAAAAAATAAAACTTTGTACAGGAATTGCACACACCAACTGTACAAAATACACAGAAGTGTCACGTATTCATCTGCTTATAAAAATGTGGTTAATGACATTTACTGTCCACACAGGAAAAGTTGTGCCGAGCAGCAACCTAATCCACAGAAGGGTTAATGCTGAGCAGCAATTATGCAAATGAGACCTGGTAACTGAATTTGAGGTCAAAGGCCGGTTACAGCCTATAAAATCTAGAGGAGGGGTATTTAGGCCCAGTTCTCATCCTGCTCAGTGCCCTGTCGTGGTTTCCCTTGTGGTTGTCCGAGAGTGCGTTCCTGTTATTAGTTTTCTACCCGGTTTTTGACTTTGGCTTTGTTTATTTGACTTCTCTATATTCTGGTGTCCTGACTCCTGGCTTTCCTCATCGCTGTGTCCCTTCTAAAATCCGGCCATTCTAAGGACCGGTAATACGTTACTTATTTGTCATCCGTGCTATACAGTTCTACGTGCTGGATCAAACAGTAATCCTGACATTACGACATGGCCATAGATCCTGTAGAACTGTGTCAGCACATAGCTGCTTGCGAGAGGAAATTAGAGGAGAATGATCAGCGCATGGATCAATTCGCTCAGGCTTTCAGTACGCTTCTCGCTAGAACGGCGCATCTGCAGCCTGCAGCGTCTCCTCCTATAGCACCTCTACCCTGTGTACCTCCACCCACTGTTAATAGGACTCCTAGCATCTCCTTATCGCCATCCCTACAGTTTTATGGCAATATCCAGGAATGCAGGGGTTTTCTTAATCAGGTGGAGTACCATTTTGAGGCCTCACCAGGGTCGTTCCCCACGGACAGAGCAAAAATTGGTTATCTAATGAATCAATTAAAGGGCAAGGCCCTTGCCTGGGCTAATCCGTTGTGGGAGAGTAATCGGAGCATTGCTCATAATTACCAGGAGTTCCTTGCTGAATTTAAACTCACATTTGAGCCATTGGGTACAGAGGATGACGCCTCCACTGCCCTAATGCACATCAGACAAGGTAACCGGTCTATCTCGGATTATGCTATTAAATTCCGTACCTTAGCTTCCGAGGTAGACTGGACTAACAATGGGTTAATCTCAGCATTCAAAAAGGGTCTCTCAGAGACTATACTATATGAGATAGCCGCTAAAGAATTACCTGAGTCTTAACAAATTTATTACGTTTGTCATGCATATTGATAATAGGTTAAGACTCAGAGGTCACCAGAAGCAAGACCAGACGTCCGGCTATGTCCCTAGCACCTCAATTCTCTAAATCTGTTTTGTCTAACCTCCCTGTACAGTCTGAACCTATGCAGTTGGGGGTCACTAGACTGTCAGAGACCGAAAAACAGTATAGGAGAAGGGAGGGGTTATGCCTATATTGCGGTAGAAAGGGACATATGATAACTAATTGCCCAGTGCGTCTGGAAAACTTCCGCACTTAAGAACCTTAAGGGGACAGATCTTAGGTGTGATGGAGTTGTCCTCTAACAAAAACAAAAGTAGATTCCTCCTTGAGGTATCTATTTCCCTTGACAACAAGAAGTTTTCTTGCAGTGCCCTAATGGACTCAGGTGCTGCTGGAAATTTTATTGATGTCCAGTTTATTAGGGGTAATGAGATACCGGTCAGGGAGAGACCTACGCCGCTAGCTGTAGAGGCTATTGATGGTAGACCACTCACACAACCGCTTATAACCCACGAAACTGTCCCTATTACGATCGCTATTGGGGCCTCCCATAGGGAGGAGATGACGTTTCAGGTTATTACTTCTCCATCATGTCCTATCATATTAGGGTTTCCGTGGCTAAGTAAGCACAATCCCTATATTGACTGGGCTAATGGGGAGATATTAGAATGGGGTAAAGAGTGTATGGAGAGATGTATAAAACCAGTACTATTGACTACTATTGACCTTCCCACTACCACTCCCCAAACTCCTGGAGTTCCCATACAATACCGAGAACTTCAGGAGGTGTTTAACAAGGCTCAATCTGATGTATTGCCTCCCCACAGAGCATATGACTGTGCCATTAACCTGTTTCCAGGCGCTATGCCACCTAAGGGGGCAGTTTATGCCTTATCTCCCCAGGAGAGTAAAATAATGGAGGAATACATCAAAGAATCCTTGAGCAAAGGGCACATAAGAAAGTCATCCTCACCAACTGGTGCAGGATTCTTTTTTGTTGAGAAAAAGGGTGGTGAGTTACGCCCTTGCATAGACTACAGGGCACTTAATAAAATCACTGTAAAAAATGCATACCCTATCCCACTCATTTCCAAATTGTTCGATAGACTTCAGGGAGCTAAAGTATTTACTAAGCTTGACCTTAGGAGCGCTTACAATTTGGTTAGAATTAAAGAGAATCATGAGTGGAAGACGGCATTTAATACCCGTAGTGGACACTGAATATCTGGTAATGCCATTTGGGTTATGCAATGCCCCAGCCGTATTCCAAGACTTTATAAATGATGTACTCAGGGAATTCATTTACTCATTTGTCTTGGTTTATTTGGACGATATTTTGGTGTATTCCCCTGATCTTCAAACTCACCACTCCCATGTTCTGCAGACGTTGTTGAAAAATAAACTTGTAAATTAGAAAAGTGCATATTTGACCAGCCTGAAGTCCACTTTTTGGGTTACAACATCTCTGCATCGGGATTTCAAATGGATCCTAAAAAACTAGAGGCTGTACTACACTGGCCATTACCCTCTGGTTTAACCCCTTAAGGACACATGACATGTGTGACATGTCATGATTTCCTTTTATTCCAGAACAGTAATCCTGACAAGAAGTTCTTTGTTATAAGTTTTTGAGCCAAAACCCCCAAAAAACACAATTTTACTCCAATATTTAGCAGAGATTGGTGGTGAAATGGCTACATAGAAAGTGTCAAAACAACCTTAGGTAAATAGCCTGTGGTGTCTACTTTATATAAATATATACTTTTGTGTGGCAATTTTGTTTTCTTTTATGGCTATTAAGCTTACAAGACAAACATACCAAATTCTAAAATCGCTCCACATTAAAAGTTTATTTTACTCCTTGTGCTTTGTGACCTGTAACTACCAAAAAAAACTTAAAATCCCAGACACATTATATATTCTGTAAATCAGAACAACTAAATGAATGTATTTTTAATTACTTTCCTTAACCTTCACTAATTGTGCACACATTATTATTGCAAAAACTGTAAAAAAACCCACACATTTTTTCATTTTTTTTGCATTTTTCTGTATTTTTTTTAATAATAAATAAGCCTGTATATATATATATATATATATTACATCAAATAAAAGCCCTTTCTGTCCTTTAAAAAACGGTATATAATATGCGTTGGTGCAATAAATTAGTCAAATGCAAATTGCAGTTGAACGCAAACAGCAAAAAATGCAAAAAAGGGCGTTGTCATTAAGTGAAAGACAAGCTTCCGAAGCTCTGTCCTTAAGGGGTTAAGGTGTTAAACATTGAAATTTGCCAGATTGGTTTGCTGGGCCTATGTTGCCTTTGAGACCGCATGGCAGCACAGGAATAATTAACCCCATCATGGCATACCATTTGTAAAAGTAGACAACCCACGGTATTTAAAATGGGATACGTCCAGTCTTTTTTAGTAGCCACTTAGTCACCCTGGCCAAAATGATAGTTTATATTATTTTTTTTGCATTCTTCACACATAAACTGACGTTTTACCAATGATATTATCAGTATAATACATTTTACCGCTCTAAAACACTCCTATTTGTGTAGAATAATGTCTCATGATTATGGTGATTTGCAAAGTTACAGGGTCAAAACAATAATATTTGCCAATTGCTGTTTTTGTAAATTGCTATTTGCCAGATTGCTATGTAGCCTTTCCGACGGTATGGCAGCCCATAAATGAGAATTAACCCCACCATGACATACCATTTGAAAAAGTAGACAACCCAGGGTATTCAAAAAGGGGTATAGCGAGTCTTTTGTAGTACCACTTAGCCACAAATGCTTGCCAAAGTTAGCATTCATTTTATTTATTTTTACACAAAAACTGATAGTTTACTGGTGATTTCGTCGTTGTGATACGTTTTACTGTTTTAAACACTCATATCTGTGTTCAGCGAAGTCTCCCGAGTATAAGAAGACCCCCATGTACAGGTTTTATGGCGTTTTGGAAGGTTACAGGGTCATTATAGGGCTTGCCAATTAAATTATCTCAACTGTCTGTCTGGGTTGTCAGGCAGGTACTTCAAATTATAAAATAAAATACTTACAGTATGTAGTTAATAGTTAAATATATATGTAGAATGTGTGTGTTTATATATATATATATATAAAAATAAATAAATGTTTTTTTTATTTATATTATATACAATACGTGTGTGTGTGTATATATATATATATATATATATATATATATATATATACACACAATACGTGTGTGTGTATATATACACACACACAATTTAAAGCATAATATATTATGCATATATATGATTTCATTATAATTGTATTTTGAGATATATGTGTACAATAAATTATATATATGTATAATATATTATAAAATGTTTTAATATATTATACATTTATAATATATGTATAATATATATATATATATATATATATATATATATATATATATATTGATATTTTAGCAGCCTGGGAGACTGCCTGACAGCTCAGACAGTCCCCCTGCTGGCAGCTCCATAGACTCCTATTGCGGCCATGGGTGGCCGGAGCTGCTGCAGAGGACTGCTGTGGTCTCCGGCAGTCGACCCCAACCGTGATCCCAGCGGTTCGCTGGTCCAGGTAAGTCCAGGGCTCCTATTTACTAGGTACATTCGCAGTCCTAAACGACCATTTTTTGTCGGACGTACCTAGTACGTCCACAGTCGTTAAGGGGATATATGTATTTATAACGTCATTCTAAGTGTATTTTATACTTCCTTGAGGACCGCAGACGTACCTGATAAGTCCGCGGTAAATTGATTGCTTCCAGATGCTTTTATGGTATTACACGATGCCTCGATATCGACAGTGCAGGGAAGAGCATCTGAAGCCGTCCGCGAGGTTGAGGCACATAGGAATTGTTAAAAAAAGAAAATTAAATTTTAAAAACAATTACCCTCACCCTTACCCTCCCCATGTACTTACCGATCGCCGCCATTCCCCCTGCCGGCGATCGTTCTTCTTCTTTGGGGGGACTCAATATGAGATATATTTATACATATATTATATATATATATATATATATATATATATATATATATATATATATATATATATATAAATAAAACATGTATAACGTCATACTAATATATAGAGTAAAATTACAGGGGCGTGGCCGAGCAACGGATGAGAGAGGTCGCCTGAACCCGGAGCTCTCCCGCCAGCAAGTGCACACAGCGTGATTTCCAGCGATTTTCCTACCCTCAAGCCCGGTTGAAACGATATTTACAAGCAGAACAGCGATGTCCACCAAGCAGCTTAAGAAATACAAGCAGAAAACGCTCCAGATGCAGCTAACTTCGACGCCGAACAACGGAACAGAAATCCAAGATGGCGCCGACAGGCCGGAGTCCCCAGCCTCATGTGCAGACGCAGGTGAGCTTACCCTCACTACAGGCAATATGCAAACGCCTGTCACTAACGACACTCTGCACAATCTGCTTATAGACCTCAAAAGCACATTCAAATCTGAACTTAAACAGATTGCCACTGATATTAGATCTGACATTAAATCTTTGGGAGAAAGAACATCCCGTTTAGAAGACAAAACGGACGAACTCACAGACTCCCACAATAACATACTGGAGGCTCACTCAGCCCTACTCACAAGGCTGCAGTCCTTGGAGGCAAAAGTAGCAGACCACGAAGACCGGGACCGACGCAACAATATTAGGCTCCGGGGGATCCCGGAGTCGGTCGGTCCACAAGATCTGACCAGATGCGTCCAGGACATCCTTAAAGCCTATATCCCAACCCTGACGGAGACCGAATTGCTTCTAGACCGCACACACCGTCTCCCGAAACCCAAACACCTACCAGCGTCCATACCAAGAGACGTGATTACTCGGGTGCACTACTTCACAATAAAAGACCGAGTCATGCAGGCCTCGAGGAGCCAAGGTCAACTCACAGGCCAATTCTCACAAGTCAAATTATTTATAGACTTATCCTCCACTACAATGCTCGCATAACAACAGCGCTAAGAGCAGCAGAGATCCCATACAAGTGGGGCTTCCCAACCAAACTTGTGGTCAAACGCAATGGAGTGGATAACCAAATCTCTGATCCCGAAACTGGCAAGAGACTCTTGACAGAGTGGAACATCCGGATACCGGAGGAAACTTGGCGGGACACTGGCAGCAGACCTCCCAGACCCCTGCAGAAAGATTGGGAAAAGCAAACTCGCACCGCCATCGCGCAAGGGCGCACTTGAAAAACTCAAGGACCTGACAACCCAAGTCTACAACACAATTCCATACAGGGACAGGTCGTATACATTGCATGTGCCTTATTTTTCACAACTGTTCTATGCTCCCAGTTTTCACCCTACACGATGAACTACCGGACTCATAGCCTATTTGCACTGTGCTAAGGCGACTCTGTGACCCTCTCCACTACATTTGGTAGTTAATTTGTTTAACTTGCTAAATGGCATCTATGCCTACCCCCAGAGTGGCTACTCCATCGAAGCCACGAATGAAACCGTTTTGCTCATTATTGCACTGCGAAATCGCGGTGAACGGAATGTTGTACATAGTTATTTACTGTTTTAGTTATTTTCTTATTTCTTTATCCTTTGACAAGCAGGACATACATAATCTAAGTCCAATACTCATATTGCTCCACTATAACCCTAAGAAGCCTATGCACTTCCCTCCCACTGAGAGCACGGGCAATGGCATGTTATCACTGACCTCTAGCGGTCCTTTAGGTGTACCCAAACTTGCCCACAATTTCATCCAATACCAGGATGGCACTTAAAATTTGCTCGTTTAATGCCAAGGGACTAAACTCCCCAAACAAACGCCGCTTGGCTTTACGTGAAGCGAAATCCCTAGGTGCCCACGTAATGTTTTTTCAAGAGACGCACTTCCAATGGGGCCATAAGCCTAAATTTAACTCCCCAACTTTCCCCGTAGACTATCACTCCTGCTACTCCACTAAGAAAAGGGGAGTCTCCACTCTGATCAGTAAAGACGTGGTATTTTCCCTGATACGGAAAATAGGGGATAAAAAAGGAAGGTATCTCATATTACAATGCTACTTGAATAATAACGCATATACCCTGATTAATGTATATGGTCCTAACACTAATCAAGGTGAATTTGTTGATGTATTGTTGGGATTGCTGTCTGTGCATGCACTGGGGGAGGTAATTATTGGAGGAGATACAAATTTTCTTTAAGACAGTGACATAGATTCCTCTGGAGGCCCACATCTGAGGAACCAAACACTAAAGGCCAGGTCCAAACTAACCTCACGCATATGTGACAAACTAGCAACACACAACCTTGTAGATCCCTGGCGCGTTACACACCCCACAGAAAGAGACTACACATATCATACTGCAGTACATAACAGCTACTCTAGAATAGACAGATTCCTGATCCACACCTCTTCTCTAGTAAAAATAGACCACACCGACATTGGCCTGATCTCGTGGTCAGACCACGCCCCTATCTCAATCTCAATTCGAGAACAATTCCCCAACAAAGGGAGAGGGAGCTGGAAACTTAATGAACAACTCCTATCTGACCCAGAAGTGACCAAACAGATAGAACAGGAACTACACCACTACTTTAGAGAGAACAAGACCCCGGACTCACCCCTAAATCAAATATGGCTAGCACACAAAGCCTTCATACGAGGTTGCTTTATCAAACACGCTAGTTACGCAAAAAAGCAACGCCTAGAAAAATACACCTCCATACTATCGTAGTTAGCCTCATTAACTCATGCTAACAAACACACACCAACCGCATCAACTCATGCCAAATTACTACTCTTACAATCTCAATTAAGGGATATGGAACTAGCCAAAACCACATTCCTCACGCGCAGGCTTAATCATAAATACTTATCCGCCCGTAATAGATCGGGAGCCTGTCTAGCTGCACAATTAAAACAGAGAACAACTACCTCCAGAATTGCCTCCCTCAGGGGAGATAGGGGTAACAAGATACTTGACCCACAAGGGATTGTGGATGAGTTTGCACAATACTACGAAAAGCTATACAATCTTAAAGACGACGCACAAACAATATGCCCTGCAGAGTCTGATATAGATGCTTTCCTCTCGGAGATCAACCTTCCGACACTGTCGCTAACCGATATAGATTACCTACGCAACCCCATCACGGCAGAGGAGGTCATTTCAGTGATCTCATCACTCCCACAGCATAAATCTCCAGGTCCAGACGAGCTACCCAATAAATACTATCGCACATACTCTAACCTTTTGTCACAACCCCTCACAGACATGTTTAACCATTGCATGAAAGA